>NC_090934.1:378010712-378634534 GCF_040938575.1 Ambystoma mexicanum | reverse complement strand
GTCGCTACCGCACGCCTGACCCTTTTGCCGATCGTCAGTTGGTGAGTAGGCGTTATTTTGAGTACTTTGGTCTTGCTTTTCGATCAATTGGCACTGCAATTCTGTGGTATCATTTTTATTGTTTGATGATATGGGTTTTTTGCCACCATGTAATTTAACCCAGTTCAGTTATCCCGGCCAAAATTATTTGTCTTCATTCTCCTGAATAAAAACTCCCATCAAACCCGATCAAAGGCCTTTTATACATCTAGGGATAATGAACTGATTCCCCTTTCAGTTTTCTTACCTGAGTTAAAGTTAGCTGAATTTTCAGAATATTTGATGATGAGACTCTCCCTTCGATGAATCCTGCTTGATTGGGTGAATCAGTTTTGCTATTAGTCTTTCCAGTCTGCTTGCCAATATTTTAGATAGTATTTTACAATCTGAATTGGGTAGACGGATTGGCCTGTAGCTACCAGGATCAAGAGGAGGCCTCCCTGGTTTCAAAATTAACGATATTGTTGCATATCTGAGTGATGGAAGTAGAATTTCTTTGCCCTTACAGTAGGAGTATGTATCCCTGAGTAACCCAAGATATTTATTCTCTGCTCTTGAAGGTGGTGCAGGATGTAGGTGAGATGAAATCCTCTTATGCTGATTTGAATGTAAAAGTTTCCAATCTGGAGGGAAGAATTAGTCAAGTAGAAAAGGAATCAGCTGGCCTCTCAACAGAGATTACTGGGAGTTCCAGAGCTTATAATGAGTTAAGGAGAGATCTAGAAGACATGGGGCCTCATTAGGACTCTGGCGCTAAACCATGGTGCTATTAGCACCATGGTCCATGCCGGATTCCGCCATGGCGGAATGGGGAATTACCACCCCATTCCGAGGTTGGTGGGGCGGTAATTCCCCATGCCGCCATGGCCCTTCCCCATTCCCATTTTTGCCCCATAGGGCTCAATGGGAATGGAGAAGGCACTAATTATGGTACCGCAAATTGCGGTACCGTAATTAGCACCAAGGTCCCTTTGCGGGTCCCTACTTTAACGGCTGGTAAAACCAGCCGTTAAGGTCGGGTCCCGCAAAGGGACCTCGTAATTAGGCGCTAGGTGTTTAACGGCGCCACAGCCTTTTACGGCGCCGTTAAACACTTAGCGCCTGGGTCATAATGAGGCCCATGAAAATTAAAAATCTGTTTTGGATTTGAAATTAAGAATGCTAAATCTTAGACTCATGGGTCTATCAGAGAGCAAAACAAGAGAAGGGCAACTGGAGGATATTTTACTTCAAGTGCTATCAGAGATTTATAGACCAGAGGGTATATACACAGGAGATCTGGATTACGCGTTTAGAGTTGGAAAACCTGACAGTAATAAACTAAGACAAATATTAATGGTTTTCACAAAAATAAATGCAAAAGAAAGAGTCTTGAAGGCTGCCCGGGAGAAGGGTCAAGTAGTTTATCATAATGCACACATTGCAATATTCCCAGATTTCCCAAAGGAGTTAGTGGAAAAAATAAAGCATTTTACAGAAGCAAAGAAACTAGCGAGGGAAAAGGATTTAAGGACTTCATTAGTGAAACCTGCAATTCTAAAGCTTTATTTTCCAAATGGAGTCAAGACTACAGAGGATCCAGAGGAGGCAAAAAGATGGATTGATAGTTATAGGGCACAAGTAAATAAAGAATTTAAGCAGGTTATATGATGTTTAAATGAGATTGACTGTTTTAGGGTTGTGGAATAGGCCAATAGGAAATACATTATTTTTTCAGTGGTACATACACACTTCAGTTTAAGAGATGTTTATTTACAAGTGTGTTTTTATTGGCTTTTTAATACAACTGTATTAAATTAATAGGGTCAAAATGGCACTGATTGAAAGGCACAGTTTAGAATTAGCCCTCGTTTAAAACTGATCTTGAATTCTCTGTGATGCACATCATCGGCAAGGATGTTTACTTATGGGGAATGGCACTTATCACATTTTCTACAAGGTCCTTTTCTCTAAAGCGGAATCTCTTGTGTCGTTTTGAAATGCACCACTTCGGGGAATAAAAGAGAATGGGGGTAGGAGAGGTTTGTATTACACACTTAATTCAGGTGAAGTAAGTTTGTATATGGCTGGCATGGGCAGACTATGCAGGCAAGTAATGTTTTACTGGTGAGGCAGGTCATGTTGAGCATGTAGGTGCAGTCTGAAGTGGTGCTGAGTAGAGAGTTGGGCAGGTCTGTGTTTCGGATGGTGGCTCCGTCGCTGATGCTTTGTCTGATGATCGAGCGGGCGAGGGATTGTTTGTGGGGGCAGGGCCTAATACCGTTTTAGGACATTGGGCCCTGGAGGATAAATTCGCAAGAAGGAATGTGGGGGGTCATGGTGCAGTCGTGCCTCAAATCAGGCCCTCGCATTTATTATCATGGAAGGTTACGGCTGATATTGATGTGATTCCGTGGCAGCCTCTGTGGTATCCCCGTTGTGGACCTCCTCACCCTCCTACATGGGACTCGCAACTCACAGCAGCGCAGGAAGAGTCGCACACGGAGCTGGGGTGCAACACATCTTTATTGCTAGGGATCCTTCATCCAACTGCCCAACATGGGCGGCCAACCCCGCCCCTATACGTACACGGGTCGCAGCCCGTGTGTAAACATAAACATAGGACTTCCATCCAACGATAAGGAAGTGAGGACATCACAGCCTCGATGAACCTCATTCATTAGAAAATCCATGTATTCAGTTTTATTAATGGCCCTACGGTTTGGTTGACTTGCCTTTAATTACTTTGCACCACATTGAACTTAACTTGCACGGCCAGGCTCTAACACATCATAAAAGTACAGATATTGTGACTTCCAGTTATATTAAAACATCAGTGTTTAGTTGGGGTATTCTTCCTGCACAGTAGCAGTTAACTAAATGGTCAAAACAAATTTATTATGGGTATTTGTGGCTGATGATGAAGGTAGAGTAAAGAAGGCTTTTGATGTGGCACAATGATACTTTACATCAGTGACCTTCAGATGTCTTTAAATTCATCCAAGTTCTACCGGTCACTATTTCCCCAATATACCGCAGTCCTGCATGCAGCAAATCAACCCAGTCTTGCCAACCAACACTGCACTACCTTTATGCGCACTTCATCAGCTAAAGATAGTTCTCTCTAAACTTTATAAACCAATCCTGACACAGCATTCAATATTCTGAACAGACTGGGAATTCTTGTGGAGGTGAGGTGGCCAAACTTAAAAACGACTAGCCCTGCATTGGGAATGTCAATTAAATCTATGTCAGTCCATATAAAAGCAGACCAGTGTTAGACTCACTTCTGGAAAGAGGGATTGAGCCAGCCTTATAGGTTGTGGGGGGTGACTGGATGGCAATTTTGAAATGTGGTAGTCGGTGCAGCATTTAAACTTACTGTACTGTCACTCCCCACCCCCCTCCTGTAGAGGAGGAGCCAAGTGCTCTACTAGAAGTCCCTCCCCCATTTTGCCTACATGTTGGAAACCAGAAATTGCGACATGCACGGAGCCAATAATGGACCCCATACCTCAAAGAATCCTCGAGACAAGGTATCCATTGAGAAAACCCTATATGATGTACCCGCGGAGAAATGACAGTCTTTTAAAGGAGGTTCCGGAAGAAGTGTGAAGATGAATAAAAGAGAAGACTGGTGACATCACAAGAAGCAGAAATGACGCACCAGAGGAAATGCCAATGATGAGTGTATATAGACCTTATAGAATCTGATGACGAAGTGAAGACTTGAACAACATTTCATGTGCGGAATGAAGATTGCACGTGAGGAGAGCACTGAAGAAAATGCAAGCCGGTTTATAATTGTACAGATGCTGAAATGCAAGTAGACTAAGTAATCATAAGGCTGGCTATACGTATATGAATAGACTGCAGGCGGTGCCACCAATATATATATATATATATATATATATATATATATATATATATATATATATATATATATATATATATATATATATATATATATATGTATAGAATCTGGATGTTCCACAATGTGTTTTAGCAAACTAGGACCAAATGAACAGAAGGTCTGAAAGTGTGGCGCAGTAGAAGAAAACAGCTGACGATGAGGGAAGATTCGAGAAAGGTTGTCTGGCCTAATGTCAAGGGCTGGGGCAGCCAACAAACTGGTTATCTATTCGAGAAGATACAATGAACGTGAGAAGCGAGGCGGGCTTCTGTTCTGTTGAGGTGTAATGGAAAAACACTAGAAGTGCCAGGTTTTATTCATTTAATAGTGTTAAATGAAAAGAAAGAGCTCAAACACGGTCTCCTGTCACATGGTCAAGATGAAAATAGACTTTGGGCAAGCTACACCGAGATTTGAAGATAATGTGAAAACAAAATCAAAATATCGAGGCTGAGTACCCCAAAAGGAAATACACCGAACACGGGTTACGAAGGAACATACAAAGTACTTTATTTTATACTGAATCGAGTTACGAAAACAGAGCAAAATCAAGATAGCTATCGACCCTTAGTACAACACAACGAACTGCAGCGTGGTTCAGTGTGTTCAGTGAGAGATGCTGTACATTAGAATGCATTCGCTTTTTATACACTTTGTGGGCACGATGTCCAGCCCCACTTCGGGTTAATATTCCACTTAATACATCACTGATCTAGGGTTCATGCCAAGTCTCGAACAACCGCATATAACTGGTTTGCCATTAATACATGTATCAACAAGCCTATGCAACAACTGTGTGATCTGGGATTTTCCATGCTAGTCTTCTTAAACATTAATACAATGCGGTTAAACAAGTGTTCTATGTTCAGTATTTGAATACATTGTTTCTATGGTATGGTCCTGGATTAGTTTCTTTACACAAGTAATCCCTTACACACAAGTCAACGAAGGACAAGGTCTCAGTTCACGACCTCAACAAGTGGCCTGCAGGCAAGTTACATATTAGCTATGTACAGAGGTCAAGACGGCCATGTTGTATTTTGAAATTACATTGTCCACCATTTTAACTCACAGGGTGACTTTTACAAAGCGAATCGTAAAATGGCGGATGAACCTAAAATGGCGTCTTACATTGATTTTAAAGTCAGGACCTTGCAACACGGATTCTTTCGCAAGTGACTTTCCAGCAGCTTGGCGTAGGCCAATATACATATATTTATTTCAATAGGAGGCACGATATAATTTCTCTTTTGACAAAAACTCCTTTTGGCCTATGCCAAGTGCTAAAATTACTTTGGATCTCCTTGCAAATAACTCCATGCATCATCGTCCATGCACCCTGAATCACTGTCGGAAATATCTATTGCCATTAGGTCATTTGCTAAAATTTCTTTCAACACATATTCTTTAGAGGTTTTATCTGGGGCATACACTTTATGTCCTATCGAACCTATCGCTTGTGCGCAACATCCCCCTAGCATCGAAAACATACCAGGTAGACACTGAATACAGCAACAAAGAAACAACAGGATTCCCAAAATAATCAGCAAGACCGAAAGTACCTTCCAACCCCAAGATTGCAAGACGTCCCAGAACCAAGCGCTAAGATCCCAGTTTCCCTCGGGAACATGCACTTCAGAACTAAGGACGTGCAGATTCTGTATTGCCTTGAAGGTAGTTGGGGAGGAATCTGGTACGAAAACACAGCAAGCGCACCCCACTAATTTACACACTCCACCACACTCAGCCAGAATGACATCTAATGCCATTCGGTTTTGAAGTGCTACTAATCTTATCGCCTTCTGTTCTAACGTCATATTATAGAGTATGTCCATGGTCCGGTTGATGGTTCTCTCCAGTACTCTCGCTAGCTGTCTAATGTCTTCCGAATTCGCTATCTGCCCCCAAAATGGCACCACTGATTTTGCTATATCTCCCAAGATTTGTGCTGGGGTGTCACCATTCTCGTCCCGACGTGGACGAGCCTTTGAAACTTCTCTTGTAATAGCTATAAACTCCCCAGGTAACAGGATCCCTAAATAACAGGTCCCCTGCCAAACCCTGGGCAATCATGGGAATGCTACATTACCGCAGACTAAGTAGACAGGTTCGCCTACATGCAAAGGTCGGTTTTCCCCAGTCAAATTTGCAACGTTGGCACAACCTAGAACATTTCCCATCGACTGAGTTCCATTCCTCTGTATGCAAAAAGAAACTGAATCGGGGCTATGATTAACAGTGTAATAAGGAGGCATGGCATCCTTATTGCCTATTGGAGCCATCTTTAAGGAAATCAAAGATTGGAAAGGTCTAGACAGTTTACCAGAAGGCCGAATAGAAGCGACATTCGGTTTACTTCTGTTTGCAAAAAGCGAGCATCCCAGGGGAGTTAAAACACGTTTCTCAAAACTATTCAAATTGGTGCCATCAAAGTTCCCTGAGATGCTATCATTCCAACAGCCAAAGAACAGCCCTCTAAGAGAAGCATAGCAAGCAGTAGTCAAAGGTAAAGGATGAATATACCAACCTAGCCCATTATCCCTGTGTTGCAGTAAATGTGAGCAGACCCAACAGTTAGACTTATTAAAAATGGCATGCGTAGCATTCATGATAAGTAGTAGAGTGTTATTGTGGTACCTTTGTCTATGCTGAGAATCCCTAGGGGATAGAGTATGCAAATGTACAAAGGGAGTAGGAACAATAGGTGTACTTTCAGTAGGTAACAAAAGTTCGAAAGAATGAGTTTCCTCCAGGTACCACAATCCTAAGGCAGCAACTATTAAAAACCCAAATATCATTATAAAAATACAGCAATACATTTTCGGGGCCCAGGCATTTTGTCCATCGTCCCGGTTGGTCACCCCCTTATTTACAAGTCCCATACGAGTGGTAGAGGTATCAGGCATTGTAGTCTTCAAACGGATACCCCAATGTTCATTGCTGGCGACCTCCTGGTCGAGCGACTTCTTAGTCCTTCCACAACCCTAGCCAACAGAATCCCCTTTCTCAAATTTGGGCAAAAACAAGCCCTCGATGATCCTTTTCTTCAAATGCACAGCCGAACCGTGCCGGAAGTCTATCAGATGCACAGCAAAACCGTGCCGTAAGTCTATTTTCTTGGACGCAGATTGTACCTTACTTTTCCCGGTACTGATTGATCCGGAAACAATCTGTCGTCACTTCCTGCTGGAAGCAACGTGTCGGAAACAAGCGAAGATGCCGAATTTGAAATAGCAGTTTCCGGATGCAAAACTTTTGGTGAGTGTGGAGACAAAATGGCAGCTTCCCCAGGCCTCACCGGCTCAGAGAGATTCTCCGACACACTCTCAGTGCTACTTACTGCTTTGGGATTGTTGGTTGTAGTATTAGCGAGGGGTTCTGTTTCTTCTGTAACGTGTGGCAAAAGGTGAGGAAGTTTCTTGACGTGGGATGCGTGGATCCAGTTCTTTCTCCCAGCGACCCACACCGCTGTCTGGGTGACCAACATGACTTGGAACGGCCCACGCCAGCGAGGCGCAAGGCAAGAGGAGCGGTCAAATACCCTGACGAGCACCCAATTTCCAGGCCGTATACTGTGGCCCGGGCCCTTGTATCGCACAGGTAAAGCTTCTCGTACCTGGTGATAAATCAAATACAGGTTTTTAGTCAACTCGCTACAATAGTCTGAAAGTAATACATTTTTAACATTTCTCAATGAATTGCATTTAGGAAGGTTACAAATATTGGCAGGTCTCCCCATTACCACCTCAAATGGAGAGAGCCCAGTCTTAGTTTGAGGGGTTGTACGCATGGATAACAACACGATCGGTAAGGCGTCTGGCCATTTTAGTTTGGTGACGGACGTTTTAGCAAGCTTGTTCTTAATGATACTGTTGTGTCTTTCTACTAGTCCGGTGCTCTGAGCATGTCTGACCGAATGGAACCGTTTGTCAATTCGTAATGCCATACATATCTGCAGAATTACAGCAGTGACAAAATGTGGACCATTGTCCGACCAGATAACTCTTGGTAGCCCGAACCGCGGGAGGGAGGTATTCCCTTAACATGATATTTTCAGTAGTCATGGCTGTAGCATCTTTGACGGGGAAAGCCTCAACCCATTTACTAAAAGCGCAGATAACCTCCAGCACATATTTTTTATTATCACATAGTTCCATTTCAATAAAGTCAAAGTGGATCACTTCGAAGGGGACAGAGGGTGGCCCAAAACTTCCCTTTGGAGTTACTGTCCCCTTTCCCACATTATGTTGTAGGCAAATCATGCAATCCTGGATGTAGCGCTGGGCAATTTTTGAAATTTTGTCATTCACCCAAACTTTCTCTAACATTTTTGTCATCTTCTGGGCACATACATGCCCATTATATACGCGTCAAGGAGTAGCCATTTCCCTTCCGCCATATCCACCCGTCATCATCAAGTTTCCCCAAGCCTTCAGCCCACCTTTTGGATTCTTCTAACGTGGCATCAGCTTGGATATCCTGTACAGACCCAACACCCTCATCCATTGCATAAGCATTTACAGTCTCCCTTGGAACATACATCTCCATAAGGAGATCAGTAGCAGTTTATCTAGCTATCTGATCAGCGAAAGCATTCCCTTTCCCTATATCATCTGTAATCTTTCGATGTGCTGCACATTTCATAACTGCTGAGTAGGGAGCGCAAGCGCAGAGAGTAGTTGTACTATTAGGGAGCCATGTTGGATTTTGGTGCCATGTGAAGTTAGGAACCCTCTCTCTGACCAAAGTCTCCCAAAGTTGTAAACCACCCCAAAGGCATACTGACTATCAGTATATATGTTTACTGCAAGCCCTTCGGAAAGTTCACAAGCTCGGGTTAATGCTGTAATCTCTGCGGCCTGCACAGAATTATGCGTGATTCTCTTAGTTTCCACAACCGTGCTTAATGTAGTGATCGCATAAGCAGCTGTGGATGTACCATCCGGAAGTTTGAAGCAGGAGCCATCTCAAAACAGCTCTCCTTGCGGATTATCCAAAGGAGTATCTTTCAAATCAATTCTACCCTTTGTCTCTTGTTCGGTCGTATACAAACAATCATGTGGCACTTCATCGCCGCGAGTAGTATCTTGCGGGAAAGGTAGGAGTTCAGCCAGATTAAGAACACAACACCTCTTAATTTGAATGTGAGGAGCAAACAAGATCAATTCATATCTTGTCAACCGTGCAGAAGTGAGGTGTTGCGTTTGAGTTCGGTTCAGTAGAACATCTACAGAGTGAGGCACCATCAGGGTTAGATCATAGCCTAGGACCATTCCCTCACTTTGTTTTACAGACGCAGCAGCAGCAGTGACAGGTCGCAAACATCTTGGCAAAGCACATGTTACAGGATCAAGGGCGGAAGAAAAGTAACCGCACAGCCTATTCTTCCCTCCATGTTCCTGCGTTAATACAGCCAAAGCACATCCATCACATTCATGCACAAACAACACAAAGGCCTTTTCATAGTTTTTTGTGCCTAAAACTGGTGCAGAGCATAATGCAGTCTTAAGCAAATTAAACAATTGCTGGTGTTCCGCATTCCATGGCAATGGCGAAGAAATGCCCTTCTTCGTCAAAGCCAACATCGGCTTGATCACTAGTGAAAAATTTGGGATCCACAACCTACAGTAAGAAGCCATACCTATCAAGGCTCTAGCTTCCTTCTGTGTATTTGGGACAGACTGCCAGAAATGTGTTTTATTCTTTCAGGTGTCAATCTTCTTCCCACCTTTGACAGGAGATAGCCTAAATAGGCGACCTCCTGGCAACAATATTGAAATTTTTTAAGCGAAGCTTTGTGACCATGTTTAGCTAGATGAATAAGCAATAACACAGTGCCCTCCTTACAGGCACTCTCAGAGTCAGCAGCTAAAAGCAAATCATCAACGTACTGAAGCAATGTACAGGTAGAGGGCAATTCAAGGGTATCAAGTTGTTCTTTCAAAGCCCTAATATAAATGCTAGGACTCTCTGTGTAGTCTTGAGGTGCACGAGTAAATGTGAACGAGCGTCCCCCTAAGGTGAACGCAAACAAATACCTACTATCCTTATGTATAGGAATACTAAAGAAAGCATTCATTAGATCCACCACACTAAAGTAAGTAGCTGTAGCTGGAATCATGAGTAGGATTGTTGTTACATCAGGCACAATTGGAAATTGTGGAGCCACAACTGTATTAATGGCACGTAAATCAATTATGAAACGGAATGGAATTGCATTATCGCCTTTCTTGTACACGGGTAAAATCGGACTGTTACACAAACTTCCTGAAATTTCTTCAATCACCCTGCGATGCACAAAATCGGAAACAATGCATTTCAAAGCTTGCTCGCCCTCAAATGAAATATTATACTGGGGAATGCGTGGCAGCTCAATTCCATGTTTCAAAACTATTTTAACAGGTTCAATCTGTAAAACACCAACATCATTGTTGTCAACAGCCCATAAGCTCTCTGGTACATTAATGAATTCTGGCGGCAAAGATCTAGTCAAGAATTGTGAGGCAGAAAATTGCTGTGGTGGAATCGTCAAGCGCACTCCATCAGAAGAACAATAAATCACTGCATTTAATTCTTTCAACAGATTCAACCCCAGCAAGTTCTCTCCACAATTCGAAGTCAACAGAAATGGACAGTGGTCCGTAAAGGGACCCAAAGAAATAGGTACCGGCAAAGAAACCGGACAAACAACTGGTGTGCCAGAAAACCCTACAGAAACATTGGTTTGCCCTGACAGTGGAATGTTTGGAACCCGTGAATGATCAATGGAACACTTCTGTGCTCCAGTGTCTATCAAAAACTGATGTTTCCTATTTCCCACCATCATTTCAACGTAGGGACCTTTCTGATTGACGGGAATAGGTGTAGGTTCCAAACCCTGCTTCGGGCAATACTAACGAAACAGAATATCATCAAAAGGAAGCTCTTCAGATAAATATGCAGCAGAAGGATGATCAAATATGTTCCTGGTGTCCACACTCGAAATCTGATTATCCTGCGAGAAAGGTTGCAGAGGGTCCTGTGCAAACTGACCTCTACCAGGGCCCCCTACACCCAGACGACCTCTGGATCGTCTACCCATATTTCCGAATGTATTATTTGACCTTTGTTGAAGGACGGGGCATTGTGCTCGCCAATGACCCTCCTGACGACAATAAGCGCACTGGTTAATGTTCACAGGACCCAAGGGCACATTCCCTTGTGGGACATACTGACCTCTAATCTGAGAACTACCCCCTCTGGGGCCTCTAACAATTTGCTGCAATAGCACTTTAGTTTTCAAATCGCTGTTTCATTTTTCAACCCTATCTTTTTCATTATTGACACAGTTCTCGTAGTACTGAGCCATGTGCAGTACTTCTGATTGCGATTTTGCCTGCCAAGCTCTCTCAGAAGACATAATTTGTGACTGGATGTCAGGCAGCAATCCACGCACAAATTTGTCCACAAACAACCTTTTCCCAGACTCTGTGCCTAGGTCTTGTCCACTGAAATCCGAGAATACCTGTTCGAACCGATTAAAGAACTCGGTAGCACCCTCAGACTTTCCTTGGACACAGGCTGTAACTTTGTCCCATATAATTCTTTTCTCTGGAATTATAGTTTTTAATTTTGCAATAATTCTATCATGCAAAATTAGTATCACCTGAGGCGGTCTTTCACCAGCTGGCCTTTCTCCATCGAGTCCAGTTATATTCACCCATGTATCTCCCAACCCTGGTACGTCGTCTATAGTTCTAACTTGTCTCCACAAATCTACGGGCAGGAGTACAGGGAATAACAAATCAATATCACCTAAGGTGAATACTGAGGATTGCAAGACGGACTCTATTTCTTTATAGAATCCTGTCGGATTTTTCCTAATATCAGGAATAGATTGCCTAATAGTATTCACTTCCTGTCTTGAGAACGTTACGTGAACGAACTGATACATAATGTGCACGAATGTTCACAGTGACTATATTTCTTGCAACATCGGCCTCAACCTTCGGGCAAATGTCGGAGGAACCTCTCTCATAGGCAACTGAGAAGTAGGTGACTCCGAACGCTTACTAAGCAACAGAGCTAAATCGAGCGCTAAAGCAGTCGAAGAAGTGTCAAGTGAAAAAGCTCTCTTGTAAATACTCAATAACTCTGTGGGACAACTAATCTTTCTTTTTACACAATCATCCTGTAGGTACTCTATCATTACCTGTATCACTTTCCTCTGCATTTCTGGCGTATGCTGACTATATGTGTCATATACTTCATCTGGAGTTATCGACATATCCGAAATCCACCTAACTCCTTTCTATACCCAAATAACCTCTGGACATGCTCATTTACCTTCTCCACAGTGTCTCTAGAAAACGCTAAAGTATTTAGATCCCTTAACCCTTGCGGGAGATCTGCATTATTTAATTGTCCTCACATTACACATAACTGAATCCCTAAACCTTCAATAAAAACATTTTTCTCAGGAAAATTATCCATATTACAAAGTGTGGCAAAAACACTAGCTTGATCATCCTTCTCCATACAATGCTTAGCCCATGCAATTAACTCGCGTTTCTTCTCCGGTGGTACAGTATTGCGAGTGACAACCTTTGACCCTGCACCTCGATCGATTATAAGCAGCTCAGGACCACTTGGAAGAGAGGGAGTAGGCAAATTCAATGGAGGTACTGTAACTGGTGCGATAAGAAGAGGTGGAGGAGCTGGAGGAAGGGAAACATTAGGAGGAGCAGGAACAACGGGAACAGCAGCAGGTAGAGCAGGAATAACAAGAGGAAAAGGCAAAGCGGCAAGAAGAGGAACATACGGAGGTGGCGCAGAGGCACCAGGCCTTCGTTCATTTAACAATTTATCTATAAATTTATCAGAAGGATGGAGGTCTTTGGACGGATATATTTTTTGAATTCCAAGTGAGAAAGCCCTATCCATATTCCTAGTCGATTCAGAATGTTTATCTTGGTCATACAATAATGCTTTTTCGGCGTTCGTTTTATGATGGCGCACATGCTTCTCTCTTCTTTGAAGCTGTTGCAACGCTTCTTTTTTCCAATTCTGCAAAACATCAAATGCTGCAGGCCTAGCCTTTTTCTTTAATAGAATTGACTCTAAGGGCCTCATTACACGGACGGCGGTAAGGAAATAACGTTACCGGTAAGTGAATACCGGTAACGCTAAATTTCCTATCCAATTACGACCCGGACTTGCCTCTATTAGCGCCATCGTTAAGTACGGTGGCACTAAAAGCGGCAAGTTCGTGGGCGCGCCACCCCCAGGTCAGAAATAGCGGCATGTCGATAGGGGTGTCATGATATTAGTTTTATGACGGTACAATAACCTTCTTACCAAATGACGGTATATCATGGTTATCGCGGTATAGCAGGTGGAGTTAACTAATCTTAAATATTTTCTAAAAGGTCATAAATTGTCAGATTAATCACAAACAAAACCAGGCACCCAGGACCAGAATTGGGCTTTTCAACATACTTTCCACTTAAATTCCACCCCTTGCTTCCACCACACTTGTGTGGAGAGGAGGAGGGGGGCGGAGCCCTGCTGCGACTGGCAAAGCAAACTGAATAGCTTTTCTTGAGTGGTCATTTAGGTTTTTAGCTCCACCCCTGGCTACTGGTGAAGATGAACATGTTGCCATCTTGATAACCTGCATGCCACAGATCAATGGAGTCTGATGGTAGTATACGCTTGTGCGTATACACACACACACACACTCTCTTTACGTTACATCCTTTAGTTTACTTCCGGGACAAAAGGTGTTAAGTAATCACGGACATGTTACCCTTTGGTATGGCAGCAGGGAATACCCACAGAGATGAGTACATTTCGCAGTGTGACTCATATGTATATTCAATAATAGAACCAGGGAAATCCCCCATTGTCATATGTTTAGAAAACATTATCCATTATAAATATATAAACCCCAAAGACCCGGGAGAATAGCTCAGCGGCAACATGCATGCCTTGGAAGCAAGACGACACGAAGCAACACATTTTCGATCCCCAGGTCCGCGCTTAGAAACCTCTGGGTGTTTAAGCGCGTTATAAATACGCAACTAAGACAAAAACAATTGCGCAACTAAATAAACAAAAACAATTTCTTTAACAGCGCGCCGATGCCCGCGGGCTGTGTGAGCGGTTTAAAAAAAAATGTAAATAAAAAAAAAGTAAACCCTTTTCCTTCTTGGCACTGTATTTATTCTTCCTATTGCTAACATATTGATTTTGTGTCAGGCACGTGTGGTTTATGGAATGGCATTAAAAACTGCTCAAACTGAAACTACTTGGCAGACGGCACATCCAACAGTGCAAGACCAAGACTGCGCAGCACTTGCTTACTGCAGCCTTTCCAAATCAGATTGAAAAGCACACTTAACGGTATGAACGGTATACCGGTATAAGCAATGTGACGGTTATTATTGTTCAATTAAGTGGTTCACGGTATCTTTAACGGTATACCGTAATACCGTTACATCCCTACATGTCGATAATGGCATCCCATCACAAGGTAGGCGGACATGGTAATAGAGGCATGGTAAAGTCCCCAAAACACCCTACCGCCATGGCGCTAATACCGGCATCGCGAACCACCCATTAAGAGACCTGAGCAGTCCACCTGCCACAGGTGGACACATCCAGCACAGGTGTAGGGGATGGAGACTGTGGCAGCACAAAAGGGCACACCACACCCCTTCCCACACCCCTTCCCACACAAAAATGCTTCCAATACTGCCCGCATTACATGGGCTGGAGGATGTGATTGTAGTGCGGCACCATCAACAACACGAAGCACAGAGGAGACGCAGGAGGAGTAGGAGTAGGGCAAGACAGGTGCAGCAAGCACCAGCAGGGCACCCAGAAATACCACAGAACCAGCAGGAAGAGGACAAGAAAATTGCACATAGCCATACCTGTGCTGTGATGGAGCAGGCATCCGGCCTCTACAACACACAGCACCGGTCCCTAAGCATGCTGGGTGAAGCCCTCCTGTACGGCCATGACAAAGTGCCAAAGAAAACCATGGCATGTGTGTTGCGGGACTAAAAATTACATCAGGCGGAATGTGACTATGCCACCTGACATGCAAGCACAAGATGAGGATGATGTGGATGGTGATGAGGATGGCTCAAAAGGCCCGCAGGGACATGCAAGTGGCAATGTCCAGGCAGGACACGATGTGCGTCAGCATCTGATGCATCAGATTGCATGTCATACAAGGTATGACTGTAATGGATAAAGATGGGTATTACTGCCCTGATGCATGTGGTCAGTCCCACAAAAAACCATCTCCCCAATACAGTACACACACACAATGATGAATACCAAGCCAGTGTAAACTTTCAAACAGTGTATTGTGAACAAAGGACAACAATAAGTGCAGGACCCCAACTGTGAAAACACCCTTACCCCTCTCCCCCCACAACACTCCCAAAATCACCCTTACCCCCCTCCCCCCACAACACTCCCAAAATCCCCCTTACCCCCCTCCCCCCACAACACTCCCAAAATCACCCTTACCCCCCTCCCCCAGAACACTCCCAAAATCCCCCTTACCCCCTCCCCCCACAACACTCCCAAAATCACCCTTACCCCCCTACCCCCACAACACCCCCATGTGAGCCTCATGGCGTGAATGTGTCCTTCTCCACATGTGGCACCCAGTCCCTGCTGGCCCTAATTGCCAGTGCCTGCTCCGTCATCTGGTGGTTGTGAAGTGGTGCGCCGCAGGTTGCGCAGAGACCGGCGTAGGGGGATAGTTTGCCGTGAACTCCCAGAGGAGGTGGGGCCCGGTTCATCCTGGGTTGTGAGTGGGCATCGGCGCTCAATTGCGTCTGCTATGCGGTTCATGGCCTGCCTGAGTTGGGCCATTTCATTGCAGATTCTGTTGGTGCATGCCTCCATGCCCTCCCTCGTCTGCTGTGCAAATGTACCGATGTCTTCCCTCAGGCGGCCTGTCTCAGCCACATGCTGCCCTACTAGCCCAGTCATCTCGGTCTGCCTCTGAAAGATGGATGAGAGGTCATGTCGCATGGTGGGTGCTGGTGGGATGGCTGATGCGCCTGGATCCATGGCACTTGCATCAGGTGAGAATACCTGGGGGCTCCATGGCCCTTCAAGGGTGGGGGTGGGTGATTCTCCTTGGCTACCCGGACCTGATGACAACCTCGGGCTTGCCAGTAAGGGGCGTGTTGGTCTGGGGCTCTGGCTTAGATCCTCAATGCCAGGTGGTTCCTCCTCATCCGAAAGTGGGGCAGTGGCTGCTGCCCCACCCGTTGAGCTGGTGGCAGCAGAGTGCATTCCCTCAATGCTGCCTTCACTTGCTGACCCTGTGGGTGCCACGATGGCAGCAGGCATGGCCTGTGGCTGCGTGCAACTGGTGCTCCTGCTGCCTTTGTCCCTGTGGTCATGGTCACTCCTCCTGGCTGCCCTTTAGGATGTGGCGGTGTTCCCTGTGGCATCCCTCCTGGGTTTTTTGCTGGATGTGGGAGCAGGTGTGGAAGTCCGTGCCTCCTCAGTTTCTGTGTGTGATCCTGTACGGGCGAAAAATGGGGAAAATCATCATTTATGGGTCGACCTGCCTTATGCTGAATGAATACGTCATGCCGTTCTATGCATTTAGGGCTCTTTAGTGTGGATGCAGGTAATGGGGATGTTGGGTGGGTCATGCATGAATGGCTCTGTGTTGAACGGGTATGTGGTGATGCATGCATGTTTGTTTGTGGCTGGATCCACGGCATTCATATGGACACATGATTGGGGGGACCATCACACTTCACTGTGCATTGTTTGATGCATACACTCACCTCCATCAGACGAAATGGCCACGCCATGCTCCATTTGTCCAACTCCTTCGATGGATTCCACTCCGATTGTCGATGCACAGGTCTCCTCCCACTCACTGAGCTTAATCGGCGATTCGCTGCCTCCTCCTGTGCCCGTAGCCAGGTTGCGGTTTACGGATAGGATGTTCCTCACACGGAGCCGGAGGTCGTCCCACCTCTTTCGGCACTCTTTAACTGTGCGGGTGGTGGTGCCTACCGCGTTGACCTTGTGGGCTACCTCTTCCCAGATGGCCTTCTTCTTCAGGATGGTCTCCCGCCGCATGTCGTTGCAGAAGACCACCTGTGCATTTTCTGCTAGTGTCTGAGTGAGCATTATGAGCTCCTCCTTGCTGAATTTCTCCTTGCGTTGCCGCTCTGACGATTTTTTCACGGCCTTGGGCATCTTTACAGTGTCCTGGAAGGATTTTCAAACGTGTTTCCTGGTAAGGTGTCCTGGATAAGGAGGATGGCAATGGATTGTGTTTTTAAAGATGGCCGCCGTGCTGTTTCCCGTTCCTGTGCGATGACGCTATTTCCGGTTCCGCAAAATAACGGTCACCGCTCGGTGACCGCTAATGCCGATGTCCGCTAATTGCGGTGACCGCTATTTGCATGTGGCGGCAGGTCGGAAGTGCTAACAGCACTTTCGACGATGCCGTTAAGGGACTTTTTGGGGACTTTTGCGGCATGGCGGTAGGATCATTACCGGCATGGCGCTATGCTCGTGCCCGCGAACTCGTAATGGCACGCAGTTGGCGGCCTCTTGCGAGGGCGGACACACTAATTACGCCATGCCAGTAAATTCCTATTTTTACCGCACAACGTGTAATGAGGCCCTAAATACTCAATACGAGGGGTTTCGAAACTACCATTGATTGGCCACTGAAGTTCAGAGGCATGTCTGGTTTGTCTGTGCCAAATGTCATTAAATACTGTACTTCCAATGCCATGCTTACAGTACATAGTACATGCCGGCGACCCCTCCTGTGGTGCCAGACGGCTAAATTCCAAAGATTGTCTATCGCTGCGGAACAATGCCCTGAAGCAGGTAGACAATTTCCCAGGCATATCAAATTATTGGTGTTACCTGGTCAATAATTGTGTCTGCAGATACAATGCGCCAAATTCAAATTTTCAGGATTGAATTAAGAGTTGGGTCACTTACCTGAACAAACCTAAGGAGGTCCGATCGGATTTCAGAGAATCTTACCTAACTAATCTTACCTCGTGTATGGTGATTTCGGCAAATCTGCCCACCTCGATTAGTGGACCCTTGTCAAGATGCCGTCTCAGACCACAAGCTAATCGTCCAGGGATCAGGTAGTGCAGCGCTGAGGTGTCGCGTCTCGTTCAGTGGGGGCCCTTTTTGTCACACCATCCGATCCCGGTCCAATAGCCTGCGTCAACCTTCAACAATCCGGCATCAATCTTGAAGGACCCTATTCGGGCACCAACTGTGAAAACAAAATCAAAATATCGAGGCTGAGTACCCCAAAAGGAAATACACCGAACACGGGTTACAAAGGAACATACAAAGTACTTTATTTTATACTGAATCCAGTTACAAAAACAGAGCAAAATCAGATAGCTATCGACCCTCAGTAGAACACAGCGAACTTCAGCGTGGTTCAGTGTGTTCAGTGAGAGACGCTGTACATTCGAATGCATTCCCTTTTTATACACTTTGTGGGCACAATGTCCATCCCCACTTCGGGTTAATATTCCACTTAATACATCACTGATCTAGGGTTCATGCCAAGTCTCGAACAACCGCATATAACTGGTTTGCCATTAATACATGTATCAACAAGCCTATGCAACAACTGTGTGATCTGGGATTTTCCATGCTAGTCTTCTTAAACATTAATACAATGCGGTTAAACAAGTGTTCTATGGTCAGTATTTGAATACATTGTTTCTATAGTATGTTCCTGGATTAGTTTCATTACACAAGTAATCCCTTACACACAAGTCAACGAAGGAAAAGGTCTCAGTTCACGACCTCAACAAGTGGCCTGCAGGCAAGTTACAGATCAGCTATGTACAGAGGTCAAGACGGCCATATTGTATTTTGTAATGACATCGTCCACCATTTTAACTCACAGGGTGACTTTTACAAAGCGAATCCTAAAATGGCGGATGAACCTTAAATTGCGGCTTACATTGATGTTAAGGTCAGCACCTTGCAACACGGATTCTTTCGCAAGCGACTTTCGAGCAGCTTGGCAGAGGCCAATATACATATAATTATTGCAATAGGAGGCACAGTATAATTTCTCTTTTGACAATAAGACTATGGTCGCACTCACTTTTAGTCTCAGGCGCAGTGATACTTTGCAAGGCCGAGTTCGAATTGCAGACAGCAGGAGTGATGATGGATGCTGGGCTAATTCGGTGGGGAGGTGTAATGGCTCACTCCATGACTTACACATGCAGAATAATAAAAAAAAATGTAACACAGCCCAGAGGGAAATGAGAACAGGTTGCAAGATTTAGTAAGTTTATATAAAGTTGGCATCCAGAGAACTCTGCTGCCTCGAGAGCGCTCTGGCAAACATTGAGGTTACACAAAATTATAAAGAGAAACCGCGTCTTAGATGATGCAACTAACATAGGGTGCTACAACAATGCAGGATTGGCTGGAAGGTGAAGACACATATATCTGTGTAGGTGCTGCTTCTTCTGGATTGGTTACCCAGATGGCGGCAGGGTGAGTGTCACGAGGTCCAGCTGCATGTGTCCGGGAGGGGTGAGGGCTAGGTCACGGTGAGACACTAACTAAGCTGGCATGAGAAATTACCATTCTATATATAATAAACAACAACCATTAGTATACCTTTGAATAAATCTAGAAAACCTATAAATTGCATACATGAGGTTACAACATCTTTCATTGGGACTTTTATGGGGTCCAAGGTGTAGAGGGCTTGTCCTTTGTGATAACCTGGCCGATTGGATGGTTCATAGTACATCAAGGCAGATGGGAGGTGTAATGACATATGTTAGTTTTAGGGCAGAGGTCTGGGTTTATTGGGGGCATTCTGAGGTGGGCTGCACAGCAGGGTCACACTTCTGGTACATCAAGAGAATACCTTAGGAGGGCACAGGGTTACATTGGCAGTCATTTTCCATCCACAGGGGCAAGGGAGCAGGGGCAGGTTTGTGGAGATGGATGAGCTACAAGGCATGGTTCGAGCCTGTTCACACACAGTACAGTGATCACAGAGGAAGAGGGATATGATACATTATGTTACTTGTTTCAATTATCCCAGGCGCATCTGTGAGAAAGGGAGTTGTGAAGCTTTCAGGCAGGGAGGAAAAGGTGGGGGCCATGAGCACGCTGTGCGCGGAGCTGCAGAGGGGATAGAAGCCTTTTTGTATTATCGAAGTGAGCCCTATTCCAAAGATGGAGTCGAGGGTACACAAAATGGAAGCCAAATGTATACCGCAATAGCCCCACTTATGCTAATGTTAGCATACGGGCAATGGAGGCGTCCCCTGCGAATGCACAAGCAAGTGGGTTGTCCTGTGCTGAATGTGTGAGGGCGACACAAACGACCCCTCACTCCCACACATTCCCCCCTTTCGTTACATCTAAAGTAACAAACTAATCCTTTTTATTATTTTCATTTTGATAATATTCTGCTTCCTGCACTGCCTCGCCCCATGCTGGAGTCCCTTTTATTGGCATCCAAGCTCTGCAAACACTTCATGAGCTTTGGCCTCTCCTGGTGTACTCATCAAGTGTGCAGGTCATATATATTCCCCCATCCCCATTCAGGTCCACCCACACCTCCCTGTACCATTGTAATTCACGTGGCTCTTTGATGGTTGTATGATATAAGCTATCCACCCTGTCCCCACTCTGATGATGTACTGCTGTTAGGCGGTACTTAGGGGGTTTGCCTCTCCAGTTTGTATTTGAGCGTCTTTTACATTTGCTACAATTGTCTGTTTGCCCATTGTTACCATCTTCATTGCTGAACTAGGCATTGATTTGCACAACATTGAATGACAACCTGGCACACACAGAAAAATTGCAGCACAAAAACGATGAGCGGGACAAAGATTTCATCATCACACTGAGCCAGGATGGTATCCAATTGAAGATGTCATCGAACCAGTTGCTCATCTCTATTCCTCCTTCTTTCCACATTCTCTTTCTCCCCCAAACCATGCACGGCCGAGATGAAGTGGGAGAGGGTCCCATTGTCTGCATCTTCAGAAGGTACGAATGTGCAGCAGGCACTTCCGATTTTTCGGCAAACACCGCCGTCCATTGCTGTGAGGAGATCCAGGACATACTGGTTCTGCATTGTCATTAAGCGCAAGGCGCGAAGTTCCACTTTTATAACATTGAACCCTTCTTCAGTGTCCTTGGCCAGTTCGATCAGCTCCCAGCACACGATCTGCAGCCATTTTGCGTTTGTTCGCACCTGACGTCCTGGCACCAGGAGGGAGGCAAAACACGTTTCAGTCGAGTTGAAAAGCTTGCACTTATCTGGAATCTCAGCCAAGAGGTCTGATGACTTGCTGGAGATATAGTTGGAGGATCGTCATATGCAAGACACCCTGTCTTGTAGTTTGTTTTCCGACAGAATTCTTATGAGGAAGGCTCTGTTGTTGCTGGCTGGGGTGCTGCCGATATGTCCGAAAAATTCCCCCCTCCCCCTGGATATGGCTTTCTGGAATCGCCATTAGTGCCGAATGCAGTGTGGTCAGGTCACATGTACCCCTCCAAGATGGCGGGAGGTGCAGGTATGCTTGTTTGCCACATACCCAATACATGTCCATGAGTGCTGCTGTGCCTTTTTTCATGTCTGGGATAATGATCGTCTTGTTGCATTTTTTGTTCGAGCCCATTTGTACTTTTCCTTCACCATGGAAACAAAGTTTATGTTTAATTTCTTTCTTTGTCTTGATGGGTTTCTCGAGAGCTGTAGCCCATGTGAGCTTTGCGATGTGTTGGGACCAGACCGGAGTGCATGTCTCTTTGACCCATTGAAAGTTCTCCTCAGTAAGTCCTCGCAACGCCTTTGCCTTACACGTGATTGTCTCATCCTACCATTTGTTTTCTGTGAACCGTGTCCCTTTGATGACAAAAAATGGTTCTTTGATGCAAATCACTCCTTGCGGTTTATTCGTGCAGGTTTTTTCATTTTGCAGCATTTCTATTGTAGCTGTGTGTGTCATGATCTCTGCTTACAAAAGGTCAGGGTTTTCCCAACTCCCTTGGAAGCAGATCCATAACCCAGGTTCCGAGGGCCAACCAGTCCCAATTGGGACCTTTTGGACCCAGTCCTGGCGCCAGTGGCACCAGGCTCATAAATATGCCCAGTCCCAGCGCTGGAAGCGCCGGGCTCATAATGCTTGGGTGGACTTACCTGCAGCAGACCATGCTGCTTACTTGCCTGCCAGCTGAGCCTCTGATCCTCTTCTGTTTGGAACTACTTTTCCTGTTGGGTGGGGCAGGAGCCACTCCCTAGATTCAGAACACTGGAACTCTTCTGGAAAGCAGGAACTCTTTTCTTACCTAGGCGTGGCTGTGGAAGGAGACACCTAAGCACTACAGGAGGCTATTTAAACCACACCCGGTGGATGAATCTTGCTTTGCGTTATTCTGCATCCTCTGCAGCAGAACGCTCATCGTGTCTTCTGCATCGGATCCTGGGCCTAAGGAAAAAGGCTTACCATCCTGAATCCAGTCTTCAGCAACACCTATAAAGACAAGAAAGAACAGGTTAGCATTCCGGCATCTGAAAGACAAAAGCTTACCAACTCTTCGCACGCTCCGGAGGCCTTCGGCACTGCATCCTGCATCTGAAAGACAAAACAAGGTGCGTTAAAAGACATTGGGGAACTTTAATACTCACGTGCCATTACTCCTTTCCACATCTAACCCAGTGGGTATTCCGGCACCCTGCAGCCGCTCCGAACTCATACCTGCAAAATAAAAGACAGTTAGAGCGCATCGTGAAGCAGGCAACAAGCGCTTACTTACGTGCTTCCAGGCGCTTCTATTCATCACACGGACTCCATCTTCAACTCACTTCAGCCCGTCATCCGCCATCGCCGGAACCTGCAAAACAAGAGACATCATTACTAAAGACTTTAAAGACAATAGAAATACTCGAAACATACCGTTCGTGCAGTAAACGACGGACAGCAGTCCTCTGAAGTCAAGAGGCCTGCGCTACCGATCCAGTGAAGAAACTGGTTACAGAACCCTGCCCCGAGGCAGATGGAGAGCTCGGCATTCACTTACCTAAGGTGAGAGCGTTAACCTTTGGGGGTCTACAGGAGAGCAAAAAAGGAAAGAGATAGGGACACCCCAATAACCCCAGTTCATTAATCCCATATTTTCTATCTGCAGACATCTTACTCTTGAAGTCAGGCATACAGTGCACAGAGGTCCAGCCCAAAGAGCCAACCGGGTGCTACACATCACCTTTGAAGATACGGTAGTCGCCCAGTCAAGACCGGCGCCTCTGCGAGAATCAGGTGAGCGTTACAGAACGCAAAGCCTACCGCAAAACTCTCGCCCAGGCGCTATGAAAACCTCGGATACTGACCACCTAGCCCGGTTACTTGGGGAACTAAGGGCAGAAGTGCATGCAGCTCGTCAGGAAACGAATGCTCTAAGAAGGGAACTAATTATATCCAAGGAGAGAATAGACGGTCTTGCTAGACAATTGCTACAGTCACAAGCCGGACAAACCCCGTTACCCGCATCAGGGGCAAATCTTCCTTTAACATCCTCTATGAATCCAGTGCAGATCAACCTACCTGGGAATGTACCTCTGGCTCCGCCCGAACGATTTTCTGGTGACCCAAAGAGGTTTGCAGTATTTATCAATCAGTGCCGGTTGCACTTCTTATGCCGGCCAGCAGCCTTTCCAACTGATCAAGCTAAAGTAGCTTTTGTTCTTTCGTACCTTAGTGGCAATGCGGCAGAATGGTCGATCCCTCTAGTTAATCAAGATGATCCGGTTCTCCATGATTTTCAAGCCTTTCAGCTTAGTATGGAAAAACTGTTCGCAAGACATTCACAGGGGCAGGCCTTGGACAATGAGATTCTTTCGTTGCGACAGGGTAATCAAGACCTTTTGGCTTATATTGCATCTTTCAATAGACTAATAGTGGAAACTCAATGGCCTGAGGACAAAAGGATTACGCTGTTTTATAGAGGTCTACGTGGAGAGCTCAAAGACGTTTTAGCCCAAGTAGTGAATCCCCCACAAGACTGTTCGGATTATATAGACTTGGTCGTTCAAATAGATCATAGACTGCAGAACAGGAAGGCCGACCGTTCCAAGTTTGATGCTCGAGTATTTTCCAAACCGCCAACTCCTTCCAAAGGAGTAGACTCCGGGGAACCCATGCAAATAGGGGGTCTGAAAGGTCCTCTAACACAAAAGGAGCGGGAAAGGAGAAAACAGTTGCAATTATGCCTATATTGCGGAAACTCGGGGCACTTTCTTCGAGACTGTCCGGTGAAACCTGCCAAGAAGGCAGTAGGAGCTGCAGTTACCAAAGTTACAAACTCTGAGCAGGGAAACGACCTCGCCCGACAAGAATAGAGGTCCTCTTGCCGAGCGTGAAAACCAGTTCCGTGACCTCGCATTTCGTGATACCTATGGTCCTCATTAGCCCTGATAATCCGGATCGATTACATGCAATTGAAGCTTACGTCGACAGCGGTGCCATCGGCAATTATGTGGATCATGAAATGGTTTTGAGGATGAATCTAACTCTTTGTCCCAAGGCTGTAAAGGACGTCATTACTACAGTGGATGGTACGGAGATAGCCTCCGGGCCAGTAACGCATACCACTCAAGAGGTGACGCTAGTAAGTCAAGATGGACACCATGAGAAGATCGTGTTCGATGTGATCAAGGCCCCTCAGTTTCAGATTATTCTAGGATTACCTTGGTTAGAGAAACACAATCCTCTGATCGATTGGCGAGCAAGAACGGTCCAGTTTCCAGAATGTGTCTCTACTTGTCACCCTCCACCTGGTGTTGCACTGGCAGCAATTTCTTCAGAGATTCCCCAGTTACCTCCCGAATACCTTGAATACCAAGATGTTTTCCAGAAGGATCAGGCTAACACTCTACCTCCTCATAGGTCTTATGACTGCCAGATAGACCTGATACCTGGATCTACTCCTCCTTGTAGTAGAATTTATGCCCTCACCGAGCCTGAGAACCTTCACCTTCGACAATACCTGGATCAATACCTGGCGAATGGTTTTATTCGTCCTTCCAAGTCCCCTGCTTCTTCAGCTTTGTTCTTCGTTCCAAAAAAGGAAGGAGACCTTATAACTTGTATCGATTATCGCTCCCTGGACCAGATCACCGTTAAGAATAGATATCCGTTACCTTTGATCCCTGAACTCCTGGACCAAGTCAGAAAAGCATGCATATATACAAAGCTGGATCTTAGAGGAGCTTACCACTTGGTACGAGTAAAAGAGGGCGATGAATGGAAGACTGCCTTCCGCACCCAGTATGGGCTATTTGAATATCAGGTCATGCCCTTCGGACTTTGCAATGCCCCGGCCGCCTTTCAATATTTTATGAACGATGTCCTCAGAGAGCTCATAGATGTGTGTGTTGTTGTTTACATTGACGACATCCTCGTTTATTCTTCATCGGAATCTGAACATCGGAAACACGTGAAAATGGTCCTCGAAAGATTGCGTCAACACAAACTTTTCGCTAAGTTGGAAAAATGTGTTTTCAACGTGACTGAAGTTGAATTCTTGGGATTCATATTATCACCTGGCGGAGTACGTATGGATTCAAAGAAGGTTGATGCAGTTCTCAAATGGCCATCACCATCCTCCGTAAAAGGTGTGCAAAGCATGTTAGGCTTCGCTAACTTTTACCGCAGGTTTATCCCCGAATTTTCTCGAATAGTCCAGCCCATCACTGCCTTGTTAAAGAAAAACAAACGTTTTGAATGGTCTACCGAGGCGGAACAAGCTTTCCAGGATTTGAAGACTAAATTTATCTGTGCACCAATCTTAAAACACCCTCGCCCCGAACTCCCCTACATCGTGGAAACTGATGCTTCAAGCCTTGCCATGGGGGCAGTTCTATCACAAAAGGACCCGGTAACCAATCAGTTGCATCCCGTGGCATTTTGGTCCCGCAAATTCTCGCCTCCTGAAATCAATTACACGATTACTGACAAGGAACTTCTGGCTATCAAGTCTGCCTTTAAGGCTTGGCGGCATTATCTGCTGGGGGCCCGACACACCGTTACTGTGATTACGGATCACTGAAACCTGCAATATTTGAAAACCACAAAAGCCCAATCCTCTAGACAACTCCGTTGGGCATTATTCTTTGCCGAGTTTGACTTCATAATTACCTATCGACCTGGTACAAAAAACGGTAAAGCTGATGCCCTTTCTCGGATGGGAGTGGAAGAACACTTGATCAACCCTAAACCTGTACCAATCATTCCCGAACAAAGAATTCTGGGTGTAATCGCCACACAATCCATAGAGGAAGTTAAGGATAAAGCCAGGCAACTTGTAACTCCAGCAGACATACAGAATTGGCATCTGCAGGGAAAGGACTTTGCAGTAAAGGACAACTTATTGTATTTCCAAGAACGATTATACCTGCCCAGCACAGATTTACAGAAAAAAGTAATCTCTTGTTATCACGATTCTTTAATGGAAGGACATCCCGGTATGGCCAAGACCTCAGAAAAGATCAAGCGCTACTTCTGGTGGCCGTCTTGGAAAAAAGATATCAGAGACTTTATAATGTCCTGTGGAGTATGCGCCCAAAACAAGAGTCAAAAGGGAAGACCAGCAGGCCTCTTATGCCCTATTGACATCCCACCTCGCCCTTGGCATACGCTTTCTATGGACTTCATCACCGATCTACCTCCATGCTCCGGATATAATCCGATTCTAGTAATCGTGGACTTATTCTCCAAGATGGCGCATTTCATTCCGCTCAAAGGCTTGCCAACAGCAGCAACTCTGGCCCGAGAATTTCTCGAAAACATCGTCCGACTGCACGGTTTTCCTTCGGTTCTAATTTCGGATCGAGGTAGTCAATTTATTTCTCATTTTTGGCGAAGTTGCTGTCGGTCGGCTCAAATTGATGTGAGACTATCGACCAGTCACCACCCTCAGACCGACGGACAAACCGAGAGGACCAATCAAACTCTGGAACAGTATTTACGCTGCATGCTGCAACAAACTGAAAAAACTTGGAAAGACATCCTTTGGATAGCCGAATATGCCTACAATAACTCTGTCCATTCAGGAACTGGGAAAACCCCGTTTTTTCTTTTATACAGCAGTCACCCTCGAACCTCGGAGTTGGATCCCCTCAAAGATCTTGAAACACCAGCAGTAGACTACCTGCATTCTACAATCACCCAAGCCTTTAAGGAAGCTGTTTCTCACCTTCAAAGGGCTAAAGAACAATACAAGAAAGGAGCAGATCAACATCGGAAGGAAGCCCCTCAATATCAAGTAGGGGACCAAGTCTGGTTATCCACCAAATATCTACCTCTAAAAGGGCCACGCACATTCAACCCAAGATACCTTGGTCCCTATTCCATCACTACCATAGTAAACCCAGTAGCGGTCAAGTTGGACTTGCCCCCGCACATGAAGATACATCCGGTCTTCAACGTCTCTCTATTAAAACCCGTGCAACCTCAAACCCGACTAACTAAATCTCCAAAACCCATCCTAGTTGATGGAGAACTCGAGTTTGAAGTCAAAAGCATTCTGGACTCCAAGATCTCCAAATCTAAACTTTTTTACCTAATTGACTGGAAAGGCTACGGCCCCCAAGAGAGATCCTGGGAACCTGCTGAATATGTCCACGCTCCTCGCCTAATCAAAAGATTTCACCGAACATTTCCTGACAAGCCAAAACCCCCGGAGAAGCCCGGTTTGGGAGGGGCCTTGAGGGGGGGTACTGTCATGATCTCTGCTTCCAAAAGGTCAGGGTTTTCCCAACTCCCTTGGAAGCAGATCCATAACCCAGGTTCCGAGGGCCAACCAGTCCCAATTGGGACCTTTTGGACCCAGTCCTGGCGCCAGTGGCACCAGGCTCATAAATATGCCCAGTCCCAGTGCTGGAAGCGCCGGGCTCATAATGCTTGGGTGGACTTAACTGCAGCAGACCATGCTGCTTACTTGCCTGCCAACTGAGCCTCTGATCCTCTTCTGTTTGGAACTACTTTTCCTGTTGGGTGGGGCAGGAGCCACTCCCTAGATTCAGAACACTGGAACTCTTCTGGAAAGCAGGAACTCTTTTCTTACCTAGGCGTGGCTGTGGAAGGAGACACCTAAGCACTACAGGAGGCTATTTAAACCACACCCGGTGGATGAATCTTGCTTTGCGTTATTCTGCATCCTCTGCAGCAGAACGCTCATCGTGTCTTCTGCATCGGATCCTGGGCCTAAGGAAAAAGGCTTACCATCCTGAATCCAGTCTTCAGCAACACCTATAAAGACAAGAAAGAACAGGTTAGCATTCCGGCATCTGAAAGACAAAAGCTTACCAACTCTTCGCACGCTCCGGAGGCCTTCGGCGCTGCATCCTGCATCTGAAAGACAAAACAAGGTGCGTTAAAAGACATTGGGGAACTTTAATACTCACGTGCCATTACTCCTTTCCACATCTAACCCAGTGGGTATTCCGGCACCCTGCAGCCGCTCCGAACTCATACCTGCAAAATAAAAGACAGTTAGAGCGCATCATGAAGCAGGCAACAAGCGCTTACTTACGTGCTTCCAGGCGCTTCTATTCATCACACGGACTCCATCTTCAACTCACTTCAGCCCGTCATCCGCCATCGCCGGAACCTGCAAAACAAGAGACATCATTACTAAAGACTTTAAAGACAATAGAAATACTCGAAACTTACCGTTCGTGCAGTAAACGACGGACAGCAGTCCTCTGAAGTCAAGAGGCCTGCGCTACCGATCCAGTGAAGAAACTGGTTACAGAACCCTGCCCCGAGGCAGATGGAGAGCTCGGCATTCACTTACCTAAGGTGAGAGCGTTAACCTTTGGGGGTCTACAGGAGAGCAAAAAAGGAAAGAGATAGGGACACCCCAATAACCCCAGTTCATTAATCCCATATTTTCTATCTGCAGACATCTTACTCTTGAAGTCAGGCATACAGTGCACAGAGGTCCAGCCCAAAGAGCCAACCGGGTGCTACACATCACCTTTGAAGATACGGTAGTCGCCCAGTCAAGACCGGCGCCTCTGCGAGAATCAGGTGAGCGTTACAGTGTGTGACTGGAAAGTGCCTCGAATTCTACACAATACGAGATGAACTAAACATTGGGCATCCGACAAGAGCACTTCTTTGGGTATAAGGACTTTAGGTGTGCCGGATCCATGAAGAATAAGAGAGCAGACATAATAGCTCTCGTTTGTTGCTTGTTTGGCTGTTGCATTCATGTCTGAGTACCACTTGTTTGATTGATCCGGGTGGTGGGGGTCTTCAATCTCATCTAATTTCAGGCCATGGTATGCGTCATAGCTTTCCCCTCCCGCCCCCTTTCCCGCCTCCTCCTCCCCCCTTCACTATTATATATAATTTTCACTCTCTGGTAATTTATGCGAAAGACATCTGCCGATGTTGCATCACTTTGTTCACTAGCAGCTTGCCAAGACTGTGGTACTGGAGGGTCTTGGGTACTTGGGGTATCGGTGTTAAAGTGCATTACAGTGTCCTGTGAGGTAGGTTCTGTGGTTACATGTGCATTTGTATATGCCAGGTCAGGCTCACCAAATCAGGAATAATCACTATCATATTGGTTAGTTTCATTATCTTTGTCGAAACCCATAGCAGCAAGTGAAAAAACAGGGGTTTTGCCAGTTTGGTTTTTATACAGCGTGGTGAGATTATCATTTACAGAGCCATTATGCTTCCAAATTGTTTTAACTCCAGCCCATATGAGGCTTGAGCCTTTCCGTATCCACTCCCTCCCTATTTCATATCCGCAATTATGAAAGTAAATGTCCAGGACAGGCCAACAAAAAATAACATCACAGAAAATACTGTTGCTGCAAATGCTAATCCACATTCGTAATTATACCTTTTATTTATTCTATTATCTACTCTATCACTATCTACATTTGAATCGTTGTTAGTGAGGGCCCTCCTCTCTGTCATATTTCCACCTGAAGGGGCGATATAAAGGGGCTAAGTTCATTTGCAAAAAACATTTTATAGTTCTCTATATATTTTATTTCCACACATTACCGCATAATATCTTATTTTTCAGCTATTCACTTTTTCTTCCATTTTTATTAAACTTCAGAAATGTTCCTTGAAAAGATAACCTTAGTTAGAACCATGAAATAGTAGTAAGTGATGGAGGGATGGAGAGAGAGAGAGAGAGAGAGAGGGAGAGAGAGAGAAAAAAAAAAGAGAGAGAGAGAGAGATGCATGCTGTAAACTTTTTAATGCAATTCTTTACACATGTTATTTTATCATATAATTTTCTTTTGTCACACACACTTAATAAATCTCTTTACTTATTTTATTTCATGTTTTATACCTCTATTTTAACCACTTGCAACTTCTTGATTCTGTTTTTGCTCACTCTGAGGAGTTGTACTATTGTGTGCTGTTCTCACATCTGAGAGATGCACCCAATATTTCAACCTCTTAACCTTTACTGCAGTGGGCGTGCAGTATATAACTTCGTAGGTGCTATGGAATTGTGGGGAGTTCCATCTCTGCATGAAACTACGCACATACACATTTTCTCCTGGCATTAATTGTCCCTTGGGGCTGTCTGGTGCTGGTGTGGTTGTATCTGTTCATTGTTTTGCGTGAATGCAGGTGCTATTTGCCTTGCTGTACTCCGTATGGCACGTGTCAGCTGGGTAAAGTATTCCTTAAATTCATCCCCTGGCACTGTGGCTGCTCTGTGAGCATCTGATGCTTGTCTTACTGGTGACAATGGCGTATGTATGCGCCGTCCCATCACTATTTCGTGCGGGCTCAAATGATGGTCCTTACTTGGTGCGTCCTGAGTTGGAACAGTGCTAGGGGCAAGCAATACACCCAGTTCTTTTTAAGGGTGTTACATAACTTGGACAATTTGCTTTTCAGCAGGCCATTGATTTTTTCTACCATTCTGTTAGCCTGCAGGTGATAAATCAAACATAATTTGTGCTTTACACCTAGCAAGGTGGTCACCTCCTTGAAGAGGTCGTTCACAAAGTGGGTGCCGTTATCTGATCTGATCACATCACATATACCCCACCTCGAGAAAACCTCTCGTACCAAAAACTTTGCTGTGCACTTTGCATCTAGGTGTGGACATGGCCCAGCTTCCACCCACCGTGAAAAGGGACAAACTATTACAATGAGATATCTTGCCCCATTACACCTTTCTCCCATGTCCGCATAGTGTATGTGGAGCTCTCTAAATGGCCCCACAGGATGTGGTAGTATTCCTCGTAGTGCTCTGAGAGTCATTCCTGAATTATACGTCTGACATGTAGTGCATTCAATTGTTAATTTGGATAGATGTTCCTGCAAATTGGGGACAAACCATTCTTCTTGAATCTCTGCTGCAATGTGTTGTTTTATTACATGCGTTGGGAAGTGGAGCTGTTGAAATGCTATCAGTAACAACTTCCCAGTCTGTTCTTGTCGCCATATTAAATCTGTTGGTGATTGTTTGCATCCTCTTTTTTCCCCATAATTCCTGTTCTTCTAATGGTGCACGTTTTTGCAATTCTATAATTTGTAAAATGGGCGTGCAGTTGTATCCTTCCTCCTGTACTTCTGAATTTGTTGTTTTCACAATACACTCTAGTGGTTGGGGGACTTTGAAGTATGCTGCTTTCGCAGCAGTGTCCACTGCCGCTTTCCCGAGCAAGATCGCGTCCGTGCTATTGGTGTGTGCTTGGCACTTCACCAATGTGTCCACTGATGGTGGTTAGGTCATTTAATAATGCTGCATGCTGTACTGGCGAACCATCTGCCTGTCATGCTTTCAGACTCACCCAATCACGACCGGGTGATATGCAGGCGGCAGAGAGAAACATGGACCCCTCCCGCGATCACTTCTGCTCGATCGTTAGTGGGACGCTACACTCTGAGGCATCCCTGGCGTCGATTTCCACGCCTGCAGTGGGGATTGCCTTGGAGATTGCAAGCACAGAGGAGATCACCACTCCATACTGCGGTCCCCCGCTCGACGCGATTCGTCACGAAGAAGGGGTCATGTGACATGGCTTCCAGGAAACAGGCATCAAATGAACCACTGGATCATGTGACCAAGTGAAAGATCACATGACCAGGAAAATGGATCATGTGACCAAGTGAAAGATCATGTGACCAGGAAACCGTCCCCGATTGGCCAACGAATCAGGAAGACTGCAATAAAAGGGGCTTGGCCTTTGCACACATTGCTTCTCAGCTGATCTCTCGGCGTTTAGCGATTTCCTGTGTTTTGAACTTCATGCCTATCGAATTTCTAGGATTTTGGACTTCGTTTTTCTTCTGGATTACCCTCAAATTTTGGCGCTTGGATTTCTTCTGACCTGTATTACTGGATTATCTGAACTTTGAACTGTTTTCCTGGATTGTTTGTGGATGGACCTTTGGATTTGGCGCTTGATAAACCTTCAGTTACCTCTTGGAACTTTGTCAAGAACTGTGCACCTACAATCAAGCCCTCTCCTCTCCCTTTAGATCCCGTGGTCCCGTTATCCCCTCTGCACTACTCATCTGACCCTTGGGGAAAACTCACTTAGATTCAAGTCACTCATCATTTACCTCCAGGGTAGGTCTTTCTTATTATTTGTTTATGCTTGTTGTGAGTACCGTGTAGCCATTAGCTAACCTGGTATTTTCTTTGCAGCCACCCGGGACCTGGAGTTTCCTGTTTTCCCCACCTGTGGCTCCAATAACCGGTCAGCGAGTACTTTGCCCCTCTCTGACTGGTGCTTGGGGACAGAGGTATACTAAACCACGTGGCCCTCAGGATTTGACAGACTGAGAAGCCGTATACCACTGGATTATGGATACCTCCGTCGGGGATCCAGTGGCTGCGCTTGTACAAGCAATCACTGTCTTAAGGGCTGACATGACAGCCGCTAACACGGCTATTCATCAGCGGTTAGATGCCATACAAAGTGAAAGACACGCCTTACCACCAGATGAGGAGTTTGGAGATGCACCCGAACAGGCTGCACCACCTGTAGGGGCAGTGGCACCAGTCCCAGTCTACGTCCCCACCCCATTTCCTTTGGCGGCCCCCGAGAAATTCCAGGGTGACCCACGTAAATTTCGCACTTTCCTAAATCAGTGTAAGCTACATTTTTTATGTCGACCACAGGCCTTCCCTGATTCGACTACTAAGGCAGCCTTCACTTTGTCTCATTTAAGCGGCATTGCCGCTACGTGGGCGAATCCCCTGTTAGAGAATAATAGTCCCGTTTTGTATGATTTTGATAGACTAGTGGCAGAAATGACTAAGGTTTTTGACACACGACATAAAGCGCAAACACGGGACCTCGAATTCCTAGATTTGACCCAAGGAAAAACCACATTAATAGAATACATAACACGCTTCAACCAACTGTCTGTCGAAACTGCCTGGCCAGAAGAAAAAAAGGCAGTTGCGTTCTATAAAGGTCTCAGCGAACGTTTGAAGGACGCCCTGTCCGTCATACCTACCTTACCTACTCAATACCCTGAATTGGTTGACTTGGTCTTACAAGTTGATGCCCGGTTCAATGAAAGAAAGACTGAAACAAAGAGAACGAATCCGGTATTTTCCCTAAGCTCGAACTCTACAGAACAAACAAGCGAACCCATGCAAATAGGGGGAATACGCAGTCCCATATCACCCTTAGAGAGAGAACGACGCAGACAGGCTAATGCTTGTTTTTACTGCGGAGTGTCAGGTCATTTTGTCAAGGAATGTCCCCGAAGACCCAAACAAAAGACAACAGGTTTTCTGAAGGCTCGTCCTTAGATAAGGGGGCGCGGACGAGCCTACCAGTACAATCGTACATACCCCCTTCATTATCGGATTCAACCTGGCCTTTGTTTCTTCCGGCACTTTTGTTTTCCTCTGACAATGTTAAACACCAGGTACACTTGGTCATCGATTCAGGGGCAACAGGTAACTACGTTGACAGTGCTTTGGCCGCGTCCCTAAATGTCCCTTTACAAAATAAAAAACATCCAGAACCTGTACAAGCGGTTGATGGTTCTCCGTTGATTTCGGGCCCTATCAGGCAACAGACGGCACCCATAACTCTCATATTGCAGGACACACACCAGGAAACCCTTAGTTTTGACTTGATAACTACCCCTCAATACGGTATTATCCTTGGTATCCCCTGGTTACGCACACATAATCCGCTCATTAACTGGTCCTTGAGCTCCATTTCTTTCGAATCCTTGTATTGTCAGGAACATTGTTTGTTATCCCCAGAGCAGGCAACGACGCCAGCACAAGCGCTCGGGGCATTAGCTCATTTATCTTTACAAGAATCACAGATGGAGGTTGACCCTCCTAGGCATGTGGTAGGTTCGGTTTCGGCCCAGATACCCTCACAATATCATGACTTATTGGAAGTGTTTGATAAAAAATCATCTGAACACTTACCCCCGCATCGTCCCTTTGATTGTCCGATAGATCTGGAACCAGGGGTCCCTGTGCCCCACGGACGCATATACTCCCTTTCAGCATCTGAAGACCTGATTCTTAAAGAGTACATACAACATTCTTTACGTTTAGGCCACATCAGACCCTCACAGTCTCCTGCAGCTAGTCCTATTTTCTTTGTACCCAAGAGGGAAGGCGATCTTCGCCCCTGCATTGATTATCGCGTTTGAACAACATCACGATCAAGAATAGATACCCCATACCCCTTATCACTCCACTGCTAGATCGTCTCACGCATGCCACTATTTTTACCAAGCTCGATCTGCGAGGAGCGTATAATCTCATATGCATCCAAAAAGGGGATGAATGGAAAACAGCTTTTTGTACCAAATACGGCCTCTTCGAATATACCGTCATGCCCTTTGGGCTATGTAACGCACCCGCAACCTTCCAGAGGTTTATGAATGAGATATTCCACGACATCATAGATAACTACGTGGTGGTATATCTGGATGATATTTTGGTATTTTCTCAATCACACCAAGATCACGTCACTCATGTACGAGAAGTCCTGAATCGGCTGCGCACACACTCCCTTTACGCTAAACCAGAAAAATGCCTATTTCACACCAAGGAAGTAGACTTCCTAGGTTTTCACATCACGTCTGACGGTTTGGCTATGAATTCAACCAAGATCCGTGCAGTCGTAGATTGGCCCATTCCACAAAATGTCAAAGAAGTGCAGTCATTCCTTGGCTTCGCCAACTTCTACAGGCGATTCATTGCAGGGTTTTCAGCCTTGGCTTCCCCATTAACTCAACTCACTAGCCCCCGTACTCCGTTTGTTTGGTCTTCTTCTCAACAAGATGCTTTTTCAGCTCTCAAAATGGCTTTTACCACAGCCCCTATTTTACAGCACCCCAATCCAGATCTCCCCTTTATTCTTGAAGCCGATGCCTCTTCCTATGCTCTGGGAGCTGTCTTGTCTCAATCATGCCCCTCCACAGGTCTCCTACATCCGGTTGCCTTTCATTCTCGAAAATTCACACAGGCTGAAATCCATTACACAGTCACAGAGAAAGAACTTCTCTCCATTAAAGATGCCTTCCAAGTCTGGCGTCACCATTTACTTGGGGCAAAACATCAGGTCACAGTTTATACTGACCATCGCAATCTTCAGGATTTGGCCACATTCAAGTGCACCAATAGCCCCCAAGTCCGCTGGCATTTATTCTTTGCAGCATATGACTTTGTCATTAAGCACCGACCGGGCATAGCCCACGGCAAAGCGGACACTCTCTCCCGCATTCCTGGGGGCGTCTCTTTGCCTGTCTTTCCGGAGACACTTCTGGACAGCAAACACATCATCTGTCTCTGTACGCCAACTAAAGACTTACTAACCTTAGTTCGACAATGGGTCAAGTTACATCCAGAACAACTACGGGAGTGGGAGATAGAATTATATGAAGGCCTACCATATATACAGGGCAGATTATACTTACCAACACCAGATACTCGCTCTATCGCATTAGAATGGTCTCATGATGCTCCCATAAATGGTCATCCCGGCCAGAAGCGCACACTGGCCTTGCTCCAACGTTGGTGTTGGTGGCCTTCCATGAACAGAGATACAATGGCTTATGTGTCTTCCTGTTCGATTTGTGCCCAATGCAAAAACAGAAAAGGTCGTCCTCTAGGCCTATTACAACCATTGCCTCTCCCAGTTAAACCCTGGCATACAATTACGATGGATTTCATCACTGACTTACCTAAAGTTAGTGGGTTTGATACTATTTGGGTAGTGATTGATTCCTTCACGAAGATGGCCCAATTCATTCCCTGCACCGGTATACCTACAGCACCTGCCCTGGCTGACCTCTTCTTCCGCCATGTCTTTTGTTTTTTTGGGTTACCTGCTATTGTCATTTCTGATAGGGGCTCCCAGTTTACTTACCGATTTTGGCAGTCCCTTACGAGACAACTAGGTATTGACACACGCTTCTCGTCCTCCTACCATCCCAAAACTGACGGGCAGACCGAACGTGTCAACCAAACCATGGAGCAATATCTCCGTTGTCTCTCCTTACAACATCAACAATCCTGGCACAAACTACTGCATGTAGCTGAATTTGCTTACAATAATGCACCCCACTCATCCACAGGCTATTCACCTTTTTATTCCTTGTATGGGCAGCATCCTCGCACACTTCCTATTCCAGATGTGCCTCCCCTACTCTCTCCTTCTGTTTCCTCATGTATACAGCATCTTAAAGACATCCATGGCCAGGTCATATTACATCTTCAGGAAGCACAGGCTTCTGTGTGTCAGGCTGCTGATAAGAAACGGACTACAGCACCCACTTATGCAGTTGGGGATCGGGTATGGCTTTCCACCAGACACCTACCTGCACCCGGATGTCGTAAACTGCTTCCTCGCTTCGTGGGGCCGTATCGTATTACCAAAGTCATCAATCCAGTAGCCTACAAGGTTTCCCTGCCAACCACTTGGCGAATACATCCTGTGTTCCACACTTCCCTTCTCAAACCATGTCCTCTCTCCACTCGTATCATTCTACCTCCTTCCCCTGTAATGAAAGTTACTTCTGAAGAGTACGAGGTCAATGATATTCTTGGATCCCGTCTCACGAAGGGCCGTCTTTATTATCTAGTGGACTGGTTGGGTTACGGCTCGGAAGAAAGATCGTGGGAACCTGCTGATCAAGTACATGCCCCACTTCTAGTTGCCCGGTTTCATAAGAACAACCCCCGTAGCCCACGAGGACGTGTGCCTTTGAGGGGGGGTTCTGTCATGCTTTCAGACTCACCCAATCACGACCGGGTGATATGCAGGCGGCGGAGAGAAACATGGACCCCTCCCGAGATCACATCTGCTCGATCGTTAGTGGGACGCCACACTCTGAGGAATCCCTGGCGTCGATTTCCACGCCTGCATTGGGGATTGCCTTGGAGATTGCAAGCACGGAGGAGATCACCACTCCATACTGCGGTCCCCCGCTCGACGCGATTCGTCACGAAGAAGGGGTCATGTGACATGGCTTCCAGGAAACAGGCATCAAATGAACCACTGGATCATGTGACCAAGTGAAAGATCACGTGACCAGGAAAATGGATCATGTGACCAAGTGAAAGATCATGTGACCAGGAAACCGTCCCTGATTGGCCAACGAATCAGGAAGACTGCAATAAAAGGGGCTTGGCCTTTGCACACATTGCTTCTCAGCTGATCTCTCGGCGTTTAGCGATTTCCTGTGTTTTGAACTTCATGCCTATCGAATTTCTAGGATTTTGGACTTCGTTTTTCTTCTGGATTACCCTCAAATTTTGGCGCTTGGATTTCTTCTGACCTGTATTACTGGATTATCTGAACTTTGAACTGTTTTCCTGGATTGTTTGTTGTGGATGGACCTTTGGATTTGGCGCTTGATAAACTTTCAGTTACCTCTTGGAACTTTGTCAAGAACTGTGCACCTACAATCAAGCCCTCTCCTCTCCCTTTAGATCCCGTGGTCCCGTTATCCCCTCTGCACTACTCATCTGACCCTTGGGGAAAACTCACTTAGATTCAAGTCACTCATCATTTACCTCCAGGGTAGGTCTTTCTTATTATTTGTTTATGCTTGTTGTGAGTACCGTGTAGCCATTAGCTAACCTGGTATTTTCTTTGCAGCCACCCGGGACCTGGAGTTTCCTGTTTTCCCCACCTGTGGCTCCAATAACCGGTCAGCGAGTACTTTGCCCCTCTCTGACTGGTGCTTGGGGACGGAGGTATACTAATCCACGTGGCCCTCAGGATTTGACACTGCCCTCCTGAACCCTCTACGTCGCCATTGTGACAACCCTGAATGCCTGTTGTTGTCACATATACTGAGTCATAATATATTGTTACTGCACATCCTTTTGCTGTATTTAGCGCTTCAATTAGTGCAATTAAATCTGCTGCTTGTGCTGAGTAGTGTGATGGGAGGTGTTTCTGCACTATAGCTTCGTACTCATCCCCTTCTATTCTCACCACTGCTGCTCCTACATGTTTTTCTCCAGTCTCACTGTCAATCGATGCTGATCCATCCACAAAGTATATTTCTCCTTCCTCCAGTGCATTTTCACTCGCTTTTGGGATATCATCTCCCTCCCCCTCGTACGTGGCACAGTCGTGTTCTTGCATATCTTCTACAGTACAGGGTTCAGTGATGAATGTGGCGGAGTTCACACTTTTACTTCTAACTACATGGAGGTTAGGGCTGGATATTATTATTTCATAAGCTGTTGCTCTGTGTTGTGAGTGCCGATTTTATTCTTTCTAGAATGGCAAATAATGAGTGCTCTGCATATAGAGTCACAGAGCATCCCATTACAATTGTGGCGCTTTGTTCTATCGCGAAGGCCTCTGCTGCGAGAGCTTGTTCGCATGCGAAGTGGCCCTGCATCACTGAATTTAATGTGCCTCTGTAGTAGGCCAATGGCTTGTGGCCCAGGGATGTTTTCGGTGTTAACACTGCTGTCATCAGTATTCCATTGCAATGTGAAAAGAGGTAGAACTCCCGGTCATAGTCTGGGTTCGCTAAAACTGGGGCGTGTGTGATGAGATCTTTCAATTTGAAGTATTGTGTCATCATTTCTTGAGTCCCTTTTATTGGGGTGCTACTCTTTTGTGCTTCTTTTAATGCTTGCAATAATAGACGTCTATATGCTGCATAGTCAAAAATCCATGCACGGCAATAGTTACATATGCTGAGAAACTTCTGCATGCCCTTCACTGTTATTGGCATCATTACATGGCGTATCGCTGCCGCTCTGTAAGGTATTATTCTTTTCCCGTCTTTTGAAATTAACTGTCCCAGGTACAACACATCTGCTAGGCAGTATTGGAGCTTGCCCTTGTCCACTTTGTACTCCTTTGTAGCTAGTAAGTTTAGCAATTTAATGGAGTCTGCCCTGCACTGCTCACTCTTACTGCAGATGAGGAGACCATCCACATATTGAATTATTGTGCTCTCTTCATACACATTTCCAAGGTCTTCGTGCAAAATTCTATTGAAGATGCTGGGGCTCTCATAGTACCCTTGCGGCAATCTACAATGTTCATATCTGTTTCCCCCCAGTGTGAATTAACTGGCAACTGGGGTCAAGTGGCACTGAGAATAACACGTTTTTTAAATCTACAACTGTGAAACATGTCGCCTCCTTTTGGATACTACACAAAATGGATGCTGGGTTAGGCACTAGAGGGAATTCCTTCTGTATGATGTCATTAAGTGGGCGTAGGTCCTGTATCTTCCTCCAACCCCGCCCCTCGCTTTTTTAATCGGGAAAATCGCTGTGTTACATGGTGAATTTGATGGCACTATTATACCTTGTTGTAATAATGCATCTATAGTCTCTTTTATTCCTTCCTCTGCTTCTTTTAATAATGGGTATTGTTTTACTCTTGGCAGAATTTTGCACCAGGTTTCAATTTTATTTTTATGGGCGTGACCTCTTGCAATAGCTCTACGTCATGTGGGCCGGTAGTCCATAATTCTGGCAGTACCTTTTCCATATCTTCATCAAATATAGTGGGTGGTGCACTAACGCTAGCCATGAGAGGGTTATGTATTTCTCTATGCTGGATCATTATGTCACAGGGTACACTTATTTCCATTATAATTTCCCCATCAGTATCATTGCCAGTGAACAATTCCTCATCAGTCAAATCATGCAACGCTATGCTTGGGTCTATGCACAGCACTGTTCTCCATTCACATCCATGCCTGTCCAGTCCTATCACTGCAATATGTTTACTTGAAACTTGCACTGCTTTCAAATCAATGGACATAATCGTCCCTGGCACAACATCAGAGTATACAATGGGGGCGGAACATAAAGTCAGATGGCACTCTCCATTCCTTCCATGTTATCTCTGGCACTACTTTGGCAAGTACCCGTATCTCATAAATGAACATATCAATATCAATGTGTACCCCTCGCACTGCAGTTTCTAGAGCATACTATCGCTTGTTCTGTAAAGGAGATGCTCATATTCAATTTGCTCAGGAGGTCCCTTCCCAACAAATTTATTGGCAAGTCTTCATGGTACAGTAGGGCTGCTCGCACCGTCTTTCCTCCCACCGTTATGTCTAAGCCTTTTGTGTAAGGAACTTTTAAACTAGCCCCAGGGAACCCCTGCCTTTCCACATTTTTTCCCCGAGAGCAGCAACCGGCCTTCCATGAGGCATGATTTTTCAGCTCCCGAGTCCACGATAAAGATGAACTGTTTGTTACCTATCTCCGCCGCCACTAGTGGTTCCTCTTCTGCATGTAGGGTAGTTGATAGGACTGGACACACAAGTGTGTTCTGTGGGCTGTCCTAGTCTGCGTACATTTCTGTTCCTGGGACAGAAAAGATATTGTCCTCCACCACAGCTACACCGCCGAAAGGTGCCGGTGCGCCGTTTGCAATTGTTGTAAAAATGTTAGTGTTTGCGTTTCCCATTGGGCCTCATTCCGACCCAGGCGGTAAGGGGTTTACGGCAGCGTAAACAGCGCCGACCCTTACCGCCTGATTCCGAGGTCCCTTAGTGCCATGGAGGATTTAACACCTGCTTTTAGCAGGTGTTAAAATCCATGGCGCTAAGGGACCTTGTTGTTAATTACGCCACCATAATTTACGGTGGCGTAATTAACGCCTTCCCCACTCCCATTATGCCCTATGGGGCAAAAATGGGAATGGGGAAGGGTAAATGGGGATTGGGGACTTACCGCCCCGCCAACCTCGGAATGGGGCGGTAAGTCCGCCAACCACCATGGCGTAAACGTAGTTTACGCCATGGTGGTAAAGGTACGACCCAGGCGGTAACTTACCGCCTGGGTCGGAATGAGGCCCATTGTGTTCTGACGTGCTACCTGTTGTTGCATCCCTTGCTGTTGGGGTTGCTGTCTACGTGACATTTGCTGTACCCTTTGCTGTTGCTCATTATAACATTGTTTGTTCTGTCCATTTCCACCCATTGGTAACCCGTAATGACTGCCTGGATGTGGGTGAGCACACTGCTGCTCGTTCCCCATGGGAGGCTGCCCTTGAGGCATCTGTAATTTGGCCTTGCTTTCTTTTTTACTTACTGTGCCCTTCTTTGATTTACTTACCAACATGTTTCCTACTCTTTGCCTCAACCTCCCTTGCCACCTGAGCCAATTATTAAATGGTGCTCCATCATGTGTCTTGTTTTGTGATGTCACACCTGCGTATCCTGCTAGTTTCCAAATGTCGTCAGCCCTCTCCCCTATAATGACTGCTAGCAGGCTTCTTATATCGCCTACGGCTAACATCATTCCTGATGTCATTCTCCATGGCTCATAAATCAATTTTTCTGTACTGGAAGTTAAACTCAGTAATTTACATTTTAAATTGTCTATCCATTTGTTGCCATGTAATATACTGTGGTCATCCTCCCCCTGTATCTAACAATGGGACTTGTGAAAACCTGTAATCATACCTGTCTACAATTCTTGTTTTGCAGGTGGGACTAGTCTCACCTGTTTGTCTCTGTCCTGGTAGTGCCCTTAATCTGCTTAAGTAAGGTGGGGGATACATTCCTTGCACTACACAATCGTGCTTGTGGTCACCCAGTGTATGGTGTCGATTCTGGTTTTCTTTCAATTCCTTTAAGGGATAAAATCCCTTCTACTCAGTATCTATGCTCTTGTTTTCAGAAGAGGAAATGGGAACCAAAGGCGTTTCATCCTCCCCTTTAGGCTGACTAAGCATCCACTCCTTCTAAGGCGGATCTTCTTTCTCATTCTGATCTTCCATAGCTCTAAAATAGCCAACCTTTTCTGTAACTTCTTTCCCTTGTATGTGGCATGTAAATATGCCATCATATGTCGCAATATAGTTTTTGACCACAAACCCTCTTGATGCCATGGCATGAGTGTCTTATTGATTGTGCCTTGGACCCATTCCGAATGATACTTCCTTATTTTGGCTGTGTATTTTGGAAATGTTCTGTATAAGTGTAGAAGAGGTGTGTCCCCCATGATGACAAGTCAATCTTCACAGTCTATACTTACCCAACCTTTTAGTCTTCTCTTTGTTTTATCAAATACACTGCACTGATCAATTTGAGCAGGCATCATCAATCGCCTCTTATTATCCAAAAAATATAAATATTTTAACCACTTTTGAAATCTATGCAAAAATGTTCTTTTTGTTCCTTCGTTTACACTTTTTATCAGTGTTTAGTATCTTATTATTTCATCATTGATATTTTAAAGAACCTCTTCTTTATTTATTAGTTTCCTTCGATTTCTATCTTCAACATTAATCTAATAATCACTTTGCATGTTTTACTATCATTTTATATCTATTCTATTCATCTAAACACAACAAACGTTTTACACTGACATAGTCTAACCTCATAAACATGTGCAGTTCGATAAGGTTTTCCCTGCGTACGCTTTCCTTTACTACCATTTTTAAATGTATCTCATCTCATTTTTACTATATCTTGGAGTTTGATACTCACTATTCGTGTTGGCTTTGCCTCAGGAATCATTAACACCCCTATAGGAAGTCTTTTTAGTGCATACCCTTCTGTCCCCTTGAAACCGGGAATCAAGGTATCTATCCCTCTTCTTTCTAATCCCAAAATATTCCATTACTTTTACACCTTTTATTTACAATACAATCCCTCCCCCGACTTTTACCGCCTTCAATGTTCTACTTACACCCGTAGCTCAGCTCGAGTCCTTGGCATCGACTCTTCCTCAACTGACCAGTTCATCTTCTGTTCGCCAGGCACCTGCGGGGACCGAACAGGAATTTAATCAAAGAGGGACCTGCCAAAGGATCTTCTTACATGTGTTTTGTTACGCGCCATCCTCCACTCTGCTGTCTTCTGGCTAATGGCAGAAGCAGCTGAAAGTCTGAATATCTGAATCTGGGCCTGGGTCGACTAGACCTGAACCATCCACACCGCTACGAAAACAATGTGCTCATGCACCTTGAAGCGTCTCTTGTGCTAGATGTAATTACTGATAAAGATCTCAGACCAAAAAACCAGACAGACTCTGTCTGTGGCAAAATACTACTTTATTCTCAATCCAACAAAGCAGGATGTCCAACGGACTGATGCTCGCACACTCACACACAAACTTGATTAAACAGGGGTTACATACCCCAATATGCATCATCTATGATGTCATCCTATGTGGAAAACTGTAAAACCTATTGACTGGAAGGATTGGTTAGGGGAACATAAGTACCTTATATATGGGTTAGTGTATCATTGGCTGCCCCTTATCTGTAGGGCATGCCTCAAACTACCTCCAAATATATATAATACTGATTATAGCAAAGGAAATGGCTGTGGATTGGTCTATGCAACATTGTATAGCACTTTGCCCTATAGACCCTCTGATTGGTTGGTATGCTCACCCAACATTGGACTTTCGGCTTGCTAGCAGTACGTAAGCAAAACGAACCCCAGGTACTTGGGTCATGTCAGATCACTCCCTACTTTGCCAATTAGTCCAACATCTTTCATCAGTCCAACCATAAACCAAAGTTTCTCATCTGTAGTTGATCTTTTTGCCTGCTCTCCACTCTAGGACATTCAAAGTAGTGCAAGCACATCACTATCTTCATTCGAAGCGTAAACAATAGCCCTTGTTTTCAACTTCTGGATCATGTGTGAGGAGACTGCAAATGTGTTCATTTCGTCCTCTTATTTACTGGTTTTTGATGTAATTATACTGGTGTTCTTGCTCCTCTTGGCCTCTAGAGACTTGGTTACTCCATCCTATTCATTGTTAATTATCCAATACTTGGCTCTTGCAGATGTTTTCTTCTTCTTTACTCCAAGAGAAATATGTCATGAACATAGCTTTATCTATCTGCCTCCCTTTGTACCTTGCAATTATTCCTTAACCTAGCACCCTTGATCCTAGGCCAACATATACTCCTCTTTATTTTGCACACAAACCTATTTCTCAAATGTCACCAGACTCTGCAACCCTGGTCTGTTTCTGAGGTAGCTGAATTGAATCTTAACACAAGCTGATGTCCATTTTTATATCATGGCCGCCTTAGTCAGGCTATATTTTCCTTTGTAGCAAGCTTCAATATGTCTCATTTACCTTGTGTTTCTGCATATTTACACTTTTTGATCAGCAAGTTACTTTATCTTCTTTGTATATATGATTACTTTATTGTTTCATAAATGTTTCTCTTGTCACTGCAGTTACATCATCACTCTTAAGTGTTTTCATATAGTTTCTGTATGTCCTCATATATCTTCTTTATGACATCACTCAGCCCTCATCAGATATCCAATGGTGCATGCTGACATCCTTCCACTGTTTCAGTGTGAGGGTACATTCGGTATGACTGCCTGAATGCATTGTGTCTCTCATACACTCAATGCAGTATGGGTATAACACATGGGGTCCCACATATAGCCCTTCTCCTGCTGTTCCAGTATGATGGTGGGTGGGGGAGCTAGGGAAAATGCATCCACCTGCTCCTCTACAACTCTGTTTTATGCTTCATTCAAGAATATCAGTTCCTTATGCATACCTTGATCAACAACACCATTAGCATACAAAATAACTTGGTGGTTAGTGTGTATCTTTGTACCTGATGTACTCTTCTGCAAGGTTTTCTCTTCTCTTGGGTATATTTTTAACTCAGCCCTTTGCCAGTCCTGCTGTATCCTTACCAGGACTTCCTTAGCTGATGTGTTTTACACACTGTTCAACTTGACCTCGCCTGAAATTCTTCCTTACCAGGACTTTCTTATATGAATACTTTTACAGCTTGCATTTTACTGGTATACTCTCCTGCCAGGGCTTTTCTCTATGAATACACTTGCAACTTGCATCTCCCTGGTTTACTCTCCTGTCAGGGCCTTTCTTCTATATATTTTCTTGTGACTTGAATGAGCCTGGTATACTCTCCTGCCAGGGCTTTTCTCTTATGGCTTGAACCTGCCTGTTATACCCCTCTGCACTGCACACATTTATATAACTAACAGTCTCATATCGACTCTATCCTCTCTTGACTGTGCCTGGTATACTATGTTGCCAGGGTTTTCCTTATAGGTATGTGGCATGCACTCTCAAACTTGACAGCCTCTTAAATTTCCTTTGTTCTGTTTTATTTTTATTTTTTTAAACATATTTTTATTAGTATTTTTATTTTTCCATTACGGAAACCACAACTTAAAATCACTAGAAAATACAATCACCCTCACCCACCCCAAATGAAACCCCAAACCTCAAACCCTCTTCATACTTAACTCGCCCTCTCCCGCTCCCAAAGGGCTACCTTCAGTATCAACATTCAAAATCCTTAACCTTTGATGGCACCAGTTCTCACTAAAGTCTTTGTGCAGATAGTCCAATATAATCTCCCAATCCTTCTTGAAGTTTTTGTGTTCTCCTTGTATGACATAGGTGACCCACTGTAGGGAAACATGATGCCATATTTTAGCTAACCACTCATGTTCCAATGGGGCCTCACGTTGTTTTCATGTTTGCGCTATGAATTACACTGCAGCCATCAAGTATATCATATAGGCTTTCCTTTGTTTATTTTTTACTAAAATCTCCAAAACATCACCCAGTCCCAGCAGCGACTCTCCTATGCCTCTTCATATTTGGAGGACAAACATCTTGTGCATAGCTTTGTTAACTTTTCCCCAAAAGGGTTTAATTTTCCGGCAATCCCACCAAATGTGTACACAAGTTCCTTTTTCTTTACATCCCCACCAGCATTAATCTAATTGTTTTTAATAAAACTTGTGCAGTTTCTCAGGGGTTAGATACCAATGAACCATCACTCTCACCCACATTTCCTGTATTTGGATTGCCCGCACACATTTTATAATTCCCTTCCAAACCTCCAACCAATGTGCCTCTGACATGGTAATACCTATGTCCTTCTCCCACAACTTCTCATAACACCATTGCATTCAACTCAGGTTCTCTCCTATTATCCTATATAGTGCCCCCACCATATGCCTATCTCCTGTATTAGTAATAATGTACATCTCAAAAGTAGATAAATCCCTTGTTATAAAATGTTTGTTGACCATTGGCCAATGACGTAATTGCACATATCTCAATCTTTCATGTTCATTCACTGAGAATACCTGTTTGCACTGATGGAAAGTTATGATCTCCTGGCCTTCAAACATATCACCCATCTTCAAACATCCTGCTTCCCCCCCCCCCCCATTGTTTAAATGTATTCTCTTCTACTCCGAGAATGAAGTGGTGGTTATGAAAAAGAGGTGAGAAAGGAGAGGGAAACGTGGTAATTCCTGCTCGTCGCACCACTGTATCCCATATTTGCGCCATCAATGCTATTATTTTACTTCTATACATATTTACACATAATTTTGTTTTTGACACCATAAAACGTCTTGGAGGGGCTTACCAACTACTGCTGTATCCATTTGTTACAATATTTACTCTGAATCTCCTTTGAACAATTCTCTAATCATTCGGAGTTGGGCAGCCCGGTAGTAAATCTGGAAATTAGGTACCCCCATTCCCTCCTTTTTATACTGAATTTCTTAATACCTTCCAAGCAACTCTAGGTTACTTGCCGTGTGTAAGGGTGTCCCTAATTACGCTCACACCAGAATCAAAACACCCCTCTATGGAAATAAGGCAAAAAGGCGATCTTGTAAGGATAACAAGTTTAATCTTACAAAATGTTGATGGTAGCAAAGGACTCTGCTGCCTGAATGGTCTTCTCCTTTCCCTCTTCGTTTCCTTCCTGCCAAAGTGGTTTGAAGCAGGGGTTTATATAGGTGTGGCTTGCTGTGGTGGTGTCACTGGATATGGAACATGGCTTCATCCCAAATCATCCTTTTTCCATAATAGTGATGCTCCAAGGCCTTCTTTCTTTGTTGTCAGCGGTTTTGTCAGGGCATGCTGTTCTACATTTTGCTAGCTTTGCAGGAACACACTGTATGTTTGTTTGTCTGTTTGTTTGTTTATTCATTTGTAGTGCGCGCCAAATCGGTGGTATCGGGGCACAGAAATTACAAGGATATGCAAGGCTTAGATTACAGGAAGTTACACATGATGTGCAGAAATAGTACAGGTACAGGAACAAGTATAGGTCAGTAAATACACTGAGGATCATATACAGGTACAGTGAGCAAGTATAAATCAATAAATACACAGAGGAGCAAGCAAGAACCGGCAGACTGCATATTAGCCGTGGGTAGATTTGGCTGGTCGGTATAGCAGGTAGAGAGCGAGAGCGGGCCTTAATGATCGGTAGACTTAAGCAAGTTGATGTAGTTAAGTCTAAAGTTCAGGTAAGATTGTAATGTATGTAGCTCTGCAGACTTTTACAAACCTCGAGGCCTAGCCCAAGGAAAAACTAAAAAAAATTATGTGTACGAACATTTTCCAGTCATTCTCTCCATGTTCCACTCATCCTGCTCGTGTTTTATCTGGGTCCTGTAATCTCCTCCACAGTTTACTCTAATTTGTCCCATTCTGCATTTTGTTGCACAGAGCATGTATTCCTATTTTTAACCTGGATGGACCCTTGACAGACAGTAGACAGCTGGTAAGTCAGTTTGTGCTGCCACTGCTGGCCATAGTGCTGAACACTGCATAAGCACCTGTGATCAATTTTAGATCCCACAGGCCACATTCCTTCTGGGAAGGAGCTCAACTCCTCTATAGTACTAAGATTGTACAATGCCTAGGATCTGACATTATTGCACCTTATATTTAGACAATGGGCCTCATTACGAGTTGGGCGCAAAGGGATACCGGGCACCGGTAAGGACACTGGTGCCGGTAATCCCTTTGTGCCCTTTTCCGAGTACCCTTAGCGGGTCCCTTCCTTAACGCCTGGTTTTACCAGGCGTTAAGGACGGGACCCGTTAAGGGACTTTCGAGCTAATAACGGTACCGCAAATTGTGATACCCTTATTAGCGCCTTCCCCCTTTCCATTGAGCCCTATGGGGGCTCAAATGGAAATGGGGAATGGCTTTTTCAATGGGGACTTACCGGTCCCGCAAAGGTCGGAATAGACCGGTAAGTCCCCATTGAACCAAGGCGGACTCGGTACCGGTATTGGAGGTAGGCATGGCACTAATAGCACCATGATTACCTCCAAACTCGGAATGAGGCCAAATAACTACCTTGTAAACAGAAGAATGTACCCTTGCTACTATTTATTTTCATATTTTTTCTTCTTTAAAAATAATAAATTATTATTTTTGAAAGGTTTCCGAATTGCGGAAATCCTAAGGTAAGATCAACCACTGTTCTTATATATCCACCCAAATAGTGAAGTAGCTCTGTGTTTCAAAGGACAAATATTACGGTGATGCTTCCAGTGTTTCAGAAATAAATAAAAGGTAACTAATATAGTTTAGGAAGAATACAGGACAATCACTTTCTACTTCCAAGAACATCAAAATCATATATTTAAAGAAAAACGGAACTCATAATCGGGAGTCAGCAAGTATATAATCTCAACCAAGAATAGAACAAAATACAAGTACATCCACATGGTACATTGAGAGGACAACGTTTTTTTGGGGAGAGATTACAGTGTACATAAGTATTTTAACACAATTATATTCTCAGAACAAAAACAAAAAAACACAAAGAACATTGGGTTTATATTCATTTCTTTACACTAAAGTGACTAAATCATAAAGTAGAGTGCAAAATGGACATATACATGATACTGCTTCAGTAAATAGACAATATCATTGCCCAAATTGTGGGTACTGTTCAGTGATAGTCCCTTTTTGCAATTGTTAATTTCAAGCAATTAATGCTGCAGGGTCTTTGATACAAGATATCTTTTTTATCCTTGCCAACGTGAAGTTTGATGGTTGGAACCGGAATATAAGTTCCAAAGGATCAGGGATATATGTGTGTGATTTGATTCCCTGTCTTCGTCACGTTTCGGCGGTATTCTATTGCATTAGGTCCGCCTTCATCAGGGCTCCTAGTTGGGGACCCTGTGGAGAGTATATGGATATCGAGTCAGAGGGGTGGATGTGAGCAAGCGGTGGCCCCTTGTACTTAGGGCACTGCACAAAAATATTTTAAAACTCTCGGCACCGGTGGCCGGCTTACCTGCCGGTGCTTCAGATCCCAGAGGTTTGAGTGTAGGCCACACGGGGAGGAAATCAGGCGACAAGATCATGTGTCTATGTGAACACTGAGAGCTCTCAGGTAAAGTCACAGTCACATTTTGGTGATATCCTGCATAAGGTTTGAAAATAATAGAAAAGAGGGGAACAGAGGCTGTAGATCGGGGGTCTTGCCCCCAAGTTATGTAGTACTAATAGGTAATTGCTAAGTAGCTACATATAAGAAAGGTATTAAAAAGTGGAGAGTAATGCTCTACCAGTAGTGATTACCTGATAGTAAAGAGATTGCACCGCTTGGATAAATTTTCAACTCTGTCGGTGCTTTGTGGAACGTAGTTATTCACTGTGGGCTGGCGGCTGTTGCCTGTATAAGAAAAACAGGACTAAGGACCAGAACTCGTTTGTTTCGAAGGTGTTGGGGTGGTGGATTAAAAATCCTGTGCACCAAACATGTGGCTTAATATTGTAGCTATTGGTGCTTGGATCCAAAACCAGGATAGTGAAAGAAGTGCTCCAAGAATGCGCGCTGTGCGTTTGGATGCCTATGTGCATTCACGATGCCGTGTGCACGTGAGGTTTGCAAGAAGCAGTGCAGCGGCCGGTCTGGAGTGTTTAAACTCAGTTACGTAGGTCGAAGTGCCAAATAAATAGGCTGCGAAAAGAGTTTTGAGTGGAGAGCGGGCCGTTGGCATTGAGTATTAGAAGCTGCATGCGAGGTGAAGGCGTGCCTGGGGAAAAGGACAAAAAAAACCATTTCACGCTTACCCGCTGCATTGCTTTTCAGACCTGTTGCATGACTCAGCAAACATCCGCTGGGAGAGGGAGAGGCTGGAGGCTCGTCTCACCCGTCCCGTCTGGTTCGAGGGTGTGTGCAGACTGTGGCTGCCTGCTTTAAATTGCCGGGGCCGTGATGATCACGCATGCGCTGAGCCGCGTGGTTGATCGCTGTCATGGCGACCCGAGACAAAATCACTCGAGCATGCTGGGGGATAGTCTCAGTTTACAGTCTGCCTCAGTGTAGAGAAAGTGTTGCTGACAGTCTCATGTGAAGTCGTGGGCTGAGCAAAGAGGCAAAACGAGGAATACGTAACTCCATGCGTATTTTTAATATATACATGACAAGAACAGAGAAGAGCAAGAGCTTTGTTTGTCGCAGTTTATTGATTAAAGCTTATGTGCATATGGAGGGTCTAATCAGTAGTGATGGGCAGAGACGTAGAAGCAAACATACGTCATAATTGTTATATTACTGGCTGAAAAATTTCATTGAGGCCATGGTGGTAGGTGTTTAATCGATGTATCCACCTGGACTCTTTCCTAAGGAGGCTTTGTTGGATATCGGGGCTCCCCTTAATTTTCTCAACTACCCACCAGAGGAGATTGTTTGGTGTGTGGTTTGCCTCCATGTAGTGTTCAACTAGGGGTGATGTAAGATTCTTACACCTGATTCTAGATCTGTGTTCCGAGATCCGGATGTTGACTGCTCTTGTAGTTTGACCTATGTACCGAAGTCCACAGGGGCTTTCGATACAGTAAATCACATTCTGGCTTTTGCAGTTAGTGAGATCCCTCAAAATCCATTTGCGTTGTCCAATTTGGAAACTACTCATTTTCTTTGTGAATTGGCAAGCCGCGCAATTGCCACATGGGTGATGGCCCTGCAGTGGTCTTAACGTTCGTGTGGGATTCTTATTTGGCTGGAATTGGGAGTGTACTAAGTGTTCCTTGATGTTTTTTGCTCTTTTATAGGCAAATCTGGGAATGGGTGCCTCTGGAAGGTTGAGGCGTGTTTACTGGGTTTACTGATGATCTTCTTTATTTGTGATGTGTGAGTTCCAAAGGTAACAACACAAGTGAGGCGATCTTCTTTGGTGTCTTGGGTATCGCGTTGTAACTCGAGAAGGGTTTCTCTGTTACTGTTTCGTGCCCTTTTCCTGGCTTGCTCAAGCTGTTTTTTAGGGTAACCTCTTACTTTTAGGCGGGTGGTCAGATTGTCTGCATGGTAATTAAAGTCTTCAAGTGTTGTGCAGTTTCTACGTATTCAGAGATACTGTCCATATGGGAGGTTGTCCTTGACGTGTGTGGGGTGGTTGCTGGAGTAGTGCAATAATGTGTTCCCAGATGTAGGTTTACGATACAGATTACATGTGAGTTTACCATTTTTTTGTTGAATGGACAGATCCAGGAACTTGATTTCAGAAGCACTATGCTCGATGGTGAATTGAATGTCAATATTGCATGTGTTGAGCCAGGCCCAGAAGGACGTTAGTTGGGGGGTGGTACCGGTCCATAGCAGGTAGAGAGTGAGAGCGGGCCTTAATGATCGGTAGACTTAAGCAAGTTGATGTAGTTAAGTCTAAAGTTCAGGTAAGATTGTAATGTATGTAGCTCTGCAGACTTTTACAAACCTCGAGGCCTAGCCCAAGGAAAAACTAAGAAAAATTATGTGTACGAACATTTTCCAGTCATTCTCTCCATGTTCCACTCATCCTGCTCGTGTTTTATCTGGGTCCTGTAATCTCCTCCACACTTTACTCTAATTTGTCCCATTCTGCATTTTGTTGCACAGAGAATGTATTCCTATTTTTAACCTGGATGGACCCTTGACAGACAGTAGACAGCTGGTAAGTCAGTTTGTGCTGCCACTGCTAGCCATAGTGCTGAACACTGCATAAGCACCTGTGATCAATTTTAGATCCCACAGGCCACATTCCTTCTGGGAAGGAGCTCAACTCCTCTATAGTACTAAGATTGTACAATGCCTAGGATCTGACATTATTGCACCTTATATTTAGACAATGGGCCTCATTACGAGTTGGGTGCAAAGGGATACCGGGCACCGGTAAGGACACTGGTGCCGGTAATCCCTTTGTGCCCTTTTCCGAGTACCCTTAGCGGGTCCCTTCCTTAACGCCTGGTTTTACCAGGCGTTAAGGACGGGACCCGTTAAGGGACTTTCGAGCTAATAACGGTACCGCAAATTGTGATACCCTTATTAGCGCCTTCCCCCTTTCCATTGTGCCCTATGGGGGCTCAAATGGAAATGGGGAATGGCTTTTTCAATGGGGACTTACCGGTCCCGCAAAGGTCGGAATAGACCGGTAAGTCCCCATTGAACCAAGGCGGACTCGGTACCGGTATTGGAGGTAGGCATGGCACTAATAGCGCCATCATTACCTCCAAACTCGGAATGAGGCCAAATAACTACCTTGGCCAGTCCTTGCACATGTCTGTGTGTAAGTGATTTCAATCCGGCACTTCACCTAAGTCAACGCCTAGCATGTAATGCACAACTGAAATCCTTATTTATTTTATGTCTAAAAGTTATTTTATTCTGAACGATGTACCACTTATATCATGCCCCTCTCTTGTAACCCCCCCCGGTCACACTGAACCAGGAATCAGGCTGATTTGCAAAGTTAAAATATTTATTTATGTATTCACAATATTATCACACTATGTTTAATGGATATACAATAATCACCAATGGGGTGTTGTAACACTAAGCAATCTCTTTAATCACAAGGAGTAATAATGAGCAAAACAATTTAGCATAGAAATAATACTTTGGTGGGTGTGTGTTCAAATCAAAGAGCAATGTGGTTACTATTTCCCCGTGCACACTCCTCAACCCCCCAATATGCAATATAAAGAGATAGAAGGAGAGAGAGCAGGTATTTAAGAATGCAGAATTCAACAAAAGGTCAATCCCAATTTCCCCCCAGCAACACAAGAGAGAAACAGAATTGATTGGCAAACTGTCAAAATGGTTTTAAAGTGATCTGGAGAATGGATTGGGTAAAACACTAAATATGGTTTAAATTACTGAAATTGTTTAAATTCTAATGGGGGCCGCTTTGGATAGTTGCAGACAAACACTAGCAATGATTTCACACTAATAAGCAATGTGCAAACTTAAAATTTAGGTCAGGTGCAATCAAAAACAATTTTACAAGTGTAATGTTTTGCCAAAATGAAAATTCGTGGCAAACCTTTCCGCGTGCGGTAACCGTGATCGCGGGAGAACTATATGGGTTTGGAATTTTGGTTCTATGGGAAGCTGTGGATGTTAGCTAAAAGGAGAAGTTAAAATTGTGTTTCTAGCATAGAATTTGAGGAAGTTATGGACGTTTTAGTGGGGGTCGTTTTTCTGAGATAGGCGCAAGAATGAGAAAACAGGGATGCGCTTTCAAAAGACAAACAGGATTTCTTTACACTAGGGGATGACTATGAAGAAGCAAATACCACACGGAAGGGCAGCCACTGGACCGGGCGCCACTGGATCGGGGTGACTGCCTGCCGAGGAGCTTGCCTTCTTAGGATGAAATATATGAGCGCAAAGATATTTAACAATACTAGTACTGAAGGAGATAGTAGGGATAATATAGAGAGTTCAGGCAATTCAAAAAGATTTCTAACAATGCAGGTTCTGAGACAAGATCGTATGGATTTAGATGGGGATAGACTATGGATAATACATATGCTAGTGACACAGTCCTATACTATGGATACTGCCTATTTATGTTTTGAACAGAACCGTCAGGAATTCTGGTCCGTCAAGATTTCTGGACAGGAATTCTGCTGGACACACCAGACTGGACAGGCTGCTGGGCACACCGGACTGGACTGGGTCTGCAATGGCTCTGGTCACAGCTATCTGGTCACAGCACAGCACAGCACAACTGGATTGGACCTTTTGGTTCTGGTAATAATTCTTTTAGCAGTAAAGCAGTTACAGCACAGCCCAGCTGTTTCTTTTGTTCCCCTTAGATTTTGTGGGATTCTTTCTGGTCATGGAAACTCAAGGCCTAGTTGAAAATGTTTCAACTAATGGAATGGGCCTTTCAGCTTGCCAAGTTTCTGGAGTCAGGAGCAAGGAATATGGATGGACCTGCTTAAGGGTGCTTCACCAGGATCAGGATACTGGGTGAATCTGTGTGTCTTTCTAAGTCCTCAACTTTCTCTATTTCTCCAGCATGGGGTCTGGAATGGATTCACATGCTCATGAATATTCCCCGTCGTCAGGCCGGGAATCCTCGTTAAAGGAAAAATCAGTATCAGTTTCGTTTCTGATTTGTCTTTCTTACTAGTAACCAATCACTGATCTCTGGGTCATACTGCCCACAGCCAATGACTGCCCTCTCCCTAAGCCCCTCCCCTGGCAGCCATCCTCAGATTTTTACCGCACGCTCAAGTGTTGGGAGTCCTCGTGTTTAGCTCTCGAGATTTTGCTGCGTTTTCGCGCTTTTTCAAAGAGAATTTCTAATTTTTCGGTCAAATAGAGCCTCAAGCTCTACGTCTCTCCATCCGATTAACGGGGATCCATGTCAGATTTTTCTACGCCCCTCAAGGGTGAAGATTTCGTCGAGTTACGCTTTACAAGTTACGAGTCCAGGAGTTTCTGCGGCCTACCCGAACATGGCCCAGGAGAAAGGAAGCTCGACGCCCGGAAAGCTGTTCGGGGTTTGCCTGGATGCCAGCTGCAGAATGTGTTCAAGGAGGACGAGCACTTGAAATGTCTCTACTGCCTTCATGAGGACAAAACGCACGTGGAGAAGGACTGTGCGTTTTGCAGGAACATGTCGGAACGCACCATCAGGGACCGACACCTTCGTCTCTCCAACTGGCTGGAAGGAAAGAGCCCGTCAGGTGAGAAGAAGAAGAAGAAGTCCGAGCAGTCTTCTAAGTCCTGTGAGGGCGCCCCGGCGACGGGGGCCCAACAGAAGGCAAAGCACTGCGAGTCCGCAGGCACCGGGAGTGCCGAACGGTCGGGCTCCTCGGCTGCCAGGCAGGGCGCATCCTCCCCAGTGCCATCAACCACGAGCCAACGCTCTGGCTCAGGGAAGAGGAAGGCCGAGAACCTGGCGAAGCTTCTGGAGAGGCCCCGGTCGAGCTCGAAGGATCCGGCCGAGGGGAAGCGAGGCGGTGACCCTCCCCCCAAGGTGAAGGCCACAGGCCCACATAAGGTGGCGAAGGCCTTGATTCACCCGGCCAAGGCCTCTATCGAGGAAGCCGCGGTGGCCCTGGCGCACCCTGTGGAGGCTACACCAGAGGAGGCGACCTCGGGGCCCAGAGTCTCCCTGCCTCCGTGGAGGGAAGCCTCTTCCAGACCCATCGAAAAGACCCCCGTGAAGACCCAGGCAGAAAAAAAGGGGGGGCCGGTGGCCATTGTGGACACGGACACAGCATCCGAGGAGGAGCTGGTAGAAGTCTTAGGGGGCCTCGACGAGGGCATCGAAGAGGCCCGTTCCCACAGGAGGGATCCCGTCAAAGGCTACGACGAGAGCGATGGCGGCACCGGCGAGGGTCCTAGTCACCCGTCGCTTCCGGAGCTGCAGGACAACTCGGCGGCCATTTTGTTGGCAATACAATCGTTATGTTCGGAGATAAGGACGAGATTGCCCTTACCACCGACGGAGGAATCGGAACCAGGCTCGGCAGAGGAGTCAGACCCAGGCCCGGCGGGAAGCCCCCGAACAAGAGAAGACGGATCCATCCAGCCCCGCCTTTTCAGCCTTCACGGCCTACTCATCCTTTGCCCACGTCCCCCGTCCCTGGGGAAGACACGGGAACGGACACGGCCATGATGGGTACCGACGACGACGACGGCAGTGATGACGGGACGGAGCTCCCATCGCCCCCAGCCCGGGCCTCCCCGCCTGACGAGATCGGAACTTTCCATGCAATGATCGCCAGGGCATCCGAGCTTTTTCAGCTCTGCCCCGAAGAGAAGAAAAAGGAAGGTTTGCTTTACCAACGGCACGAGGCCAAGAGGAAAACAGTCCTCGCCGTGCCTCTGCTGGATGACATCTGGGACCCTTCTCAAGAACCCGTCTACGACGCCTGCCAAGAGGGATCGGTACGAGAAGAAGTACCGGGTTCCCGACGCAGCCCCTTTGTGCCTTAGGGCACAACTGACTCCTGACTCGGTCGTCTTAGCGGCGGCCAAGAAGAGAGCGGGGGGGGCATTGGTCTCAACGTCAACTTCCCCGCCGGACGGCGAAGGAAAGAAGCTGGACGCAATGGGACGACGAGTTATCTCGTGGGTGGCAACAACGATTAAGGCGGCCAACGCCCTTGCGATCGTGGTCCGCTACGACAGGGAGTTATGGTACAAGATCGCCCCCCTGTTGGACTTCCTACCGGATGACAAGAGGACGAGGCTCTGGAGATCTTGCAAGAAGGCGAAGTGGCGTCGTACCACACCATTAAAGTGGCAACGGACATTGCCGACACCGGTTTCCGCCAGCTAGGCAACGGCGTTTGCCTTAGATGATGAGGGTGGCTCAAGGCGACGGATTTCCGCCAGGACATACAAGCCAAGGTTTTGGACATGCCGTTCGACAGGAACAATCTGTTTGGGAAAACAGTGGATGAGTCCCTCCAAGCCATCAAGGCGGACATGGAGACAGCTAAGGCTCTAGGCGTTCTCCAGCAAGGAAGGCCATCCTTTCGGAGCACCGGAGGTAAGCAAGGTGCCTCCAAGGGATTCGGCGGTGGCTCCTCTATGTACCGCCAAGCGGCCCGCTCCTCATCACAGGAAGCCTATAGAGGACAAGGCAAATCGGGTGGACCCTGCCATCGTCACCAGGGAGGCCAAGGCGGCAAGGCGTCCTCCAAGCAAGATTGAACCGACCGTGGTGTCGGGCCTCCACCGAAGCACCCTGGTGGGAGGCCGGCTGGCAAAGTTCGTCAGCGTGTGGGAGTCCATCTCCACCGACCATTGGGTTCTGGACGCCCTGGCCCAGGGGCACACCCTCGAATTTCTAAAAAAGTGCCCCCACATTACACCGGTGGCCAGGAAGGAAAATCACGTCCCTCAACTGCTATTGGAGGTAAGGGCGATGCTCAAAAAAGTCGCCATCAAGCTCGTCCCGAAGAGGCTCCGGGGCTCCGGAGTATACTCAAGGTACTTCCTTGTGAAAAAGAAGACAGGAGGATGGCGCCCCATCCTGGACCTGCGACGACTGAACAAGTACATCAAGGCACAGAAGTTCCGGATGGTCGCCCTCCAGCACGTGCTGGGACAGCTGGAGGAGGGCGATTTCCTGTCGTTGTTGGATTTGGAGGATGCATACTTCCACATCCCCATTCTAAAAGGAAACCGAAAGTTCCTCAGGTTTGTGGTCCAAGGACGGCACTACCAGTTCAAGGCCCTCCCGTTCGGATTGAAGTCGGCACCCAGGGTGTTCACCAAGTGCCTCGCACCGGTGGGGGCGCGGCTGGGCCTGCAGGGGATCCACGTCTACCCCTACCTGAACGACTGGCTCATCCGAGCAAGGACAAGGGAGCTCGCCGTAGAACACACAACGAAGACCGTCCAGCTGCTCACGGACCTGGGATTCTCCATCAACTTTCCCAAATCCCACCTGGTCCCGTCGCAAGTCGCACTGTTTCTGGGAGCCAAGCTCGACACAGTGACGCATCTGGCCTCGCCGTCGGAGGAAAGGACAAAGGCCATCCTGGGCAAGGTGCAGCGTCTGCTGGCCACGGACGTGGCCAGGGTGAGGTCCATCAAGTCCCTCCTTGGGATGATGTCCTCCTGCATATATCTCGTTTGCCTGTGCAGGATTCGGATGCGCCCTCTGCAAGAGTTCCTCGATGCCCGCTGGATCCAAGCGACGGGCAGCTTCGAGGACAGGATCCCGCTCAACGAGACCTTCCGACGAGCGATCCGGTGGTGGGGCACCCGCGCTCATCTGACGGTGGGCACAGACTTTCAGTCCCCATCTCACCAGATAACGGTGATGACGGATGCCTCCCTGGAAGGGTGGGGAGCGCACACCGGAGAACTTCACGCGAGAGGCCTTTGGCTCCCAGAGGAGAAGCCGCTCCACATCAACATCCTGGAGCTCCGTGCAGTGTTCTGGGCCCTCAGGTCCTTTCTCCCGTCAAGGGCAAGGTGGTGAGAATCTTCACCGACAACACTACCATGATGTTGTACATCCGGAAGCAGGGAGGAACCAGATCCCCAGCCCTCTCCAAGGAAGCCCAGGATCTGTGGCATTGGGCCGTCGCCCAAGGGATGGTTCTGGTGCCTTTTCATCTGGCAGGGATAAAAAACACCATCGCCGACTCACTCAGCAGGGAGCTGCGCTTGTGCCACGAGTGGGAACTACATCAGGATCAAGTGGATCAACTCTTCCGACGATGGGGAAAACCACAGATTGACCTGTTCATGACAGCGACGAACTCCAAGTGCCAGAGGTTCGCCAGCAGGTTTCCCCAGCCGAGGAGCATGGGCGATGCTTTCTCGTTCCCCTGGGACGGCTTGTTTCTATATGCGTTCCCTCAGTTGCCATTGCTGCTCTGACTCGTCAACCAGCTCAAGAGGTCCCGATGCAGGATGATCCTCGTCGCACCGGCGTGGCCGAGGCAGATCTGGTTCCTGGACCTTCTGGACTTGTCAGCGTCCCCACGGACGCAGATCTTCTCTCCAGAGAAGGAGGCGCCATACTTCATCACGACCCAGAATCGCTGAACTTGCAGGCCTGGCTCCTGCAGCACTAGAGTTTGGAGGGTACGATATCCCGGCTGACTGCAGAGAGGTTCTTGCAAAGGCCAGGGCGTCCTCAACTCTCAACTGCTACGGACATAAGTGGAAGAGGTTCTCTGTCTGGTGCCGTGCACAGAAGATTAACCCTTTACGGAGTACAGCCCCTCAAGTGCTGCCGTACCTACTGTCGCTGGCCAAGGCTGGACTGGCTCACGCCTCCATCAAGATACATCTGGCTGCAATCTCCCGATACACCAGAACCACAGAACGGGCGTCCTTGTGGTCCCATCGCCTGGTGAAGGAATTTATGAAGGGACTGTTCCGATCGTTCCCGCCGGTGAAGGCCCCTGCCCCGGCGTGGGAGCTCAACGTGGTGCTGACCAGGCTCATGGGGGCACCATTCGAGCCCTTGCATTCGGCACCGTTGAAGTTCCTGTCGTGGAAGACTGCGTTTCTTGTGGCCATCACCTCCGCACGACGAGTGGGAGAGATCCAGGCCCTATCCTGCAAGCCTCCATACTTGACTTTTCACAACACGAGGGTGGTGCTGAGGATGCACCCCTCCTTTATGACCAAGGTGCCGTCGGACTTCCACCTCAACGAGCCCTTGGTGTTACCTGTTTTCTTTCCGTCGCCTTCGTCGCCGGCCGAGAGGACTTTGCACTCGCTGGATGTGGCTAGAGCGCTGAAGTTCTACGTGGATCGCACAAATAGTTTTGGGAAGACATCACAGCTATTTGTGAACTTTGGAACTGTGAACCAAGGGAAGGCTCTCTCGAAGGCTTCCATTTCCAGATGGCTCTCCGGCTGCATCATGCACTGTCATCGGTTGGCAAACCGACCGTTGCCTGGCCGTCCGAGAGCCCATTCGACCAGAGCGATCGCTGCTACTACGGCGTTCCTGTCTGGTGTGCCCCTGCTGGACATCTGCAGGGCTGCTACGTGGAGGTCAACTCACACCTTCACGAGATTCTACTGCGTCGATCGGGACTCCAGGGAGGAGTCCAGGGTCGGCCAAGCAGTGCTGCGCAACCTGTTCACCTGAAGGTGGGCCTGGTGAGGAGGTAAGAGTTGCTTAATGTTGAATTTATGTAATGCTTAATGTTGAGCCTTTTGCCACCTCCCGTGGTTGTGCATGTGTGTACTGCTATGTATTCTTGTATTCATGAGCATGTGAATCCATGCCAGACCCCATGCTGGAGAAGGAACAAGTTAGTTACCTGTAACTGTTGTTCTCCAGCATGGGTCTGGCATGGATTCACATGCAAACCCTCCCTCCTTCCCCTCTGCGGCTCTTCACTTGGTTTTACTGCCACTTTACGTGCTATCAAATCTGAGGATGGCTGCCAGGGGAGGGGCTTAGGGAGAGGGCAGTCATTGGCTGTTGGCAGTATGACCCAGAGATCAGTGATTGGTTACTACTAAGAAAGACAGATCAGAAACGAAACTGATACTGATTTTTTTCTTTACCGAGGGTTCCCGGCCTGACGACAGGGAATATTCATGAGCATGTGAATCCATGCCAGACCCATGCTGGAGAACAACAGTTACAGGTAAGTAACTTGTTCCTTATGCATATGGTAAAATGGTGTGTGTGCTGGATTATCCTAAGCATGCCCCCTAGGTCGGCTATTGGCTAGAGTCTCTTCTCGCCCTTGATTGGAGAAGATAACAGGGTGTCACCATGAGGATGTGGGTTTATGAGTCAGAGAATCCCCCTCCTCTTGTTCCATTGAACATAAAATCCACTTTTAGTACAATACATATTTACAAATGTGCAACTTTTCTAACAATAACATCAATACATCACATATTTTGTGGAGCAGATACTCTTCCAAGCCCTGTCGCTGTAGGATCTTGGGTCTGCTTTTGACAGAATTCTGCCCTTTTTGTCCGGAACACATGGTCCAATTTCGGAGCAAATTTCCACAAATGTGCACATAGCGTGTGAAGTTTCACGCTTTTGACATAATTACATTTGGTGTAAAACCATAATTTCCAGTGTTACTCCCCAGAACATAGCACAGAGTTCTGGTGCCTCTTAAAATGTGCAGCCGAAAATTAGGTTCACAAGTCCGGGGTGTACATATTTTTCACAATTTTACACAGTAAATTATCAGTCTTTTTAAAAATGTGCTTTTTGTCCTTGTGAATCAACAAATGGTTGTCTGTCCCCGCCTCCTTCTCCTTCTGGCAGCTCAGAATCAACCTCCGCCCCCTTCCTTCTGGGAGAGTATGTTTATGACTCTTCACACTCTGCATATCCTTTCAGCCAGAGGAAGTCCATTGTCCTCTTCTGCTGCAGCCCAAGTTCTCCTCCCCTGATCTAATCATCACAGAAGTGTGAATTCCTGGCCTTCATGGGGGGAAGCTATCATACAGGTTGGGTGGCTTTGAGGCAGCTTAACTTCAATGTCATTTTGTTACATTTTTTTTTCTTGGTTTAAAACAAACTTGCGATTTTCAAACAAGCAGCTAGAACACTTATTCCAGCTTCTAAACCATGGGATTTAAATAGTTACAACCTAGGTTACTGTCAATGACAGGTCGCTTTGTTTTCAGACATTAGATTTAAATGGTACAAGTTTAAATCCTTATGATGCGATCTACTGACAGCGGTCATACAGGCGGCCGCTGGTACTGCACCCAGATTTTGACAGATTTCACAGGCAGGCACATTTGCTGTGAATGTTTTGATGACCAATTCCGCTTTTCATGACATATTATGTTCATAATGATTTCTTGATTGAAGTGACTAGTAACATCCAGCAAGAATATTGGATGTTTGATGGTGTTTTGGACCGGCATTCTGTATTTTCAGCAACCAAGAAAAAGATTTGAAAACAAGATTCTGGGTTCCTTTCAGCAAAACACTGCTTTTCGTGCAGTCTCCATTTCTACTTGTTGTGAAGCCCAGTGACATGTTTCAGCAGTGAGGTCTCCGTTCCACCACTGACAACATGCATGGTAGATTTGGCAGCCATCTTTTTGTGTTTTAAGGTGCGATTTCCATGGGTTTTGGCGCGCATAGGGGTTTTGTGGCCATTTTGATAATTCTGGCACCATCAGCACAAAGTGATGCCGCAGGGCAGAGCATAAGTGGGTTAATACATTCCACATGTGTATGTGATTATATTTGTATGAGAGAGTCTTCCCAGTGTCCTTCCTCCCCCCCTAGTCCTTTATAATGCCTTAAAGAGGTCTTGCCTAACTTTAAAGCACTTGGGGGTTCGGGAGGACCCTGGTTCCTTCCCAACATTCCCCCCTTTCCTTACCTCTACAGTAATGAACTCCTGAACTCCTCCCCACCCGACATAATTACAAACCCAAAAATATCAGTTTGGCTTTCACTGTTTATTGTATGGCAAGGTGTATTAGCACCCCCAATTGATACCATCATCTTTACACTACTAGGTACTACATTGGCACAACATGGGAAACCCAATTGGCAACTGCAGAAGAGGACCAAGATGAACACGATAACATGCACCAGTATTTTTACTGCTGCGCCCAGCCATGACGGGACCCAATCAAAGGCAAGTGATAGCCAATCCGAGTTCTGAACTCCAACTTCTTTCTTCATTTGAACACCTAGATTGTGCACTGCCTCGATGATGTGGGATAGTGACCCATTCTCTGCATCCTACGGGGGTACAAAAGTGCAGCAGCTGTTTCCCAACTTTTACACACTCCTTATATGGCTGTAGCTGGATCAGCTCCCATCGGATGATCTGCACCCACTTGGCGTTAGCAGCTGCTTGTATCCCAGGAGCCAAAAAAGATGAAACAAAAGTCTCTGCTGAGCTAAAAGGTTGATATTCGTCAGATATTCCTCTGAGCAGAGTGTAAGAGTCTTTTGAGATATTGTTTAAATCTCTTCTTTCATTTCAATGTTGAAATCGTTCTTTATCTGGCAGCCTATGAAATTCTTGTGTGATCTGCAAGTCTCTCTCTCTGCTTTTTTAGATGCTGGAGTCGCTGTTAGCACCTTGACAGGTATGTCTTTTCCCTTCCGGTGTTCTTCCGGGATTACTAGTAGTACTGAGTGTAGGGTGGCCAGTGAACACTTGCCCCTCCAGGATGATGGGAGGTGCAAGTAGGCTTGTTAGCCACAAACCCAGTAGTAATCCATCACCGCTGCAATTCCTTTCATCATATCGGGGATCACAAGAGTGTGGTTGTATTCTGTGTTGGTGCAAATAGGAACTGTTCTTTCATTGCTAACACATAGTTCATAGTCCATGGCTCTATGTATTTGCACTCACTTCTCCATTGTTGCAATCCATGTCAACCGTGGGACCATATTTGCACACACATAGGGCCTCATTACACGTAGTGCGGTAAACCATGGTGTTATTAGCACCATGGTTCATGCCGGTAATTTACCGGTACCGCCTTGGAGGAAAGGGGAATTACCGCCCTATTCCAAGGTTGGGAAGGCGGTAATTCCGCCTTCCTCCATTGCCCTTCCCCATTCCCATTTTTGCCCCTTAGGGCTCTATGGGAATGGGGAAGGCGCTAATTACGGTGCCGCAAATTGCGGTACCGTAATTAGCACCCTGGTCCCTTTGCGGGTTGGTTTTTAACGCCTGCTAAAAAGCAGGCGTTAAAGTACCAACCCGCAAAGGGACCTCGTAGTAAGGCGGTAAGGGTTTACAGGTACCGGTGCCCTTACCGGTACCGGTAAACCCTTACCGCACTACGTGTAATGAGGCCCATAGTCTCTACTTGGGCTATTGTTGCTTTGCTGTACTCGATCAGTCCATCTGCCGAGCACGTCACTTTGGTGCCCTGCCATTTGTTGTTGACATGTGAGTGACCTCCCAAGGAAAAATATGGTGCTTGAAGACACTTGCTATATTTTGTACTGCCATTGCATAGCGCTGGGTCTAGATCAATGCTCCTCAACTGCCCGCTGTGTGCTTGGAATGTGTCCTTATCCTACATAGTGCAAGATGTTACAGGCATTGCGCCTCTATAATTGGGACCGGATGTGGAACTAAAACCTTAGGAGCCGCTGATGCATGCAGGATGAGTGCAAACATGAATAAAACACGTTTTATTCATCACATTCCTTCCTGTAGTATGCATATCGGAGTACCAGCTATTAGACGACTCTGAATACTGAATGTCAGAAATGGCATCAAAGCCCAACCCCTTATATAAATCATATGTCATTCTTACTTCCCGTTTTATTCATCTAAGACAATCTGTGGGGGTGGCCGGCAAAAAGTGAGACATTGTTTGATTATTATTTATCATAGACATATTCATACTAGCATTGTTTTCAATTACATGTAACCGTCCACCCCCCTTTATATGGCCACCCCATATAACAGACATACCTCCATACTAGTGGTCGAAGTGAGCGGGAGCGGTCTGGAGCGGTACTCCTTTTGTTTTTTTAATTACGTTTTACTGTTCCTATACTTTTATTTTAAAAAGAAACCGTTCCGGAATGGTTTCCTTTTAAAATAAAAGTGTAGGAAGAAGTTGAAACTTGCACTTTCAGTGCACTGTACTTAGTATTCTCTTAAACAGCAGGCACATGTGTTTGGGGTTTATATTGTGTGTAGGAGGAGGTGTGGTGATAGGGTTTGTGGCTAGAGGGTGCAGGCCAGCAGGGAACATAGTTCTACTACTTCTTTTCGTACACTTTGACCACTGCTTCATACACTCAGACAACAACGACCAGTGTCACACAAAACAATATAATACCAAGAAAGCATGATGCAGAATTCCTAGGACGAATTACATTCATTTTATCATTATCCCTACATAACAGAGAGGTTTGAACATGTCAGTCAGGCATCCTTGCTTATCCCTGAAAGGAGAAAAAGGTTACCAAGAAAGAGAGACAGAAGAACAGAGAGCGAGAGGGCGAGACAGGAAGAGAGGGGAAGAGAGAAGGAGATAGATGGAAGGAGAGGAAGGGAGACGGAGAGGGTGAGAGGGAGATAGAAAGGGGGAAAGAGGGAGAGAGAGGGAGAGAGAGGGACAGAGAGGGACAGAGAGAGAGAGAGAGAGAGAGAGAGAGAGAGAGGGAGGGAGAGGGAGAGAGGGAGATGGTGAGATAGTTTCAGTTTCAGTTTATTTAATATACTGATAGCCTTACAGCTTTGTATATGCAAACAAATACATATACATACACATTATCCAAGTAAGCAATATAAAATTCAGGTTTCAAAGTGGACATCATTAAGGCACACATTTTCCATTTACAATATTAAAATAACACCAGATTACTAACATTATGCTAAACAATTTAAAATGTCAACAATTTGGTGATAAAATGACACCGTAAAATAGATGAGATCAATATCATCATCTTTCATAAAATGTTGCCATAAATTGCTAATGTTACCGAGATCTATCATATTATCATAAGATTTAAAAAATTTGGCACGCAGCTCAGAAAGACTATCACAACATAGCAGCAAATTATATAATGACTCAATCACGTCACTGTCACATAAACAACACAATCTAATTTCTCGACATAGGCCTAGCCGTGCCCCCCCCTGATCTTAAGAGCCACACAGTTATTAAATGTCATCAAGAGAAAAGATCTAAATGTCAGAAGGCTAGGATAGGGCATAATATAGTTTGGCAGTGATTCCCGACTCATTCTATATTGGCAGTAAAATCTGCTATGTGCTTTCGTAGCCAACTCAATAACGTGCCACTCATAGCTGTATGTTGCTAATTTCTTGTTAAGCCAACGTTCTAACTGGACATGAAGACTGGGCCCTGTAGTATGAACAAAACCAACCACCCATTTTTCGTACATGGTTTTGATTATTCCTAGCGTGCCCATCGATGAACACCTATCAGTTATTATAAAGGAATGCACATGTGTTACAACAATAGTATCATTGTCTAACCTGATCAGGTTTTCAAAGCACATTACTGATCTACATGTGTATTCCGATTCAATACATTTCATGTCAAATTATAGATTTAAATATTGAACTGATATGTTGCTAGGTAAACGCATAGGTTTTTGGATTAGCATAGCCTGAAACATTTTCAGGCGATTTAGATATGTGTGCCCCCATATTTCGATTGCATAGAGAAGCATCACTCTTATTGTAGCAATGTACAACATAAGGACAGCATAGGCAGAATATCCAACATTTCTGCCTGTGAAGATGCTGATAGCATTGGCTGACGTCAGACATCTTACTTTTATCGATGTCCATTGCTTTTCCCAGCTGAACGTATCAAACGTATCATCGACCAAGACTCCCAAATACTTGTAACTATGAACCTTTTCAAGGTTCTCACTATTTATGGACCATGTATATTTTTGGGGGATTTTGTTTACCGGGAAGACCATGGGCCTCATTACAAGTTTGCCGGTCCTCATTACAAGTTTGCCGGTCCACAAACTACGGTACCGGTAAGCTTGCCGGTACCGTAGTTCCTGGACCGACAAACTACGAGTTGTGCTCGCGGGTGCCTTTCTGCCTGCCAGGACGGACCTGGCGGGCAGAAAGGCACCCGCGATCACAGCATGTCGGATGCACCGGCACCGATATAAATGGTGCTGGTGCATCCGACCTCCCCATTCCCATTGGGGCTCAAATGGGAATGGGGAGTAATGGATTTCGGCCCCTGTCAGTGGGTATATACAGGGTCTGCCAAGGTCGGATTGACCCTGTACGTCCCCATTGCCAGGGGCTGTCAAAAATGCAACTCTGCCGGCAGCCGCGCCTTTGTGACACATGACTTTACTCTTGTCAATATTTATTTTAAGCCCATTTATACTTGAGTAAACAGCCAATGCATGCAAGATTCTTCTGAAAGCCTGTTGGGGTATAATCAAGCCATAACAAATCGTCCACATATGCAAACCACCTCACGGACGACGTGCCAACCTTAGCTGGACACACAATCAGATTCTTAAAAGCCTGCTGCATATCTGCAAGGTATAAGTTAAACAGGGATGCTGCACAATGTAACCCTGCTTAACAACACAACTTGTTGGTAACAAAGCAGACAATTTCCCTCTAGCATCCAAACGTAACCACACCGAAGTGTCAGAGTATAGGAGCATAAGCATTTTTAGCAGGCTCATTGGGATGTTCCAAGAGCTTAGCTTGTGCCATAATCGAGTTCTACGTACCGAGTCGGACGCTGCTGAAAAATCAATTAATGCACAGTATACATTCGCCTCTCTTCTTTTCCATGCATACTCAATGGCTGATGACAATACAATTAGATTATGGGTTGTAGTAGATCTTTTCCTAAACCCAATGTCGTTATTAAGTATCCAGTCATTCAATTCTGTGAGTAGCACCTGAGCAAATATCTTTGAAGGTATGTCTAACATGGCCAACATTCTAAAATTTGTGGGGTCATTCCATGCAGCCTTTTTATAAACTGTTAGGATGTGACTCACATTCCACGATTTAGGGATTATACCTGTCATACCACTTTCAATGAACAGCATATGAAGAGCAGAGGCCCATAGTTCGGGCTCTAATTTTAACAATTTATTACATGCTCCATCGGGCCCGCCACGCCGGAATTGTTGAGATGTTCTATAATTACTACGATGTCTAGTATGGATGCTTTGAAAATCCATCACTCAGATGGTAAACGAAATACCTCCTTGGTATTTTCCGTTTGCCCCAGTGTAGATTTAATATGGGCACTCTTCAGAAATGCAATTTATTGACAGATCTCTTTTTTTGGTGCTTCTGATTACATCCCATATTGTACATGAATTATTTGATTGCCCAAAGTGAGCCATCTGTTGCCATCTTTCAACTTCACGGCTGAGCGGGTGTTGTCTATACCAGCAACGATATCCATTCTTGATAGCTTTTACGTTGGCAGAGACATGGTTGGCGGCAAGCCCTAGCTCAATATAGGAAACCGCCACAGCAATATCTTTGCGCATTTTCTTTTTTGCAAGACTAATCATCTTATCTTTATCTTGTCTGTTGGACTTGCCTTTATTTGATCTTTCAAGAGCAGATTTATATTCATGAGTCTCTTGCACTTGTTTGGGAACTGCATTCATCATGTCAGAATCGCGATACTAACATTTTACCAGTATCGTTTTCAACAGACCTCCCTTCCGCTATAAATTTTGGTAGTAATTCCATAACCACTACATTTGCAGATTCAAGGTTCTGTTGTGCCACTGGATTCGATTTTGACCCTCATTTACATAAAGTTGGCCATTTTGATCATAATCAATTGATTTTCCATTTATCATGGGCAAAGCCAGGATGGTACAGAGCGGCAGATGATCGGTTTCGTCTCTATACACTATCCCCATATCGTGTAGATAGCCAAACCCTTTGCCATTTACAAACACATAATCAAGCGTGGAAGCCGAACTCCCAGCAACTCTTGTAAATGCCATGTTTGCGTCACTCAGTGTGCTACCATTTAGCTTGTAGATGATGCCAAAACTTCATACCACAGTTTACCTTGTTTATTGTTTGCAAAATTGTTAGTGGGAGAGGACTTATGTCCATTGGCCTGGAGACCCCCAATTGATAGTGCACTCATTTTCGCATTGAAGTCTCCAACAATCCATATTGGATATTTATGATTATAGAGGTGAAGAATTTTACGATCTACTACACTTACATTTTCTTTTGTGATCACCATATTGGGAGGGTCATATATGTCTAGTAGTATGATCACTGTATTTTGATACAACAGCTTTGCGGCAAGGACATTAAGAGTGGATTCTTTTTTATTTATTTTTTATTGTATTTGTATATGGTGTTTATCAAACCTTTAAAAAAATTATTTACAGTGGATCCTTTTAACTTTAATGCTATCCATGGGGATTTGACTGTTAATAATAAACCTCCCTTTGGTCTCCCTGTTTGCCCTTGTATCACTACTTGCTGTACAGTACTGCGACCATCAAATAATACAAGGTTAGTGAGCCAGGTTTCCTGCAAAGCAACAAACACGAAACTGTCTAACATGGATATCAGACCTTCCTCCTCTTCAAACAAATGGGCATGTCCCCTAGTGTTCCATGTATACATTAAGTCATCAACGTCGATGCCCAGACATAAAAGGATCTTTAAAAGCCACTGGAGGCCACTGCCAATACCCATTTTCTGTCACCCCTTGTTTATCGACTACCAAGTCGCTACACACCTTAACAGGGGGTATCACATTTTTGGTTACAATCTTCGTCATTTCACTTTGATCTGGCATTTCGGAGATCGTATCATCCCGAAATCAGGGTGTTACTTCCGCTCGTTCTGACAATGCGTTCAGGGCCTGTGGAGCACTCTGCAACACCTTTAGTGGGTGCAATTTCGTCATCAGGATAAAGTGTATCCCAATCTTAATATGTCAACTTCATATCGCATTATGTAATTCAGTGTTGAGTCGGAATTAAAACATACAGTCATAATGTCTCTTCTTGTCACTGCCCTAAGTGGAACAATGGAGTGTAACATATTCAAGGCAGCAGTTCTATTTAATGGTGGCTGATCAATCTCATGAAAAACCTAGTGCAATTGCAATGCTTTCGCAAATTTCATTTTATCAGAAGCATTTTTTATCTGCTTCGGCTATCTGTTCAGAATTGTTGATGTTCAATAACTCTGTCAATATCCTTTGTGTCCTAGGATGGACTTCCGAAGGAGTCGAGCTCTCATTTATTACACCTGGTCCATTACCCATCACAGGGATACCCATTGCTGATAACAATGGAACTACTACTTTTGGCATCACAATGTTCTCAGTGGTAGAACTGATTTGCTTCTAGGAAGTTGACCCAGCCTCCAATAGAGGCAGTGTAGGCTGAGAGTGGGGCTCATCCTCTACTATCAGAGGCACATTCACAGCCCTCTTCTCATTCTTTGTGTATTTCCACAATTTTATCTTATTACTATACAAAAAAACATGGTTGACCGGTGTGGGCGGTATCTTTGCAAGCAAGGTATTTCTACTTTTCATTGCTTTAATCTTTATGACCATTTGACATTTTGGAACAGACTTCTTTACCTCTACTTTTATATCCATTTTACCCTGAATTACTGGTGTGGGAGGTGACATACTCGTATCACATTCACAGACTGATTTACGACCAACATTTAAGCTTTTGTGTATGAGCAAAGATTGAATGCCCAACTTAGTTTCGAGGCGCTCACATTTGGCAACTCGTGTAGTTAGTAAGTTCTCAAATGCGTTAAACATATTACTAGATGTCATACTGTTGTAATTTATACTTCTATTCATACTCCCACTGGGATCAAGTACTGCCTTTGTCATAACTTCATCATTATTGTCAAAATTATTATAGTGACCTGATACTGCATTGTCCGGCCATAAATCACACTGATCATTAGTTTGTTTGGATTTATGTTCAGACACTAGAGGGAGCAAAGCTGCTATTAATGGTCCTCCTAATTGGGGAGACATTTTGACTACTGGTCTCGGAGTGGAAGATACCTCAGTAAAAGACATCACCATAATGTTGCCAAGATACTCAACATCTGGCTCATCTAGTTCATTACTAGGGAGATCAATGTTCACTGTTAATGGCTGAGAGCAACTCTCGACACTGTTGTGGACCATTACATGAACACTATGTGTTTTCCCTTCTACCGGTATCGGTTACACAACCCAATCATGGAGAATAGTTTTGCCATCTACTAACATACCATTGTGCCATCTTCCCAGCTGTAAATGTATACTCGAGGGTTCAACAGGGCTTTCACCGTGGATGTCACTTACAGTATTTATATTAGACCCAGATGTTTTCCCAAATTCACTACAAATCACATCATCTAATAGTTTCGAGCTGATGCATCCAAGTTGCTTTGTGAGAACAACCGCTAATTTGCTTGCAGCTGATTTCTTAGTAAGCACCAGCGAGGGTAACATTTTAGGAAAATACTCCATCATTTGTTTACAGTCTTGGAGTGGGTAATAACCTTCTCTAGGCATATGTGTCTCCCACGCAAAAGCTTGTGCAAGCTTGTGTCACCCATACTGCTATATGTGTAAACAGTGGTGATATTATTGCATGCGGCAGAGTTCCTTTTCTCTTATACCACTTCACTCAGCCAATAAAATATCAAAACCTTTGAGCATCACAACACTATTTTTCAATTATCTTTGACAATTTTCATCAACAACCTTATCTATTTTAATGCAGTTCAGTTCGATGTAATTACCTAGAAATCACGCTATCTCCCGCTATCTACAAAGACGTGTTCACAGTGCGAATACACCTAGCAGCTTAGAGACCCTGTTTATACCTTTCCGTTGGGTACAAGGGGCTAAGCAGTAGCAGTAGCACAATCGTAGCACAGCACAATGATACAAAGCTAGGTACACAGTTTCTTATTTGCCATTAACTGCACATAGGGCATCATATTCACATTGTAGCAGCACAATGGGGCACAGACTAACTTCACAAGACTTACTGATCCAACGTTCGCAACATTTCCTAGGACTCAAAGCACTGGTTCTAATGTGATTTAACTTCACTTAATTAGTAGTTTTCGTCCCTGCCCCTGTGATCCAAGCAGCCGAACAGCGACTTGGGAAGCGTCTTCGCAAAAGCGTGCACGCTAAAGCGCATGCCCGCTCTTTAAGTTGCCTTCTGGGTGAAAGTGGCAGGGCTTTGATACTCGTGCCTAAAAAGGGAGAATACAAAGCATATTAGAGCATATTAGAGCTCTAGAATGGTATCTGTGAGCAATCCAAATTATTAATGTATAGTCCTTTGGTGTTAAGGCCGTACCAGGATGATTTCCTAAAGTCCTTTCACAATATGGTTGCGTTGTTCCAAGAGTCCTCCACAGCCCAACAGTGACTTGGAAAGTGACTTTGCAAAAGCACGTGCGCAAAAGCACATGCCCACTAAAGAGCGTGCTCACTCTTCAAGTTGCCTTCTGCGTAGAAGGGGAGGGCGTTGACACTCGGGCCAGGCTGATTTCCCAAAGTCCTTTCATGATATGGTTTGCGTTGTTCCAAGAGTCCTCCACAACTCAACAGCGACTTGGAAAGCGACTCTGCAAAAGTACACACTCTGAAGTGTGCCCCTGCTTTTAAAGTTGCCTTCTGGTTAATAGGGGCGGGGCGGGGCTTCAACACTCAGGCCAGGCTGATTTCCTAAAGTCCTTTCACAATATGGTTGGGTTGTTCCAAGAGTCCTGCACAGTCCAGCAGCGACTTGGAAGGTAGAGAGGGAGAAAGAGAGGGAGAGAGGGAGAAAGAAAGAGACACTTTTCCTACCAGTGCCGACAGGGCTCTAGACCTTCACAAATTGAAAAACTGAAAAAATTGAAAAAGGATACACAAATAAAAGACCAATAAGATGAAAAAATGAAAAAGAAAAAAACAAAATCAGGGATGTGCTAATGCACACCACCCAGGCATGCATCCTTTACTAAACGTCTTCTTCATCATTTATGTCTTTAATCTGTCAATTGAGATTTGCAAGCTCTCAATGCCTCGATGAGAGCAACAAGTTCTGCTGCCTGAGCTGAATAGTGCATAGGTAATCTTTTCACGATCAGAACTTCATGCTACCCCCTTTACTGCGCACGACTGCCACACCGGTGTGCCTCTGTCCCGTCTCCTGGTCAATTGTTGATGACCCATCAACATATAGTATATCTCCTTCCCATCAATGCACTAATTTCTAGCTCTAGATGTACTCTCCTCTTCACCCTCGTATGTAGCACAGTCATGCATTTTCAGGTCATCATGAGTGGATGCCTCAGTCAAAAATGTGGTGGTATTCACCGTCTTATACCTTACTATATGAATATGAGGTTTGGATATTATAATCTCATATGCAGAGGATCTCTGAGTTGTCAAGATCGATTTAGACCTTTCCAAAATGGTGAATAGTGAATGTTCCACAAACAAGGTAACAGAGCACCCCATGAAAATCTTTAGCAAATGCAGCCGCTGCAAGTGCTTGTTTGCACGCAAACTGTCCCTGCATGACTGAGTCAAGTGTCCCACTATAATAAGCCAATGGCTTGTGGTCCATTGTGCTCTTTTGAATCAATACTGCAGTCATGAGCCGTCCATCAGAGTGGGCAAATAAATAAATCTCCTGTGTATAATCCAGAGTTGCTAAAACAGTGGCCGTGCAAATAGCTTCTTTCAAGTCCTCAAATAATGAATTTCTTCGGTCCATTCCAATTTACTGTTTCTTTGTCTTCTGTCCTTCTCTGAGACTTTTAAAGTGGTTGTGTGTAGGCTGCGTAGTCTAGGATCCATGCCCTACAATAATTACATAAGCCCAAAAACTGCTCCATTTCCTTGACAGTACTGGGCCTAGGGATGGCACGTACTGCCACCGCCCTATCTGGGAGCATTTTCTTAGCATTTGCAGAGATAAATTACCCCAAATATAGTACCTCCTGTTGGCAGTATTGTAGCTTTGTTTTGTCTATCTTGTACCCTTTGTGAGCCAGCAATTGCAATAATGCAATAGAATCCCTCCTGCACTGCTGTTCATTTCCACAGTCCATAATTGTGCTGGCACATATCGCATGTCTTCCTCAAAAAATAAAGACAGGGTAACCACTGCCATCAGGGGGCACTGTACCGTCCTATACTGCACCATGATATCACAGGGGATGCAGATTTCCAATGATCTCCCCATTTCGCTCACTGTCCTCAAATAACTCCTCATCAGTCATTTCCTTCAATTATCTGTCGGGTCTACACATAGTACCGTGCGCCACTCGCACCCTTCCTGATCTGTTCCAAAGAGGACTACTCTTTTGTCTGACACTACTAGTCCTTGCAAATCTAATGACAATATTGTCCCCGCCATCACCTCGGGTGGCAGCATGGGTCGGAAAATAAAATCTGTGGGCACTAGCCAACATTTTGTCGGAATTTGAGGCACTTCTTTTGCCAGTATCTTGATGCCATAGACAAATATGTCCAGGACCACAGGAACCTGACAGACTACCGACTTCCTTGCCATTGCATTGATTACTACCAATGCTCGAGCTACACACATCCCTGGATTGGAATACACTACCCCTTGATCTGTGAATGACATTGTTACATTTAGTTTACTGAGCAGATCCCTACCCAAAAAGTTAACAGGAGAACTTTCTGATATAACAAGGAGGCTCGTACTACCTTCTCTCCGACTTTTATATCCAGCTCCTCAGTGTATGGAACCATAGAAATAGCCCCAGAGAATCCATGTGTGTCAAGAGTTTTACCTGATAATGGAAAGTTCCCCTCCAAAATGCATGATTTATTTGCACTTGAATCTACCATAAATATAAATTGCTTGTTTCCTATTTCCACCTCCACCAAGGGCTCCTCTTCAGGGTGTGCGTTTGTCAATAGTATTGGACACGCAAGTGCTCTCTGTGGGCTGTCCTAATCAGAATATGTATTTGTCGGGGGTTAATAAAAATTGGCTGCCCCCGCCACTGTAACTCCTTGGAATTAGGTGCCCGTTCCCCCTGCCATCCTGTTAAACTGTGTTCCCTCACCCTGCTGCGGTTGTTGCCCAAGCTCCCCTTTCCTGTCAGCCCCATAAGGGAACTGATTTTGACCCCCTCACCCAAATTGTGGGTGCGCCATTCCTTGAGGCCCTTGGAATCCCTGCCCTGGAGGTGATGGGCCATAATTAAATCCCATAACAGGTCTGTTCCTGCATCCCCTTGCGAAATGCCCCCATCTCCAGCAATACCAGCAATGTGATGATGTTCCCAATTCTCCTCCCCGGGGCCTATCCCCCAAAAGCCACCTGCCTCTTGTTCCTCGAAATCCCCCTCTTCTCCTTGGTGCTCCTCAATACTGCAACTGTGGGTTGGTGTACTGTGCCCTCATCCCATTGTCCCTGTCCTTCCTCGGCCCATAGTGCAGCAATTGTGGCATCCACAATCTGTTGAGTATCTCCTGTCCTTTCCCCCTAGCCGGTGCCATCACCAGTGCTTGGACGACAATCTTATTAAGTTTCTTTTCCACTAGTTTTGCCGCTTCTGGGCAGTCTCCATGTCCCTCTCCTTGATTCTCTTACAATGGTGGACTATTATACTTTGTATCTCCGCCCAGCCTTTGGCTCCAACTCACACAATTTTATTTAGTGCCTTCTGGACCTCTTTTGGTAATCCCTTTTTACGATAAAATATAAAAATGGTACCGAATGGTCCCATTGCCCTCCTGTCTCAACTTTCCACATTTCCTGTAACTTAAGAATAAACCTAACTGGGTCCTCATCATCACCCATTGTGCACTGCATTAAGGAATGTAAGTCAGGGGTATCTGGGTACATCTTTAGTAGGGCACCCCATACCCTTGCCCTTACTTTGTTAAAGGCTGCTCCATCATGGTTGTTATTTGCAAGAATTATCCCAGGGTACCCAACCCTTACCCATATGTCACTTGCCTGGTCTCCAACTATGGCGACCAGTAAACCTTTAAGTTCTCCTAGTGCTAAGGCTACCCCAGCTGTTTGTTTCTCATATTCATAGAACCATTTACTGGCTCCGGCTGTAAGCTGGGGGAGAGCTTTAATCAAATTATTTTTGTTTATTTGACGCCATGGCACATACTGCGTTATCCCTACTCCTTTATGTATAAGAGACATCTTCATGTCTATTTTGTTTTCAACCTCTTTTTTAGTATTTTTCTGATTTTGTACTACCACCATTAACACTGGTCTATTTCCCAGTCTATCCCTTCCGACTGCCTCTTGTGGCGGGGATGGGTTCCTTGCGGCCTCCTCTCCTTGATCTCTTTCTTGCCCTGCCTCTTCATTATTTCTGCCATCTTGATCTACCCATTCATTTTCCCTTGCTGGTTCGATTTCTTGTCCCAGGAGCATAGTCGCAGCAGCGGGAGGGCAGGAGCCCATCCAGCAACGTAGATGAACATTGCTGCAGCTACAACCCACACAGCAGAAACATCCACGCTGGATACTGTGTGAAACTCAAGCATACAAAGACACCAGCCAGAAGGCCCTGCAGCTGACCAGAAGCCCTCCGGTCACCGCATCCACAGTGTGAGTACAAGCATATTTCATAACCAGCTGCTCGCTCCACTCTCCTACACGCGGGCCGTTTCCCAAAATGGCGGACCTCTTTGTTTAATTACAGGTTGCCTAGCAACCTTGCTCGTCTGCCGGACCATTATTGGCCAAGCCGGCCCACACATCGCAAAGCCCTCCTTAGTAAGTCCCACGACCTGTCTGTGCCCTCATTCGGAGCATAGTCGCAGCATCGGTAGGGCAGGAGCCCATCCCGCAACGCAGACGAACATTGCTGCAGCTACAACCCACACCGCGGAAGCATCCACGCTGCACACTTTGTGAAACTCAAGCATACAAAGACACCAGCCTGAAGGCTCTTCAGCTGACCAGAAGCCTTCCGGTTGCTGCATCCGCATTATGAATACGAGCATATTTCATAACGAGTTGCTCGCTCCGCTGTGTCCCAAAATGGCCGACCTCTTTGTTTATTTACTGGTCGCCTAGCAGCCTTGTTCGTCTGCCGCACCGTTATTGGCTAGCCCAATACACATACTTCCCAGACCAGCACCAGAAGGCGAAGCCGGACCACCCATCGCAAGGCCCTCCTTAGTAAGGCCCACGACCTGGCCGTGCCTGTCAGTGCCTTCAGAGCCCTGATCTCTGCCCGATGGTGCTCAACCCAAGCTCAGGGCCAACAGCCATCATACCTACCGGTAAGCAACTACTCGATCCTGAATATACATTCTTTAATTAACTAAATTGAGGCCTTCTCGCCCGCCCCCCCGGACGTCTCTCTCACTGCTGATCTGAACTGCCCTATCTAGCTACTAGAGTAGTCAACACTGGAACCCAGCACCTGACCAGTGTCCAACATGAGTCTGCTGCTACACTGTCGGTTCATTAACAGTCTCTTCTTTTAATTATTGCATACCAATCTCGCCACCAATCCTCCTTGTTTACCTCTGTTGTTGCCTGGTATCCTCCGTCCTCGCTTGCCGCCACTGCATCACTCCCTAAAGTATCGTCTCAATCATATGTATTTCTGCTGTATACACTGCTCTACTATTTTCAATACTCAATATACGCCATGCATATCATACCAATATACTTGTAACTGCATAGCTACCTCTTCCTTAAATGTATCGCCCTGCATGACTTCATAATGTTTAGACTTGCCACCTTTACCAGCAGTTTCAGTGGGACCGCCTATTAATATACCACTGCGTGATTCTTTAATGTTTAGACTTGCCACCATTATCAGCGGTTTCAGTGGGACCTCCTATTAATATACCACTGCGTGATTCTGTAATGTTTACACTTGTCACCTTTACCAACAGTTTCAGTGGGACCTCCTATTAACATACCACTGCATGATTCTGTAATGTTTAGACTTGCCACCATTACCAGCGGGTTCAGTGGGACTTCCTGTTAGTATACTACTACCTCCATTACATGGTTCTATCACCATTCCAGAATTAAGCACCATTGCCATAGAACTTTTGGAACTGGTGTTCATATGGCCAGGCCCCAAGCACCTATGCCACCACCATAACAGCTTATGCTATAACATGCCGTCCCTCATATACATCTTGCTCGCTTTAGTTATCTTACTTACAGCTGGATACCAAGTTAGACCTCAATTGACATGTATTAGCCCTCTGCCCTCTTATTTAAGTTCTTCCAACCAGACCATGACTAATACTCCTTTACCCCCCCCTCAAGTCTTGCTAACTGGACCATTACACAGAATGTCCCATCTTACATCTCGCCTCAGCCACTCTGCACCCCAGTGCTAAGACATGCTCTCATCTTAACTCCAACACATCCCATTAAGCCTTGTGATATGGCCTCCAGGAACACCAGGATCCGCTCTAGACTAACCAAACTGTACTAACCCCTAGCCAGATCCTCCACAAGACTTTAACATGAGAGCATAAACGTAGCTCATCCCTCCACTTTTAGGAATGATAAACCCACACCGAACCCAGCACCTGAGCGAAATAGGGATAGATCCTCTTTGCCCAGCGACCAAACCATATACCAATCCCTCTAGCACCCTCAAACCACATTCAAACGCTATAGCTGACCTGGTACCTCCTGCTAACAACCCCACCTTTGATCTTAAAGGAGCCTTCATTAATGCTAGATCTTTAGTTGTGCACCCTACAGAGATATCTGAACTGATACTGGCAGAAAATTATGACTTTCTGGCAATAATGGAAACATGGTTGCATGAAGCTGCAGGCCCAGCCATCATGCTTGCGGTGCCAGATGGCTACTCCATCCTAAGGGCTAACAGATGCAAAATGCGAGGAGGTGGCATTGCCCTCATCGCCAAAGCTAACCTATCATTAAGAGTTCAAGCATCACCACACCTTACCTCGTGCGAGGCCCTCACAGCTAAATTGCCCATTGCTAACTCACAAACTCTGCCCATACATCTCTTATATAGACCTCCTGGCCCCATCGGATCCTTTGAGGAAGACCTATCTTCCTTATTATCAGACATCCTAAAAAACTTATCACAAATTCTCCTTCTAGGAGACTTTAACTTGGGCTTTAACAACCCCCGTGACACACACACAGCTAGCACTGCCCTCACCTTATCTGAACTAGGACTGACACAGAAAGTTAACTCACCCACCCATGAAAAAGGAAGAATCTTGGACTGGGTGGCTGACTACAACTGCAATGCTACTATTGCTGCCATCACCCCTCTAATCTGGACAGACCATTTTCTAGTATCCTTTAATCTCACTACCAGCAAACCCTTATTTAATAACGCGATCATTGCCCCTCCAACTGCAACGAGGAATAAAAAGAATATCACTACGGATACTCTCCTACCTCTGATTCTCCCCACCCTCAATGCCTTACCAGGCAACATGGACCCTAAAACGCTAGTCGCAGAATACAATAAGATCATGACGTCTTCGCTTGATACCATCGCCCCCCTCAAAATGAGACACAGCAAACCTAAAAAACACCTTAACTCCCGGTTTACACCACAGTTGAAAACCTTACGCCTGGAGAAACAAAAATTTTAGACAACTTGGCATCTACTTCCCTGGCCAGAAAACAGAACCAATCTTAACAAGATTTCAGATCTTTACAAAAAAAGAAATATATTTTGCCAAACATGAGTCTTCCAACAACATAATTTCACATGCTAAATCTAGCATTGAAGGAACTCTTTGTAATTCTCAAAGAATTAGAAATGGCCGTCCCAGTACAAGACACCTGCACGAAAGATAAAATATGGTGTACTAACATTCAAGCTGCCCTTGCCCACAAAATAACATCCCTCCAAGACAAAATTGCAACAAAAAAAGCCTCCCTCAACCCCTTAACTCGCTTTAATTTTTGCAAGGTCACCCTTCTGGAGACGGAAAAAATTATATTGTCACTTAAACCCTCGAACTGTCAGGGCGACCAATGCCCGGCTCAACTCATTAAGGATGCAGCAAGAGATTTGGCACCTTTAATTTCAAAGCTAATTAATGCCTCCTTCACATCTGGCTTCATCCCTAGCAACCTCAAAGAATCCTGGGTACTCCCACTTTTGAAAAAACGAACGCTATGCCCCTCCATTCCGACTAACTATCGTCCCATTACTACAGTGCCCTTCCTCCTTAAAATAATAGACAAGGTCGCATATTCACAAATCCAAAAACGTCTTGAATGCAACCATCTATTAGGAGTTCAACAATCAGGCTTCCATCCCCAACACAGAACAGAAACTGCTTTAATTGACCTTAAGACCCAAATTGATGTACTTCAGGATAAAGGGAAATCAGCACTCCTCCTTCTTTTATATCTCTCAGCCACACTTGACCTTGTTGACTACAAGGTCCTTTGCGGTCACCTAAAAACAGCTGTGCATTTCTCTAAGGAAGCCATTACTTGGATTGAATCCTTTCTCACTAACAGGACCATGAGAGTCTTCTCTCCCTCAGCTGTGGCTGACCCTACCCCCGTTACCTGCGGAGTTCCCCAGGGATCATGTGTCTCGCCTACCCTGTATAACCTCTTCACTAAGCCCCTTTTTGATGATTTGGACCATCTTGGTATCACCTACACTAATTATGCAGATGATACTCAGATTCTCCTTCCACTTTCTGGAGATTACAAAGAGGATTTGGCCTTGGTGAACAGGGTGTACCTCTTCATCCAGGCATGGATGGCTATACATGGTCTATGCTTGAATGACGACAAGACGGAACTCATCATCCTGGGCACCACTCCCAACTTGAAAACATTAGGACCTGACTACTCCACCTTTATGATTGACGGCAATTCCATCAAGGTAGCCAAAGAGGTTAAAACGTTAGGTTTTTACCTTTGGCTCCATACTATCATTCACCAAACAAGTCAACTCCATGGCATCCACGACTGCATACACCTGCAAACTCATTAGAGCTGGCAAAGTGTTTCTCTCCACAGATAGCTGCTCCACCCTCGCCAGTGCCCTTATATTGTCTAAACTAGACTATTGTAACGCTCTCTACATTGGCTCTAATAAACACATTACCAAGAGAATTCAAACCCTCCAGAACAATGCCCTTAGAACAGCCTTGGGGATTTCCAGGAGAGAACATATTTTCGAATTAAAAAAGAGGCGGCTAAATTGGCAATTGAACCACAGCTTTTTAAAACCATTGAACAAAGAAGGAATGCAGTGTCTAGTATTCTGAGTAATGTCCCGGAGAAATCAGACAGAGTTGATCAAAGAAAGAACAAGGGATCAGGTCTGGAGCTGAGATCCTTGGAGGAAATGAGAAGAGGTGATTTTGAGACAAGAAATAGGAATAAGCCTATCAAATCTGGCAAAACCTACGACCCAGCTAATGGATCGATATTGGATGTTATTGGGAGAGCTGTGGGAAGTGAGAATCCCCAGTTGATAAATAAAATGGAAGTGCTGAGTCCGAAGGTCTGCCTGGAAAGGATGGAGAGTGATTCCAAGATGTGCCGGTTAAATAGAGGAAATGTCATGCGGTTGCTTAACACAATAACTTCTAATCTCAAATTTGTGAATGAGGATATTAAGATCGTGGAGTTTGTGGAAGAAGAAAAGACGGATTGGATTATTCTTCACCTTTCTTCTAAGGGAAAAAAGATGCACTGTTGGCCCTTAGAGATACATTTTTATCCTATGGATTTGAATCGACGGATTTTCACACTCACTTGAAAATGAATTGGAAAATCGCAACCTCAATAAAGGCCTTGAATGGGGAAAATCAAGTACCGAAATCCAAAAAGAAGTGGAAAAGTGGCAAGGAAGAACTGAAGAGACAGCCCAAAGTTGGTGAACCTATCCGGAATAAGAAAGATCATAAGAAAGATCTGCATTCGCAGAAGTTTACTGTGGCGAATCATGGAGGGCGGATGGATGCAAGTTCCCATCCCGATACCACTTCTGCTTGGTCGTGGCTAGCAGGATCATTGGGTCATATCTCTGGGTGTTAGACTGCGGAGGCGAACACGATGACCCAATTGAGGATGGGTGTTGGAATACTAGAGATTTTTCAAAGCCTATTTGCAGGGGGTTGACTGGTATGGATGCCTTCAATATCCTCCTGTTTCAATAAACTTGGCTAAGGGAACCTCCCCATTGTGATGGGTATGTGGTGCTCCTGAACCTGGCTCCTAAGGGGTTATGAGCCATCCTTTTTCTGGTCTATTAATGATGATGAAGAACGACTTGGGGTGGTCAGTAACTGCCACTAAATGCCTGAACCGCTATGTACAGGCAATCTATTTAAAGCATGTGGAGGATCTTGTGGAATGTTCATGGATATTGATTAATGTTCATTGTTGAGTCAACATGGGGAATGATTTTGATTTTATGAAGTCTATAACCAATTTGATTGATGCTGCTGTCTGTGAGGTGGATGGGGTTAAGATTGTATTATGTGGTGACCTGAATATCAAACTGCTGGACCAAATAGGGGAAGTGTGTGATAAGAATGAATGGAAGGAAAGAGAGGGGAAATGGATGTTAAACATGAAGGCGAGAGATATGCATTTGGTAAATGGTCAAACGGAGGGTGGTATCCCTGGCCACCTAACGTGGAGGAATGGAACCCTGACCTCATGTATTGACTATTGTTTTATATCAAAAAACCTTAAGGAGATAATTGAGAGTTGTATGGTTAGTCCGCAGACCCTCAGTGACCATGACTTATTGATCATAGGCTTCAGGGAATGGGGAGTGAAAGGTAAGATTGATAAGATGGAAGTGGTTGAATTGGGGAGCTGTGGGATTCACCTTAGATTGAAAGAGCAAGAGGTTAAGAAGATTAACAGGGACTTTAAAAACCAGTTACTGTCTGATCCCATGAATACTGATTATAGGGGACTCCTTAATGAGTTTTCCAGGCCTGGCTCCCAGAAACTAGTCTGTGAACTAGTCAGCAAGCGAAGGCTTGTGTGTAAAGCAGTGAAGCAGTGAAGCAGATAAGGGGGGACTCCAAACCCAGGAAAAAGGAAAGGATAAGGTTAACTCACCAGTCCAATAAGAACTGGTGTAGAACTATGAAATACTCATGCCTACAACAAGACGCTGATTGCATGCTGCAATCAGTATGCAAGAAAGATTCTAGATCTACATGGGAGTTAATAAATAATGGGTGTCTTTCGCCAGGAGAAATCCCTGGCTATGGTGGCGGAGAGTGATTGGATTAAACACTATCAGTCCCTGTTCGCTGACCCTGGTACAGGCGCTACTGTCATTAAGGAACGGTGTAAGGGTAGATGGAACTTCGCTCTTGAGGATCATGATGTAGGTTTCATGATTGGAAAGCTGAGTGCTTCCCGTGTGGCAGGACCCAATGGGATTTCGAATCATGAATTAAAAAAGAACAACGATCATTGGGCTAATGTCGTGACCATGATGTTTAGACAAATCATGATTAATATGTCCATTCCAGAGTCGTGGAAAGAGACCCTAATTGTGCCCATCTTTAAAAAGGGTGATAGGGCGGATCCTAAAAACTACCGTCCTATCGCCCTCTTGGATGCGATTGGCAAGCTCTTTGCAACTCTTCTCTTGCGGGATTTGAAAAAAAGGGCCGAAGCAAGTGGGATACTAGGCCCTAGACAGACGGGATTTGTGAGGGGAGTGAGACCATCTTTAAATCTCTTTCTGTTGAACATTCTAAAGGAAAACAGCTTTGAGAAGGGATCGACCCTGTTCTTGCCCTTTATGGACCTTGAACAGGCGTTCGATAGTGTTATCAGAAGTCATCTGTGGGCCAAATTGCAGAAGTGGGGATATCCGGTTGATCTGGTAGAAGCAATGGAAGCGCTCTATACTGATACGTCAGTCCCCATTAGGCTTTCATCTAGGGGTTCATTATCCAGTCAAATGTTCACGTATTGGGGTTTAAAACAGGGTTGCGCTCTTGCACCGCTCCTTTTTTCTGCCTCTATATAGCTGATTTGGGATTGTCTCAGGTGGATATTCGGGCTTTTCCACCAACAATCAATCAAGCCCAGATTGCGTGGATCCTTTTTTGCAGACAACCTAGTTTTCCTTGATTGTACTCCAATAGGACGCCAACGACGTCTGTGAGCCTTTGAGCGATATCTCAAAGGTAATGCTATGAGAATCAATGCGGCAAAATCTAATGCTCCCGATGAAGAAAGCAGGTTTGATTTAGAAAGAAACATTTATTTGGAGGGTGGAGGGAATACCCCTGGAGATAGTGGATTCAATTGTGTATTTGAGAGTCACTATTAACAGAAATATTAATGAGGCTGCTCATCATGCATATTTGTGGCAGAGAATGATACCCATGGTTAAGCAGGGTAGGGTGCTCCACCGGAGGTTCGGTAAATTTACATTCCTACCTATTGTGATCTTCTACAAGCAGAAGGTGGCGCAGATACGCACCTATGGCGTCGAGGCGGTGCTTCGCCTCTCTTGTGATTGTTGGGAGAAACTGGAGAGACGTTTTTGGTGCAAGATCTTAAAACTGCCAAACGACCTTCTGATGTGTATGATTAGGCGTGAACTAAGACTCCAGTCTTTGGAATCAATGGTGTTGTGGAAAACTGCCTCTTTATATAGAAAGTGTGCCCAGGAGAGTGTGGCGATGCCTTTTAAGATCTTGGCATTAGATAGCAGGGTGGTAGAAGGCCAATTGGAACAATGGCGGATTAAGGTGGAAGCTTTTTTCATGGATAAGAATGTCTCTGTGGAATTGCTGCTGACCAATCCAATGAGTGTGAGAAAGAAATTATTGTCTAGGGACTGGATGTCTACCATGGATCAATGTGATGGTTGAAAGTCTAGAGAAATGATGACCACTGAGAGTGGGAGGGTTATGATTTACCCAAATTTATGATCAAATTCCCCTCCCCAAAATATCGTGATTTACTCCTTAGATGTCGTTTGAACATCCTCGATACAGGAGAGGTTCTGTTTAAGAGGAAGGTGGTGGGTATTTATAATGCAACCTTTCGGTATTGTATGATGACCCAGCATGTAGAAATCCCGGTGCACTTAGTAATGAATTGTGAAGCTCTGAGGGAGACGAGAGTGATCTATCTTGAGGATTTTCTATGGAAGGAATCAACTCTTACAAGTGCGGAATGGTGGAAGTGGATGTTAAATGGTGATAAGTCAGGGGTGGTTATTGTGGTGAAGAAAATGTTTTGCGCTGTGCTAACAAAGTGGGAGGGACCACCTATGACTGAGGGTGATGACTAACTGAACTCAGTTGCTCATCTCTGATTTAACTACCTATGGTTTGGTTTGATGTATTAAGTGGGAACGTAGGGGAATAGAGTGTGTTGCTGTTGGGTTTTAGATGCTCTCTGGAAATGTAATGTTAAAGGTTTATTTTAAGTTGATGATTGTTTTTACATATTTGACTTTTAAACAATAAAACATTTAACTTAAAAAATGTATATTTCCTGATTAAGAAGACAAAACAACTGGCTCACGACTAATGACAAAATACAACTTAAAATTGCTACGCTTACTTACAAATGTCTCAGTAATACTTGCTGCCCCCCTCTACCTCAGCGAACGATTCTGCAGAAAATCATCTACTCGGCCCACTAGAGCAGCTAATGAAAACTGCCTCACTGTACCAAGAACAAAACTGTCCAAGGTAGGAGGCTGTAGCTTTCCAGTGAAAGCGGCTCAGTTATGGAACTCTTAACCCCCTCCCTACGAGCAGGCCAGACACTTCCTCACTTCAGGCAGAATCTTATTGGCTGGATCACAGCCCATGACCAGTAAGGCAGGATGCTTGCCCTACTTCCTTCTACCCCCATGGCCTTTAACCAGTTTGCAGCACCTGTAAACTGCATCTCACTGTTCTAATTGTACGTCCCGTACTGATCGTTATCTGTAATGCATTTTATTTTTACTGTATTTTGCTTCTACTGCACTGTATTTTGTCTGTAACCAAGCTGCAAACCTTCCTGTAACCTTATGCGCCCTGATACCCTCGGGTCTGGCACGCAATACAAATGAATAAACTAACAAACAAACCGTCCACACCCATCATCTTTTTCGACACAAACATTTCTTATTGCCTCAGGGTTGAATCTAATCAAAGAATCCCCTGACTTCCAATTCCCTATTTTCTGCATTGGAACCCTTATTTCTGGTGGTACTTCTCCAGGTTCTCTTAACCAGACAAACCTTTCCCGCAACGCTCTTAACTCATTATTCATATCTGCTTATGAACCCCATGGGTACACTGATGCTACAGGCATGTCAGCGCTTGTGGATGGGTAATATGAAGGTGGAGGTGCAAAAACTCTTGAGTCCCCGCCCTAGTTGCTGATCTTGATGATCCTGTTGTCGACAATTTCTCTACCACTGGAGGCTTATAGACAGGATTTGTATACCCTACTGCAGGTTTAGGCGTTACAGGGTATATCCCCTTACATTGGATCTCTTTTTTAGCTTCCTGATCTACCATATCCTCGAATAATCACCAGAGATCTAAAATCTCTTTTCTTTTTTGTAACTTCTTTCCCTTATATTTTGCTGCTAAAAACATGGTAATTGTTTCTAGCGTGCTTCTGTAATGGGAGCCCTGTTCTGATCAGGAGCAGGACATCCCCCTTCCTTTGTTTCCAACGCCCATTGTTTATGATATTTTTATATCCTGTCACAGTACAGTGGCAAGGCCCTATGCATGTGTCTTATTGGGGTTTCTTCCCCCATAATGTTGCGCACGCATAATGTCCCTGATGCCTCACTTAGACTTTACTGCTATGCTGCGCACACTGCTGCTTGTTACACCAAAATACAGATCAACCCACTTTTTTTCCCCACCCTTTTTTCCCCACTTTGTTTTCATACACACACCCACCATGACTCATGCATCTTGCTTCCTTTTTTACCACAAAAGACAGCGACAGAAAATATACAAAAATAATTGACTAAAATCCAGGCCCATTCCTTATTCTGAGCCACTACTTATCCTTATATCCTTGTAGCACCACCTTCTCAGCCTTTTTTACATGCTGAGTATCCCATTGCTTTTATCGTTGTCATAAAATAATTCTGCGTGGCACTACCTTCTCAACCTTTTATGGCTGAGGATCCCTTACCTCTCATACTTTATACGATGAGTCTCCCTTTCTTCTCAGTCTTTATACGCTCAGGCTCCCTTTCTTCTGAATCTTTATACGCGGAGGCTCCCTTCTTCACTTATACAAAGTAGGAAAACAGAAATACGTGACAATTTCAATACATAACCCACCTCCTATCCAATCTATACCTTAACACACCACCAAAAGTCCTATTCAATCTATATCATTGACCTCATACTTCATCCATTCACACCAACATACTGTCATACACACATGTCCCCTTCTTGTTATCTCTTACGAGAGTCTACTTATATGTGTGTGTTCACCCAAGTTTCCCTCCGTTACGGGGTCCCAATACGGGCCTGTCCTTCTCTGTGGAGCCACGCCCGTTTCAGTGAGCAGAGAGGATTTCTTTTAAAATGGCTTTTTTCTAAAACCACTAAGGAAACACGTGTTTTTTGATGTGGGGGACCGGTCACTGTAGGTGGGCAGGGCTCTTTCCTGGTGAATTGGCCTGGAACCTTTCCACAAAGTATGGGGGGACTGGGATCATGTCAGGATAGTCACCACTTGTAAGGTTGTTCCTATTTACACTCACACCAGAATCAGTACACCCCTCTAGGGAAATAAGGCAAAAAGGTGATCTTGTAAGCATGACAAGTTTAATCTTACAAAATGAGGATGGTAGCAAAGGACTCTGCTGCCTGAACGGTCTTCTAATGTCCCTCTTCCGTTCCATCCTGCCATAGTGGTTTGAGGCAGGGGTTTATATAGGCCTGGCTTGCTGTGGTGGTGTCACTAGATATGGATCATGGCTTCATCCCTATCTGTCCTTTTTCCATCATAGTGTAGAGAAGGAGCCATGTATCCCCACCTCAATCGACCTGCCCCTTTTACCTGTATGTGGGAAAGCAGAGATTGTGAGGGGACAAAGTTCCTGTATCCGAAGAATCATAAACAATATGTGGGAAGATGCATCTACTGTAGTCCAAGTGGACAGTGCCAGTTTATGACATGGAATAAGGATGAGCATGTGAAAACAGCAGGATGCCTGAAGGGAGTCATAAAGATATGGGTACCAAAGAAGTTGTTCTTCAGCCAAAGCTGCCTGGATGTGAAGGATGATGTGGGAGTGGTCGATGAATCGCCCAGAGGGGGGAGTGTCGAGAAGAAGCCAAGTACCCCCACCTCAATTAACCCACCCCTTTTAGCTGTATGCTGGAAACCAGAATATGTGACGTATACAGAACAGCTGAATCAATAAAGAGCAGAATATGGACTCAGTCCAGTGCCAGTGAAAGAGCCAGCACCTAGGAAAATCGGAAGCCAAGGTACCCATTGAGAAAACCTTATTTGCATACAAAGAAATATGATGGCCATCTGAATGAAATCCCTGAAGAAGCAGAACCAATGAACAACACGGATGAATGGTAGCATTACTAGCTATTGCCAAGTATATGTTACATGGCCTGAAGGTGAAGTACATACAAAGATGCTGTGACCAGAGAATGCAGATATTCTATAAGGCATCAAGAATGCAATAAGCATAAGTGACATCTTGGGCTCAAGGTGAAGAAACGTATGTCACAGAAACAGATAAAGATATTACATCATTTTACACATGTACAGAAGCAGAAGAAACGCAAGCAGCAAAGTAATCATGAAGCTAGCTCTAAGCTTATAGTGAATAGATTGCGGCAAGCACCAACGTATACATACATAGGAATGAGAGAATTATGGATGTTTCCACTAAACGTATTAAACCAGGTTGGATATTAGCAAAAAGGCCTCAGTTCAGTATGTCACAGTTAAAAAAACAGATATTAAATTACAGAAGTGGAGCTCAGAAAGGCGAGGTTGGATGAGCCCCAAGGAGCCAAAGTCTTATCAAACTGGAGTAAACTGACTTTGGATACATATTTGTGTGAAAGAACAAACCTCCTGTTCGGAAGGAATGAACATAACAAGGAAGACACCAGAGGTCTAGTGGAATAGAATATAAAATACACTAAAAGGCTTGATTTTATGGTCTCTAGTCACATGAAAGCATGAAGTTGGATGAACGAGATGGTCACACCTACACATGAAGGCAGACTGTGCTTCTCAATCCCTAATTTTCTCAGAGCTAAGAACTCCCACAAGGATGAAGTTCAAAGGCCTAATTGACAGTAGACCACTTAGGTGATGATGGATTGATATGCTAATTGGTGGGACGCTAACATTAAAGCAACCTCACCAGCATCGGGACGGCCAGCCTGCAGGCTGCTAATATAGGTGGAAAAGTACTGAAGATGAATAGAGTGCCAACCAATTGTAGAGGACCTGCATATTCAGGGGTCCTATAGTATGTAAACCAATGGGACGTTGTGTATTTAGTGACGTTCATAGTGGTCATTTTTAGAGCAGGGTTTAGTTGCCCACCTGATGTTAGGTAACCAATCACATAGTGATACCTTTTTAGACTAGTATGGATCATATACTTAGATGTTCACTCAGAACCAATAGCCCATGCACATAGGTTTTTGTAGTTTGCCACGTAGAATGACGTTGGTAGTGACGTAGGTCTACGTCAATGATGACACATTTTGCTTATAAAAGTACTGTTTTTTCTTAAATACTTTGGGTTTGAAGATCGAGCGCTTGCGTGGTGTTCGTTATGCTCTCTGTTTTAGATAATTCATCTTAAAACAATCTTCCTTTTGTCAACTTCCTGAGTCGGCTCTATTATTTGATGTATGAGTAAGATCTGCATCCCCATCCATCTCAAGGGTAATTGCTGCTCATCAAAGGAGCTGGACTATCCAGTTCACTTGGTAGCAGAGAGAGGATGGTTTAAGAGACATCGATCAGAGTAAACTTTAGAGTTTCAGTAATATCGAACAACCTTTGCCATTCGACTGAAAAGACATGAAGCTCCCCTTAGATAGTGGTTAGTGTAAAACATAAAAAGTGTTTTGCAAGACCAAGTGTGATGGGTCCCCTAGTTTCCATAGAATCCCCTCCTAGTGAAGCGGATCAATCGGAAGGTTGAAGAGGCAATAAAAAAGCCAGATGATCCCGAGAGTCAGAAGACGAAAAGATGATATCGGTGAGTAATAAATTGAGTGAGTGACAAAAGCATGGGTGATGAGTGAAGAAAAAAGAGAGTAACGAAGGGAGGCGGGATAATATATAACGTGAGAGTAAGTGTATAGTATATTTGGGGAGTGAAATATTGACTTGAGTGTGGCTGAGCAATAATATAAATCACGAGCAAGGCCACGATAAGAGACTATGTCCTGGCATGCATTTTTTATGACGTAACAGAAGAAGTTTTAACCCATAGTTCCATAGCGGAATACTAGGAGACGGTTCTGATTAAAGGCGATTCCAAAGGGGTAACTTACACTCCAATCGGAGTATTTTTAGAGAGCAACATGAGTATTAAGAAGAAGATTATAGGAGATTTATGTAACCGGTTGAGTTTGTCTGTTTGTTTTATGTGGTTTTGTGAATAATGACGTCATAAGTGGAAAATATTATTTGATCGGTTAGAACTGAACCTGATGGTTATTTTTAGTAAGACTAAAGTAAAATATTGTGGTTAGCGGGATTGGAGCTTGCGACGATTGGTGCTTGCTAATATAATATTATTTTTATGGAACGTACCTTTTTCTGTGATTAAAAATAACCAAGTGTTACACTAAGTTAAGAATAGATGAGTCGAGAATGGAGGATATTACCTCACTTGTGCATCTCTGTAAGCAGTTACCGAAGCCTGCACCTAAGCTTAAACAGTACAGTGCGGAATGGGTTAAGGGAACCACAGATAAAATGTTCATGCCATGGCCACAAGGAGGTTCGCTATCGAAGGCAGTTCTGCAGCATATGACAACATATCTGCATGCAGCATACACAGGAAAGAAGCTAGAGAAGCGATTAGCTAGTTTAGAGCTTTGGAAGATGTATCAACAAGAGAAGGATGAAGAGCCTCCTATAGATTGGATACTTCATATATGCAGAGAGGCGGGTGAGGAGCCTTCTGATCCTCCGGCCCCAGGTTAAACAGGAGACGAGAGAAAGAAAGAAGATGGGTTATACCCATTGAGGAGGTTAAAGCAGCAGCAGGATAAGGTAACCCGGAAAATGAGTCACCTGTTCGCTGTTTTGTTCTCTCCTGATACACTCCCTTGCCTTGTCGCGCTCTGAAACACTTGTGTACGAGTGTGATAGAAATAAAATATCAATATCATTATCAATACCTGTGCAAAGGAGTGATGAAAGCACAGAGAATAATACTGAGAAAGATGTAATCTCAAAGGTCCCAAGTGACAAAGAGAGACGCGATAAGGACAGGAGTGATCGATCAAGTGCATCTCTAGATATAGGAAGAGAGATAAAATGATGGAAAGGAGAAAGAGTCAAGGCTGATGAGACAGCGCTTTTACAGAACAAATGGATGGATGGTCAGATTTTATTAAAACTCGATGGTACGAGCATTGAGGATGTAAGACAATGGGAAGATCAAGACAAACGAGACACAAAATAAGGAAAGAGAGGAACGAATGAAAGATGAAGTAGTGAAAAAAAATATAGGCAGAGATGAGAGCAGTTGTACCAAGAAGAACAGTCGAGAAAACAAGAGCGAGCAGAAGAGTAAAGAAAATGCAATAATAAACAGAGAGTGATTGATGAGCAGGAAAAGTTAGAACAAAAAGGAATAGACAGAGGAACAGAATATAAGGTATAAAAGAATACAAAGGAGAAAGGATGAGGAGATATGCAGGGCAAATGAGAGAAGGGATATGAAGAAAAAAGAAGACAGAGTAAGAGAGGAAGCACGGAAACAAAGAGAATTTGATGATGATATGGAACATAAAAGAAGGCAGAGAGTACGCAATCTCGATCGCCTGGAGGAGGAGATAAGAGATCCTGAGCCAGCAGTAGCATGGGATGACACAGAGGAATTTCTTCCAGAGTACGAGTCATTACCAGGCCTGTCTAGAGTATATCTAGAAGATGAGTTTGACTCTAGCAGTATTGGGGAAGCGATTAATAAAGTATATCATGAAATGAAAGCCCAGAAAGAGTTAAAGAGGAAGGGAAAAAACCATTGACTCGAGAGTACTCAGCTGTATGACACAGAGGGAGCTTCATGTAGTACGAGGCCAAAGGAGCTGTCTATAGATAGACTGACTCTGACCAGAGATGATGATGAGAGAAGTTGCACAAGTTGGAGACAGGAAATGTCGGACGAAGACAGAGATACCTTCCATGGGGAAGGAAGAAGGAACGTATGGAGCCCTGAGGAATGTTTTTCAATGGAGAAAGAAGTCAGCGGTCAGATTTAAATGCACCTGTATCCAGGGCGCCAGAACCACTGAGAGTCAGATCGACCAATGGGGCAATTCCACAGTGAAAGGGAAGAATCACTGCCTTAAGTGAGCAGATGAAGCTTGCTACCTGGTAGAAGGTGATGTGGTAATATCGTCCCTGCGGTGGACAGACAAATGATGAGAGATGAGAATGAGTTTGGGGCGTCACAGTTCCCCTTGTTAGAGAAAGGAGGGGTTAGACAGCAGTATATACCGTGGCCTCAAATGGACAAGGATAAATTAAGATGTAAACTCCTGAGTTTAACTTCGGGTGCTGGGAAATGGATACATGAATTAGAGAAAATGACGGGAGGAAACACGTTGGCCATAGGGGAACATTAAGGGTCTCCTCATCGCCATACCTGGTGATAGAGCTGATGACGTGTGGACAAGGGCAGGGTACCCTGGTGTGACTATAGTCAATACTGCTCATGATGGAGCACCATTTAATAACTGTAAGGCGGCGGTCTGGAAGGCACTCAGAGTACTGTATCCAGACACGTCTGATATGGGAGCTTTAATGACAAAAAAGATGAAGGACTGAGATGATCCGTTGATTTATATTCAACATTTTCAGGAATCCTGGGCTTTGGAAACACATGAGTCTTGGGCAAAATCTATACCAGTATTTTATCATATATTATGCTACAGGCTACCAGAACCTGCACAGAAACAGCTCAAGAAATTAGTAGGTATTGAAGCCAAACCGTGGTCGGAGATTCAACTGACCATTGCACATTATTGCAGGCTCTTGCAGGAAAAGAATCGTAAAAAAGATGTTGCCCGGAAGGGTGAAAAGGCAAAATCAGTGCAGAAAAAGCTGTCTAAATATACCATTGAAGGGGCGATGTTGACAAGTTTAGACGGACCGAATCCACAGCAGAATGCAAGTATGCCACAGGTGAATAACCAAAGGCAGTTTGACCAAAGTAATTATGGATTTACTCCGCGTGGAAGGGGTGGATGTCGACGAAGATGTTTTCAGAATAATCAAGGAAATTGGCAGAATAATCGGGGAGGTTTTCGGAACAACCAAGGTGGGTTTCAAAATATGCAGAATGACGGTCAAAACATACAGGATGGGCAAATTAGGAGGCCACCTCTATGTTGGACATGCAGGATGACAGGGCATTTTGCTTGCGTGTGTAGAGGTCAATGGTTTGTGCAAAACGACCAATTTTTGATACAACAGCCGCAAGCACCGAGAATGCAGCAAGGCTTGCAGACACAACAGGTAGCAGTGGCTCCACCACAAGGGCGGTCGCAGCATGCACCTATGCAGATTCAGCAGAATACAAGTACAGGGCAGTTAACGACACCTAGGATAGGGAGTGTCACTGTTAGTGGAGGGAATCCGTTTTCAGATAACGAAATGAGTCTGTACCCGCAATAGGGCAGCTCATTGGGAGACTTGATGTGTTCAGTCCTATCCGTGATGCTGAATCCTCATGAGGAACCAAACGTAGACGTCACTATATGGGGTAAGACTTTTTTGTTTTTAGCAGACACGGGTGCAACGCGCTCATGTATACGAGAGGGAAAGTTTTTAATGTCTAGCACCGCCATGAATACTCAAGGCTTTTAAGAAGCTACAAGTCGAGTTCCTTTCACTGAAGAGTTACCGGTCTTTATAGGAGAATGTGACATGAAGGTACCTTTGCTATACTCTAGGCAGACACCTGTCAATATATTGGGTCGAGATTTAATGACGAAGCTCAATATGACGATCTCATTTACCGATGAAGGCATAGTGTGCTCAACTCCAGCAAGGCACTATTTAAACGTATGTGAAATCATTAGAGCATTTGCAGGACAAGTAGCCATGAGAGCAATACCTTTAGAGACAGACGTTTTTTATTATGGAGTACGTGTACCATTGACATATCTGCCAGGCCTAGCAGGCAAAGCAATGAGAATACCTGATGAATTTCTCTTTAGAGCAATGATACCTATGTGTGAAGAAGAAGGGCAAGTGTTTCCCTTAGAATTACAAGCAGCCATAGTGCGAGGTGAAATGGCTTTGCTTGATGGGAAGGCAGACATTAGTGTGCAGTGATTGCCATCGGAGAAGGTTACAGATTAACTTACGTCACCGATGAGGACATGTTTGATGATCATCTATCTGATGACGAAGTGGTATTTGAAATGAGTATTACTTATTGGGTAAAAGCAATCAAATGAGAGGTGCCTCAGAAAATGATGATGGCACAGCAACGCCCCAAATATTTTGAGGAAGACATGGCAAAAGTGCCAGCTTCATTATGGACCACAGGCCCCTATGACGTAGGCCTATTGAAGGGGGTTGGAGAAGTGAAAATTAAACTGAAACTAGGAGCAATTTTACTTCGAGCACGACAGTATCCCATGTCTCGAGAGGCAGATGAAGGTATTTTCAAAACAATTTCTGCCATGATGGAGCAGGGCATCTCAGTGACATAAGCGAGTGAGTAACTGTGTAATAACTCAATTTATCCTTTATGTGAAAAAAGGGAAGGGGGGTTCTTGGAGACTAATTCAAGATTTAAGGTCGATAAACCAAATTGTAGAAGCCGAGTTCCCTCTAGGCCCTAACCTGTCCACAACTCTGTGTTTTTCTCAATCCCATTGCACAAAGACTCACATGATCTGACGTCATTTACGTTCAGACAAACGTGACTGAAAAGTACTAGGCTGCCCCAGGGGTATTACGAGTCTCCATCGATTTTCAATAGAGTCCTGCAGATGGACTGAAGCAATATTGATTTGGAAAGTGTTGTTCTGCAATACGTGGATGATATTCTAGAGTGCAGCACTACAGAGGAAGAGTGCAGACGCGGTTCTGTCCAACAGATGATAATACTTGCTGACAAAGGATATAAGGTTGACAAAGAGAAGTTACAGTGTTGTCAACAAGAAGTGTTGTATATTGGCTAATTGATTTCACATGAGGGAAAGAAGGTTACTCCTGAGAGAGCTGAGGCTATTTTGAAAACCACAAAACCACACACAATAAAACACATGCAGAGGTTTTTGGAATTATGTAATTACATCAGAGCATGGGTCTTTGATTACAGTTCATATATAAGGCCTTCGCTACAGGCTTTAAAGAAAGCACAGATAACACAGGAAAAAATTGTGTGGACTCAGAAAATGAGGAAGCATTTGAAGAGCTAAAAAAGGGATTTAGGGAAAAGGGATTTAGGGAAAAGGGATTTAGGGATTCCTAATTATGCTGAGGAATTATTTTTATTCTCACACACAGATGGCACTGTTATGACAGCAGTCCTTACACAGAGAACCACACTAGGGTACAAGCACCTTTCAGATTATAGTGGGATTTTAGACCCAGTAATGAGAGGTCACTTTCCGTGCAAACAGACTTTGGCTGCCGCTACGTTCGCCATAGAGAAAGCTGCAAGAATAGTGATGGGATGCTTCATGACATTATTTGTAGAGCATGCACTATTTGCTATTCTAGAGAAACCTAAGGGCACATTGACTTCTCAAGGGCTTCTACCTACGAGGTAGTTATATCGAATCCAGCGATCAAAATAGTTCAATGCGGAGTAGTGAATCCTGCCATATTTGTAGCCAAACCACAGGCAGAGGATGAGCATGCCCATGATTGTTCGAATTATGAAGAGTTCTATAACGCAATCCCAAGAGTAAAGGAAAATGCCTTGCCCGGTGGGGAAATTGTTTTTATTGACGGTTCTTCAAGAATTGATCAAAAAGATGGACAGAGATATACGGGTGCTGCTGTTGTAAAATACACAGCCAATGGGGAGTTTCCGACATAGGTAAGTGCACGACTACCGTCTCACTATTCAGCACAAGCTGTAGAGTTAGTGTACTGATTGTCACGCTCGAGAATCATGCAGACCAGGAAGTAACAGTATACAGCGACTCTGCCTATGTGACGTTAACAGTGCACACAGGGTTGCACGTTGGAAAAGGAGTGGCTACCTCAGAGCGGGTGGCATGACAGTGCAGCACGCCGCCTTATTGAATAGGTTTATTAAGGTACTATAACTTCCAGTGGCCATCACGGTCGTTAAATGCGCAGCTCATACTAAAAGGACAGACTTAATTTCACTTGGAAACCAAGCAGCAGACGAAGCAAAAATCGTTGCATGTTCAGAGAATACAATGTTCTTTGAAACACTTGATGTGAAAGAGAAAATGGTTGTGTTGATGACTTTGGTTGAAAAATATAGTGATTTGTCAAAAACGCAGCTTATGGAGGTTCAGGGGAAAGCACCTCAAGATGAGAAAGATTTGTGGACACGAAGAGGGTGCTCTTTAAACCCCTCTGAAGAACTGTGGCGGCAGGACAGCACTGGTAAACCGGTGATGCCTGTAGCCTTACTGAGGGTGGCGCTGGAACAGCTATACTACCCTGCGCACACAACTAGGGAGAACCTTGCTGCAACGATTGCTGAAGATTGATTTGTACCAAATCTGTCAGAGCATGTTGCTTTTTTTATGACAAATTGTATAGTTTGTCAAAGATTCATGGCTGGGCATACACTGGACACAGTTAGGGGGGTTATTCTGATACCCATTGGCCCCTTTCAGCATTTGCATATCGACTAGCTCGATATGATTCAAGTATGTAATGGATATAGACACATGATTGTTGTGGTATGTGCCTTCTCAAGGTGGATTGAGGCAGGTCCCTGTACACATCCAGATTCCACCTGTGCAGCTACATTTTGGGTGCAGAAAATGTTTCCTAGATCGAGAGTATGTGAGGTAATAAGGTCAGACAATGGCCCGCATTTTGTGAACCAGACATTTGAGCAGATAAGCTTGTTGCTTGGTATAAAGCACACGTTTTCCTTGGCTTATCATCCGCAAGGAAATGGGATCGGTGAGAGGCTCAACGGCTTGTTTAAAGAAAGGATAGCCAAGTTGAAGCTTACTCTGAAGAAAGGGTGGTTGAATTGCCTACCACTAGCATTATATGCTTTGAGGAACCAACCGGGTTTTGACCACCATTTCACGCCTCACAGAATTGTGTCTGGGAGGCAGATGAGAACACTCCTAATGCCTCCATTCAGAGTTGGAAGTGATACTCAGTGAACTGCAGATTTGTTTGGAATGGAAATGCATGATTATTTGAACTGTATGACTTCCAGTATTTCTGTCATTTCAGGACAGCTGCAGCGACAAGGGTGCAGGGCAGTAAAGAACACAGAAGGAGATGCTTCAACAAATAAACCTCAAGAATTTCATCTTCCCCAATTATTTGCTGGAGATGAGGTCTTAATTCGGAACCACACGAGAAAAAGGTGGGACGAACCCTGTTTCAATGACCCGTTTATAGTGGAAGACGTCACGCCGCCTGCTGTCAATGTGCAGGGCAGGAGTGCTTGGATATTTATTGGAGACGTTAACATTTTTGCTGGAGAAACCTCTCTGTCCTTTGCACCCCACCGAGAAGCAAGTACAAGCATCAGGGAAGAACCACAGCATGTGCAGACGAGATCTATGACAAGGAAGAAGGATACAGAAGCTGACAAATAAAAAAGATAAAAAATGGTTGGACTGTGGCTTGGTCCGGGACACTCCTTTTAACTGTCTCTGAAAAAGTTAAGGGAAGCACATTTGAACACTCTTGCAAATCTGTTGCAGGGGTTAAGGGAAGATCTATATTCTTAAAGCCACGGTAGCTTATTGACTTTGGACTGAGGCATGTTTAAGCCTTGATAAGAAGAGGAATATGCCAGACTCTGGAAGAGAGTGCAGTATCCTGATTCGTTCCATACTGAGTTCTTGTTGGGATGTGACCATGGTGCTATCCTATGACAATGTTTCAAGGATTATATTTGAAGTTTTTCTCTATGTGCTGCGCTCATATCCAGTAATTGTGGGGAGAACTTCTAACATTCGTACTATTTTGCAAGATCCTAAAAATGGCCTGATTGTGAGGAGATGACTTGCAGCAATCATCAGGCAAGTGTTGCAGTTACCTGAGTATGGTGGGGATAGCACAAATGCCCATGTCACCTGAGGCTGCACACAGACTTGTCAATGTGGTGTTCTTTCGGCTAATTGAAGAATACCCACATCTTGTTGTCAGACACACAGACATGCTTACATTCCTAAGGGATACCAGTAACACTGAATATTTGACTGTCATCTTGGAGGGAATAATTATCCAAGTAAGCCTATATTCTGAGAGAACCCACAGGATGGTGGTGTAAAACTTTCCTTCGAGGGACAGATCGAGAAGGTTGCTGACAAAGACAAACATTTTGTTTCATGTTGAAAGAAGTCCATCATGTCGTCTGGCCTAAAGCAAAATTGAGGAGTGGACTGGGAGCTGGTATGTGTCGTTGAACTGATCTAGACATATTGAGAGCAGCTTTCGTCTTACTGTAGAGATTTATATTTCGCATGGTTAAAAACTCGTTCCAGGAAAACCGAGATCAAGAGTTTGTTCCTATCATTCAGCAAGCAGACAAGTGGATCGAGGATGAAGGTGCCGAGGCAGGACAGCAACTTCCAGGAGGAGTGTGTAATGCTGATGTATTAAAGATTACTTTTTTCCTTCCTTAGGCAATAAAAAAAGGGTAGTACTAGCAGCAACTTCGTGAGCCCGGATGTAGAAAGACATTCACGTTGTCCACGGAATAGGTGTTGTACATCAACATACCTTTACCTTATTTATGGTTGCATTCTGTTTACAATCATACGGCTCTCACTAACAGTCCGCACATCCTACTAGCTTGATATACATGGAGCTAAGATTCCAGTGAATCTTTCTGAGTAAAAGGAAGTAGCAATTGCGGCAACTACTAAGCACCCAAGACCCTATGTGGTTATTCCTGTTCCAAAGAAAGATGACCAATTGCCTGAGTCTGAGATAAGTGCCATTAGCAATCATTCGCATGGAAGAAAGGTTGTAGAAAATCTGTTTGGACACAACAAACAGGCCTGGCAAAATGGGCAAGACGAGAGGTTGCCAGACAATGTGCCTGTACAGATGATGCATGGAAAAACACCTAATCCTGTGGTGAAGAACCCAAAGATAATCCCTAGGAGACAGACACACATGCAGATTTTGTGAGACATTTTTATGCCTAAATGGTATGGTGAGAGGAGGAAACTCTCTGAACTTTCTCCTATCCAGGGAACACATGTAGGTGTACCCTGTCCACTGACAGATGTGCCTATGATTTATCCAGAAAGAAGGAGTTATGCTGGTACACTTCATGATATGATTATGGAAGGTTACATGAGGAGAATGAGAACTATAAGAAACACTCAAGAAGATGATTTCGAGCTAAATGATTACCTGGACAGTACGGCACATTTGGGAAACAACAGTTGGTACCAGCACATGGAAGAAGTAGGAAGATGGACCTCGAATGAGGAATGCTTTGTCTGTGCACTCCTGCCATACAGTATGGGAAAGTGTAAAATCTTCATAGCTATCAAAATAGATGTCCAGGCAGCTCATTGTCTTTCACGCATAGCAATTTGCAAAACCAATGACCAGTTCATGGGCCGAGACGCCTACCTCAAATGGGCTACTGAATGGACAGATGCAGATGAAGATGACTATGTATAGGATACCAAGACAAGAAACAGAGCCCACACCAAGAATCATGTCATCAGATATGAGAAGCCTGGAGTAAAGGGAGCTGGAATCAGATGGGAAGTGAATAAGAAATTGGAGGTTGCAGGAAAATCTGCAGAGGACACTCGAAGATGGAAGAATAGAGGCCAAATGCAGATCTGGGGATCTGTGTTATCACTCTTGTTATCACTCAATGGATGGGAAGAAGGAGTGGTTGTCTGCAGAGCCTGGGTGATCATTGGATGCTATAAGCCAGTCATCGATATTGTGCAGAATGGCAGTAAGCCCTTATGGCCAAGACTTGCTAAACTACTGACTTGGTTTGAAGATAGAGGAGGACCTCTTCAGATAATTCCAGGAATGGTACATGGTACAGCAGTGATCATGGATCATTATTAGGCTTCTGCAGCCAGATCCTATATCAGATTGCCTGCAGATTTGGGGAGGAATATGCACACTGGTGAATGTCCATGTGCCAGCTTTAGTGACTCCAAAGGGTGATTTACACATTGACAATTTTCCAAAAGCAGATGCTCACCTGAGGAAGAAGAGATCTATGGAGCTGATAAAGAGGATGAAGAGAGAGAACTATTTTTCAGTCAAGTCAATAGAAGCTTTCGATGCCATACCAAATGAGCACAGGCTGTTTAGCCAGACCTCATCTGTGTTCACTTTGATCTTCATACCAGTTGTTCAGGTTGGATCAAACACCAAGTGGCTACAAATCACCAGATGGGTATTGCTGCAGACAATTAACACTACAATTAAAGGATTCAATGCAATCAGAGAAGAAATGAGAGCCATACGATTGATGACTCTTCAGAACAGATATGTCCCAGACATGATTATACCAATGATTATGATTATAGCAATGGATGGAGGTGTTTGTGCAAAAATCAGAGAATCATGTTGCACATTTATACCTTCTCACGATGACGAGAATGGAACATTGTCAGAGGCCATAGACATGCTGATGCAGACCATGGCCAGATGATAGAGGAAGTAGAAGACATTGCTGATGACAGCTGGTTTGGATCACTCTTTTCCTGGGTTCCACAATGGATGGCAGACATTTTCAAGTTCCTTGGAACCCATATAGTGATATTGCTTGGATTTTGTGTGATCAAGATAATGATCTCACAATGCAAGAAGACATCAAAGAAAGCCATAGGGATAAAGATCATAATCGATGTTGAATCAGGATGGGAGCCCAAAGACCTGACAGATGAAGAGATCAGAGACTTTGTGAAGGCCAGTATCCATGAACCTGAGGGGACAAAGTTCCTTTATCTGAAGAATCATAAACAATATGTGGGAAGATGAATCTACTGTAGTCCAAGTGGACAGTGCCAGCTTATGACATGGAATAAGGATGAACATGTGAAAACAGCAGGATGCCTGAAGGGAGTCATAAAGATATGGGTACCAAAGAAGTTGTTCTTCAGGCCAAGCTGCCTGGATTTGAAGGATGATGTGGGAGTGGTCGATTAATCGCCCAGAGGGGGGAGTGTAGAGAAGAAGCCAAGTACCCCCACCTCAATTGACCCGCCCCTTTTACCTGCATGCTGGAAACCAGAGTATGTGACGTATGCAGAACAGCTGAATTGACAAAGAGCAGAATATGGACTCAGTCTAGTGCCAGTGAAAGGGCCAGTACCTAGAAAAATCTGGGAGCCAAGGTACCCATTGAGAAAACCTTTTCTGCATACAAAGAAATATGATGGCCATCTGAATGAAATCCCTGAAGAAACAGAATCAATAAACGGCAAGGATGAATGGTAGTATTACTATCCATTGCCAAGTATATGTGACATGGAGCTGAAGGTGAAGTACATAAAAGGATGCAGTGACCAGAGAATGCAGATATTCTATGAGGCATCAAGAAAGCAATAAGCATAAGTGACATTTTGGGCTCAAGGTGAAGAAACTCATGCCACAGAAATAGATGAAGATATTAAATAATTTTACACCTGTACAGATGCAGCAGAAATACAAGCAGCAAAGTAATCATGAAGCTAGCTCTAAGCTTATAGTAAATAGATTGCGGCAAGCGCCAACGTATATTTACATAGGAATGAGAGAATTATGGATGTTTCCACTAAACGTATTAAAGCAGGTTGGACATTAGCAAAGAGGTCTCAGTTCAGTATGTCGCAGTTAAAAAAGCAGATATTAAATTACAGAAGCGGAGCTCAGAAAGGCGAGGTTGGATGAGCCCCAAGGAGCCAAGGTCTTATCAAACTTGAGTAAACTGACTTTGGATACAAAATCGTGTGAACGAACAAACCTCCTGTTCAGAAGGAATGAACATAACAAGGAAGACATCAGAGGTCTAGTGGAATAGAATATCAAATACATGGAAAGGCTCAATTTTAAGGTCTCTAGTCATATTAAAGCATGAAGTTGGATGAACGAGATGGTCACACCTACGCATGAAGGCAGACTGTGCTTCTCACTCCCTAATTTTCTCAGAGCTAAGAACACTTTCAAGGATGAAGTTCAAAGGCCTAATTGACAGTAGACCACTGTGGTGATGATGGATTGATATGCTAATTGGTGGGAAGCTAAAGTTAAGGCAACCTCACAAGCATCTAGACGGCCAGCCTGCAGGCTGCTAACATAGGTGGAAAAGTACTGAAGATGGATAGAGTGCCAACCAATTGTAGAGGACCTGCGTATTCAGGGGTCCTACAGTGTGTAAACTGATGGGATGTTGTGTATTTAGTGACATTCATCGTGGTCATTTTTAGAGGAGTTTTTAGTTGCCTACCTGATGTTAGGTAAACAATCACATAGTTACACTTTTTTAGACTAGTATGGATCATATACTTAGATGTTCACTCAGAACCAATAGCCCATGCACATAGGTTTTTGTAGTTTGCCACGTAGGATGACGTTGGTAGTGACGTAGGTCAATGTCATTGATGACACATTTTGCTTATAAAAGTACAGTTTTTTCTTAAATGCTTTGAGTTTGAAGATCGAGCATTTGCGTTAAGTTGGTCATGCTCCCTGTTTTAGATCATTGATATTAAAACAGTGTTCCATTTGTCAACTTCCTGAGTCGGCTCTATTATTTGATTTATGAGTAAGATCTGCATCCCCATCCATCTCGAGGGTAATTGCTGCTCATCAAAGGAGCTGGACTATCCATTTCAACAGGGATGCTCCAAATTGTTCTTTCTCCATTGTCAGTGGTTTTGTCAGGGCATGCTGTTCTACATTTTGTTATCTCTTTGAGAACACACTGTATGTAGCTCTGCAGACTTTTTCAAACCATGAGGCCTAGCCCAAGAAAAAACTAAAAATGTTTATGTGTACAAACATTTTCCAGTCATTCTCTCCATATTCCACTCGTCCTGCTCGTGTTTTATTTGGGTCCTGTAATCTCCTCCACACTTTACTCTAATTTGTCCCATTCTGCATTTTGCCGCACAAAACATGTAATTCCTATTTTTAACATGCATGGACCCTTGACGTATAGTAGACAGCTGGTGAGCCAGTTTGTGCTGCCAGTGCTGGCCATAGTAACGAGCACTGCATAAGCACCTGTGGTCAACTTTAGATCCCACAGACCGCATTCTTCTGGGAAGGAGCTTGACTCCTCTATAGTACTAAGATTTTACAATGCCTAGGATCTGACATTACAAATCTATCCAGCTAATAGTTAGTTGTGCCTTATATTTAGACAATAACTACCTTCTTCAATGCTTGCCCATGTCTGTGTATGTGATTATATTTGCATGAGAGATCCTTCCCAGTGTCCCTCCTCCCCCCCAGTCCATCATAGTCCCTCAAAGAGGTCTTGCCTCACTTTAAAGCAGCTCGGAGTTCGGGAGGACCCTGGTTCCTTCACATCACTTGAAAATATATTCCCTCAGAATCTTATTAAGTTCCTTAAACAATTTCAGTGGGACCATAATCGGTAATGCTTGGAAAAAATACAGCAGCCTTGGGAGAAACGTCATTTTGATGACATTTATTCTTCCTATCCATAATATTGCCAAAAGGCTTCGGTCTTTAAGCCATTGCTTGGTTGACACCAGGAGAGGGAGATAATTTGCTTGATACATTGACTCCAAAGATTCTGATAGTTGTATACCCAGATATTGCATACCATGTTTTGTTACTATAAATTGATTATCATGGTTTTCCTTCTGGTCTGTGATCTTCCCCTCCTGAAACTTCATCAAAATTGATTTTTGTATATTAATTCTTAGGCCCGCTACATTGCCAAATTGTGTTGATTCTGCTGTTGGAGCTGGTAAAGAGGAAGATGTGTCCTCCAGTGTCAGTAATAAGTCATCTGCAAAGGCCATGACTTTATGGTCTTCTCCCCCAAATTGAATCCCTTTGATTTTCTCCTCTTCCCTTATTTTGGACAGTAATGGCTCGAAATGCAATGCATATAATATCAGAGATAATGTGCACCCCTGTTTGGTCCCTCTTTTGACACAAATCTCCTTGGCGAGATCCACATTGATAGTTAATCACAAAATTGGGGTTTGATCATTTGTTTTTACCATTTGTAGAAACCCTGGACCGAATCCCATATGTTCTATTGTGAAGCATAAGAAAGACCATGCAACTCGGTCAAAAACGCCTTCTTGGTGTCAAGCGTTAATACCCCTGCTGTTAATTCTGCCTTATTTATTTTCTCTATCAAATGAGCCACCCGTCGAGTGTTGTCAAACATTTTTCTATTCATCATGAACCCAGAGTGATCTGGATGAATCAATGAAGGTACCAGTCTTCCCAATCTAGTAGCTAAGAGCTATGGGTCGGTAGGAACCACATTGGGTCCTATCCTTCCTGGGTTTTGGGAAGAGCACCACCTTTGCTTCTTCCATTCCTCTGAAAGAATGAAATAATTAAGTCAACACCAGGATTAAGTCTTCAATGTAAGTCTTGTAAAACATTGCAGGAAAACCTTCCAGTCGCAGTGCCTTGTTAAGAGGCAATGGGGTCATTCCTAGTATGGAGGTAGCCATGCTGCTTTTAGCGGCATGGCTACCCCCATACACGGTACTGGGTCCGGGGTCCCTGAATGGGGAAATACCGGGCCATTCCGACCTTGGAGGGCCCTGTATTTCCCCATTCACGAAACCCAGACCCTGTGCATCCCATTCGACCCCCCATAGGGCTCAATGGGAATGGGGAGCATGCTAACAAATGGCCCGTTAATGACGGGCGCGTTGTTAGCATGCTGGACCACTCGCGGGACCCGCTAAGGATGCCTGGAAGTACGAGCAGCCATAAAGTCATTGGGGGTCATTACATCCCTGGCGGTAGGGGATTAACGGGGCCCGCAGCTCTACCGGCCCTGTTAACCCCCTACCGCCAGGGTTGTAATGACCCCCCCAATGACTTTATTGCTGCTCGTACTTCCTCTGATGTTATTTGACCCTCCAACTCTTCCCTGTCGGGTGGATCTGGTTTACTTAACTGGCATCGTTCCAGATTTGCTTTTTGAACTCTAGGATCTGGACGATCCGATGTGTATAACGCTGAATAATACTCTGTAAAAGTATCTATTATGTACTGCATAGAAGAGGTAACTTTCCCTTGCCCTGGTTCTATTGTACGAATAATTCTAGCTTTGTTCTTCATTCGTACCTGACGTGTCAGTAGACAATCAGCCTTGTTGGCTTTAATATAATAACGCTGCCTTGAATATAATAGGGCCTTCTCTGCATGCCTTGTTTGTAATAAATCTAATTGACTTCAGAGGTATCTATGTTTTTTCTGAATTTGGGCCCCTTGATTTGTTACCATTTTCTTCATTACTAATTTTATTTGGGTCTCCAGCTCTTGTTGGGCTGCTAATAGTACTTTTTGCCTTCGAGCGTTTTTCGCAATTAGTTCACTCTTATGGTTGCTTTGAAACATCCCAAACCCATCTGTCAGGGGTATCCTGAGCCCCATTTAGTTCAACATATTCTTTCATATTTTCCCCAATCTCTTCAGCCATCACCTGATCCTTAATTATATGCTCCGGGAATTTCCATCACCATAATCCTGATAGTTCGGCACTGCATGTAATTATTAATTTCAATTGCGCATAATTGGATAAAGCTATTGAGACCGTTTTCATCTGTTGTATTCGACCCAGCAACACGGCCGAGACCCAAACATAATCTATTCTTGAGAATGACCGGTGAACTGGTGAGTAGAATGTATACCCTTTGTCCCTACTCTGCGTTTCTCTCCAAGCATTTATCAATGAAAGGCTAGCCATAGATGTCTTTTGTTTTTCGTTGGAGATCGTTGCATTGTCTTGCTGACCTTACTCCTATCCACCTGGAGATCCCAAGCCATATTAAAGTCCCCCGTGAAGATGATTTGTCCTTCTACAAACGGTTCTAGTTTATCAAGTGTTCATTGTAAAAACACATCTTGCCCCATGTTTGGAGCATAAATTGTTGCGATTGTGTAACACATTCTGCCCAGCTGTATTTTAACAAATAAGCATCTGCCCTCTTTTTCACCCAACTTTTGAAAGATATTAAAACCCTTACCTTCTTGCCCTTCCCATTCGACTGAACAATATGTGAATAAACATATAGTTAAGCTTGTTTGCGTCTCGCCTTGACACATTGTCTCCTGGAGAACCACTATTCTCCCTATTTCTCCCTATTAATAAATGAGCCAACTTTGTCGTTTGACTGGGGAATTCAAGCCTCTGATGTTCAGGACAGTACTTGTAATGTTTTCATTCTTCCCATTTGAGTGAAAATGCGCCGTTCATACTTGTGGTAGCTGACCGCCCCCTGCTCCCTTGCCCCCTCCAGACTAAAACTCCTGACCTTCTGAAACGTCTCCCTCCCAACACGAAAGCCCTAACCGCCTCACTAATTTACCCCTTCCCCAGTTCCTTTCCTTCTCCCCGTTCGAGCCCAACCAATTACCCATCCTTCCATGTATTGTAGCATGGAGGTCGAGCCCCACTTTACACCTGCATCCCCTGATTCCAAGCACTGAGATTGGTACCATCTGTCTCCTGCCGACTTCAACTGAAATATTTCGCCCCCTTCAACATTAACATCTGCCCCTTGGCCATTGCAATATTGAATCATTGTAGTCATTACACATAAAACCACGATTAACACAATTGTACAACATGCCTCACCGCTGCCGAGGAAGTCTTATTCGGTCATCGATTCCTCTGTGCCCTTCTGACAATGTTTTATCTCGAGGTGGTTAAGTCCATTCCCAGCTTTTAAATCTCCCTTTTTCTTGAACTTTGCGAGTGTCTTTTTGCTGATTGCCTTCATCTTCGGCTAGTATCTTCCAAATCTGCAGTCCTTCTTCACACGACGTGATTCGATGTTGCTGTCCACCCCATGTGAAAAGAAGTCCAAAAGGAAAGGTCCATCTATAAAGAACCTGATTTTTAACTAAGGCTTGAACCACCGGACCCATAAGCCTGTCCTTCAAAAGAGTTACTTGCGCTAAATCTTGGAATAATTGAATTTCAGAACCATTAACCTTAATGGGAGTTGCTCTTCTTGCTGCCTGCTAAATAGCCTCTTTCTGAACGTACTTTTGAATCACAGCAACCACATCACTAGGTCTTGCTCCGGGTTCTTTTCGTTTCTGACCTATCTGATGTATATGGTCAATCAGGATATCTTCCCCCTTTTAAAAATCTAATAGGTCAGCAAACACCTGTTGCATCGTTGATCTCAATTCCCTTTGCTCAATCATTTCTGAAAGTAATTTAACCCTAATGTTGGATCGCCTTGATCTATTTTCTAGGTCCTCCAGTTGTAATTCAACATTTCGAGTCGCCATTGCTAACTGATCAGTCAATAGATCTATTTTGTGAGTGTCCTCCCCTATTTCTTGGATCACCGTCTCAATGGTTTCAACTCGTTCCGCAAGGTCTTCAAAAAAGGTAGCAGGCACCCCTCTCCAGAAAGAACATGGCATGATAATCTGTTCTTTATTTTTTTCCCACTTTGAGAGTTTGCAGCCATCACTTTTTGCTCACTGTTCCTTTCACAGATGGGAAATATCCATTTGCTTATAAGTCTTTGTCCCGCCCACATGGGCAGTCCAGTACCGAAATGCTATGGCAATTCCCTTCTGAACAAGAGTACCAACAGCAACCTCATACACGTGTTTCAGCCTTGTTGGGCCTCATCAGTGAGGTGGAGCTGTGCCTCTCTGAGCACAGGGAGCACGGAGTCCACGTCTGGGTTCCCCCAGGTAACTCAGGGTGAGAAACCCCAAGTTCCTTGCAAAACATTTTCAACCCTTCTCCAGAAAGAACATGGCATGATAACCTGTTCTGTGTTTTTCTCTCACTTTGAGAGTTCGAAGCCATTGCTTTTTGCTCACTGTACCTTTCACAGATGGGAAATATCCATTTGCATATCAGTCTTTGTCCCGCTCACATGGGCAGTCCAGCACTGAAATGCTATGGCAATTCCCTTCTGAACAAGAGTACTAACAGCAACTCCACACATGTGTTTCAGCCTTGTTGGGCCTCATCAGTGAAGTGGAGATGTGCCTCTCTGAGCACAGTGAGCAGGGAGTCCACTTTTGTGTTCCCCCAGGCAACTCAGGGTGACCAACCACAAGTTCCTTGAAAAAATGTTGTCATTGATATCACTTTTTACATCTTGCAAGGATTGTGCCAGTTCAGATCTTATGAAGGCAAGTTGAGATTGAAGTGTTTCCATCATTTGATCCTTGAAGTCATTGAACCATTGTTTAATTGCTTCTTTTGTTGAGTCTTGCTCCAGCGGCATCTTTGGTACTGGGGCCGAAGTGGTTTCTTGATGAGTTGCCTGATGTCCCTCAACAGGCCCCTCTTCCCCTCTTTACGCCATATTTTTTAATACGGCCTCTTGTTTTTTCTTCTGCATCTTGAGGGTAGGAACCACTTCCGTTGGTTCTTTTCTTTTTTTCCAGGACATTTGTATGGGGGATCTGTATTCACAAGTTGCTCATTTTACCCTCTGTACGTGTGTAGTTGAGTCATGCACAGAGATGTTATGGTCAGTGGCGTCACTAAGGGGGGCAGGGCCCCCGTTGTGAAAGCCTGTGCCCCCCCTACCTAAGATGAGCAGTGACCATGTTCTCCCCTTACTTTTGTCTGTGCACCCCCTACTTTTGTCTTTGGCCCCCTCTGTGCCCCTCCTAAATTTGATTCCTGGCGACACCACTGGTTACGGTATTCCAGGGAACGATTCAGAGTCCACACAGTTTGTATATTCATGTCTTTCTTCTTTTTCTCAAGTGAAGCATATGAATACACCCAAACAAAAGTTAACTCCGTATCTCTTAGTTCCACTGCTAAAAAATGCTGCGTTGTTCTCCTATGTTACAGCTGTTGTGCCTACATACTCACTTCTAGTGGTCAGTATAGGATCTTTCTTGAATTTGATAACAGATCCTTCCACTCACAGTACGTGGGTTCACCCTCAATATCTTTGGCACTCCACTAGCAACCAAGATGCAGCTCTTGCCTTGACCTTCACTCATCCGTACTTGCATTGTGTCTCAATTATAGGAATAGTAGTTGCCTAATATTATGAGTTTCTCCCCCGTATTTCTCCTGGGGCAGCTACTCCTTTGTCACAACGGGGATTCTGTCAACCGTCCTATAGTTACTTCTCAGGGAGATTCTCCACATTGATCAAATTACAATATATTCCTTCTCCATAGATACAATTACTTAAATACAGCCTTTAAATATGTAGCCTTGTTAGTAGGGCCTCGCGAGTTGTTATTGCTGCTATTTCTCTTGTGGTTTGAGCCCCATTGCTCAAGGGGTTGCACCGTGCTTTAATGATAATGGCACCTCCCTTCAGTGATTGCACACTCTTGGGATCTTCTCGCAACCGGTGGCTATCTTTACATATATAGGCTGATGTAATATATTGAATGCTTTACAGCCTACCTGACGGCTATTGTTGGCCTGTGCTCTGCATTCCTATATGTGGTTCCACAAGATTGAGGTGATTGTGCGGTCGCTCGTTGATATTCTGCTTTTTGTCCTGTATGACCCTTGATGTACTGTTTATTTATATGCCTTTTCACCTTTTCATAGCTCTCAACCATTTGTGTCGCAAAGGCGGGTGAAAACACCCGATTTTGTTTTTGGCTGGAGAGAGCCCATTGAAATGAATGGGCGTGCAGGAGGCTTGGCGGGTGACCCAGCTCTTTACAAGGCGGGTGGCACCCACCAAAAGCTTGTGAGTTGAGAGCTATGCCTTTTATTAGTAAGGGCATGCTCCTTCCAGCGGGTGGGAGTCTAAGTTCGCGGATCCCGGCAATATGGAATGCCGTGCCTTGAGTCCAGTGATGTGGTGGTCCGTCGGCCGTAACTCAACCAATAGCAAGACCTTAGGTGTTAAATGGATCAGGGACCTGTGTCCACCTGTCAACGTTCGCTGTTTGCTGCTCGTCACAACCTGCAATCTCCTCCTGACAGCTGTGGTCTGCTAGTGATGTTATTCCTTTTGCTTGAGCAGCTCTCCAGAGTTTCTCCACAGTCACAGGGGTCTTGTGATGCAATGTAGAACTCTTCATCTGCAGTGGGTGACTTTACTATCTTATTTTCCCTGAAGCAAGCAGGAGGAGCACACTCCTCACCCTCCTTTACTCCAGGTGGCCATCTTGGAATTGACTTGTGGTTCTGTTTTTTTAAAGTAACATTCAGTTGCTTGTTCTTCCTCATACACCTCATTTGATGTTATTTGCTTTTGTTAGGATTGTCAATATGCCCCGGTGTTCCCACTTCCCTCAGGCGGACTCACCAGCTCTTGATGGCGTGTATAGGCTTTCCCACAGCAAGCCTGCAGCTCTCTAGCGTTCTGTTCCTTCTTGCCGCTTCTGCCTTCTGTGACGCTCGCTGCTCCAGTTCATCCGTTCAGTGTCTCTCCGGACTGAGGCAGTGAGGAGGTTGCCTTTCGGCACCTGCAAAAACTCTGAAGCTTATCGTCTGCTTCTGCCATCCTCACAGCATGTCGTTCCATACAGCCCACTCCTTTCTGTTCCTTCAGGGAGCTGGTGGCTCCACAGACCTCCCACCAGCACCGCAGTTCCTAGGTCGACACAGAGAGGACTTGAGTTTTAAATCACCCGTCAACTTGCCCTTCTCTGTAACAACTAGAGCGCAGCTTGTGCTCCAGGCCTCCATTGATCTTCATTGCTCAGCACATTCGCATTTAGGAAAAAGGAAGTCAGTTCTTGATGACTTGCAAGTCTGGAAAAGTATTTTCAATCATTTTGAAAGGCAAGTCAGTTTTTGGGAACTTGTATGAAAAGTCTGGAAAAGTTGTTTTGGAAGGCAAGTCAGGTTTTGGTGGCTTGTGTACAGAATATGGTGAAGTGTTTTCAGTAACCTTCCTAGGTGGGTGGGGGAGGTGTGACCATATGCCATTAAGGCATGGGCAATGGATGGAGAATGGATGGGGTTTTCTCTAAAAGAAAAAAAAGGGGCATAACATGTCTTGTTCGATGATGTCATGTCACTTCCTTGGGGTTTGCCTGCCCCCATATGATCCTCTCTCATATAGCTATCCCCACGGTAAGGATCAGGGAGCGGCTGCCATTCCCTGGCCACGTGGGGGAGATCACTGCTGGGAAAGGAGTGATGACACCATCGGATTCCTCACAGTGAGGAATGGGTTTAGCCACTCCATTTGTATATAAGAATGATAAGAATGAGCCACACCTGGGGGGGGCGTAAGGCAGTGAGCAGCCCTCCCATGCGCTGGTCTGTTTGCATTACATGCAGGCCCATCTTAAGCACTTTTGGGGCCCTGGGCAGGGACTTCTTTGGGGCCCCCTCCACTAAACCAAATGAATTAAGTAATCTAGAATATCTCCCCCACACCCCAATCACAACCCAAAGGTTGCTATACTGCCTCACACCATTAAAAATAAGGATGTTTACACCCTTTAAGTCCCCTTACCCTCTTCATTCTTGCTCAAATCAGAATTCTAAACATATACCATTTGAAGGCCAAAATTATCAGTCTACGAAGAGGTTACTTCTGTTCTAGCATATATTCAGGAGACTTTTTATTAATAGAATCCAGGAAGTTATGCAGCATGTAGTATTAATGCATGACTGTATGTAAAGGGTACATGTAACCCCAAATAGACAGAGAACTCACATTAACTGCTGCCTCACAGAATGCAAACGTGCTCCAGCATGGATATGATATGGCATTTGTAACACGCCTATACACAAGTTTTTCAGATAGAGGCGACCAACTGGAAGCAAGGAGAAAGCTACACATACCATAGCATGGGTAATGGATGCAGATTAGAAGCACCAGGAATGTGTCTGTATCCAGACAGACTGAGATTATAAATGGGAAATGGTTTTCAAATAGTGTTGCATTTAGAGATCAAAAGAATAACGTGCCTGTTGTGTACAATATATCAATGCTCACTATTATAGTGGAAGCAACACTGTGAAACCATGAGTGAGGCTGTTTTGAAGATCATACCCTGAGAAGGAAATCTCTCTGAAGGGCTGACCATTTTGAAAGGCCTAGGGATTGGCAATTTCGAGAGGCTACGCAATACAAGATTAAATTAGATGCACAGAATTACACACACTGGTTAAGGGGTGAATTTGGGAGTTGTGCCACCTCTGCAATTTCTGCATTTGAACACTTTTATTACCAGTTCCTACCAGGAACTAAAATAATCTAATTTTATAAAACTGACTTGGAAAGTATACTAATCACATTACCAAACATGACAATTTTTCAAAACAAAATATTATAGAAGAGTGCAACACCGAATGATTCTATCTTATTTCTCTCCATCATCAAGAGAAGTATTTAAGTACCAGCATACCAATCAGTGTGATTTAACAGATTTAATCTGGGATCGTCTTTTGTATTTTAAAGCTTTACATAGTTCCAAAACACTGGTTTATGAAATTGTCATTTATAAACGTGAAGAAAAACGTTTGACTTTTACAAAAATGCTAAGCTTTTTTTCGTGTCAAACGAGCAGACTTTAAAATATGCTTGCCCGAGTCTTGCACCATATGGTCCACTCCCTTCTGTCTACCACCCCTTTCACTCAAATGGCCTACATAAGAAGAAAGATCAAGTAATGGGCTAAACAATGTCACCAGCATGCGAGGAGGCAAACTTTGCAGAAGACAGTACAGTAATGTATGAGATATTAGATGATTTGATCAGGATCACTGTATTGTCTGCTGGCAAAGCCAGGTTACATGTATGAATGCTTTGGTTCCAAATTTGGATGCTTATTCATCTCTTGGACTAACAGTTTATGCTCATTGTTGGAGGCGATTGCCTAGGTTTTACAACACCCCATCTGAACAAGCCACTTTCTAGATCTTCACTGTAAGGATGACATGTTCGTTTTTATAGCAACCCCTATCTGGTGCAGGTGCATTGCTGATAATAGCACTTTTATTGCAACACCAAGTACATACACAGGCAGGTTTATAAGCTTCAGACATAGGAAAGGCTCAGCCAGCCTTACAGGAATGTGCTATTCTAATCTTGTTTTGGAACACATATCTCAAGGAACAAACACACAAACTATATATAGCACAGTGAACACAGAAAGCTTTACATGATGAATTGATTGAGGCAGAATGTACTTGCCAAAACAGGCAATAGGTTTAGAGCCTCAGCACCATGCCATAAAATATCCTGATGTGTGCTATTTAAGTCTGGTGAACAAAGGAATCTTACTTATTTAGATAAGGCAGCCTTGTGGGGCCCCCTACAAGGTGGGGGCCCTGGGCAAGTGCCCCTTTTGCCCTCCCATAAAAACATCTCTGATTACATGCCATTACTCTCTGCTTCTGGACTCCTGTTTATTAGGTGTGTCTGAGTGCCCGAGGGGTTAGGGGGGAGCACAACGAGCATGTAATATATTGGTGCCGAATGCCAGGAGCTCCCCTTCCTGATGTGTGTGACTGTGGTATACAACAGGTAGGTAAAAATAGTGTTTTTTGCTGTACCTGTTGTGCACTTGACTAGGGGACTGTAGAGTCTTCAGGGTCTCTGGGATTCATACAGAGACAGTGCTTCAAAGTGCTTACAGTGGTACAGGGTTGGAAGGCCAACTATAGGACTGCAATCAGATCAGAGCATTCTTAGGCACCTGTTCTACAATCAGAGCACCGGGAGAGACGGTGTAGGCCGATGCTGTAGAGGGCACTGGGTAGGAGTGTGAGGTCAAAATCCTGAGTTACCTTGTGGTAGGGCGATACCAGTTACAATATGGCAGACGCTGGTCCGCTAACCAGGCAGGAGAAGGGGCAGACCTGTCATATAAATCGGGGCATGGTAGCCAATTGGGATGTTGTGGTCCCCCATTGGAATGAAAGAGTAGGGAAGTGGGGGGTCTCTGAGGAATAGCAGTTACAAAGGGTACCACAGGGAAGGGGCGGGGGAGATTGTGGTGAACCACAGGCAGAGGCCCAAGATATCATTAAGGTGATGAAGAGAGGGATGGTTCAGAGCCCCTCGGATTTTGAAGACATGCTTACACAAACTTTTATGAAGGATACAACTGAGGAAGTGGTTCCACAATATGGCATGGCAGCTGTTGCCAGATGACATTATGAAGGTGGAGGAAATGTTAAGGTCCACCAAGGGGTTGGCGCACATTCTGAATGCAGTTGATGATGCATGGCTGACAGTGAGAAAAGCTGGGCCGTTGAGGGAGTGCAAGGAGTGGGAGGAGGGAGAACACACAGAGGGGCAGGATTGTGTGGCTAGCACCAGTGCCTATGTGAATAAGGGTGGGTGATGCAGAACGCAATGAGTGTGGCTCTCAGTATTTCCAAGAAAGAGAAGGAAGAAGGAGGAGGCACATGCTGGCTGGGTACCAGGGGATGCAACTGTGTGCAACAGAGGGGTGGGAGGAGATTCTGGAAAAAAGGGGTACGATGATGGATTTGGAAAATAGGTGCTTGCAGGGAGAGAGAGGCAGGTTACAGGTAGTCCCAGTGGCTGTGGTGACGGCTGCTACTAAGAGTACCACCCATATTCTGACACACACAAATGGGGTCCTAACAGCATTGGGGAGACATACAGACCTGCAAGAAATAACTGTATTTCGAAAGAATGGGTGACTGTGCAACGTGTACCTTATACAGGGCAGTGAACAAAATGCCATTGGAAGGCGTATTTTTCTACTACATGAATGCATGTCAGAGACTATCAAAACACAACAGGACGCTTTCAGATCCTATGCACCAGGGAAGGACATTGACAGGCCCACATATAGAGAATGTGGTCAGTGGCTACATGACCTGATGTTGTTGGCGGGTGGAGAGCACATCATGGTGAATTACAGTCAGTGGTGTTGGCTCTGAGAATAATAAAGATAATGCCAAATTTACAAAGGTGACTCAGGAGGCAGCAGCAGTGAGTGAAGGGAGATCAGAGTAAGACTAGAGTTGAGGTAAAGAGCTGTGTGAATCTTGAGCAATGAGCCACAATTTGGCTTTATTCTGAAGGCACGGAAGGAAGGTTCTATTCTAAGTGTGGTGGGCAGCGAATTCCAGAGTTTGTATGCAAGGACCGGGAAGCTGACACCCCCAGATTTCTGTAATTTAAATCTGGGTATGGATAGGCAATGCACTTGGGCTGCTCTCTGAGGACGGTTAGAAGTATGTGGTGTGAACCGGCTGGCCAAGTGTGGAGGTGCCTTGTCGGCCAGGCATTTATGTGTGAGGGCAAGAGATTTGAGAGAAACTCTTTGAGCTACGGAGAGGCAGCGCAGATTGCGACGGGTGTCTGATATGTGTTGGTTTGTAGGGCTGTTCAGTGCAGCCCTTATGGTGTTATTTTGGGTGACCTGTAGTTTACAAAGGTTGCAATGGCTAGTCCCTAAATAAAGGGCATTCCAATAGTCTAACTTGGCCATAATTAAAGTTCTGGCAAGGATAATGCAGTTTGCTGTGGTGAGGAAAGGGTGGCAGGCTGTGATGAGTTTGCACATACAGGCAGATGCTGAAATCACAGCATTCGTTTGTCTTGAGAGAGATAGGGTGGAATCAAGGTAGATGCCTTGAGTGTTGGTGTCATTGGTAACCTTGATGAGATTACCATCAATGATAAAGGATTTGAAGGTGTGGTCTAGATGACTAAGTTGGTTGGGTGAGCCCAAGATGAGGAGCTATGTCTTGTCATCGTAAAGACAGAGCTTGTGTTGAGCCATCCAAGCCTGGATGACTTGATAAACATCGTTTAAGGCTTTGGTGTCCACCATATGATCGCACGTGATGGGGATGAGTATCTGGGTGTCGTCCGCATAATTCGTGTAGGTGACACCCAGATAGTCGAGAATATCAAATGCACCCTAGATTACGGCTGAGGGTTATAGTGGGGAGTGTTTATGCAGTGCAATGCAAGGAGGAATGGTTTTAGATGAGTTAGGATAGAAATTAGTACCCTTGTTTTTATAATGTTTTTTATTTTTGCTTCCTTATTGAGTATATTTTTACCAGAATAGTTGTATTGCAGTGCGCTGTATGCATAAGTAATGCATGGCTTTGGACAGCGATTTTAGTGGATCATGAAAAAAATTAGAAGAGAGGGGCAAAAAGTGGCCATGCTACCAACTCTGATACTGCATTTTCCTTTGATTTTTATCTGATGCCCCTGTGATGCGATGAGAATGCACTAAAGCTGAACAACCGTGCCAAGCCAGGTCGCAGCGCTGTGGAATGCGTGTTACGCCTCAGGCAGCCCCTCCTGAGAAGTACACAGCCGATGACACTGCTGGATCGTATCCAAAAGGCCAAAGAATTCCTCACAGATATGACAGAGAAAGCATTTTGCAACTGCGGCTATACTACTTCCCCCTTTTCTCTGAAATTGACATTTTTGTTATTATATGTGCTGTTTCATGGTGGAGAATGGGTATAACCATTCCATGTGTATATAAAGATGAGGAACGTGGTGGTGGGGGGGCAGTGAGCAGCCTCCCATGCACTTGTGGGTGTTTGCATTACATGACATTTCTCTCTACTTCTGGTCTCCTGTCTGTTATGTGTGCCTGAGTGCCGGAGGAGTCGTGGTGGAGCAGAAGAAGCACGTAATGGCATATGTGTAATTTTAAGGGGGGACAAGGGTGTTTGTCCCCCCAACTTTTGTGACACACCATTTTGTCCCCCTCACATGGTAGGGGTCCCTTTCATTTAGATTTCACACACCCCTCAACATTTTTAGCAAAGTTACTCCACTGGGTGTGTGGTGTAAAGGTTGGGATTGGACGGTCTGCCCCAACAAGGACACCATCCCGGTGCTTTTTTCTCCCTGGCTCCGTTCCTCCCCTCTGCTGCTTTTTTCCTTGTCTCACCTCCACTCGCTGTTTTTCATTCTTTCTACCCATGCATTCCGCCTGTTCCTCCGTCCTCCAGACCTGCTTTTTTCATTTCCGGTGTTCCCTTCTAACGTTCGTGTCCCCATATTTCTCCATTGCTTTCTCTTAAACCCTCCAATCGCCTTTCTTCCGTTTCATGTAATCTTGTGTTTCTCTCTTTCAGGTTCACCCACATTTGTTCCTTTCATACCTTCCCTGCCATCCTGTGTGTGTTCTGTCCGTTCTCTTGCTGTTCGAACCCCTTTGACTCCCACACCATATCCCCCACTCCCCGAGCTGTGTGTGCATTCCAGACGGATGTCTCTGGGGTGATCTTATGTCGCACTTTCGCCCCTGTCAGAGCTCCTGACACACGGCCGCCTCTCAGATGACGCAGCGGGGTGTCACTTGCAACGGCCGTCAAACGTCCTTCCTGCACACAGCACCTTTCAGCAAGGCTGCTCCAACCTTTCTTCGTCCCCACTACGGGCATAATGTACCCTTGTTTCATTTTTGAAGAGAAACCAGCCACCCCCAGGGGCCACATGGAAACTGGGAGCCGTCTCTCAGTAATTAGCAAATACCAGACAACGCAAATGGTAGTGCGATTTTATGTAGCACTTCATGAGGATGCTGTGTCTTCCAAGCGCTGTAAAAATAGGTGTTAGTAGTCCAATCTCAACAGCACTCAATGCTGCAGAGACGGCCGTGATAATTTCTGATTTGCACTGCTGCCTTAAACGTCATCCTCAAAGACTAAACCTGGAGCACGTGCATGCGTCACATATGGGGTAGCCGGCAGCATCCAAAAAGCGATTCTTAAAGGTTTGCCCGAGAGCATCTCAGAGACACTCCAGAAATCTCCAGATTTGCCCCAGATAGAGTTTTTTTTTAAGAAGCAGATATAAGGTAGCAGCAGGTGCGAACCAGGGATACGCGGGCATCTACCTCGGAGGGACCCTGTCTGGATTCGAGCCGGTGGACGGGCGTGCGTCTCCGAGGGGTGGGTAAGACGGCGCAAGCGCCAGTCAAGAAAGCCTCTCACTAGAGGTGACCACGACATCTTTTGATTAACGATTGATGCCCCTCGGGTGATGTGTGTTCACATCTCAGAAGAGAAAAGCGCACGTGGCACCTTCCGATCCGGCTTTAGATAAAAGTAGCCAGGATGAAAGGAACGTCCTGAGGGAATCTCCTGGACCCAAGGGCGCTGATGCCGACTGAGTGCTGGGAGAATAACACATGTTCGTGTGTCCTCCTGTCACGGTTTCACGACGTCCATTGCTTTCGAATAACTTGTCATGCATTTACCGCGGGCTGTTTTTCTGCACACGCTCGCGCCCGCTTCCACACATCTGTTCAGCTGCAGTTATGACACCCAGGAGTGATCTAGGAAGGGAAACCGAATGACACGATGCGTAAAGGGAACTTGTATTTAAACTTGACAAATGAGCGCGCGATCTGTTGACCATAAAACACGAGGTAACAAAAGAGATGTCATTGAAGACAAACTTATTCAAGAAAGGGAAAACGCGATTCTAGCCGACATAAGAGCATGTTCGACGGGTTAGAGGAACAGAACAGAACGCGGAGCAAACAAACATCACAGAAATGAAACACAACACCGCGACCGGACCATGCCTCATTGAAGACACTCTGGTGCAGAGGCAAGCGTGTGCTAGCCAGTGGTAGACGTGCACCCAAAAAAATAGTGGGACTGGGACCTGGGTGGGGAGCGCCGTGAAACACATGTAATTCAAGGCTCGACAGCCAGTTCAGTTGAGATTTCAGTTTAGCTGTAATTGCAATTGGGCGTCAAAGTAGAGAAATGTGCTTTAATTTCACAAAGAACAGTTCAGGAATGGGGAAAATTGCGGCAAAAGGTAGTGTAACTGTTAACAGTAAAAAAATGAAAGTAGTGGAACTCTGCTCCCGAACGTTCCTGCTCATTTCGACCACTGGTGCTAGCCACTGAGGGGCGGACGTGGGGGACGTTATAGGCTTTGCTTACGATCCACTTTCGGTAAGCGTACATAGAGAGGGGTCCTTTTGGGGAATTTTGAAACCAACTTTTCACTTTGAGTGACACATGGTGGTCGATCTTCAGACGCGAAAGAGACTGCACACGGGGGTTTTGCTTCTGACGGCATTGCGCACCTCAGTGACTCGCTGCACTTTTTTTGCCATTTGGAGCTGAAGAAAATGAGTTTCATAGAGTGCAGTGCCAACAGCAGCTACTATTGGAAGAATCTAGAGACATTCTGCTTATTATTATCATAATGATAATTAACATGCCTGTATACAGCGCTCCGCAGTGGATTGCTCTTGCTTCTAAGTACTGTAAGTTATGTTTACTCTATTTAATGGCACTCAATATTTCGAACTCAGAATAATGGCATTCGAAAGCGTGAAGCGCCGGTGGTCGCCACGTTGGAGGGGTGTGTTTAACCCAGCCGTTACTATTATCGGCGCTGTTAATGTCATTATAAAAGTATGTTGAATTCTAATGTACCATTAAAAAAAAGCTAAAATGATATCAGAGCATTCACAAAAAAAACACACAAAAATATGTTAGCGCAGTGAAGCCACCTGGTGGCGCCGAGCACTATAAAAACGCAGATTAATAAAAACCGGTGTATTGGCCACTTCTCGGCACTTCATATTTTGTCAGAGAGCCGCCACGCCCCTGATCGCCGTTCCTCTAGTGGAGGCATTGGAAAGAGGGTGTGTGGGGGAGGCATTCACGGCGAGTTCTAGTCGCATAAGTGTTGCACATTTTAGACTGATGGCGCTCTAAAGATGAATGATTAATGCATGCAATTAGGCAAATGAAGCCACATTCCGCCGTATGCGCGACATGCCCAGAAGGTGCTCGCCAGCCCAGGTACCGGTGCCTATGTGACCGGAATGCGGCTAATTAATTCCGCGCGCATATTAATCCCGGATCTATTCGGGCGCTCCCCTTTGTGAACGTGAGCGCGCTGTTTATTTTCCTAATCTTTCCCAGAGAATCCGCGCTGATTGTTCGCACTGGGGTGAGCGCTACTATCTGGCGACACCCGAAGAAACGCGCGCTGTGCTCCTTGCTTCTCAAGATGCACCTGCGCGGAAGTGTCTGCTCGTCGTCGGCGCCTACTTCCAATAGAATTTAGCTGAGAAATAGTTTACATCCCTGCAGGCATTGTTGTTGTTTTGTACAAATCAGTTAAGTCCAGGGACATTGACGCGAACCGTTATACAATGCACACATGTTGATACAAATGAATTGAATGCTGCAAAAGAACCACATTACCTGCCCAGAGCATGCTCCCCCACCCCTACACACCCACACAAACTTCCCGAGAGCTGTCGGCCCCACCCACAAGAGATGTTTCATAGGCAAGGATTGGTGTTGTCTAAAGGGTCAGAAGTCAGCGCTGTTGGGTGGCGGCTACTTCTTACCTTGATAATTAGTTTTGGAGCTTGCATCTCCGAAAACATTAACTATTGCGGGCAGGTGCGACGTGCCCAGTGTCTGAAGGCCGCGGACTCGAGCACAGGCTCACTTAACATAGATAGCAGGAGTCGTGCTCAGTAGGGATGGGTCAGCCCCGGAGAGGGTGTGTTGGGAGTAGAGTGGCCCGAGTGAGGTCCATCCACGTGCGAAGACTATGGAGGGAGCCCAGCACTGCCGGTTCCTTGAATAGCACGCGCAAAGCGTCAAGGTGATCTTTAGGCGCTATAGAAAATAAGGATCGGAGTCAGGGGGGTAGGGAGGCAGAAGGGACAAATGGAACGGAGGAAAAAAGATCAGGTAAAGGAGGCGAGAAAGTTGACTAGAAAGGGAGGCAGGAAAAGGAATGAAAAGGTAAGATGGGAAGGGAAATGGAGAGAGGGAGGGAAAAAGGAAGCTCGAGAGGGAAAAAAGGACGGGATTGCTCTGAGGAAAAAGGGAGGTAGCAACAGCGTGAGGGAGGGTGGGAAAACGGCGAGTCGGGGACTGCTGGAAGAGTGGGAGAACAAAACCAACAAAGAGAGGGGGAAATCACGATAGCAAGTGTCCCAAAAAGGGAGGGAGGAAAGAAGGACGAAATGGGAAAAGTGAGGAAGGAAAAAGGGGATTGGCGAAAAAAGGAGGAGGAAAATGGGAGGCAAAAGGGAGGGAGGAAAAACAAACGAAATTACGGGAAATTATGGAGGGATAGACAGAGAGGAAGTTATGATGTAACGAAGTGATGACGTAACGCATTTAAGGTGGATAAACACGACGGAAGGGAAATGGGACGGAGGGGGACAAAAAGAGAGCACGGGAAACAAGGAAGGGAAGGTAACACGAGGACGGGAAAGGAAAGGAGGAAGAACAAAGAAGGATGCGCAAGGGATTTAGAAGGAAGAAAGGGATTGGGGAAAATGGAATTATGGAAGGGGTGGAAAAGGGGAAAGAAGGGGTGAGGTGGAGAGAGGAAGAAGGAACGGGAAGCAAGGAAGGAGGAGAGCATCGAGGGAGTATAACAGAATGGGATGAAGGGTGGGTGGAAGCAGGGAGGGGAGTGCTGGTGGAGGGAGTGTGTGATAGAGAGAAGAAGTTCGGGAGATACAATGGGATGGAGGAAACAAGGAAGGGGACGGAGGAAAACGGAGCAAGGAACCGGAAGGGAAATAGGAAAAAACAAAGCGAGGTCAAAAAAGGGGGAAAGACGGAATTAAACGAGACAACAGAAAGGCAGTGAGGGACAATGGATCCAGGCGAGAAGTAAAAGAGGGAGGGAAGGGAAGTGGAAGGCGGAATATGGAAGAAAGGGAAGACAAGGGAGCGAGGAAGAGATGATGCATGAAGGAAGGGGAGGGACAATGGAAGGCAGGGTGGAGGGGAACAAAGAAAGGGAGTAAGGGAAGGCAAAGGGAATTAGGAACATATGTTATGAGGGGAAACGGCGAAGGGAACAAGGAAGAAAGGGAGGAGAAAAAAGGGAGGCAGGGGAAACGAAAAGACTGAAAAGCAGAATACGTAGAAAGTCAGAAAACAAGAGTGAGAAGTCACGGCAGGAAAAGAAGGCGAAGTTAAGGGAGAGAGGATCAAAGGAGCGATGGGAGGGAAGAGGCATCGAGGAAAAGGGAACTGAGGCAAAACGAAAGGAAAACTGCGAGAGGAACACGTCAACGGGCTTAGAGAGGCACGCGTGGGGGAGGAAAGGAAAAGAGGGGGGACACGAAAGAGAACGAAAGAGAAAACAAGTGAGGAGGAAAGGAGAAAAGAAGTGAACGGAGCACAGAGAAAAGTGAGCAAGAAAGTGCAAAGGTGGAGTGGAACGTGAGGGTGGGCGGAAAAAAGCGCAGGGAAAAAGGAAGAGATGATGGAAAGAAGGAGGAGAAATACATAAACTAAGGGGTGGAGGAAAGGACGGAGCAAGGGGAAAGAAGAGAAGGGGAGAGGGAAAAGTAAGGAAATGAGGAAAAAGGAAAGGACGATAGGAAAAATGGAAGAAGTGGCGATGGAAAAGGAGGGACCCAGTATAATGAACGAGCCACGTTAGAGAAATAGCGCGAGAATAAAGTGAGAGGAAACCGGTTGGCGGAAGAATACACGGGGAGATGGAGGGAGGCGAGGCAGAATACGTGGGAAGGGTAGGGACTATATATGCAACACTATGGAGAAACCCATAGCCAGAGTATACTGGAGCCCAGGGCCCGTGACCCGAACTGATTATAGATGCCCACACTCTATAAAGACATGATGCCACCATCGACCAGTGTCCCGGCTCCAGACAGAATCGGGCAGGCAGGCATGCGGGCCAGGGGATGGCCTATGGCAGAGGAAGAAGACAAAAAGCTCCCCCTACCCTAGGAACACAAGTTTCAACAAGGGACCATTGCTTTACGATAAGCAGAACTCTGCGGAAATGGACGATGCCCGGCATTTCGGTGAGGGGACTGGAAGCCTTCGGTAGGCCTGCCTGTCTGAGGCCAGAGGCGTGCACAGTGGCGCACGCTGAGTCTGAGAGAAATGTGGTACGCATTTCTAAGCTGACTTGCAGCCTCATCCTGCCTGGGCTGGTGACGGCATCTCAGCCCATCCCTGCCAGCAACTGCTTCACCATCCTGCTCAGTGAGACCCCCCTGCACCTACAAAGCCCTCATGCTCACCAACGGCGACAATTCGCCAAGCTCTACTTCCCCCCTAGAAATCCATATGGGTTACGATGACAAACTACCTTCCCATCACCCCAACGCCCCTCTTTCAATCACCGCCCTTAGGAAGTGTGGATGGTTCCACCTCTGAAACATGAACCCTTGGCTGGTTCAAATATTATCAAACTATTTCCAGGGACAGCCCCGCCCAACACTCTTTTCTCGTAGTTATGGCACCATTTACTCACTTTGTAGGTTTTCTTCACTTTGTTTGCTTCGAAATAACCTGGATATATTTCATCACTGGAAATAAACACCAAGGGGGAAACAATATATATTTTAACCCCTAAACACCCTTCCCAACATATTTTAGGACTGGTACAATTATATAAACCAATTCCAGTCCTAGAATATTTGGGTAAAGTTTTGGACAGTGGCTTAAAAAAAAAGATCGCTTCCCCCTCGATGTTTATTTCCAGCGATGAAATCACTGGGTACCAATAACCTTTATTTGCACCCGTTGGTGGATACGTCAGCCCACCTGGTTGCTTCAAACTCAGGCTGAATCAAACAATCCAAGCTGCGGTTCAGGGTAATCCAAGATCCAAGCTGAAGTTCAGAGTAATCCAAGATCCAAGCTGCGGTTCAGAGCAATCCAAGATCCAAGCTGCGGTTCAGAGCAATCCAAGATCCAAGCTGCGGTTCAGAGCAATCCATGATCCAATCTGCGGTTCAGAGCAATCCAAGATCCAAGCAGCGGTTCAGAGCAATCCAAGATCCAAGCTGCGGTTCAGAGCAATCCATGATCCAAGCTGCGGTTCAGAGCAATCCAAGATCCAAGCAGCGGTTCAGAGCAATCCAAGATCCAAGCTGCGGTTCAGAACAATCCAAGATCCAAGCTGTGGTTCAGAGAAATCCATGATCCAAGCTGCGGTTCAGAGCAATCCATGATCCAATGGTTCAGAGCAATCCATGATCCAAGCTGCGGTTCAGAGCAATCCAAGATCCAAGCTGCGGTTCAGAGCAATCTATGATCCAAGCTGCGGTTCAGAGCAATCCAAGATCCAAGCAGCGGTTCAGAGCAATCCAAGATCCAAGCTGCGGTTCAGAGCAATCCATGATCCAAGCTGTGGGTCAGAGCAATCCATGATCCAATGGTTCAGAGCAATCCATGATCCAAGCTGCGGTTCAGAGCAATCCAAGATCCAAGCTGTGGTTCAGAGCAATCCATGATCCAAGCTGCGGTTCAGAGCAATCCATGATCCAATGGTTCAGAGCAATCCATGATCCAAGCTGCGGTTCAGGGCAATCTGCATACTCAATGCTATTGCCATCCATCTTTTCTCCCGCTGCTTTCCCTGTCTCTTCCCACCCTTGCCGACCCTCCCTGGCAACCACTTACGTTCAGCTCCTGTGGGGTTGTAGAGCCCCTGTGGCTCTTCTCTACTGCCCATGGCAGCCATGTTAGGGGAGGAGGTATTTGTGAGCAGTGGTCGAACTATACGAATAGAAGTAGTGGAACTATGTTACCTGCTGGCCTGCCCCTGCTCCCAACAAACGCAATCGACACGCCCCCTCACACGTGCAATTCAAACCCCCAAATACACCGGCTAATTAAGGGAATGTTCAATGCAGTGCACTGAAGTGCACGTTTTAACTTCTTCCTACACTTTAACAAAAATAAACATTCCAGAACGGTTTCTTTTTAAAATAAAAGTATAGGAACAGTTAAACTTAAAAAAGAAGTAGAGGCGTACCGCCCCCAACCACTCCCGCCCACTTCAACCTCTGTTTGTGAGAAACAACGGTTTGTGCGCTCACCGCAATCCATTGTTTCTCACAAATACATTGCTCTTACCGCCACTTGTGTATAGGCGCTTTATAAATGCCATATCATATCATATCAATAGCAATAAACAACCCTCCTGCGGGATGAATGGAGTGGTGACAGCACAGCGTAAAGGTCCTCACTTTGCTTGGTGCCTATAACTTGGGTCGGGGTCACTACCACTCGGTTCAGCCCTCAGAACAGATGATCATTGCTGCACTGATATATGTTAGCTTTAATAATAAATGACTTTCCCTAGGAGCTCCTGTTGCAGCTGTGAACTCTGCTGCCACCTTTGCATATTCCCACCAGTCCCCACACAGCAACCAAATGTGCGCATGAGGTAGAGTATGAGCGAGGTGAGGAGAGCGACGGCGCAGAGAGGAAGGGTTGGTGGTGAATAAATGTTCTGTTAGGATTTTATTCTGCCGCATATCACCACTGTAGCAGTCTTAGAGTGCCAATGATTATTCACAGAGTGGCGCAGGGCTTCCAGTGCTTAGTCTGCGGACATAAAAATAGTGGGCAGAGCATAACATGAGCGAAAAACAGGAACTAGATGGAAACGATATTAAAACATCTCCTGCCCTTAATTTAATTAATGATTTAATTAATTACATTTATAAAGCGCTCACACAGCCCGCAGGCATCGAGGCGCTGTTACAGGAATAGTGTTTTTGTCTTAGTTACGTATTATATAACGCGCTTAAACACCCATTGGTTTCTAAGCGCGGACCCGGGGATCGAACCTGTGTTGCTTCATGTCGTCTTGCTTCCAAGCTGAGCTATCCGCCCGTTAGTTAGATGGTTAGTAATGTGCGAAGCACCTGGATGATATGGTTATCGTCTTCTTTATGCATTTGCCTCCACAGTTCATTATCTACTCCTTAAGTGGTATCTTCACTTCTACATCTGTGCCACTTGTGGTTGGATTGTCCCTGTTACTTGTTTGTAATTCTTGCTGTGTGCTTGCTGTAGAAATAGTAGGATGTAGTACTTCAGGAAGTTTTATTGTGGCTCTGTTCTATTTAGAGTTGGTCCTTGATACTTCTCATAGCCTCTTCATAGCTCCTTGTTTTGTCGAAGGCTGCATTGTAGAGGTTCCTACTACAATGCCACTGTTAACAAGCTTTCGCACTTGTATCGACACACTGTGCCTCATTACGAGTTTGGTGATATCTGGGTGGCAAATCTACTCAGATACCACCAAACTGCACTACCGTTACTGCCACTTGGTCTGGGGGTGTTACCACTGGATTACAAGTGTCGGTGTAAATCCCAATTGTTTTGAGTCCGTAGGACTCAATGGCGGATTTTTAGTAGAATTACTCTGGCTGTAAAAGCACAGAAAAATGGCAGAAAGCTGGCGGATTTACTTCCAGCTCATAGCTGGATGTGCATACTCCAACTTTCCGCCAAAGTTATAGTTGGGCTGTGCGGTATTGCAGCAGCATAGGGAAATGCCGCTGCCTTTAACCCGCACTGCCCAACTTGTGCTGAGCCTCACTGTGTTTAAGGGCAAGTGCTTGGTGTTTGTTTTTGTGTTTAAGGTTTATCTTTACCCATCACTGACAAAAATTAGGATGTGTTTTGTGGCAATTCTTGTAGATCGCTCTGAGTTTACTTTGTTCATTCTCTGCCTTTAGCTTCTCAGTTTCTGTATTTCTTGCTGTGAAACTCTGATATTTGCCCATGCTGGATCCAGCTTGTTTTGTTCGGAACAACTCCTCATCAGGGCATAAGGGTAACTCCTATAGTATAGTTCAGTCACCCCGTGGGCTCCTCTGGCTTGTTGAACAGCATAATGAGAATTGATACTGGCAACTCTGGATAGTTGCAGGCTTTTTCAGAAATATGTTCATGTGTCCCACCTGTGAAAAAAACAATGTGATGGCTGTAAGGTTATGAATTAATCTTAAGTAAAATACAAGGTTCATAAACAATCTTAACCTCTGGCATTGCTCTGGGCAACCCTCCAGATCATTGTTGTTTGCCTGTAAAGCCATTACAGCAGTTGGAAAGACCATCTGCAAATCAGGCTTGGCCCCACCCAAAAAAGGGCAGTCCAGCCCGAACTGCTTGGTCACATCCCCTCGTCCCCAGACATGTTCCAGCCTTGGTCTTTCCCCTTTTCAAATGGCTTGGCAGGCGAGGACCGATGTTCTGGAGGATTGCCCAGAGCAATGACAGAGGTTAAGATGAATTCTAAACCTTCCAGCCACCCCCTCTTGTTTTTCTATGAATGAATCTTAAAGGAATAGTGCGCTCAAAAATATTATTGTCCTAAAAGATGGGCAATAATCAAAAACATGCATTACACCTAATTTTAAAGAAAGTTCCTATGTAAATGTTTGAGATAACGAGGCTCAAAGTGTTTACATGGTAGCATCCCTTTTGCCATCTCAGGCAGCCTCCTCAGCTCATGTTAACTTCTGCTCTGGCGGCACTAAACAAGCAGCAAAAGCCCCCTACTTTGCTTACTGCAGCCAGAGCAGAGCTATACATGGAGGACGCTGCCTTCACTTTCATTTTATGTTTTTGGTGCTCCCCAAGCCCAGGGAAGCACAGAAAACGTAAAATGAAAGGCAAAAAGCAAAGGCACAGCCATTCTAAATACAACATTGCTGTACTTGTGATTGCCGTGGTTAGAAAACCACAGAAATCATAAATACAACGTTGTTGTATTTCTGACTGTGGTGGCTTTCGCTTTGAGTCTCCTGGGCTCCCCCGTGTCGGGGAGCCCAGGAGACTCAAAGCTGAAACCACAGCAAACATAAATACAATGTTATAAATGCTGCAGTTTTCTTTCTTAGTTAGAAAGAAAACCGCAGGATTTATAAATACAACCACGTTGTATTAATGTTTGCTGTGGCTTCAGCTTTGAGTCTCCTGGTCTCCCACGGGTCGGAGGAGACCAGGAGACTCAAAGCTGAAGCCACCGCAAACATAAATACAGTGCTATAAATGCTGCAGTTTTCTTTCTAAGTTAGAAAGAAAACCGCAGCATTTATTTTGCAGTGCTTTGCTAAAAGAATGAAATTTAAAGCACTTACCAGCAGCAGCTTGTGTTTATTTCTGCTCTCCGGCAATAATGAAGCAAAAGCCACCTGCCGGTAGCTTTTGTTTATTACAGCTGGCTGGCTTTTGCTTCATTAGTGCTGCAAGGGCAGAGATTAACACAAGCACAGGAGGATCATCCATTTCACAAAGTGGATTCCTCCTAGTGCTTGAAATGTGTGACTTTGAGCCTCATTTGCTCAAAAGTTTACATAGGAACTTTCTTAATAAATATTCTTTATGTATATTTTTTTATCATGGCCCATCTTTTGAGGCAATAAAATGTTTGAGTGCACTATTCCTTTAACCATCGAGCCAATCTGCACCATTGCAGAAGGGGATTAGCCATAAGTAACTCATTTGTATTCCTGCCAATAATGGGATCAGGCCAGCTCCAATTGCTAGGCCATGTCCCCTCCGCATGGAAACACAAGCAACCCCTGACACCCCAGACATGTTTTAGACTTGTAGGGCCTCATCAGCGGGGTGCAGGTTAGTTTTCTTAGATGCAACAATCAAGGGACCCACAACTAGGCACATCATCTCTTACTTAGGGAGACAGACTATACCCAAAATATGTGATGGGTGGAAGGTTATGAATTAATCATAGGAGAGAACAGTTCAGTGGCACATCCACTGAGCTTTGGCGACGCCTATTTTTGTAGTAAATACTACTTCAAATGTAGTACTATTCAGATTTCAAATTTTGTGATACTTCCTGTGTAGTCAATCATCCATAGATCGACTCCTATTATTTGCTTAAATTTCAATCACTTTTACACCTTTATTTTCAAGATTTTCTTTATTGTGATCATTATGGCAGAAGCACTTGCCGATGCATTTCGGACTGTGTCCTTCCTCAGGACGGGTTTCTAAAAGACATTAACAACTTGTGGTAAACTTCACCCCAAATACAATCAACTCAAGATAAACAATACAATTTGCATTTATCAACATTCATTATCTTTCTTTTGAAGTGGTTCATGCCACCAGAATAACACATACCTGCCAACATTTGTACGCTTTCCTTATTGCTCAATTTCTTCAAATCACACACTGTTTGGTTGCAAACTATTTTTGTTTTAAACTCCTATGTCGCATCTCAAGAGAGTAAACCAGGATTTATTTAGCTTTAGAGCTGCTTGTGATGATTCTCATGGTTATTTGTACATGCAGAGATATTCTGGAAAGAAATCAACAATACCCTGCTTAAAATCCATTTTAATATGTATGCTCTAACTATAGTGATTGTCATCTTACTAGCTGACACGTGTTACAAAAGAAATAAATAGACAAATCCATATGCTGGCTTACCTCATCAGACCGCTGATGAGGTGCGCTCCTGAACTAATTCCATTTTAGAGTCTCAGGGTGGTGTGTTGCATATAGCCGGTCCTTTCTAAACAAGGACATGTGAATCAGTTAGGAACCTAGCATGTATTGACTGCAAATGCATATGCTGATATGAGCATTGTTGCAATGCTTACCTGCTCGTGCTTCCTTCCTGGGTCGTATCGAGGGTCCGCAGGATTGTGGTGTCCGGGGCAACTGAGGTTCCCCCTGGCAACAGAATGCTGCATGCTGCCCGCCATCTTTAAATATAATATGTCATCGCGTATGAACATGCAATGACGCAATCTAGTAGTCCATAGGTGTTAGGGAGTTGTAGTTCAATGTGGATGGTATCTAGGTGCAGAGTAAATGCAACCATACTAGAGATCAAAATACGAGGAGTGATTAGGTACTTCATATCTGTGTCTTTCTCTCTAGGTTGTGTTAGACATGATGGGGTATATCTGATGACCATTAGTATAACGCATGATATTATATACAGTGTTGTTAGAGCGAGGCAGCACGTTCTATGTACGTTACATGTAGAAATTGCTAGTGTGTACTTGGCTGCGTCGTGAAACTCTCTGGATGTTGCCCAACCTGATAGTGATATTTGTTTAATTAGAATATCAAGTGTCTACTATTAATATCTTCAAATAAACACACACATTAATATATCATGCCTCATTCACTACTGGATGTAAATTGCTCTGTACTTGTTATACATACAATTTATATGGCATAGCATGGTTATTCATTGGCAATTGTTATTTCTATATCACATCATAGCTCATATACATCCCCGTTCATTGTGAGAGATACTTTTTAAGAATTTTGATCTGCTACTTATCGACAGTCTCAATTCTATGTCCAATCCTGTCATACTTATGGCACCTTGTTGTTGGTGATTACCTTTGTGGGTGACATTTTTCCATCATACAAAGTTCATAGAAAACAAAATATGTCTAGTTCTTCATTCAAACCTGTGGGGGCAACTGTTCCAAGCCTGTCAATCCAATACGCTTCATGTTGTTCTAGTTTCTTTGTTGTGTTCATGCGTAAATCTTTAGTTCTGATTACTTCCAAAATTTGAAACCTCATTTTAGATAACTGGTGTTTATAATCTTGAAAGTGTCTTGCTATGGGTGAATGACAGTTGTTTGTACTTACATTAGATTTATGTTCATTCCAGCGTATTCATGCTTTGCGACTGGTTTGTCCAACATATGTAAGACCACATGGGCATTTTATTACATAGACTACATTCCGTGTTTTGCATGTAGCGAAGTCTTTCAATGGAATATTTTCACCAGTACATGAATGAGTTAAGATGTTGCCCTTCGTTACATTATTACAATTGTTGCATGAAAGAAATGGATACGTTCCTGTATGTTTACTGCATTGTTTTTTGATTCGATTGGGGTTAGTATCCACTAGATATTTAGATTATGGCTTCTTTGGAAAGCAAAAATTGGTTTGTTACTGAAATTGCCTCGTAATCTTGTGTCACATTCTAGTAATGGCCAATGCTTCAATATTGTTTTCTTGATCCTATTAGATTGGATGCTGTACTTACTTATAAACACAAGTTGTGGGTCAGTTTTGCTGTCTTGACTTTTTGGTATTAACAACTGAGCTCATTCTTTTTGATCTACTTTTTGCTTTGCCTCCTGAAGTTCTGGTTCATTGTACCCTCTTGATTTGAATTTATTGAGCATTTTAGTCGATTAACATTCCCAGTTTGTATCGGTATTAACAATTCTTTTAACTCTTAGTAATTGGCTGTATGGTAAACCCAGGATGGTTGTAGGTGGGTGAAATCTTAGCCTGTGAAGGAGATTGTTCCTGTCCGTTGGTTTATGAAAAATATTTGTCTCAAAATTAGGAACTGATGGTGTGATCTGCACATCTAGGAAATGTAAACCAGGATTTCCAATTTCCGATGTAAACTGAAGTCTTGTGTCGATCGTGTTGAGATATTGCAAAAACAGTTGTAGATTCTCTGTTGTGTATTTCCAAATCATAAAAATGTCGTCTATATAATGACCCCAGTGTTTGATATTTGTTTGCCAAACTGGATGGTGCAAAACATAGTCCTCCTCAAATTTGATCATAAAGGCATTGGCATAAGATGGCTCCATAGTTGCTCCCATTGCGGTTCCACTTTTTTGTTGGAAAAAGGTTTTGTTGTACTTAAAGTATGCGTTCCGTGCTATCATCTCAAACAAGATCATCATAAATTCCTTAGAGGCTCCAACATTTTCTTCAGTCAACAAGATCCATTCCACTGCTTGTAGTCCTAAATTGTGTGGTATCGATGTATACAGACTGCATACATCGATGGTGACTAAGATATCTGTAGGTTCTATTTCTATGGTGTGCAGTCTGTTGAGAAAATCTGTTGTGTCCTTAATATATGAAGGAAATATCTGGATGATAGGTTGTAAAATTCTGTCAATATATATTCCTAAGGGTTGCAATAGTCCTTCGGTTTCTGCAACAGTCGGTCTTCCCGGTGGTTTTTCCAGGGTCTTATGCATTTTTGGTAGTAGGTAGAAATGGGGAACCTTCGGGTATTGTGTTGTTAAAAATGATTTAGTTTCTGACGAGATCCATCCATTTTCTTCAGCATCACATAGCATTTCTTCAATTTTATGCCTAATCTCTTGTGTTGGATCATTTGGTAGTACCTTATAAGTTTTAGTATCTTGAAGTTGTCTTTGACACTCTTCTTCGTAATCTGATGTGTTCAGTATTACCAAGGCTCCTCCTTTATCAGCTGAGCGAATTGTAATATCTGGGTCTTCGTACAACTTTCTTATTACTGACATGTCTTTTTTGTTAAGGTTCCTGTATTTGGGTGGCTTAAAAGAAACTTTCTTCAAATCCTTCAACATGGCTTCTTGAAACACATCTATTGTTCCATGCGTAACTGGAGGCATGTAAGTACTTTTTGAGCGTAATTCCAGAAATTCTGACTCTTTAGAGACTGAACCAAACGTCGTGTCAGCAAAAAAAGGCTTTTAGTTTCAGTTTGCGTATGAATTTAAACATTTCTATTTTTGTTTCAAACAAAGTAGACATGTGAGTGGGAACGAAGTTTAAGCCTTTCTGCAATATTATCAATTCAGTTGTTGTGAGATTTCTCTGTGATAGATTGATCACTAAAGCCGTCTGCTCGGATATCGGCTTTGGGTGCCCGATGTTCCTGGTCTTTCTCCTTCCCCTTCGTGTTCTTTTCTGCGGTCTTGTCCTTTTCCTAAAAAAGGCTGTTTACGCGGTGGTGTTGCAGTTCGATCTGCCGTTGGTCTTCCTGTTTCACTTGCTTGTTCCTCTGTATGGTTATCGGTAGTTTTACTTGATTCTGCTTCTGAGCCTGAGCTCGAATTGTCTGTTGAAGTTTTGTTCTGTGGACGATTCTTATTGTTATACTTGTTCATCCAGGTATAAACCTTGTTGTTACAGTAAACATAGGTGTCTCGCTTGAACTTACGTATGTTTTTGTTCTCTAACTCATCTTTGTAGGATTCTAACTTTTGATTGATCTCCTCTAATATTTTCTTGAGATCATCTTCACTGAGAGTTGTGCTTAATTCAGTCTTGATATCTTCAATTTCTGTATTGATTGTTGCGATGAATTAATCATAACCATTGGCATAGTTTGGGGCAAGCTTCCACAACATAGTTTTTATCCTGTCTGTGCAATTGCAGAAGGGGACCAACCACATGCAAATCAGTCTTGGTCCAGCTACCAATGGGAGTAGTCTAGTTTGAAATGCTAGGCCACATCCCCTCAGCATAGAATGACAAGCAACCCCAGACATGCTTTACATGTCCACTTCTAAGTAGGCGGCGTACCACAGACCTACAATAGTACATCCCACTTCTTTGAACGTATCGGGCAATTTCTTTTGATACACTCTCCACACTGTTGCCAGCCACTAAGTGCCCAAATTAATTTTCTCTGCAAAAAGCATTTGTGAAGACCTCGATGGGGGTCTCCACAGTGACATTCTGAAGCATATGGGCGTGCATCCATTTCATGCTATACTAAGTACAACAACATAATATTGTTAGAGGGCATACACTGTAATTTGCCAATAAAGTGAATGGCAACCTTTTTTTCACACACTTTCGGTCTACTCTATGCTGGCGATGGGTGGTGTGCATATGACTGAACACTTGTTTTCTTTAGATTTCCTCTCAAGAAACCCTTCCTATTTTAACTAATCTAAATCCCACCACCTGTTCCAGAGATCTTTGTCCTTCATCCCCTATAAAAGAATGTGCTGAACTTCTGAGCCCTTCCATCACAAACCTCATAAATGCTTATTTTACACAGTCCTACATACCCAACATTTTGACACAAGCTTGGGTGACCCCACTCCACAAGAAAGACACCTTAGATCCAAGAATTTGCCCAATTTTCAACTAATAACTAATGTTTCTCATCATGATGTACTTGTGATGCTTGTGACTGACCCTGTTGATTTTTCCTGTTTTACACTGTTCTTTTAATGATTGTATGTTGTATGTATTATTGTTTTTTAAACTTTAATGAATTGTATTGATCAACTCAAATGAAGTTTATACATACATGTAACAAATGCGCCTTTTTTTATTAAAAATCCCCCACAAAGTAGCCACCATTCAACTTCAGTCATATGTTAAACAGTATAGTCTCCATGGAGACTGCCAGTCTGGATTTTGTCCTGCCAGAGCCACAGAGGTGGTATTAATGGAGGTTAAGGACAGCCTTTCCCATGTTATTGTCTGGATTGCTCATGTTATTGGATCTTTTCTCTGCGTTTGGCATGTTGGACCATAACATCGTTATAAAAAGATTTCAATCAATAATTATCGGCTCTGATAAGGCAACATTCTGGACAACTTAATAATTTTGTCATACATAAAAAACAAACTGCTCTCCTCGATGTTTCAAGATGATGTGAACTTTAGAGAACATGGACATTATGTTGCTGTTTGCTTGCTCAGACAGAGCACAGGCTGCAATCAATCTGCTTTATTATTATTATTATTATTATTATTATTATTATTATTATTATTATTTAAATTTATTGAGCACATACCTAGCTTTATAGAGGTATGCAACAATATAGATGCATAACAGAGTGCTTTTCAAATATAACAGCAGAACAGATATAAAGTGGGTTGTGGGATACATAGGGACACAGAGGCGGGGTATAGCTGTATCGGGTGGCAGGGAGGAGTGGGGCGGGCAGCATCTAGTGAGACAGGTGGCACAAGGGGCGATGTGATGGCCTAGGTGTTGAGATGGAGAGATTCCTTGAAGAAGTGGGTCTTGGGTTCTTTTCTGAATTGTAGGAGCGTGGGAGCGAGTCTGATAATGACGTGGAGTGGGTTCCATAGTCTTGGGGCATACGCAGAGAAGCCTTGCTTTCTGGTCCTTTCCTTTTTGCAGCAGCAGATTTCAAGTCTGCACATGTCCTGGCTTCTAGCTGTGCGCTGCCCACCAGAGATGCTGAGTTTCTGCGCAAGGTAGCTGGGTGACTTGAGAATGACTGCCTTATAGATGATGTAGCAAGACTTGAAGGTGATCGGTGCAAGCAGTGGGAGCCAGTGATGGGCGATGGGGGCCAGGGCGACATGGTGGTTTCTGAATAGACCCTTGATGAGGCATTCAGCGCGGCAGGACACTTCTCAGGGGCACAAGGGAGGATGACCAGAGGTACTGAGAGATTGCACACTACTCTCCCCTCTGATTCTGGATGATTTAAAACTATGATGGGTGTCCACAATGCATGCTTCCCTTGAGCCATTAAGGTGGATGGCACACAGATGCCATAGCACATGAACATTTTAAGCTTGGCAGTTGGATTGACCATGTGCAGAAACCATACTTCATTTAAGGTTAGTTCACCTGTGTGCCTTTGTGTCAGACTCTATAATTGGCTTTTAAGCCACAGGCGTTCTAAGATTACTGTTTAGTTGTACAGGCTCTTTCATGTACATTACGTTTGTCCCATTGGCATTGGATTATCCTCGGGTGGCTGCTGGGCAGCAAGTGGTGAGTAGTCCAATGTGGGATTCCATTGAGAGGGAGACATATGTAACTACCTACATGTTATTAACTTTGAAATATGTTCCATAAGCTAAGGTTTATCATCTCTATGAATTTACCCACTTCATGTTTTTTAATGTATCCTATTTCAGAAAACCAGCTATTTGGTAAACAAAATATGATTATTAGACAAGCTACAAAGTAAACATTTTAAACTCTACAGAGCGAGAAGTAGTCATCTCCAAAACATGGACGCAATTAAAACTACCCTAAGACTTTTGCCCACAGCCCAACCATGATTGAACACTATTGCTTTCCTCCCAAATAAAGCATCCTATGCAGTGGCAGTTTTTACCACTAGATCACTTCATTGTTTTCAGTCAAACTGAGTCTGGGGCATTCCTGTTAAACAACACTAGCAACGCACCAGGAAGTGGACCGGAAATGGCTGTTAGGCTGGTGACTCTTGTAACAGATTTTATGACACAGCATACTCCCGTCAGGGACTTCTTCCACTGACAATGAATGTGGAGCACAATAAAACCTTTTTAATGTTTATTTGAACCCTGGGTTATTGGTTGAGTAGGCACCCAACCCGTCTCACACCCACCTTAACAAATACCCCGTGTTGCAATGGACTATGAACCAGGCCAGTGTGTAACAATTAAATATTTATTAATTTCTAGAATTCACAGAAAATCAAATAAAGCAAAATTGGGGCAGCAGCCACCACTGTGTGGCAGTATACATCCAAGCATCCCACAATACAGTTACTTCACACCCCTATCAAAAGATACATAAACCTTTAATAGAAACTGAAACAAAATCACTTTTCTTCAAGATGACAGATAGCACACAGGTTAAGCACCCCCCTTCAACACTTCCCACAAACACCTGCTGACTAAATTCTTTGTGGATGGAAAGCATTGGCAAGAAATCAGAAAGAAGAGGGAAAAATCCGATTGAAACTTCAGCCCACCGCAACCAAGATGGGAGGCCAGAAATGAAAATGAAAACCTTCAAAAGGAGAAAAATGGCATACTCAGATTTTACTTGTTACTCGTATCTCAGTTTACAATTGCAGTAGGATGGCTATGACAGAAATTCATGTGGCTGCACTTAAGAGACACAGAGCTTACAGACTACTGAGCAGGGTACCAAAGCAACATGACACAGGTAAGAAAATCAATTTTAAAAGAAAAACAATGCAGAAGAAAAACACATACGACAGAAATGCAACTTTTACTTTACACAGGCTTTAAAATGACAAGGAGCTAAGAAAAGGGGCCTAGCTGTTAAAATCTGAACTCAGTTTGTGGATAAGAAACAAAGGCACCTAACTGACAGGCTGTTGAGGGAAAGGGAATATTCTTAATGGGATTATGTTTGGGTTTTTTATGGGAAAAAGGCAAATCGGAATTTAGAGAAAAGCACAATACATGGGCAAATTCAGTTTTTGTTGCACCATGACAGGTTCTACTGAGGCTATATTTGAATGACTATATTATTAAGGAAAGACACTGCGTGCAAGGGGGCTAATTTCGAATTTTAACCAGCTTGCACTACGTACCTCCTTATAGGGGAATACATTTATTTCAAAATGGTACTAAGCACTTACACAGATAACTGAAATAATTATAAAAGGAATACGCTAACAGCTATGGACTAACACAGATTCTTCTAAGGAAAAGTGAATAGATGATACTGTCACTTTGGGATTTTGTATGGGATTTTAATAGGATTTGAATAGGATGCAACGGTAAAAGAGTGGGATATGCAGTTTGTGGGTACTGGGCGATATGATTATTACAAGATAGGCTTGAGTTTTGGAATTCGGACAGCCAGCGAGGTCTCTGGACAGCGGAGACAAGGATCTGGTCACTGGGACGGCGAGTCAAGAGATCTGGTCACTGGGACAGCTGGGCTCTACTGGATGGGATTAGCTGGGCAAGGTCTGGTCACTGGGCTCTCCTAGATGGGATCATCTTCCTTTCCTCCTTTCTCCCTGGGTTATTGGGTCTGGCTGGATCTGGAGGGGTGGTTCTGCCTGGATTTGGATGGTCCTGCCTGGATGGAATAAGCTGCCCCTGGATCTGGTTTTTGAGTTTTTGAATATCTTGAATATCCATTGAGTCTCCCTGTCTCCTGCTTATATAGCCAGAGTGACTTCACAGAATTTTACAATCTGGGGGGAGGTACTCTAGACTTACCCTTCTACTGGCATAGGCCAGGCTACTGGTGTTCCCTCCTCCCTCCGGGTTGATTGGTTCAGGGGAATTGACATCATTTTATGTGTGTGCATTTATGACTTCCTTTGTTTCCCCAAAGTTACTGTTTACAAAAATAAGTTATGGAGCGAAACTTCAAATCTATACTAGTCACCATAATAAGAAACAGATATGCAGATTCCATATTTCAAAGGGAATCGGACAGTCCGATCGTCAACTCTGTGTGAGGTAGCATCACTTTTGGCACAATTTTGCCATTTTTAGGAGAAACATAATATTTCACCAAGTTTTATGTCTGTATCATTTATACTTCACCCAGATATGCATTTTTCCTGCCATTCCAGTTCCCCAGGTGCTAGGAACATGTGCATGGTCTCTTTTGGTTTGTCCATAAGTCACATAAAATGCTGGCATAATGAAACATTACTGCTTATTCAGGGTATTGGGAGAAATGGATTAGTCACATGTGTGGCAAACTCCAACAGCCAAATTGTCTTCCCCCGGGTCTGTCTGAATAAAGGGTTTCCATGACACCCTTTGAAGCCATGCAGTTGGGGCTGGTGAGGGATGTCAAAGGAAATCACACCTCTTGGTGAAAATGCTAGTTCCCCTTTGGTCCTTTGTTCCTTTTTTTAGGGATGCCGCCCAGTCTGACGAGGCGGCAAACTTCCACACTTTGGGCCTTTCATATGCCCTGTTCACTTGTGGAGGTAATTCCTTTCCCATGGGAGGCAGGGCACCTTTGAAGTAAGTGCCTGGCCAAACCTGTTCTGCTGGTATCAAAGTTTATTTTTCTTTCTGTCAACAGAAACCAAGTCTTTTGGGGACCAAATATAATACACATTTTATAGCAAGAACCCCATTCCCACATATTTAATCCCATTTATGTGTGCGCAGAGGCTGCAATTGCATTTCACTTCCAAACGGCATTCTTCTGAGTTACAAAAGCACCATTTTACACGTGTGTTCATTTTTCTTTCATGTCAAGTTTACAAATGCAGTTTCTGCCGCACCCAGTTTCTTGTTAATTAACATTCTGGAGGGCTTTTACAGATATGGTCAGTTTCTGGACACAGAGAGATATACTGCCAAGCATTTCTTTGAAATTGACATGGGACAAGAGAGAGAGCCGTTCTATTCCTTTCCTTTACAGTAATTTAAGTACACTGGTCTATTTAAAAAAGGAAATCATAGCCGTGTTGACTGAAACAGAATTCTTGCTCTGCATATACTTTCTCAGTGAAAATTATTCTGTTCTGGAAGGTAATGCCTTACTTTATGGCAATCAGATGAAATACACAGCAGGGCTGTGTTTAATGGAGCAAAACATTGTGGCATCTAAAATGAAAGGAGGACACATTGCAAAGCTGTCTTGAATGTAGGTCATTTTTCTTGTGCTTGATTTGAAGCAAAACAAATGCAGCCATTCTCTGGGGTGACAGTGTTCAAAACTCGTTACACATGTGCCAGGGAGAACAAAACACAGCAGTTTTTGGGTGAAATGTTGAAATGTGGTGTTGTGATGAAGGGGATTTCTGTTAGGGCTGGTAAATGTACCCCACACTCTGGAACTGCCTTTTCAGACTTTGTTGCCTCATTTGTGTGGACATTCTTTTTTGAGGTGTGCAGTGCCAAATTTGGAGCCCTTTAATTACTGTGTACTCTGTGTGCACATATAAGGATCTACTATTGTTATCACTCAGTGTATAACTCATAATTAACATAATATTTTCCCTCTAATTGCAGCAGCTCTGTAGCCTTGCCCCTTTCATCCTTGCTACAGCATAAGAAAACTTTAGTGCGTGCACCGGGAAGTGGCCCGGAAGTGGCTGTTAGGCTGGTGACTCTGGAGCTGCCTTTTCAGACCTTGTTGCTTTTTTGTGTGGACTTTCAGTTTCGAGGTGTGCAGCGCCAAATTTGGAGCCCTTTAATTACTGTGGACACTGTGTGGACGTATAAAGATCTACTATTGTTATCACTCAGTGTATAACTCATTATTAACATAATAGTTTCCATCTTATTGCAGCAGCTCTGTAGCCCGTCCCTTTCATCCTTGCTACAGCATAAGAAGCCTTTGGCGCGCGCACCATCACGCGCACAGCGGGAAGTGGCCCGGAAGTGGCTGTTAGGCTGTTAAGCTGTAGAGCTTTATGGCCACTGCATTTGAGCGGCTTCACATGGTGCGGGTCTCTAGAGCGAAGTATACAGGAGCATGTTGAGCAATTGTCAAACTGCTGCTCTGAACTGCCACTAAAGTGAGTATTAACTCAGGTGTTTCTTTAGTTTGCACAACTTAATCTGGATTGTATATCAAGTTACTACTGAATCAGCTTGCCCATGAAATATCAGGAGTGCTTATTTGTACATTTGGATAAAGTGGTGGTTGTTTAAAATATGCACCTTGGTTAGTCCGGAGGTAGTGATTGTACTTGAAGAAGTGTCGAGATTACACTCTTTTATTCATTTAAAGGCCCGATTCTTTTGATTGCATTGTTTTTTTTAATTTCCTGCTGTGGTGCCCCGTGCTAGAATGAAACCTAATCTTCGCTCTAGTACAAGTAAATACGGAGGCGGGGGAATGTATGATGACATCCTCTCTGCATCCTTAGTATTCTCTCTTGTTAAGAATACAATGATCCGGGCTTTGGCTATGCCTCTGCCCCCGTCCCCTCTGTTATGGATCTGACTATGCTGGGGGTAACGGGAGGAGGGTTTTCCCCTCCCCATATAGAATCTGAACAGCCCAGCATTGAACCTTTGAAGGCTCAAAGTGAGTCCCGTGGTAAAAGCGAGGTGCCTGCTGGGGGGATAGTTTCCTCCTTCCTAGATACTCTGCCAATTTTTTCAGAGGGGGGTCATCTCCCTTATGGCTCTCTCTCAATACGTTGAGTATCAGGTGGGGGAGGAGAGGGATCATGTACCTTCGGCACAGGTGCTGGGTGATGAGGGTGCTGTATGGGAGGGGGAGGCGGGACACGGGATGAATCTGAGGATTCTGAATGAAATGTCGGAGCGTACCATATGTTTAAGATCTATCCTGTCTGTTTTGCTTGAAATACAGAGCGTAGGTGGTATTTGCCCCTGCAGGTGTGCACATCCATGCATAATGAACTCCGTAAAGGGCTCTAATACCCATGTTGGTACAGGGGCCCTATCCCCAGCCCCAGCCCCAGAGGTTTTGGCAGAAATAATTCCACCATACTCTAACCCCGCTGATACTCCAAATAAGGATAATGTTGTGCCTGAACTTAAGACCCTGGTGTCGGAGGAGATGGGGACACCAAGTAGTGTTGTGGAGGCCCCCCATCGATGCAGGCTATACCTAGAAAAGGCAAGAACAAAAAAGGGACCTAAGCTGCATTCGGAGAAAGGCGCTAATAAACCTTCGCACAGATCCTGGAAAAACTTTGTAAGGGGAGTTGTCACAGCTTCTCAGGAGCTGGAGGTTGAAGTGTATTTAGTAAGGCAGGAACCACTTGAATTTTGCCCTGCCTCTGATTCTCTTAGATCTGCTATGAAACACAAAGGATTAAAAAATAATAAGAAGTCGAAAGGCAACGCAGAATATGATGGTGTTTCCTCTGGCACTAAAAGGGGTGTTGAGATGTATCATTTCTTCAATAAAAAACAACCAATCGTTGGAAACGCGGCACCTGCAATTATTCGATCTCACCCAAATATGAGTAACAGTGAGTCTATACCTGAGGGTGGTTGTTTGCTGTAGGCTATGGAAGAAGGCTTGTTTGATCCACCGCCCAGAACCAAGGACACAGATTGTGATTCAATCTTGCCGCCTGGTCACACCACTGAATCCTTAGATACCCCGATACCACTCACTGAAAGTATTATTGGAGAGATGGAGAAGGTAGGTGATTTGGTAAACAGCTCTTTGACAAACCGGGATGTCCTTCCCTGCAGACGGGATCTGGATACATTGGTTAGACACTCATTAACTGACTTGCTGCAAATTCCTATTCCTGCTGCTCCATCTCAGATCCAACTGGCAGTTTATGGTTCATGGATGAATAAAGAGGGGGTGACTATAGAGAAGGGGATTTCACCAGAAGACGGGAACTCTAAGCCCGCTGATCCGACTCTAGGGGATCGAGGGCGGAATATTTCTGAGGATAATATCAGGGTGGATGAGGTGGTTAACTCCAGCAGAGAATGTGGGAGATAGGCAGATAGAGGGTGGAGTACCACCGGGAAGGTTGGTTACATCACACAAATCCATCCACAACAGTCAATTTGAAGACATGTTGTGGAGACACTCCCATTTTCCTGATGATCCAAGTGTTCTGCTTCATTATATGTGCACCTACGGTGGGCCTGTTTCCCTTAATCGCTGGAGAAATCTGTCACTGTTTAATGAGATAACCCGCTTGACCCTAATTACATCTGGGGATATCAAGCTGGTTGATTTCATACACCCCGGGCGTTTTGACTATGTGCGGATTGTTTTTACTCACGCAAAGTGTAAAATCTGGTTATGATCTCCTTAACTATATCCCTGGTTTTTTAAACCCACGTGTTGAGAGACAATTGGTAGGCCATAGAGGATGTTCTTCGGATGACCCCCATGGAAGTCAGAGTTTACAACAGGCGGCGGGGGCGTTCGATGATCCTAATATCAGGTGGTTGGCTTTGAGCCTATGTGAGTCCATTTCTCAATTACAGGAGCTGAAACCCAATCTTTAACCGGGCTATAGGACTTTCGCTGGTGTCATGGAACTCCAGAGGGTCTTGGTCCCTCAGAAATTCTGCAGAACTATGTTCTATCTTAATGAAATTCTCTGTATTGTGTTCAGTGGAATCCTGACTCACTACATCTTATGTCCCGGGTGGTTTCACAGTTTATTCTGAACCTGCTGAGAAGGCTCCTAGAGGGAGACCTTTGGTGGGGGGGCTTTTATTGGCCATTATAAGTGATACTAGCCTGAGAGTAAAAACATGTTTTATGTATTGTTGGAGTTAACAACTGGCCCCTGTCCTTCCCTGTCCTTGCACCATATTAGTGGTTAACATCTACTGGAATCCGGATAACAACCTGCTGCAATCTCTTAAATCTCTAAACTGTTTATTTGAAGAATGCCATGCTCTATGCCAGGGTTTAAAGATTATAGTAGCTGGTGATCTAGATGCTGAAATCAATAGGCAAGGTGGCCCTGGCATTTTATTTAGTCTCCCTGATAATAACATAGAAGGTGGTCCCAAGAGGACTTTGCGAAAGCAGCTGCAGGGGCAACTGTGGTGTATTTTTTTCACAAATTGGGGTTTGTATTATGCAAATTATTTTCTGAGTGATTCGTCTGATTTTTCTACCTGGTTGAACGGCACTGTTTCCTCGACTATTGATTATGTTTACTTGTCTAAACCTCTGATTGACCTGGTCCTCTCATTTACGTTTAGACAAACAGATTGCAGTGACCATAAAATGTTAGAGGTAATGTTTGTAGGTGATTGGGGTCTAGAAAAATCGGATACATATCCTTCCCCCTTGAATAGTAACACTGCTCAAATGAGAATTACATGGCACAAAGATAACAATAGTGGCGGTAAACCCGCCGCCACTGTTAATTCCGGACCGCCCGATCTCGAGTCCTGCAGGCGGGAGGTGGCGTTCCCACGCCGCCACTGTTAATTCCGGACCGCCCGATCTCGAGTCCTGCAGGCGGGAGGTGGCGTTCCCACCAGGTATGACCTGCAGGCGGACGTGGAAACACCACCGCCATCACAAGATGGTGCCAGCGTTTCCACTTCCCCATTCCCATTGAGTCCTTTTGGACTCAATGGGAATGGGGATTTACCGAATTCCGCATCCGAAATTCCCGGGACACCGGGATTGTAATGCCCCGGTAATTCCGGGAATCACGGAGGCGGAAAAACCGGCACGTTACTGCCGGACTCGTAATGAGGCCCACTGTCTCCAAATTGAATGTCGTATTTGTGTCAGATTTCTCCACTATGGAATTAGGAAAGAAGTTAGCCTTTTACACTGATGATACTTTTGGTCACTGCGTTGAGACTACAGTAAAGAAGGCAGTGACCCCAGTGCGCATCAATACTCGTAAATTGAAACATACGCATATTTATGACGCAAAGGTTAAATCTTTGAAAAATAGTGGGCAAAGGGAATTTAGGCATATCCGTGATTCATCCTCTTCACTGACAGAAAAAGTGGTATTGTCGAAGAGGGCTAGCAACAAATGGAAAAATCTAATAAAGAGCCATTGGCCTTCCCTTTATCAAGTGGACAGTGAAAATATGGTCACTGATTTGAGGGATTCTTCCTCCAGACAATTCTGGGCACTGATAAATTACAGGGAATTTTCCCAAATATCGGTGCAAACCTCTGTAATATCTGAGGAGGTGTGCTAAGGCCATTTTGGTTCTCTTAAGGCTCCCTCGAGGATTGTTTGGCAACTTCCCGTATCTGTGAAAAATTCACCCTGGAATTTTAAAACATTGCATGATGATATTAAATTCCTGATAGTGGGGGCCTCTACTTCTCGGGCTACTGGGCCTAATGATATGATATGATATGTTATTTATAAAGCGCTTAATACCCAGAGGTTTCTAAGCGCGGACCCGGGGATCAAACCTGTGTTGCTCTGTGTCATCTTACTTTCAAGGCGGGCATGTTGCACCTGAGCTATCCTCTCGAGACATGAGGCCTCATTCCGAGATTGGTGGTAGTCATGGCGCTATTTGCCTCCAATAACAGGTCCGGCAAAGGTGTTGTTCAATCGGGACTTACCGGTGCAGTCCGACCCTGGCGGGACCGGTAACTCCCCATTAACCAAACCATTCCCCATTCCCACTTGAGCCCCCATAGGGCTCAATGGGAATGGGGAGGGCGCTAATAACGGGCTCGCGACTTGCAAGCCGTTATTAGCGCCCTGGTCCCTTAGCGGGACCCGTAAGGGACGTGTGGTCAGACCACACATTCCTTACGGTCCCCGCCAAGGGACCTTGGAATAGGGTGGTAAGGGATTACCGGCACCGGTCTCCTTACCGGTGCACGTTATCCCTTACCGCCCAGGTCTTAATGACCCCCATGGTCTTGCAAATATTATTCTTAAAGGGAACTAAGATCTGTGGTCCAAAATTCATTTAATTCTTTTCAGAGATATTTTTAGGACAAGGTACATTCTGGAGACATGGCATATTTAATATATTGTGCCAGTATATAAGAAGGGATATAGGCCTTGCACCTTCAATTATAGACCAATAGCACTCTTAGGCGCTGACTCGAACATCTTTGCTGGCTTTGTACTGAAGCACGTAAAGGAGTGGTTGGACAATAATAACACCATGGCTATGTTTCAGTTTGGGTTTAGAAAGAATGTGGAGACAGATGCAGGGGGCTTGCTATTTAAGATCCTACAAGAGAAGGCCTGGAAGCCCAATAGTCTACCCATTTATGTTGCCTCGATGGAACTTTCCATGGCTTTCGACCTTATAGATAGGAATATTCTCTGGTCAAAACTTCTACATATAGAGCTTCCCTCTCCCCTTCTGTCAATTTTTTACCATCTTCATGAGGGTTCCAGGCTCTAAGTGTGCCTTAACAATGCCAGCGTCTTGTCACATTCCATTAATGCCTATAATGGCCTTCGTCAAGGATGCATTTTTGCGCCCACTATATTTAATTTATATGTGGCAGACCCAAGCATCATTCTACAAAAAGCTGCCTTTGCATCAACAGTTGTAGAGGGAGTAAAAGTGAGCTGGACAGCGTACGCGGATGATTTAATGCTTTACGATCATACCCCCAGGGGTCTGCAGCATTTGCTAACGCCATTTAGAGACTATGGGCCTCATTACAGGTTTGGAGGTAGCCATGCACTTAATAAGGCCACAGCTGCCTCCAAACTCGGGTCCGGGTGCGTGGTCCCTGAATGGGGAATTACCGGGCCATTCCGACTTTGGAGGGCCCAGTATTTCCTCATTCAGGGAACCCGAACCCGAACGTTCCCCATTCCCATTCGAGCCCCCATAGGGCTCAATGGGAATGGGGAGCATGCTAACAACGGGCCCATTAATGACGGGCCCGTTGTTAGCATGCTAGTTCCCTTGCGGGACCTGCAAAGGACGTCTGGTCTGACCAGACGTCCAGAGCGGGTCCCGCAAGGGAACCTCGTAATAGGGCGGAATGGGATTAACGGCGCAGGCACCTTTACCGGCGCTGTTAAACACATTCCACCAGGAACGTAATTAGTCCCTATACGTTGATAAATTCTCTTAACAAATATGCAAAAAAGACAGTCATCTTGCAGATTTATGGCAGGTCCAGTGTTTTGAAGTACTTATGGTTTTTAAATCACGTAAAATTGGCAGTAAGATCATCCATACGCTATTTGGGTTTTCCCATCATTGGAGATAAAAAAAAGAAATTCCACTATAGACACTACTTAGATGGGAAAGCAGGTCCACAAATAGCCCAACTCAGGAAAATTGACAAGAAGTATGGAACATTTTCCTTTTCCCCCACTTTCTGCTACTATAAATTCAAGGTCATCCCACACTTTTGCTATGGTCTAGAGTTACTGCCCAACTGAGCCAGAGGATAATTATGTAAATATGAAGCGCTTATCTTGAGGTCTGTGCTTAGATGTCTTCCCAAATGTGTCCCTCTGGTGGCTTTACGCAACAAGCTTGGATTATCATCACTGGAAAATGTGGTTATGTGGCGACGGATCTCCCTTTTTAGGAAATTGGTAACCAGCTCTAAAACTACTTTGTATGACGTGATGGGCAGCGGTTTGCGTAATGGTTCCACCGTCTCTGGTTACATAAGTGATTAAAAAATGGAATGTCTTGAATGTTTCGCCAAACTGGGGCCCTCTTATGAGCTCCTTATATTTAATCCGGGGAAAGTAAAAAACTCCTGGAGTATACGGATTGAAATGACACGGTAGCAAAGGTGTTGGAAACTAAGCTTTACCTTCATTTGGTGTCACATTTTAAAAAGAGGGGGATTCTGGAGCTGTATCTGAAGCAATTTCCTGATAAGCATTGGCATCAGGAATTTATGCGCTTTAGGTTTAATGTATTCCTGACTGGTGAAATTACAGATATAAGGGAAAGAAGGGGTGGTGAATCCTCGGTCTGCAGGTTTTGTCACGAAATTGGCTGCATTGAAACACTGAGACATCTTCTTATAGACTGCATTTCTTTAAGATCTGAACGTATAAGATGTTTTAGAAAATTTGTGATCAAGCCAGAGAGAGTAAACCCAAACAATATGTGGTGGGAAATGCTTCATGGGCAAAGGGTCTCCCTTCAGATTGCCGTTGTTCGTTATTTGACAGATACGTGCAAACTATGTCAAATGGTTGGATGTAAGGCATCGCCCTCCTCTGCTGTGTAACTATTTACTGTTCCATAAAGATTCATTTTAGTTCTGTATATTATTTTTGTAGTTTGGATGATGCTTCTACTAGTGCAATTATGTACAGTCTATAATTGTGTATATTAATCTTTTGTATAGCTGGATGATGTTTTATATGGAGGAACTTTGGAAAACGTGTTTACAATGGATTAGACGGATTTTGATTGTGTTTTAAGTCTATTTTCCTTGTTCTTGGTTTCTTTTTTCTTTTTAAAAACCAACTCAATGTTAACTTAATACTACTGGTGTTAATTTTATCCATATTAAATAAGTAATATGTGCACATTGGGTATATCTCTTCTGTGTCTGTATTTTACGTGAAATTGTAACGTTTGTACAAATTTACTTATTTTACTACTTTTCTCTAAACGTTTGTAAAGTTTACTTGTAACCAAACACAAATAAATAATAAAAACAAATAAAAAAAGTTTAACTTTGTGGGGAAGGGAGACAATCGGAAAACAGTTTTCAGGGAATGGGACAATTATTTCCTTGATTACTGAAAAGGTCATGTTTTGCCTAGATCAGTATGGATTAAAGGCCAAGGAGAGGTGTTCTCTGGTTAGCAGGGAAAGGACTAACAACAATGTTAGTTTAAACTCTACTTGCATGATTGAGCATCACATTTCTCCTCTTTTTGACTGCATGCTACAGACAAATGTCATATCTCAAACTTCCTGACTATGTTAAGAATCTGGGAAGCCCTGCGAGAAATCTGAGGAAAAAAGAACATTATAGAAATAATTGGCCAAGAATGTAATTTGGAAAGTTTTTGAAAGAAGGAGGAGTTGTGTGACTCCATGAGGAGGGTTTAAATACTGGATCATGTTGATGGTGGAACAGAATTGTTTCAACCCATGTTACACGCATCAACGACAGCAAGGCAGGACATTGAGATCTGTGCAGTTGGGCCAGGTGACATGCATCATTGTGTGGCCACAGAGACAGTAGCTAGTGACGAAGCAGAACCTGCACCAAGTATTGCCTAAGGCAAGCAGGAACTGGGGACAGTTAATAGGTCCGAAGAATGAGTGGTGGGCCGTCAGTTCTTTAATGATATCCCTAAGTCAAAGTGTTTAATTAATGAAAAATGAAACATCAAAAGCAAGGCCAAAAACTTGCCTTATTTCTCTGTAAATTAACAATGTTGTGAATAAAAGTGAATAAAAAATAAAAGAGCCTCTAAAGTAATAACCAAACATGGAAATAGCAGATCAATGGTGGTTATAGGAAGCTAAGGGATAATATCTACAATTTGGGATCATCAAAGTCTGGCTCCTGTAATATATCACTGGATAGTGAGAGTGGCGACAATGATAGATTACCTTTTGAGCACCAGTGGGCAAATAGCACTATCAAATGATCACATTCGCACCCAGGGAATGACGCTCAGCTAATCAGGTGGCTGGAAACGTGGGCGAGAACACACACAGTAACAGCCGCGTTTTCCAGACATCCGAGGCCCTTCCCTGGGTGCTGCCATCTTGAATGTGGGGAGGCAACAGGGAACATCCCCCACGCCCTCCTCTGTCCCTCCCAGACATCCCGCATCCTTCCCACACCACTCCTCACTGACTCCCTTTCAATTAATGCTGTTTATGATATTTCTATGTCTCCCCTTTTATTGAAGACATGAAAAACGAGAGGATATCCCATTAAGTAACACAATTCTTATTTATTTGTTCTTGATTTATTTATAGCTCTTGGTATAGTGCAAACATTGCTGAAAGGTGTACAGAGCACTTTTTAATTAACAATATAGAATAAAGATAGCATAAATACAAAAAGATATCAGATCACAGATACAAAGATATACAACACAAGCACTATCAACAATCATAAAATAAACATCAGCAACTGGCTTAGAAAAAATATAGGTGCACAGTTTAATGTGATAAAGAGTGTTGGTGTAAGGCATGAACAAACAGGTAGAGCATTCTGAATACGGGGAACAGCACAGGGATACGCCTATTTTGACATAGATGCTTCCTAAACTTGGGGAGTAGCCAGCCATATCAAGGATTTGCTGCGAGTCTTGCAAGTGCCGACAGAAACTGCATATTTTGCAGCAAGATATGAAGATTGCAGCACAACTAAAAATCAAGGCAAGATTCAAATGAAAGCCAATGCAAAGAAGAGGGAATCATATTGCCCCCATCAACGTAACCGAGGACAGAAGCCTGGATCAGTGACCGAAAGAGGTAGAGGGAATACAATGGTTAATCCAACACAACAGAGAGATCTGATAAAGGGAATGTCTGCTTTTTAGACAGAAGAACATTAATTAACAGATTATTGTCCAATCAGAAAATCAGAAGTCCAAAGGAGTGACAGTGGCGAAATACCATCCTTGCTCAAAATAAATAACCAAGTATGTATCTCACCTCATTAGGTTTACTGAAAGAGCAAAAAAACCACTTTGCACCACGCTAAAAAACAAATTCCAATTCACAGATCAGACTTTGTGCCTGACCTCCCCAAAGCTGAGCGATTTGCGTGAGTGACGCGAGAAGGGCCATGCCAAAGAATAGAAAGGGGTCAAAACATGCAAAATCTTCATTAAATGAGGACAAATGAGCCCAATCAAGCACTAAGTAAACCCTACTCACAGAAGCGATCGCACAATCTTGAATACTACAAAGAAGAAGGATAATCCTGTGATTAAACCGCCACCTGTTACCTGTCACAAAGCACAAAGTGCAATGAAAGCGAAATGCAACCCCAGTGACCATACGATTGCCACAATGCTGGATCCTGCATTGCTAGCACTGACATTACTACATGGAAAGAGGAGGGAGATGAGGAGGAGAAGGAGCGCCAAAATATTCCATCCACGACTAACATTATTTGGGATGCCAGATTAGGAGGTGCATGGGAGATACTGAGAAGCCACTCTCAAAACAGGGAGTTCCTTCCCTCCCGATGCAAGTGGTTATTCAACAAACTGTTTAACAGATTCTTTTTTGTTAGCCCTATCTCAGACACATATCATGCCCCTTGGATCCCGCTCTCCTGAGCTAACAATGTGCCAAGAACCATGCCAGTGTATAGCAGATATATTGGTATTTATTTAAATTAACAGTAATAGAAATGAGCACAAAAATATTGAAAACACCACTTTATCCGTGGCACAACATAATCAAATTCTCTCAGCATAAATAAAACACAAAAGTGAGTTAAAAAGAACACAGACACAATTCTTCCCTTTCTGTAAATCTCACTTCACAAACTAATGGCACTGATCAATATTATAATTTTACCCCAAACATTTGGTTTAAAACAGACACAGGGTCATTTATCACTTTGTTTTTGAGACCCCCTTGCTTTGGTGTATGTTGGGAAGTCAGACAGAAACATTTGAATGCTTTGGAGGAATTTTGGATTTCAGACCACCCTTACTGAAAGGCCTGTTTTGGGGAAGCTGGATAACAGGTTGCACTGATTTAAGAACAAAGACACCCCTCTTCCATGAAGAAGTCGGGGTCAGCTGAATAACAAGGATTACCCAATTAAATTCTAAGCTATAGTTTTTAGTGCACATTGGGATGTGAGCTTTGTTCATTTCAAATTTTAACAAAATTTAACCCGTAGTGTTCTGCCAGAGGGGAATTAATTAAAATAATATTTTTGGTTATATTGGGTAAGGATCTACACAATTTTGCCCCACCACCAACTATAAAGGGAATGGATTCAGGGCAAGCAGACACTCACCACCTTTTAGTTTTTCAGGGCTTAGTTCTACTTATTTAGCAAGCCTCTGTTTAAGGTTCAGGAAAGCCAGCTGCATCTCAGGACACTCTGGAAAGATAGGGCAGGTGTCTGGTCACTCCACTTTCAAAGATGGCCACCCGTTCTCCACCACAGGACCCAGTCAGCTTTGAGGCCTTCCTAGAAATGGATAGCTACACCCAGATGCAATCTCAGCAATCCTCTCTGGTGTCTCCTTACAGCTGTTAGATGGTTAGTTTCAGCAGCCTTCCTGTCTTTCTCCTTTTTCTGTCTCCACGGTTTTTGTGTGTGTCTGTCCCCTGTCCTAGTGCAGCCCCCCTTATATATCGGAAATTACATCACCAATTTTACAATCTTGGGGAAGTACCCGCCAAATAATCCCTGACACAAGGATTGGACAGTTATTCCTCTCTCTCCTCCCAACCCTGCCTCCTAGTCAGGATTAGTTTAGGGGATTGGAGCAACATATGGTAATTGCTATTTGTAATCACCCTTTTGTTCTCCTTTCAACTTTTTGGCAAAAACTAGTTATGTATCACAACTTCATAATTTTACTAGCAAATGCCAGACTAAACATATTTTCTGTTTTAGCTGCTCATGGTGAATTAGATAAGCCGACCACCAAATCCATACAATGTAGCATGGCCATGTGGCACACTTCTGCCATTTCTGTAAAAAGTACAACAGTTATGAACATGTAAGTTATAAAGCATATCCCTAATTTCATTTTCCACCCGTTCACCAACTCTCACATTTGGAACATGTTCTGATCAGCCAGAAAGCTAGTCTAACTTGCCATTACAGTTCCCAGAGTCCCAAGTAGATGCATTTTATATCTCCCAAATCGCCTGGAAACTACATAAAACATGGTACAAAAATGAATTCAATCCATATTAGGGTTGCTGAGAAAAAAGGCCTAAATAATAATGGTCGTTTTAAATTAATTGTGAATGTTTATGTGGGACAAATGGCAGTTCCTGCTTTCAGGCCATTTGTTTTCACTGGGTCAACCTGTGCCCAGAGTTTTTTTTATCAGTCTCCTTTGTACTGGAAGCTTGCTCTTTGAAGTTGCAGCCCCCAGTCTTCACACCCTTTAGTCATGCTCCAACCAAGGATGACTTCCCCTTGAAGCTCCTGCTTTCAGAGCCAGCAGGTCTGGAGGACACTGGGCTTTCAACACCTTCAGCAGCACATTTTCATACGTGGGTCATTGGATGGGAGAGGTGACATCCAGGCTGCAAGTGGCAGATTTCCTTTGTGAAGTTTTGACCACAGCCAGAAACAGGTTTTCTTTGGGCTGACATTTTCTCTTCATGAAGACAAAGTGGCTCTTCAAATGTCACTGGAGTTTTGTGGGTGAAACATAATATACATTGCTCTTTTTCAACCCACACATCATGTTTTGTTCTCCTAACATTGTTCTGTGAGCAGTGATATTATTTTCAGTTTTATTTTAGAAAGCTGTTTTTATTTGCTCATACATGTGCAGGCCGTTTTTGTTTTCAATGTTTAAAAATCCTGTTTTCCATGTAACACGGATCTTTGATTCCTCCTCCTCTTGTAAATTAAATGCTACTTCTCCATTGGCAATGACAGGTAGGCCTCTTTCCACATGGCTCTTTACCTTTACTTAAAAAACAAAAAAACCTGAATGCCAGGCCGTTTTTGTTTCAGTGTTTAACATGTTGCCATTCATGTGAAAGGGACTTCTGTTTGGGGCCTTTAAATGAACCCAACACATCCTAGACCTGCTGAGGGAGTGGAAGAACGAACTGGTATCACCCACCATGTGCTCACAGTTTGTGCAACCTGTGGTCAAAGTGCTATCAGCTTTACACTTCCTGGCCACAGGATCATTCCAGCATACCTCAGCCATTGGGGGGGTATATCACAGCCCGCACAATCATATTGCTTCCACCATGTCTTGCGCTGCATCCTAGCACATGCCCATAGGCACAATCACACGCCACGCACACTGCATGCAACCACAAAGTGTGCCAGGAATTCTATGCATTTGCACAATTTCCCCGGGGCTGGGGAGCCATTGACAGCACTCATGTAGCAATACAATCCCAGCGAGACACAGAGCACATTGATCGCAACAGGAAACATTGACATTCCATCAATGTGCAGGAGATCTGTGATGCCAAGGGACACATCATGCATGTCAATGCCAGTCACCCATGATGCACGCATGACAGCTACATATTTTGGCATCCTCCCATATACCAGGCCCTTGCATCGGGAACCTTTGGAAACAGCTGGCTTGTCTGTGAGTATCAAATATCACGCACACACATGCAGTCACATGACACACAGAAACACAAGAAATTACATTACATGCAATAAATAACCATTTGCTCCTTTGCAGGGGACAGTGCCTACCCACTGTCATCATTCCCGTTGACACCCATCAGGAATACAGCCATCCCTGGTGAGGTGAATTATGATGAAGCATGCATATCCACTAGGGGCAAAGTGGAACGCACATTCGGAGTGCTTAGGTCATGCGCACATGCATCTCAACTGTGTGTGAGGAGAGTGCAACATAGATATGATCAGTGTGCACTTGCATGATCACTGAATAATTGACACTCCAAATGTGGAATGAATATAACTCCAACTTCTTTTGTCCAACCACTGCAACTTCTATCTGGAACACACCCTCATGCAACTTCTCACTGACAATGTCACTTATCCATGTCCACTGGCTGCCAGGGCCAAAGAATGGATAGCTCTGACATCGTACACTGCCTGGTGTTATTCCATGTGAGACAACATTTGTGGTCACAAGGCACTATCCACAAGCATGACATTGTGAGTGTGTCCACCAACCTACGTCTTGCAGGTCATTGCTGCATATAGATGTTATGTTATGTTATTGGGCATTTGTATAGCGCCTTTTACCATTGGTATGATTCCAAAGTGCTGTGGGATGAACTCCCTGGGGAACCGTAGTCCAGGTCAGTGGAGAATAGTAGTGTAGAAAACAGTGCTTGGGTGCACTTGGTTTGTGTGTAGCCAGGGCATATTAACTGATGTGTAGCTGCATTCTAGTGCTAGGCCTGGTGCGATGGTTGTGTGTGATCAATAGAATGTGTGCAGCAGGCCAATTTGATTTGGGTAGCTGCATTCTGGCGATGGTGGAGTTTGTGAATGGGATTATGTGTTCAACTAGGCCAATTTGTTCATGGGATATAGCTGCAAAGACTGTTGAGGTGATCATGGAGGTTCTAAAGTATGTGTACAGCTATGCCGAATTAATCAAGGGATATAGCTGCATTCTATTGTTTGTTGGTGCAGAGGAGAGAGTTAGCATAATGGTGTTTTTGAGTGTCTGTGTGGATTGGAGGGAGACCCTGTTCCTGATGACCTTCCAGTCATGTCAAGCTGATAGTATCTCCCTTTGGGTCCAGGGCTATAAAAGCTATGATCATCCATGTGTCTTGTTGTGCCTTCAGTTGCTTATTGCTTATTGGGGTACCGCTGCATCGAGTTCAAATCTATTGGTTCCACCACTACATCCTAGATATTATTGTTGGTACTTGTGAGCTCGGTCCAGCATCAACATCCATGATTATCCCTGTCTCTTGATGAGTCTGCAATTGCTTGTTGGTGGTGCCTTCACAGTGTGCGGTTGCATCAAGTTCTGTACTAACGGACGGAGTATTTCCTAGATATGGTGACTGGTACTTAGTATACCAGAAGGATCAGCATCTGTCTAGGCCTCGTTGTTTGTGCTATGATGACTAACACAGTTACGTACAACACATCGATGTGCCATGCAGGTGCTTGCCTGGCCAGTTTTGTGGCCTGAATTCTAGGACATATTCCCTTAAAAGTGGAACTAAAGTTAGAGCATACGTGCTATTAAATCCAAAAAAATGTTCAGGTCTCAGGTAATTGTTTACAGCGGTTGGTCGGATATTCCCTTCCTAGTTTATAGTTCGAATTTGTGAAATAACACTGCATGAAGCAGTGTGTAAGAGCTGGGTTTGCTAAAGCTCTCAAGCTCTTATCTGATAGGAGAGCATAGTAAATAACAGCCAGAGACGAATAGATAGTCCAATAAGCATCCCCACATGAAAGGAGTACCAAAATCCATTCCCAGACAGATCAGATTAAGCTTCACATGATCTGAGAACATTAATGTCTGTTGGGCGATGACAACCAGGTTTGGTCCAAATCATCGATCAAATACAGGTGCTAAAAGGCCCTCTGTATGTAGTTCTGCTCAATACATTCCCAAATAAGTAGGATTAGCAAATAAATAAGTGCAAGTAGGCCCTCAGTATGTAGTTCCACTCAAATGATTTCCAGATAAATAAGGTTTGCAAGGATAGACATCTTCAGGACTGATAATGTAGGGCATATCTTGCGGAGGCAATGATCAATCTCAGTCATGGCATCAGTACATAAGGTCAATCATCTAACTCCATCATGGTGTAGGTATATATGTGCTACTAGGATTCTGGTTTTAAGTCTAGGGCAATGGTTCCAGATAGTTGGAGGTAGAAATCTCCTGGCCTGAGAGTGCAGTGTATGTCTGGTGGAGGACAATGGACACACTGCAGGCCCAGTAATAGCGTACATAAGTGCTGTTAGTGCTTGGCATACGAGTCTTGCAGAATCGATTCAGAAAATTGGAGATAGATATCTCTTGACCTCAGAGTGTATACCTGGTGGAGGAGGGCAATGATCCAACTCTGTGATGGCGTAGGTACATAAGTCCTGGTAGGATTCGAGTATCAAGTCTAGAGTAATGCTTCCAGATAGTTGGAGGTAGAAATCTCCTAGTCTGAGAGCACAGTGTATGGTGGAGGACAAAGGACACACAGCAGGCCCTGGCACAGTGTAGGGCATGACTGCTACTATGCCCATGGTTTGGAGACTATTAACTTGTAGACTGGCAAAGGGTTGCACAGTCAATCGTAATGGCGTGTGAGAGCGACTAGGCATTTTGCCATTCATGCTTTGGGGCCAGCCATTGCATAGCATTCAATTTAATTGATCATTGAAGCTAGTTCCCATGTCCCATTTGTTCTTACCTGCCCGTATTTAGGGGTCACCAAGGCAAATCTTGGACGTGGTGGTGCGTCGAGTGGTCAGAGCGATCCTTTACATGATTTCAGGGGAAGAGCCAGGTTTTGAGTGACTTCCAGAGGGCCATTTAGTCTTGGCATTGTCTAATGCTGGGAGGCATTAAGTTTCACAAAGTTGGTGCCATGGTTCAGTAGGCGGACACTCCGTTCCTGGCCAAATTAGATGAGGGGAACACTAGAAGAAGGGCCTTGCTTGACCTTAGGGTCTGGGATGGGAGGTAAGGCGTAATCTTTTCTTGTAGATATTTGAGGCCCGTATTGTGCACCGCATGGTCAGTAATACAAAGGAGTTTGAAAAATGCCCTACATCCAATCGGGAGCCAGTGTAGGGGGCGCAAAGCAGGTGAGGTGTGATCTCTTCATCCCAGTGCGAGAAGCAGTGTGTCAGCTGAGTTTTTGACTCTTTGGAGTTTGTTTAGTTGGTAGGCCGTTGCACTCAGGTAGAGGGAGTTTGCATAGTCAAATCTGTACATGACAATGGACATCATTTCAGCTAGCCTATTGGGGTAAGTGAGATAAGGGAAGATGCAGTTCAGAAGCCTGAGGTGGAAATGACAGGTTTGGGTGTATTGTTGTTATTGTCAGAAAGAGTTAGGTCCGAGTCCTTTGTGCAGCCAAAGTTTTTGACAGTGGTGGTGTGCGGAGGGGAATGGGGGAGGTGAGTGAGGATGGCCACGGAGTAGGTTGGGGGAGTAGAGCTGGTTTGGCGCATACCATGATCTTCGTTTCCCCCGGGTTCAGCAGGAGAAGATTAGTTGTCATCCAGCGGTCAATGTCAGTGAGACATGCTGCTAGGTCAGGACAAGGGTTGGAGGTCGATTTAGGAATTCTCAAGATGATTTGTGTGTCATTAGCATAGTTATAGCAGGTGAGGTTGTGTGAGTGGATGATCCCAGGCAGAGGGGTCATGTAAAGGTTGAAGAGAAGGGGTGAGAGGCTGTTGCATTGAGGTACTCCAGTGTTCACTGGGCGTGCGGTGGAGAAGAAAGGGGGGAGATGGACTTGCTCTCTGTTAGAGAGGAATGAAGTGATCAAGTTGAGCGCTGAATCTTGTACACTGGTGTCCAGTGTTAGCAGGGCTGGGATGGTCAGTGTGGCTGGTGGGCTGGTTGTGGTGGTCGGAAAAGGGTGGATTGGGTTGGACAGTGTAACTGGATGGACAGAGTTGGTCAGGGGAGGGGTACTGTTGGTTGATGCATAAAAGATGGCGGGTTGTTCGGGACTGGGAAAAGAGTGCAGGTGGTCGCAGATCTTCAGGCCAGGAGTGGCGTTGGATTGGCCTTTCGGTTGTTAGCAATTGGCTCAGAGGTTTGAGGGGATGGTGAGTGGAGCTGGGCCATTCAGAGTTGTTGGACTTGGTGCTGTTACAGATTGGTGCCCGGCGATAGGAGAGGTGGATATGATGTGGGATGAAAGTGAAGGATGGGGGAAAGGCAGTGTGTAAGGAGGGAAGACAGAGGGCAGGGTGACAGGTGGGACGTGGTAGAGGAGCTAGGAAAGGTGAGGTCGATGGAGCAGTGCAGGGCCGGAAAGGCATGTAGAATAGAGGGCAAGGGGTGGTCTCTACCTCAGAGATTTGTGTGATTGGGTGCTGGAGGAGTGTGTGAGAGGGTTGGGGTTGTCTGTGTGGAAAGGGGTTGATGCAATGGTTTTGGAAAGGGCATGGCGTGCCATGCAGAGAGAAGGGAAGGAGTGGTCGGTGGTGAGCTTCTGGTAATGGTTGGCTTGTTGGATGGGAGGACAGGGGCCATGGTTGCTAAGTGAAGTGTGGATGGGGCATGGGGGGTGCATGTAGCACTGGGGTTGGTGGTGGAGAGGGGTGTGATTGGGTTTTGGATGTCACAGCTGGCTATAGCTGAGATACCTGGCTATAGGGAAAACACCCAAAATTAGACAGCAGCAGTAAGTATACATAGCTAAGATTTGAGACAACAGCAGGGAGTATAAATTCTCTGACGTGGGGTTACAGAGGACATGAGATGGGTCATACATCTATGTGAGGGAGGAGAGTGAGTTAGGAGAGGTGGGGCAATTGGGTTGAAGGGTGGCCCCCCTCATATGACAGATGGATGGAGTGTAATGTGAGATGGTCCCTAGGGTTCTAGCTGTGGGGGAGAGGGACAGGAGCAGGGCAAGAGATGTGGAGGGTGTGTTCCCAAAGGTAGGCACAATGGTTGTGCTGGCGGTGGGGCAATGTTTTTTGGCACGCCAGAGGGCTCCTCTGGTTTGAGAGTTGGATACTAGGTGGTAAGAGGCTGTGGGTGGGAGAAATCTTTTCCATCTTGGAAGGTAGGATAGGGAGGTGGGAGAGTGGGAGGGGTGGGCAGAGGTTGCTAAGAGAGGTACAGGGTCCAGTTGTTTCTGGGCGTGCCACAGGGCTACTCCGGTCTAAGAGTTGGAGGGTGGGCGCTGAGAGGTTGTGGGAGGCCGTGAGTTTCCTGGAAAGGTGAGGGGGAAAGAAGGACTAGAAATGAAATGTGGGTTGGTGGAGATAGTTAAGTGGGGGGCAGGGAGTGGGTGGATCTTGGTGGGCAAGAGAGCTCCTTTGGTCGGAGTGCTGGAGGGTGTGTGGTGCTTGGTGGTGCCGTTGGGTCAGTACGTGTGTAGGCTTTGAGTGGAAGGGTTGGAGATGAAATGGATTTGCATTGTGTAAGGTGTGCAAGAATGAGCATGAGAGGGTGAGGGATGTAGGGCAGATGGGGTGTATTCCAGAATGCCTGGGAGCTCCTCTTGTATATGAGTAGGGAGGTGTGTTGTGAATGGCAGTGGTTGCATCAGTGAGTCTGGGTGAGTGTGGTTTTGATGGATGGGAAAAGGGTGGGGTTGGTGATGATCTTGGTCGTAGGTGTGTCTGGCTCGAGTGTGTGTCAATTGCTATGGTCGTGGTAGGGTCTGGCTCAGTGGAGGGCAGGTTGGTGGGGGCTGGCAGCCTCTGAGGGTGAGATACTACAGTAAGTAGAAAACAGCTAGATTTGAGACAACCTGATAAGTGGGCAAAGACGCCCTAATTTGAGGCAACAACGTCAAGTATAAACAGCTAAATTGGACAACAACAACTGTAAGTATAAACTGTTTTAGTTGAGATACCTGGCTATTGGAAAAGTGCCTAAGTTTGAGATATCAGCAGTAAGTATGAACAGCTAAATTTGAGATGGCAGCAGCAAGTATAAACATATATGTTTGGGATTCCTGGCTATTGGGAGACAACACCTAAACTTGAGATGGCAGCGGCAAGTATGAGCAGCCAGATTGGACAACAGCAGCTAGTATAAACAGCTAGATTTGAGATTCATAACTATAGAGACATGGCCAAATATGAGACAACAGTAGCAAGTATAAACAACTAGACTTGAGATACCTGGCTATAGGGAAAACACCCAAAATTAGACAGCAGCAGTAAGTATACATAGCTAAGATTTGAGACAACAGCAGGGAGTATAAAACAACTAGATATATGGGACAGCAACAGCAAGTATGAAACAGCAGCATCAACTATAAACAGCTGGACTTGAGATACCTGGCTATAGGGAAAATGCCCAAATATGAGACAGAGGCAGTAAGAATAAACAGCTAGACTTGAAACTTCAGTGGTGAGTGTAAAACAGCTATATTTTAGATGTGTGCTATTTGTAAGAAATGCCCAGATTTGAGACCAAAAACATAGGCAGCTAGATTTGGGATATTGGCTATTGGGGGGAGAACGCCTACATGTATGACGTCAGCACCAAGTATAAACAGATAAATTTGACACAACGGCAGTACATATAAACTGTTTGATGTGAGATACCTGGCTATAGGGAAAATGCCAGAATCTCAGACAACAGCAGCAAGTATGAACAGCTAGACATGAGATACGCAGTTATTTTGAAGAAAATGGCCAGATTTGAGAAAACAGCAGCAAGTACACACAGCCAAATATGGGATACCCGGCATATTGGGACAGACCGGTCAAATCTGAGACAATAGCAGTGAGTTTAAATGGTTAGATTATTATGAAGGGTAACAAGAGTGGCAGGGCTTTAATGGAGTTAAGACTGGAGGGAGAAACACCTAAAATGGGACACAACAGCACATGCAGAAACACCTAGGTTTAGGATACCTGGATAGAGGGAGAAACACCTAAAATGGGGGCACAAGAAACGGTATGCTATCCAGGTGAATGACAACTATATACTATGGAAGATGATTGTTTAATTCTTAACTAATGTATGATTAAGATATTGGCCCTCATTACAACACCGGCGCTATACCATGGCGCTATTAGCACCATGGTTGCTGCCGGTATTGTAACGAGTCCGCCATGGTCAAATGGGGAAGTGCCACCCCATTCCAAGGTTGGCGGGCCGGTACTTCCCCATTTCACCATGGCCCTTCCCCATTCCCATTTTTGCCCCATTGCGGTACTGTAATTAGCACCAAGGTCCCTTTGCGGGTCCATTACTTAACGGCTGGTAAAACCAGCCGTTAAGGTGGGAACCCGCAAAGGGACCTCGTAATCAGGCGCTAAGGGATTACCGGTACCGGTACCCTTACCGGTACCGGTAATCCCTTAGCACCAGGGTCGTAATGAGGCCCATTGAATTCATACATTTGTTACTTAATTTGTAGATTGCTACAATGAAAACCTGAAGAAGATTTTATGATATTTGCTCCTGATGAAGGGATAAGACCCGGAACACGTTGAGCTGAATCTATTCTTGACATTTTTTGTACAATATTAAATATTGTTATTGTGAATTTGTTATGTGGTAAGTCATCCGTATTTTTACATTACAGTAATGATAATGATTTAATCACTGACTGCTATACAGCTAAGTGGTGTGCAGGCAGCCCGGTTTCTTGGCCTGGGCAGAGCGGGAGACGGCCCGAGACGCAGAGCTAAATAGCTCAGGAGAACGGCGCTGTAAGAGGCCCACCCAAAAAGCTGTTGAGTTTGGTGCTCCTCTGCGATGTATGGCTAGCTTCTCTCTGTCGACTTGTAGATGACTGGGATGTGTTCGGGATATGCAAACAAAGGAATGCATATTCCAAACGCGGCATGTGAGATGCTCTGGAGTCACGCACCCTGTGCCCCTAATTCTTGGTGCTGACAGCTTTTCAAGTGATTTATAAGTGATGGCTCACAAGCCATTGATTTCTCACAGTATGTGCTTAAATGTCAGTGTTAAGAACTGAACATGGGGCATTTTTATTCACCAGGCCACAAGTATCAGTTAGCTGACCAAACCTATGTATTCTTCAAAGAGAATTAACGTGCCGCACAGAAAAGTTTTAAACTATTTTTTTTTTAATATTACTTTTTAGTTACATATGGCGCATCCCTGGGAAGGTTAACTCCAATTTTCTTGCTTAAGTATTGTAGTGGCTGCTTTGGGACATGGGCTATATGTGCATCAACTTAGCATCAACAGTCTTTTAATTTTCTAAACAAGCCAACCACTGCCTAGCGCGCACACTAGATGGCACATCAATGTGACTTGGCACCTTGATTAGAAAAAACAGGGCTCATTGTGGGTCACCATGCATACAGTAGTCCATGGCAACTCACAGCAGTGATATGTTTAACGCAATGATCTGTGCGCTGCAAAAGTCACCACCCTGATGGTTAATGGCATCTATGTGGCGCGCTCCTGTATGCAACATCACATATGCTTGTTTTTGTCTGATGTGTCCAATGTCCATACAGTAGCATACTGGAATGTTTTATGTATGTAGCTCTGACAAGCATGACATACAGTACCCACACTTAAGTGCATAAAGCAGTTAAAGAAGTTGCCTCAAATTTTACATCCACTAGGCCAAACACCCTTTGTACACTGCCACACCATGACTTTCACTAGCTGCAGAACAGCACTAGTAAGAGATGTTAGTGCCAGCTCTTTTAGAAAAGCATGGACCTGCTCTTTTTGGCTGAAATTACCCCTGAGTACTGCGTAATAGTGAGGAGGAAGTGGCTGAGGAACTGTGGTCCCTTTACCATGCATTAGAATCCGGTTTTGTTAAAAATGCTTCATCAGCTTACTACTGGCCAGGCTAAAGTTTGTAAGGGGTACAATCCTTTCTGTTTAGCCTTTCTGTGCATTGTTCATTGGGTCTCTCTTGTGCGGTATCCTACCCTGTGTATAGATATAATTCCCTAAAGATGTTTCTGTATTGGGGTTGGGCATGCTCACACGGTGACCCAGCCCTTCCTCATCTAAAGTTCTTCAGAAACAGGAAGCAAAAGAGCCTTTGTACCCCCATTTGAGTGGCTGATGTTGCATCCATTTTATACTCACATCCAAAAACCTAAGCTGTCCAAATGAGCATGTATGGTTCATGGTTACAAAGATTTTAATGTTAGGGTGAGTATTGTGAACCGTGTTGTGAGCACCAAGCCATGCATCGGTTATGAATTTTCGAGATTCACACATACAATCCTTTCATCACAGACTTGTTTATCAAATGTAGAGACCTCTGATCACGGTTATAGTCCTGAAATGCTCTGTGATTTAATGTAAAGCATACAGGAATCCTCACTGGTGCTATGTGCCCCCTTTCCCACATTCACGGAGGTATTTTGAAAGAGTACAACAAGAGTGTACCACCCTGTCCATCTTGGAATTATTTCCTTCCATCAGAAAATAATTCATATGGCTAGTCTAGTATTGTCCCATGCAAAATACAAGTGAGGTGGTACGAATAGAACACCTGCCGCACATAGCCAGTGGGCCCTCAGACCATGGTAAACTGGTCACACCGTCGTGTGCCAGTACGGACAGTTTGAAACTGCATCCAAGCAAGGCCTTCCCTAAGAGCAGGTGACAGAAAAACCATTTCCTTGGGCAGCAACATCTGTGTTTTCACATTAGACTTCTTCTGTTAAGTACTTGAATTACAATGTAATGAAACCAGTTTCATTTATATAGCAATCATTTATTCATATTGAGGAGGGGTTTTGTCACACGCCAGATGTGTAGTTTGAGAGTGAGGTGTGCCAGTCAGGGGAGGGGGTGGCCAGTGGCGCATTCTAATGTTTCGCCCTGGGCACCAAGTTGGCTAGAAACTTCCCTGTGTGCAGAGGACGTGACTGCTCCTACCTCAGGACACTTATCTGTTTGTATAATTTGGTTTCAACCTTGTGCCAGGGTTATTCACTCTCCCCCACACCCTGAACTTCATAACCTGTGACTTTAATTAATTTGAATATACTCAGCAACGTTTTGTGCACCTTTAACATATTGTCTATCTTTTATATATAGGTGTATTGGCATTACTGAAGAATCCTGCATACAGTAATGTGTGCTGTAAGGTCAATGTCAACCGCAAACAGAGTTTAAGTATCCACCCTCTAGGATGCACAACATGTAATAAAGTGACCCTGGATGCATTACTGCAGTACTCGTGGATGGGTGAGAGGGACCTCTACCAACTGTACCACATTATTTGATAGCATATCGTGTTGATGAAAGCATATATAAAATGCACACATGACACTCACCTGATGAGGCTGCATAGGTGTCCATGCCTCCCACACCAACCACCTGCTCACTGATGATGAGGCCACTGGTGACCTCTTCAAAAAAAGTCAGCTCATCCACATGTGGTGATCCACCTCCAGTAGCCTGGGCAGAGACCACATTGCTGCATGAGCTCCCCCATCCGCTTGTGGACCTCTTCCACAGTGAACCTCTCCTTCCCACGGGCGCTGATGTGATCTGTGAACTTTTGGCACATCCTTCACCACTGGGTCACAGGAAGGGTATGACATGTATTTTGATGAGGCCTAGGATTGAGCGATATCTCAAGCCATGTAGACATTAGTCATGCTCACATTTCCATAGTGAATCGCATTGCAATATATTTATTCATTAATTTATACTAGCAGTAATGAATACAATTCCACATTCAGTTTGAATGTCTGAGCTGTGCACCAACCTTATCTCTTGTTTTGGAGCACAAAGGTACATTGCAATAACAATACTTCTAGTCTGCACTCCAACGGTCTGGGAAGTGTTCCAATTGCTCCTTCTCATAGTAAATTGTTCTAAATGTTCCCGTAAACAATAACAATATCCTCAAAGACTACAATGGGTTAGAATGCTTCCGGGTTAAACCAGACATGTGGCAGGATGTTGATTGATGGGGTATTAGAGATATTTCTGCTACTTGTTATGAGCTGCTACTTGCTAAGATGGCAACTTACTACAAGGAAACCAACTAAGGCCTTGGATAAGAGATTACTCTGCAACCTGCTAGGAGGGGAGGAGACGGCTTGAGTAAAACGACACTCTGATACTATATAAAGAGCTTCGGGGAGGGGCAAACACATCTAGAGAGCAAGCTGTTCAAAGGAGCTGGAGGAGGCAGACAGAAGCTGGAGGACCAACCAGAAGAAGACTGAGACTGTCATGATGCCTACCCCCGGGGAACCAGACCAGGTCCAGCAACCCCGGAAGCAGGCATCAAGTTATTTTGAGTAAGCCCCAAAACCCCTGCTAGGGGCTGTTTGGGTGCGGTCCTGGCACCTATGGCGCCAGGCTCATATGGCGAGTCTGTCCTGGTGCCATAGGTGCCAGGCTCATAGAGTAGAACTTACCTGATGCAGACCATGCTGCAAGCTTACCTGATGCAGATCATGCTGCAGAGCTCCAAGCCAAATGAGGCTTGGAAGGGACTATTTTACCTAGGGAATATTTTTTACTCGGGTGGGGCTGGGGAGGAATACTTACCTGGAACTAGTTTGGAGGCTATTTAAACCACGCCCGAAGAGCAGCACACGCTTCGCGTTATTCTGCATCCAGCAGCGTAACGCTCACTGTGTCTGCAAACCTGCATCCAGTCTTCTGCCACGCCCGCCTCGAGTCTGCAGCTCCTAGAAAAAGGGAGGAACAGAAGGAGAAGAGGTTAGAATAAGAGTAAAACCTTCGATCCTTGCCTGAATTCCAGATCCACTGCGCCTGTGAGCTGGAAGAAAGAAGCATTTTACATGCGCCGCCTTGCCTGCTGCAGCGCCGCACTGAACTCACCGGCCTTCGCAGCATCCTCACGATCCACCGCACCCTGAGCCAGGGGAATAAACAGAGGCAATAGTAACTACCCCCATAGACTTACCTGATTACTACCGGGGGTACTATTCCTCTTCATGGGTCGGCGCAGTCTCCATTGCATCCTCGCCGTACCCCGGCCCCTAAGGGGAACAAAAGGACAACAAAGTGAGACGAAGGGACAAACAAGGGGAACTCTTCTCACCACAATAGACTTACCTAATTTTACCGCCGGAGGCATTATTCCCCGAACTTCATATTTTCTCTCCACACCTGAATAAGGGAGCAAGCCACAGGTTACATTCTGGCCTTATTTTATTGAACTGTGTAGGATAAGCCAAATCTTTACCTGAACTCCGTCAGCTACCACGAGGAACTCTTCGCTGGGGTCAAGCTGCAAACTGCAAGGAATCGGACAAGAGTGAAAGTCAGACATGTGAACTCTTACGAACTACATACTTTTCGGAGTCAATATTGTTCTGGAACTCACCAATTCCTTCGAGCCAGTGAAGCAACTGGTTATCAACGTGCCCCTGCGCTCAATGCAGGATGTAGAGCTCATCTTTTCAAACCATCAGGTGAGACTATAAGAAGGAACATCAAAGGTGGTCTGTGGGGAGAACAGCGGGGGGTTGGGGGATTTACGCTCAACCCCACGGGTGGTTAATTCCCTTTCTCCATTTACAGAAGAATATTCCTACGGGCCAAGCAAACGAAGCTAGGTGGGCCAGTCCAGTCAGTCATCTCGGCCCTACGCGTCACATTGGCGGAGACCGCAGCTGTCCAGTTCAGATCGACGCCTCTGTGGGAGCCAGGTGAGCGTAACAGAGACCCATCCTTTCATACAAACCCTATGGAGAGGGGGAAGTCTCTCCTTTTTTCTGCCTGAATTTTGAAGTCTCTGAAATTGGATTTGTTTGGCTTCTGCATCTCGCAAAAGCGTTTCTCATTGCTTTGGAGAATAACTACTATTTTTGCCTGAGCTGCATAGAGGGCAATTGCTATGGTAAGCAGTTCACCACCCATGGACACATTTGAATCACAGTTGGATATTGCTTGCACCATAATCAATCCCAATTGACACTATGCCCTCACTACGAGTGTGCCAGTTTTGGAAAAATGCCAGTAAAACAGGCTGTAATACCAGATCTGGCATTCTTCCCAGACCAGCACACTCTCAGTTTGCCGGTAGGGGCAGTGAACTACCAGTAGGCCAGACCCGCCGGGAATTCAGGCCCCTACTGGCAAAGAAATTCTCCCATCAACGTCACCAATACTACCGGTGCCGGTGATAGGGGCAGGCCCATTCCATGGAGTCCTACGGCACTCCATGGAATGGGAAGTTAACGCTGTTGTCAGCACCCATAATATCATAGTAACACCTGGATATTGGGTTCTGGTAACGGTAAGGCGAGTTAGCTGGTAAGTCACTGGTGCTACCAGTGGGTTATCGGCAAACTCGTGATGAGGGCCTAAATCTTTTAACGCATTTTTACCTATTTTGGCATTTTTTGCTAAAGAGACCACAGTCATTTTGATAGGTAGATTATTCAACTGGATTTGACACTTTCTGTATTGCTCATGGATTGTGCAGACCACAAGCCTCCAGGCTTTAGGCATCCAGCCTTCTTCTCTCATCTACCTACCCTCTGAGGAAAGTAGTGAGTATAAGGGCTTCTTTTACACATTCTTAATATCACATTGGGAAAGAGGTGTGCTATTGGAAGGGCAGTTCATTTGATGAGGTTGCCTAGTGAGACCTAATGAGGCCGTCTGTTACTTTTGAAGTGTTTTTTTGATTGTTCTTGAGTATACATAGATGCAGTGAAAATGATAGCTGCCTATTCATTTCTACCCTTTTGCATATTGACTGTGTTATGTATGCTGACAATATTGGTACCAATGTTTCTTTACTTTCTATTTCTCCGAGAAAATAATTACACTTTACATTCAACTGTAAGGCCATTCATTGAGTGTTCTTTATTGAGAATCCAGTCAGAAACATTAACACACATATGAAGTGTCGTGCCTCTATTTAAAGTAATGTACATTGATATATTGCATGTGGTGCATGTTATGATATGAAAAGTGTTAGTCGAAGGTTTGAGCAGTGGTCCATCAATAAAATATAAGTGACATTATTAAATCTGTTCTGTGTGGAAGAGTGAGGGTAGCCAACCACAGCATGGGGTTGTTGCATACTCTCTCTTCTGATAGATAGAGACAAATATTTGCTTTTCTCTACCTCTATTCCTACCTCAGCCTATACTGGGGGGCTATAGGACACCCCCCTGGGAATGGAGTAAAGGCTCTCTGAGGTAGAGGTGAAAAGAATCACGCCAATTAGGTGACCCTGGGTCTGCCCCTAACAGCTCAAACAGTCTTACACCCTAAAATATTTTCCATACTTAGCTACTGAAGAAGGTCTAAGGGGGCTCCTACCGGCCAGGCGATGCAACAAATACATGTAAATATCTCAAAACACACTCTAGTGAAGAGCAAGGTGTCCCTTTTAAGCAAGTACTCTCAATAGCTATCTAGCTAAGAGATAATAGAATGGCTCACCCACGTGTTGTTGTCCCTATACCTGTAGATTGCTGCTGAGCAGTAACCAGGTGGTTAATGGAAGGATATCCTAGGGACTTAAACACCAATTTTACAGTGGCTGTGCCTAGAGGATTGCCAGGGGAAACATTGATTACATTTATGAAGATGCCTGGCATCATGCAAGGGGACGGGTTTGACTTCCTACACATCAGAAGGGATCTAGACCAGATACAGTACACATCATGTAGGTATCCTGAGTTGGCTTTGCAGCAGGTAGACCACCAGAACTGGCTTCAAGGGATTTTGACATATCCCACTACCAGGGCTAGGCATGACTCTTTTGCTGTTGGATGGTTAACCTTAGAACATATCCTTAGGTTCCACCCAAACAGGGAGGTAAATGACCCCTACACTGGGAAACATTATGAACTCCTGAGGAGAAATTCTGACACTCTCTGTGCTCAAGCTGTGGAGTACAGAGCTCTGGGGGATGCACCAGCAGCACCCAGACTGATATTAACAGAGGAGGAAGGAACACTTCAATTCCAGATCCTCAGAACCTTAATGGACACCTGCCCCTCAAGGCAGGAGACATCCCTAGATGGTATTCCACTAAATTGAGCCAGCTTGAGGCAGCCTATACTCAAGTCACTCCTCAGCAGAGGCATAGGGTTTTAGCAATCATAATGCCAACAGGTTGTAATCCACCTATGGAACACTGCAATAGTTGAGTTTCAGTGTATAGTTGGTTATACCTACATTTAATAGGGACTCCTTCAATTACAGCACTAACATCCATTCTGGGAGAGATACTAAACTCCCAGGGAGCAGAAGCATCAATTAGTCTAGGATTAGCAATAGCTGACTGCAATTATCCAAAAGGTGAATCAGTGGGACTAGAGGTGCTGCCCAGTGAACAGGAAAAGAAGATCCACTTTAATCAATTGTAACAGCTACTTATAGATCCCTAGGTAAAGATCACCTGGTTAGATGCCCCGGGAAGGGGACAAAGAAATAACAAGGTGAGAGTAAGCACACTATAAGGGCACCACCTACTAGCATTACTCCTACCAGACAGGAACCAGGCAGAAATGCCTTCTCAGCTAGAGGCAGAAAGGGAAGGATACATGCTTATAGTATTCTCCACATAGGAGAGGAAGTTTGAGGGACCTTTCATAGCAGAACAGTATATGTAGAGATAGTACAAGCCCCAGGCAAGAAGCTGGTTGCGGTAGGAGATCTTACAAGGGTAGAAGTGGTGCGAAAAAACCTATCATTTAAGGGATAGGGCACAGCTTAGTCAACCACAAAGATACACAGATGAAGACTATCCTTATCCTTCACAGAAAGAGAAGAAACAGTGCTCAGCACCCAAGGAAGATAAGAAGCCCTCTAGGAGGGAGGAGAAGAAAAGTGAAAGCAAGCAAACTGCAGATTTGAGAGTGGACAATGCAAACGCTCTAAAACAGTCTCACAGGATAATACCAGTTATTAAAAAAACAGATGATTGGGTGGTGGTACAGTTGGATTCTGCTACAAAAGTCTCCATATTCAGAGAAGGACACAATTACATCACATTCCTACTGATCAGAAGGTAGAATGTATTATTCCCACAGGAGAAGTGGTTGAGGAAAATGAAGTGTACATAGTTACAACACAACATCAAAAGGAAATAGAGACAATTTTGGTCTAAATTGCACATAACACAAGATGGCCTTTTAGCAGAACAAGACTGCTCATGATTGCCTACGCAGTACATTAGGGAAATACATTAGGGAAATCCCCAAGTGGGAAGGTGTAATTAAGCCAGCTTTTTCAGATGAAGTTGAGGTACAAGTAGTGAATGCTAATGCAGCCACGTAACATGCCATTATTTGCAACACCAAAGTCTCAGAGCAAATATTCAATCAAAGCACAGTCTATACCACATTTAAAGGACATAGCGGATCAGTTATTACACCAAGGGGTTCTAGCACAACAGGCAAACCCACACAACACAGCATTACATCCAATTTCTAAAAACATATGGTTCACATAAACTGGTTATTGACTTTAGGATTTTTAGCGCAAGTACATGCACAGGGGCTATTCAGAACATTCATAGTTCAGGCCTTCTGAGTAACATACAGATATTTAAATATAAGACTGTGTTGGATTCAGGAAATTGATTTATTGCACAACCTTTGGGTCCAGAGAGCTATGCATACAAAGCAATAACATTCATAGGAAAACAGTTTCGCCTCACAGGACTCCCACAGGGATACACAAATAGTCCAGGGCTATTCTCCAGTAGAATACAATCCCTCTTAGAAGGCATACAGACATGCTGGACATATGTAGAGGACATATACTGCACAGATGATGATTTGAGTAAATACTTAGAAAAGGAGGATTTGATTATAAGGATATTAGCAGCTAAAGGCTTCATTTTCAATTTTAAGAAATCAGAAATAGCCAATAGAGAAATCATATTTCTGGTTTTTTCATTATCTGATGAGGGAAGGGTCCTTGCACCTCTATTCCTAGAGAAATGTGCACACTTGCAGAGCTGACATACACTTAAGTAGTTACAGGCCATACTAGGCCTTTTGAATTTTGGACGTTCATACATTGCAAACTATGCATCATTAGTGAAGCCACTATATGACTTGTTGAAGGCCAGCATCTGTCTATCAGACTGGTAGGGGAAGCACACACGCATTCTGCGCCACATGCACCACCAGATTACTCAAAATAGTCATCTTCAGGACAGAAACATGGATAAAGATTTAGAAGTGACACTATTGCTGGTTGAAATGCTTTTACATATGTAGTATGTAACCAAGGAGAGCCAAAACTCATAGCATACCATTGACATGATAGAGACCAGAAATGAGCTCCAGAAGAGAAGATTGTGGCAGCAGTTCAAATGAAAGTGCAGAAGGAATGCACATCAGCTGCAAACACAATTATGCACATACATACACTGTTAGTGGAATTATAAGCAGCTACACGCTCTAGTATTGTAAATGCGAAGTTACTACACTGCAGATGGGTACAATGGGCCTCAATGGAGACATCATATATAAAATATCATTATAAACCAGAACTGTCGCAAATATATGAAATGGAATGGTATTTAAAGCCAGAAGAAAATGCAGCAGTACCAGACATTCCACTTTTGTGGTTTGCAAATGTAAGATACTGTGATGGAAGTGCTGTTCCAGCAGTTAGGACGCACTCCAAATATTCTGCTCCCTGTGCTGCTGTTAAATGGTGTTTCAAGCATAAAAATGAGTTAGAACACCATACCAGCATACCTAAACAAAACATTTACGGGACACATCAGCTCAGGTTGATGAGTTGCAAGTTCTCCTCCTTGCACTGAAACAAGTCAGTCCACAGAAGTCCACTTTAATTATGTTTGATTCAGACTATGTAGTAAAAGGCTATAACTTTGACCTAAAATGGTGGCAAACCAATTAATTCAGAGATTCCAAAGGCCAACCAATATTTTCAAAACAACTTTGGCAATAAGTATGGGACATCAAGAAGTCTAGGTCTCTCATCTGGGTTAGGCATACAAAAGCACATAGAAAAGATTATGTGCACAGTGCAGGCAATGCACTTGCCGATCAGTCAGCGAATTGTACGAATGGTAGTGGCAGCATTAACACACTCTGATACATACATAGATGAGGACATAAAAGCATGTTTAGATGCCAATAGTCCTAACCCACCAGGGTTCCCCACAATTTATATTTATACTGTAAAAGAAAATACAGTGATGGTCACTATCCCTAGCTCAAAAGGAGGGCCTGTTGACACCATACTACCAAATAAGCAGGATAGATTTAAACTAATCTCTGCAGCACATGCAAGTGTATCCACAACTCACTGTGGGGGTGTCAGCTACTACACGACTCTTGCAAGACATATATCAGTGGCCAGGTTTTAGTAAAAAAGTACAACTCTACATAGCAAATTGCTCCATATGTTAACAACCAACAGTAGACAATTCCGGAAAACCACCAGAAAAAAAACACACTCGTAAGGGCAACAGTGCCTTTTAAATGCATGTAAATGGATCACATAGGTCCACTGACACTGTCAACAAATATAAATATTTGTTGGACATGGTAGACTTGTGCACACGGTTCTCCAGAGGAAAGCTGGTTGTAGGGAGGCCATAAAAGGATTGCTGTCCTTAGTAGCTATGACAGTACCGAAATTGCTCCACGCTGACAATGGGCCAGCCTTTTCAGGCAACACATTAAAAGAGGATCTGTCAAGCTTGGGTTGTACTCTGCACTTCTCTAATCCATTTCTGCTGCTGTCAAAGGGAGTTGTTGAGAGAGCCAATTGGATAACAAAGCAAGCCTTGACTCAGTGCATCCTCTCTTCTGGAGGTAATTGGGTAAATTATGTATCTTTAGTGCAGCGTAGCATAAACAACCTACCTTGCCTTTCTCAATGTGCGGCGCTCCCATGTATATGCCTGACTTACACAATCCATGTAGTTTTCTCACCAGGCCAGATGAACTGCTTCTCATAAATCTCCAGAGAGACTCCATCCAAGCTCAAGAAGCATTTCCACAGCACCAAGATAAAGACAAGTCATAGAGCACCTTCAAGTCTGGGGACTATGTCCTAGAGAAGATACATGACAAAGAAGCACTTGGACCATACTATAGACCTTTGGTGAAGGTACTGGAACGAATTGGCTCAAGAACACCCATCCTGCCAGCCCTACCTCCGAAAAAATGTACGCGTCAGTGGTCAACAGATCACCTTAAACCAGCTCAAGATGATTACTCCCCTGTTCCTTAGGGAGGAGACTCTATATCTTTAACAATCTGACAAGCAGGCAAGAGTATATCAACACACAATTATAACAGTTAATCCAAAAATCTCCTCATCCTATGAGAATATTTCCATTTTACTGAGAATTGAAGAGCAAGAAACAAGGCTAGAATTAGAGCCAAGCTCAAGGTCCATCATGAAGATGAAGATAGCTGACAGTCCAAAGTGCACCAAGAACTGTAAAATGTTTATTGGAGTAGTAATCCGGTTCTACGCTTTGCTGTGGATATGTCTTCTAATATTTTTTGTCCTATTGACCATACACTTTTTTTTATCCCGTTGGAGATCCTGATGATCAGCAGACAGTTGAGCATGACACCTTTTGCCTTACCACATACCCATGAGGGAGGTTCAGGCTGCTGAAGCAGGGTGGAGTCTCAACACAAATAAACATGTACCCACCAGAGTTAAGGCAATTCTGGACACCAGTATAAAACCTACAGTGGGCTTAGTATGCAACTTCAGATACATACACTGTCAATGATAGATGAATCTAGGATAGTGTCCTATAAGATGTATGTCTCGGACACCTATAGGAACATGTTGAGGGCAAAGATAGAAGCCTTTTCTCAAGGGGACACTATCAGATCCTGAAGATGATCTAGAAAAGTTAGATGATATGGCAGACCAGGTATGTTTTGTGAAATATTTTGACATATTTCCTTTTTATAAACAGAAACCAGTGCAGTGGGCAAACATAACCAACTGGGATCACTGTCGTGTTCCATTCTTGAATTCACCACCAGAGTTTAAGGCACAATTTCCATACTTACAAAAACCCAAGGTGGAGGCAAAGGTTGTAGTGCTGAATGACTATATATTTCCCCCGCTACTAGCAAATGACCAGTTTATGTGGTCCACACATTCTGTGGTGTATGATAAAACATTCTATGCCACAATGACTGAGGAAACATGGCAAGACGTCATGCCTCTTAACATGAAACTTGGCAAGCATGTGGAGCAGACACTCTAGATTTAGCATGTAGAAATCCACATTTAATGCACTTCCTCAAATCCACTCATGTTGCGGTAATTTATAGTTCATGCATTCTATCCACTCATCCAGATTGGGAAGCCAAAGAGTGTACACTCTGCAAGTTACCTACACACCTTAATGAAGCAATGTGGGAAAACAGATATGAACATATTAACAATGCCTCAGGCATTCCAGTAGGCTGGAACTTGGTGACAATGCTAACGCAGGTTCGAATCCCGGCAAGGCCAAACTCAGCCTTTCATCCTTCCAAGGTCGATAAATGAGCACCACACACCGTGGGTAATAATAAGCAGCGCTCAGATACCTGAGGGTTCGTAGCGCCATATAAGTGCCAAATTATTATTATTATTATTATTATTAATGAGTGTCATATGAGGCTGTAGGTCCCTATGCAGCTTTTGTTGCACAGCACATTTCACAAATGTATGCCATCTCCATTGCCAAAGCATGTCAACCAATGGCAAAACAAGCACCTCTAAATGAGGTCATTAGTGAGATAGACACATGGGGAAAATCAGGTAATTGGTTGACAATCCTAGAGAGGATAGGCCAACTTAAAAAGGCTAGGACCAAAAGAGAGACAAAAGATGCAAAAGATGCTGTCCTGAAGATCCAAAGACTACCAGGACAGAGAAGAGCCTTCTTGACGCTAATGACAACTTCATTGCATTACAGTGGGTAATCTACAATCTGAGAGATGTGGTAGTGTATATGGTGCATATCATCCAAGTGGACTTGAAAACCCTACCTGGTGAAAAACAAGCAGTTGTCGAACTTCTAAAGATAACAGACTTCTTGAACACACTGTCTATTGGACTACTATCACATGGCCAAAGCAACTGACAGAAATTAACCTATCAAGACAGGCTGAGAGACAGGCCATTTCAGAGACCACAAATACTCTACAAAGTGTCTAGAAAAATACTTTCTTTGGAATATAAGAGCTTATTTTATGGACACTTCAGGGGATCCTGAATATTCCCATGGCAGCAAGGTCACCTCTGATGTGTGAGCAATTACAATCCTGGGGTATAATGCATCAAGTAGAAGATCAATGGATAAAAAGCAACTATGAGTTGCCCTACACCCATGCTTATGTGATGCATGAGGGCTCTAGTGTTCATCAGTATTCCCTAAAAGACTGTGTGGGAATTCCCCATGTAGGATGCCAGGCCATTTTTAATATCAGCCCATGTGAGCAGAATTTTAACACCACCAAATGTATGTTGACAGCAAATTAAGTGGAATGTTTTAGTAGCAAAGCCCTACTACTTCCTAAGGAAGCCTGCACCTTGCAGTTCAATGCTTCATGCTGTGGTATGCCTGTGGGAGGTGCCAGCTTGATGACTGTCTCTAAGGTGGCAAAATGTTGTGACGTTATCCTTCATCCACTTGTGCAGACAGAGCTAGTGCTATTACATTGGCCTGAAGTGAATCTAATGCCTCTGCAGTTCGTGCAGTTATCATTGAAACTGATATATCTCCTGAACATGAAGATTCATATCACCAGTACCACAGAAACCTTTGTGTAAGCATCAAACGGAGCACTTCAAATGGTCAGAGACCTGGTGCAAAAACACCAGACTGGCCAATAGAGATTCATACTGCTCCTCTCCATCAAATGGGAGCTCCATCCTGGGATCCATTTCTGGCTAGCTGATGGATTCAGTTTTCTCCTTCAATCCATTGACAAGCATATTGGACTTCTTTGGGAAAATAAGATCAGGGATTATACCTATTTCTATATCCTCAGAGCTAAGTTCATCCTGAACATCTTTTTATTTGATCGTAGCAAATAACATAACATATTTTTAATGCACCACAGCTGTACCCTGATTGACATACAGGAACTGTTTGAAACCTTTTGTGTGATGAAAAGCTACCCATCTCTGGTTAAACATCAGACTTACGTCGTCAACAGGCACTTGTCTGCTGACCTGTATCTGCCAAAGCAAGCTCTTCTCAAGAAGATATGTTTATGTTATAATACTATTTAATTTCTAGGAACCGTTAAAGATTCTGAGTGAACATTTTCAGCAACTGGTACTATGTAGTATGATCTATTCTTTATTTTCTTTTGTCTCTTCACTCTTTTTTACATGATACCTAACCACCTTCATGGCATATTCTATGGCTTATGGGGGGGTGACATGTATTTTGGTGAGGCCTACGATTGAGCGATATCTCAAGCCATGCTGACATGTGCATAGTGAATTACATTGCAATATATTTATTCAGTGAACTTATATTAGGAGTAATTAATAGAATTTCCCATTCAGTTTGAATATCTGGGCTCTGCGCCATCCTTATCTCTTGTTTTGGAGCACACAGGTACATTGCAAAAACAATACTTCTAGGCTGTACTCCAATGGTCTGGGAAGTCCCTTTTCCCCAGCAAATATTTTAAAAGAATCTGGATGCAATAACACCAGATCCCTCCCAGAAATTGAGTCAACACTTTGAACCCAAGTTGTTTTATGCCTGGTCCATTTCCGTCCTGTAGTTTTTACTGTGCACTGTGCAGAGAGTGTTTCTTTTTCTGTATGGGGAAATGAATGGGCAATAGACTGAAACAGCTCTTTCAAACTTTCTTAATAAAATTTTCATTTTTTAACAGATCTTTTCTGGAATTTCCACTCTGTGGGGGGGATATAGGGAGAGGGGTGACAAACCTTTTGTTTGCGAAATGTCAGTCAAATCGATCATGTGAGTCAAAAGTTATTAGCAATTAAGTTGTCGGATTTCCTATGTATCGCGATACTCATGTTAGCTAAATTGCGGTGACCACTGCATGATAATATATATATATATATATATATATATATATATATATATATATATATATATATATACGTATATATATATATATATGTATAATATGAAGAAAAATTTACAAAATAACATAATGTGCTTTATCAATCAATAGATACAAATATTATATGAAAATCATGATAACTTTGGTAAAACCATTTATTTTTCAAATAATTTCCAGATAGTTATATAGGGGGTAATTCATGGATTATTTGTGCCGAAAAAAATGGGATTTGTACGCCATTCTGCCTGCAAATCCCCATTTGTTAAACAGGGATTTGCGGGCAGAATGGTGCACAAATCCTGTTTTTTTCAGCACAAATAATCCATGAATTACTCCATAATGTCTATGCTTCTATATTTTCTAATGGTACATTTTGTTTATGCAAATTGTTAAAGCATTTACGTGCATGATTTTAAGTACTATATTGTTTGTTGTGACAGTATTATTATTTAGATTAATGTATGTTGCTATATTATTGTATAATGTAATTGTGTTGTATTCATTAGTATTTTTTTTATAAAACATTACCTTTTGAAGTATGATACATTTTGTTTAATGACAGCCTCCATATTGCCCCTTTCAGCTCTCCCTCCAATGTGAAGAACAACTTTTAGAAATAATCTAATTACAATAGCCAAGTTTTACATTGAAAAATGTTAAACTGTGTATGTCAATGTACCTTAGGGTTTGAAAAAATACAAATGAAAGATATTTTCAATGTACTTGTTAAAACAGAAACACTTTTATTCACTTGTTCAAAATTTCACTGGATATCATAACAGAGATTGCTAGAAAGTAAGGAAGTATGTAGAAGTATATTTAAATGTTACAACTACATTAATTTGTTATTATGCAACTTTTAGCTTGCTGTTGCCATTTTTAATAAAATATTTTATGCATCTTTTACACTCCATGGCATTCTTTGTTTTATGATAATTTGTTTATCATCATATTTAAACCATACATAATTTTGCCTTACATGTGTTATATAACAACCACTGTTTGTGTTGTTTCCATGGTGATAAATTATACTTTCTGTTTTATAATGAGTTACACAAATAGACACTTGAGAATGTGTATAATTTGTAATGGAAGCATTTAATTTTACACCGTGTGCTCTATATCTTAGATAAGTACAACAAAGTTTGAACAACGTTTGATTGGCTTTTCCCATCATGCGCAATTGTCGTTTGTAAGACTGTTTAAGACCAGATATTTAAATGGGATTTTGTACACACGGGGAATAGTTCCATTATTAATATGTTTAAACTTGCAAAAATGACAAGACTTGCTCTGATTTCTATATACATATTTTATAACCATTTCATAAACATGTATTCCAGCTGTAATATTTGAAATATTGCCAACAATAATACCCATGGATTTTGGTGCTGATTGTTGGAGAATACATTTGACATGATATTTTATCTACTTCCGTACGTTTTAAAGTATAGTTATGAGCTTTGGCAGAATTATTACAGAAGCATTTATTAGTGATATCAATTATTGATTGTACTGATAAAACAAACAATTTTCATGTCTATATTTTTATTTATTGTATTAAAGGTTCTACTTTTCACAGCATATGTTAAATTACATTAGCTTAATAATTTACTCCAGTATCGTTAATAATATCTGGAAGGCTATTTTCATAACATTTTGCTTACGGAAGGTATTCATTCTTGAAACTTTACTCTGTTTACTTGTAGTTGTGACTTTACTACTACAATCTTGTACTTTTTTTTTCCAACAACATTCTATTGAATTTTACAAGATGGGATGGTACATGCAACAACGCAATACAGGTCAATATGAGCGTTAATTAAAGCCTTTATAGTCTATTTCGAGTCGTAGAGTGGAGGAGAGAGAGAGTGGGAGGTTCCTGGATGCGGCGGTTGGGCAGGCGAGATCTGAGAGACTGTTCCTCTATGTTCTGGAGTGTTCGGGGGCCGGTCGGGGATTAGTAGAGGGGGCTGCATTGGAGCCATCTGGTGAGCGGTGGCCTCCTGGTGAGGGTTGGGTATTTGGCCGCGTAGTCAAGGAAAGGGTCCCATACATTTAGGGTTCTATTTAAGGAGTCAGAGCGGATTGCAGTGATTTTTTCTGATACTGCAATCTCCCAGCATTTGGCCCACCATAGGGCAATTGAGGGGTCACTTTTGTCTTTCCATAATCGAGCCATTGCGATCTTCGCGGCTAGCAGTAGATGGTTGCAGAGTCGGGAGATATGGCCTGAAATCGGGAATGCTCCATCGCCGGTTTCACCCAGAAGGACGATGCCTGGGTCCCATGGAATTGAGAGGCCAGTTATTTCCTTAATGTGCTTCAGCACCTCTTTCCAATATATTTCTGCCTTTGGGCATGTCCATACTAAGTGGTAGAGGGAACCGGGGACTTGACAGCCTCGCCAGCATGAAGCGGGAAAATCCGGGTTGGCTTTATTGATTTGTGTGGGGGTGATGTAGTATCTGAAGCATAGCTTATAGCCTCCTTCTTTATTTGTGACGCATTGCGAGCTTTTATGTAGTCTAGTCCAAATTTGTTCCCAGCTTTCTACTGCTATTTCCCGGCCGATATCCTTTTCCCATTCCATCATATATCTTTCTTTCTTTGCTGGGTCCGATCTGTCGAGGAGTCGGTATATGGTGGATATTCTACCTTTGTTGGTCGGGGACGTTAGCGTGAGTTCCAGGGCTGTTGGCTCTCTCGAGCATTTGTCCCGAGTCCTTCTGTGGGATAACCAATGCCTAGTTTGTGAGTATCGGAATCTTTCCCGTTCACCCACTCCGAATTTTGTTTTACACCTCTCGAAGGTGATGGGGGAGCCCTCTTCAATGAAGTCGCTAGTTTTTGCCAGGCCCCCTGCTATCCATGCGTGGAAGTCTCGAGGCGGGTTACCAGGGGAGAAGTCTGGGTTGTTCCAGATGGGAGACATGGGTCCCAGGTAGCTGCGAAGTCCCCACTTCCGCGCTGCGGTTTTCCAGCAATGGGTTGTGGTAGTTGTGGCCGATAGTGGCCCTGAGTTGGGTTGCGGTTTTGGTGTTGGCAGGTGTGGGAGATCTTGTAGTGGGACCGGGCACCAGGATTCTTCGATTTGACGCCATAAAGGTGGGTCTGCTTCTTGCACCCAGGCGAAAGCATGGGATAGTTGAGCCGATAGTGAGTATCTGGCCAGGTCGGGGACTCCCATTCCACCTAGGGGTTTGCTTTTCATCATGATTTGTTTATTGATCCTGGGCCTCTTCCCTCCCCAGACAAATTCCATTAATTTCTTCTGTAGTGCTCGTATGGCCGGGGGTGGGATTTGCAGTGGTAGGGATGCGCATTGGTATAACCATCTGGGCATTAGGTTCATTTTCACGGCTGAGATTCGACCGAACCATGAGATTTCTTGTTGTTTCCATCTTTTGAGATCGTTTTGCAGCGCCTTGAGTAATTGTGGGATGTTTTTTGAGTATAGGCGCGTTGGGTTTCCGGTGATCTTTACTCCGAGGTATTCTATGGCATCTTTGGCCCAGGGAATCGGTGAGAGTGGGGTGAGCGCGGCCTCGTCTAGGTGAGATAGATTGATGGGGAGTGCTGAGGATTTTGTTAAGTTGACTTTAAATCCTGACATGGTGCCGAATGTCTCAATCTCTTTCCATAGGGTCCCCAGGGAGTCTGGGAGGTCCGTCATCGTTAACATCACGTTGTCAGCATAGAGGGCAATTTTATACTCGTGGTTTCCCACCTGGATGCCTTTTATGGTTTCGCTTCGTCTGATTCCAGCGGCGAAGGGTTCCATGGATAGGGCGAAGACCAGGGGAGAGAGCGGGCAGCCCTGTCTGGTGCCTCTAGTGATACGGATGAGGTCGGATCTTGTGCCATTAACTTGGAGTTGTGTAGTGGGGATTTGATAATTGGCCATGACCCATGCTGTAAAGTTAGGGCCGAAGCCAAAGCGTTGGAGGACTTCGTGTATGTATCCCCAGTCCACTTGATCAAAGGCTTTGTGGGCATCTAATGAAATTACAGCCATTTTTGTTTTGGATTTATGAGCTCCTTCAATTAGATTTAGTACTCGCCGTATGTTGTCGTGGGTCCCTCTGCCAGGGATGAATCCTGTTTGGTCAGGGTCGATTAGGCTTGGGAGCGTTGGGCCCAGTCTTCTAGCCAGCACTTTGGCAAAGATCTTCCCGTCGTTGTTCAGGAGCGATATGGGCCGATAGGAATCTGGCAGTCCAGGGTCTTTTCCGGGTTTGTGCAGCAGGATCGTGATTGATTCAGCCATGGATTTAGTGACGGTTTTCGTAGATAGGAAGGAATTGAATAGGGTAGTTAGTTGTGGGGCTAGGACTCTGGCGAATCTTTTGTAAAAGGTCACGGTTCGGCCGTCTGGGCCTGGTGCGGAGGGTTTGAGAATTTTGATGGCTTCGGTAATTTCTTCTTCTACGATGGGGGCCTCAAGGTGCTCCAGGTGGTCGGAATTGCGGGGCGGTAGTGTGTTTAGGTATTCAGGTAGGTCTTTTAGATTTAACGGAGTGCTGGACATTATAGAAGTGTGGTATCTCAGTAGTTCGATTATTTTCTCCGATTGGGATAAGAGCAGTTTTCCATTTCCCCCTCGTAATTTGAGTATGTTGTTTGGACTGCGGAGCGCTCTTAGCTTCTGTACTAATATTCTATTTGCTTTGTTTCCTTTGGCGTAGTAAAATTGCTTTGTGTATGCTAGGGATTTGGCTGTTCGGTCGGCGCAGTGCATTTCCAAGGCTATTTTTGCCTTGCTCAGGGCTCGCTCGTTTTTCCTTGAGTATTGCATTTTTAGCTGTGACTCATGGAGGGCTACTTCCTTTTCTAGTTTGGAGGAGGCTATGTTTGATATTCTTTGCTGCTCTGCTCCGGCCCCTATTAATACGCCCCTAACTACCGCCTTCATTGCGTCCCAGATTATGCTGATGGGAGATGTTTGTGTGGTGTTCTCTTCAAAGTACTTTATCAATGAGTCCTCAACTTCGGCCCTTATACTCATGTCTAGGAGGAGTGAGTCATTCAGTTTCCAGTACCTTTGAGGGGGGATTTCTGGCCTGAGATGGCCACATTTACAGATATCGGGGAGTGGTCGGAGATCATGCGTGTGTGGATATCTGTGTTGATGACACAGGGGACAAGGATGCCGGGGATTAAAATTAGGTCAATTCTTGAGTATCCCTTATGAACGTTGGAGAAATGTGTGTAATCTCTTGTGGCGTCGTTTTGTATTCTCCATGCATCTACTGTCTCTGTTTCTCTGAACAGTTTAAGTAAGGCGAGGGCCTGTGGGTAATCATTGTTCGTGGCGGGAAGAGATTTGTCTAGCAATGGGTTGGGGATGGTATTGAAATCTCCGCTGATGAATAGGTGGCCTTCACGGAAGGCTAGGATTGTTGGTAAGATGCTGTTTAAGAACTTGCTTTGGGCGGTATTGGGGCTGTAAATTGAGCCTAACGTGATGGGAAGTTCTTCGAAGAAGCCTTTGAGAAGCAGGTAACGACCTTCTGGGTCTCTTCTTATTGTGATGTTGAGGAACGGAATTTTGTCGCTGAGCAGGATTGCCACTCCCCTTTTCTTCGAGCCAGAAGTGGCGAAGAAGGACTGTTTGTATCTCTTGAATTTTATGCGGCGTTCATCCTCTGCGAGTAGATGTGTTTCTTGTAGTAGGACAATGTCCCCGGCCAGTTGTCCCAGGCAGTGTTCCACCGATCTGCGTTTTCTTGGTGAGTTCATCCCCTGTATATTCCAGGAGAGAAGTCTTAACTCGCTTAAGTTAGTCATCTCTGGCGGCGTGGCGATGAGGATGCAACGCGGGATTTGTCCCTGGGCTGCTCTGTGAGGTTTGGGTAAGGCCTGTTGAGTGGAATGATTTGTGGGCTTGTTTTCGTATGTTGTTGCATGTTGTGTTGCGTAGTCTTTGAATGGTTCTGGGGACGGTGAATAATCGTGCTGCGTGAAGCATTCTTGTAAGTGTCGAACTTTTCTTGTATATTTTACTTTTTCCCAACGTTGAACTGGTAGATGGAACTTCTACCTACTGCCACTGGGGAACTTGTGGCACCAATGCGCTCATTGTGGCCAACTGGACCGTCGGGACGAACCAGGTGCAGGCTCGTCAAAAGACCTGCCTCTGTGTGTGAGTGTGCGAGTTGCTTGCGATGATATCAGGGGGGCTTCATGCTTCATTTGGTCTTGGGAGACCAATGCTTGAGGAAGCCATTGTTTCATGGACCGGGGAGATGCCGCTGTGTGCTCAGCCCCTGTCGCCGTCTTTTTTCGGGGGGCCTCTGAGTATGCGCAGTCTGTTGGGTTTGGACCATGACCCTCCTGGGGAATCATCTCTGGGAGGGTGAGCTGGATCTTCCGGCACAGCGCTGGGGTCGGCCCTGCTTATGCCCATGAGTTTCTCCGCCTCACTCAATGACTGTATTTGTCTCTGCGTTCCGTCCCATTTGAATTTCACTGCGGTGGGAAATCCCCAGTGGTATGGGATTTTCTTCTCTTGTAGCCAGGTTGTCAGGGGCCGCATTGCTTTCTGTTTCAGGAGTGTTGCGCTCGCCAGGTCTTGATACAGGGAGATCGTAGACCCTCTGAAGGTGATCTGTCTCATTTGCCTTGCTTCTCGCATGATGTCCTCTTTTATCTGAAAGAAGTGAATTCTGGCCAATACATCCGGGGGGAGAGTGGAAGTTTTCCTTGGAGTAGTTCTGTGCACTCGGTCCAATTCTAGGGGGGAAGCGTCTGGGAGGGTGATGATGAAACGAAAAAGGTCTGATATGTAAGCTTTCAGGTCTGATTCCGGAATAGTGGTTGGGATGCCTCGGATTCTGATGTTGTTCCTCCTTGATCGATTTTCAAAATCCTCTTGTTTTGCCTCCAGGATGTTACATCTGGCTTCGAGGGCAGCTATCTGGTCCTTGTTATGCTCATCTTCGAATCTTTGGTCACAGACTTCAGCTTCGATTTCGGCGGTCCGATGTTCCACTTCCCCCATTCTTTTGTCAAGTGTGTTTATTTTCTTGGTGATTTCCTCAGAACTTTTTTGGATCTCCCTGGTTAGGGCTACCAATAGGTCTTGCAGGTCCGCTTTGGTTACAGCTTGAGGCGAAATGGGATCTGTTTCTGCGGCTGGTGGAGTACTATTTTTGATAGTATCCTCCGGTGGGTCGGCTGTCTTAGCTCTTTCGGTAGCAGCAGACGACATGAGGGTGATAATGTCAGATTGTTTAGGTGCCTTCCCGCCTCTAGACATTGTCGTGAGGGATTGAGGAGAGTGGTGGTGCCTCAGGGTTAGTGAGGTGCTGAGAGCTCAATGTTGTCCGGGAGATTTTAGGGCCGGGAATCTGAGTCTGAGCCAGTGAGGAGAAGTCCGGGTTCGGAGGGGTTCCGGAGGCGTGAAGGCGCAACAAACGGAATTGGGGCTGCGTCGGAATCCCAGGTGGATCAGGCGAGATTTGGATTTATGGGATCACGGAGAGTCAGGACAGCGGGTCCATGGAGCTTCAATCTGCTACCCCCGGTGTGAGTAGATTGTCCTCCCTCACCCCCCTGACTCCTCACCTCCTGACTCCGGTTCTGGGGTGCTGTGCAGCTGTAGTGAACACTTGCGGCCAGGAACAGCCTGCGGAGCTGTTGGGGGGATCAACCCCAGCCGGACTGTGGAATGATGGTCCAGGAGGGGGGCCCGTTGCTGCGGTGCTGCGGTGAGTGGGCTCTGGCGGAGGTCCTCAGGGTGGGCGCCGGGCTTGGAAGTGGCGGGGCTGCAGGAGTGGTGGAACGGGTCCTTGGGCCGCTGAGTTAGTCCAAAAGGGTGGCGCTGTGGTGAGCCGGGAGTTCCCCCGGGAGTGCCACCGCCCGTGTAGTGCCCCGATGAGGGCGAGGGAGGCCCGGGAGTCGGGGCCTCAGTGGCTCCGATGGAGGGATTGGGACTTGAACCCCCCTGGCGGGCTTGATAGCCGGCCGAAGTGCGGGCCCTTGAGCTCTGGTGGTGAGCAGGAAAGCTGGTGGCCTCCTGCGGCGGGCTGAATGTGTGGAGGCAGGCTGACCGTGCGGTGAGCGGCGCCGCTTGATTCCGGGCTCTGGAGGGAGGGGGGCTGTCCAGCGGCTGCGTCCCGGCCAACGGGCGAGCAGGAAGGGATAATTGTGCCTGCTTCAGGCGTGTGTGGGGCTCGCTCTCGTCGGGCTCGGAAGCCGTGGGTTTGTTGGCGCAGTTAGGAGCTTGTGGCTGTGTGTGTGCAAGTCCTGGGCGCGGAGCAAGGCCGAACCGCTCCACATCAGGGCTCGGACGAGCAGATGGCGTCCCGGCAGGTGAAGGGAGGATCAGGTTTGGCGCCTTTGTTTCCTCGGGCGCAACTCTGCTTCAGGCAGTGCTTAATAGGGAGGCTGAGAGGTGGGTCCAGGGGCAGTGAGACACCATAGCAGGCGATGAACAAGCGGACATTGGATCATCGCGGACGGGAGCCGATCGGCAGGGCTTCTGTGTTCGTTCCGCCCCCTCCTGGGTAGGCTCCGGCACTCACTGTTGCGGCGGCCATTTTACTGCCGAGTGGGCCCCGGGGCTGTTGACAGGTCTCCCTCGGCCGTTTCGGCGTGAAACCGGGACCCACTCGGTCGGTGGGTGCTGGGGAGGTTCCCCCACCGGTGGCTTCAATCCTGGGGAAAAACGGAGGCTTGAACCGGCTCTTTTGTGGAAAGGCGCATTGGGCCAGACGGGAGAACTCAGGAAGTCATTCCAGACGAGTCGGCTCCAGGCCATGCCCCCAGCCAATCTTGTACTTTTAAAACTTTGCTTTTACCTTGTTTTGTAAATGCTTTATATTTTTTGGGTATATCAATTGCTGGTAAATGGTTTGCATACATTGATATGATATGATATGGCATTATAACGCGCCTGTACACACATGTTTCTAGGCGCCACAAGACAAGGGAGGGAAGACATAGAGAGGACAAGACAAACAATCCTACTAGGCCTTGTGTCATTCAGATCGTGCAAGTCTGACAATAGAAGTGCAAGGGAAAGGAGAGAGGGAAGTTCAAGGGAGAGGAAAAAGGGGAAGTGAGATCAGGGCAGCATGGCTCTGAGTAAGTATAGCCAGGGCAGCCCGGCTCTAGGTAAGTGCAGGAGGCAAGGTGCTGTAGGGGTTACAGTTACAGCCCGACAGTGCGCGGTAGTCCAGGAAGCAGTGCAGGGGTGACCGGTCATGGAGGAGCCTGTTACCAAGTGAGTCTTTAAGAGAACCAAGCAACCAGTCGGCGCAACAGACAGGTAAGTTAGTAAGAGAGAGAGAAGGCAGATGAGAAAAGGAGAGTCTTGAGCTGCTTCCAGAACTTCAGGTGGTTCGGCTAAAATCTGAGAGGGACAGGATATCCATTTCAGAGGGAGGAACCTGCAGAGGAGAGAGATATCCCACCCACTCTCTGCATGGAGAAGAGCCTGACCATCAGAGAGTTGGAGCTAGCTGAGCGAAGGGCGCTAGAAGGAAGGTATTTCAGATGAGAGATTTGGCTGTATTGAGGGCCCCGGCCCCAAAAAGACTTGTGGACGATGCAGAGGGTCTGGAACCGGATCCTTGCAGCCACTGAGAGCCAGTGGAGGGATTTCAGATCTAGGGAGATACGGTTCCTGGGATAGAGGCCAACGATAAGTCTTGCAGTCCTGTTCTGGATTAGTTGTAGGCAGTGGTAGAAGTGTACCAAATATAGTAGTGGAACTGTGACCCTGGTGGGTGACATGATAGGCAGGAGGGGAGCAACGTTCAATACATTTTTCAAGGGTTGCAATCATGCTGGTTGACAGCAATTGAGTTCAAACGGACGTTAACTGCTTTTGGGTGTTAAAAGGGAAAAGTGTGCTTTAACTTCCCAAATAACCATTCTGGAATGGTGAAAATGGTTGCAAAAGGTTAACAGTAAAAGATAAAAGGACCAGAACTCTGCTCCAGACCGTTCCCCCTCACTTTCGACCACTGGTTGCAGGGGGCGGAGAGTAGAAGTGGGCATATTGAGAAAGAGACTGTTGCAGTAGTCTAGCCTGGAGGGAACCAGGGCTCTGTAGACAGTGATCTTCGGCAGGAAAGTGAGGAAGGGTAGAATACCTCTGAGGAGGTGCAGCTGGAAATGGGCTTTTTGGCAAGGTCTGTGATGTGAGGAGAGAAGGAGAGGGTTGAGTCAAAGATGACACCAAGGTTTTTTGCCTCACAGGAAGGCAAGGGTAGAGGGCCCAAGGAGGGTGGCCAGAGTGAAAGAAGGAAAGCAGTGGTCCCAAGAGAAGGATCTTTGTCTTAAAGGCATCAAGGCAAAGATTGTTAGAGGTGCACCAATTCTGTAGTATGGATAGACAGTCAGGAATGAGCGCGGGAGGAGAGGAGGCTGAGGGAAGCCTGAAAGAGAGCTGCGTGTCATCCGCATAGCACTGATAGTTAGAATAGAAGGTGCAGATCAGCTGGGGCAAGGGGGCCAGATAGACATTGAAGAGTCAGGATGAGAGGATAGAGCCCCAGGGGACATGTGGAGATAAGATGGTGGAGAGAAAGAACCCAAGTTGGACCTGGGAGGGACAGACCAGAAGGAAGGTGGTCGGCCATGCAATGGCCTGATCCGTTCTGCCCAGGTTCACACACAGTCTGTTGATCAGGGTGGCGTGAGTGACCGTGTCGAAAGCAGGGAAAAGGTCAAGGAGGATGAGGACAGAGGCAGAGCTGGAGTCGAGCTAGGCAGACCTTCACCAGTGTTCAGGAGAGAAGTTTCCATGCCACTGGCTGTTCTGAAGCCAGACTGATGGTCAGGGAGGCAGCCAACAGATTCAGTGTGGAGTTTAAGCTGGGAAATGGCCAGCTTTTGCAGGAGTTTTCTCCCGGAAAGGAGTGATAGAAATTGAGCAATAGTTTGCCTGGACATGTCAGATCGGCAGAAGGCCTTTTTTAGGATGGGGTGCACAAGGGAGTGCTTGAGGAGAGAGCGGAAAGATCTAGTGGTGAAAGAGAGATTGCAGAAATCAGCCAAGGCTGGAGCGAGGGTGACAATGTGTTCCTTGATGGTTCTGGAGGAGCAGAGGAGCACCTGTTAGGATGACACTTTTATAGACCGGACCTGTCTCGATACATCATCAGGTGTTGTCAGAGCGAAGGAGGAAAAAGGAAGAGGAGAGGGAGAGATGGCCAATGGGGACCTGAGAGAGGGAGAGGAAGAGGCAAGTGAGGACAGAATGTCCTAAGTTTTAGTGGTGAAATGAGAGGCCAGAGCCATGCAGAGGGCCTGGGAGAGAATAGGAGAGGTGGAGACTGCAGTAGGATTGGCCAGCTCCTTGCGGACTTTAAAGAGTTTGGCCATGTTTTTTGAGGACCGCAGCGACGTGGGCTTGGATATGGACTCTCTTTTTGGAGAGAACGGAGAGTCTGTATTGCCTTTGGAGCAGGCGGCAGCCCATTTTGTCAGAGGATGCACCTGAAACCCTCCATTTCCTCTCAGCAACCATGCACTTGCGTTTCAGAGTGGCAAGGTTGAAGTTGTACCAAGAATTGCACTTGGAGGTAGGCTTCAGATGGATTCTCATGACAGTGGCAAGGATCCCCAAAGTATTGGTGCAGGTTAGAGAGGGCTGTGGCAGAGTGCAAGTCAGCCGCAGGAGTAGGAGGAGCAGAGAAAATGGAAGCAAAGGCATCCACTGACACCTGCTTCATGGGTTGAATGACTGAGAAGGAAGGTTGCAGTATTGGGGTAGGCTTTTCTTGAGCGACAAGAAGCTTCAGGTGAGAGGAGAGCAGAAAGTGGTTGGTCCAAGAGAGAGGAGTGGTGAGAGGGTTAGAGAAAGCGATGTCTGAGGAGATGAGAACATCCAAGATGTGCCCAGAAAAGTGTGTCAGACCAGAGGGTAGAATGGAAAGGGAGAGAGAGTCTCATAGGTTGCATAAACGCCCAGAGGAGGGATTAGACGCAACCTGCTGGATGCTGAGGTCTCCAAGAAGGAGAAGTTGGGAGGTCGAGGCAAGGAGGGAAGAAGAGAGGCCAGGCCATTCTAAGAGGAAGCGGGTGACCTGGCCAGGTGGCCTGTAGATGGTGGCCAGAGTAAGAGAGAGGCCATGAGAGATAGAGAGCTGTCATGAATCCTGCCCCTCATGTCCCCAGCCCTCCAAGATGTCAGGCTGGAGCCAGGCCACGATCACCTACATGGCCCTCAAGGGCCTCTCCATCCCTCCAAAGACCCACTTGGAGTCAGACTTGGCGCTTGTGGCACCAAACTCACTCACTCCCATAGGATAACATTAAGTCTACAGTCACATTAGAATGAGCGCACTTAGTCAATCAAGCACCAGAGGCATGGTTGAAGGCACGCACCATGTGAAAAGCTTTCTAATTCGTACTCTTTTATCCCCTTTCTTTTTTGCTCTCCTTCTACCTACTCCTTACTGGGATTCCCCAATGGATGTTCCTTCGTTGAAATTGCGCAGTCTAAACTCTTCACTGAAGAGATTTCCGCAACAGCGAAGCTATAGAATTAATAAGGTATGTTAGAATTGATAGTTAACACTGGGATACTACTTTTACTGTAAGTATAGCAAGCAGGTAAACATACCAATCCTCCTTTTTTTCATTGTATTCTAACAGAAATAATACTTGCAAGCCAAGGTTTCGCCTAAACAACCTTAAGGTATCTTTTAGCACTGTCTATCTTAGCCAATTGGTCATTTCAGACCTAAAAAGCCTGTGTTAACAATGCTCTAATACCTTTGCTCTGTTCCTTTTCCCCTCTCTCTCTCTTTTTTCTTTTTCTATTCTCCGCCTATAAATCTCTCTAATCCCAACCGGTACTCATCAATTATAATCACGTATGTATCAACAACAATTGCAACCGAAATTGAATGGTATGGCACAAATGAATTTTCATTTAATTTTTCCCTCTCCCTCCCAATTTTTACGTGTTTAATTGAACTTTTTTGATTATGGTTGTTACGTGTCTTTTTGTATTATTGTATGGATATTTCCCCAAAAAATTGGTTGTTTTTTGTCGTCCTGCCCCTCCATGTGTTTCCGTGTATAAAATGTCTAAATGTATATATTGGGTACGGGGTTGTGTTGGTATGCCAACCCCTCTTGTTTTCTCCCCCACTTCCATGCATTTTATGTTTCTTTCAATTAATTTCGCAATGATACATAATTGTTTGTACGTTTCAATTTATTTTTGCTTAAATGTATTTTGTATAAACCCATCAGCCTCAGATGAAGAGCAAGAATCGCTCGAAACACGTGTCAGGCTGTTTTCAAACCACAATAAACCTGCAATTGTAGCAGTTTGTAGTATCTTTTGGTGTCGGCGCAGCAAGACTGGAAACCCCCCTTCTTTGTTTCGTATTTCACAGTGGTATACCCGGGCAAGGTATCCTCAACATCCAGTCCACTGCAGCCCCCCGTTTACCTAATTTATGGTGCAAGCGCATCGTTCTACTTTTGGTTTGTTTTGCCCACCCACTTTTCCAGTTATATTTTCAAACCTCTCAGAACGTGCAGCTGCACAAGTGATGGCAGAACAAGCCGAATACCTCCTCACTAGAGAAGATGATATTAAAGCATTATTTGCACCACGAGGTTCCACTTTAAACCCTTTCAAAAGAATTACCAAAGAGGTATCGGACCTACGTTCCCTTTTTGTTAAATTGGAAAGACTCAGTATTAAGGAAATCAATAAATTTTGGGAAAAAAACACACTTAGCCATTATCTACGAGAAAACAAAATACCTCGGGGTTTAAGAATTGTCATTTTACCTGACTTTGAGGATCCGAAGACTTAGACCTAATTGCAGACTGGCAAAGCAATCTAGAGACCAGCTCCAATAATATGATGAAGCTTTTGATTGAGCATGCCACACGAGAACATGCTCGTCTTGTGAAAGAGATTGACAAAACCAAAGAGGAAATAAACCTTTTTGATGCCCCGAGTACAACAGTAGACAAAAACTTTCAAACTCTTTACAATATACTCAGAAAACATCAAGATGAAGTCAAGTTGCGCAAATCACGCAAATTCTCCAGAGATGACAGAGACTATCGGGACAACCGAGTATATACATATCAGCCCAAATATGATCAAATCTCTAGATCTAGATCAAGCAGTGTAGCGTCTTCGGCAGCTAGCTCAGATCCTGAAAGTGAAACTGACGTGCAGATACCCATTTAAGATGACACCCCACAAACCGAACCATTAGTATCAAATCCTATAGAGGAAGATAATTTGACTTGCCCCTCAACCATACCAAATGCTTTTTTAGAACAGATCCAGCGGTACAAAAAAGGGAACCGTCAAGCACAAATAGCCAACGCAAACAAAAAAACTGTACGTTTTCAAATTCCAGCATCATCAAATATGTCAACCCCAAACATTCTAACAGGGGCACCAGGGGCGGCAAACAACATCGGCGTAAACGCACCACCAGCACCCAGCAGACTCACAAGAGCCTTTCATCAACAACAGTTGAGGAACTTGAACCATTGAATCTGGTATGCAATTTGAGTAAACATCTCCTATCACCTGCTGAACACTCCGTGCTTAACAAAGGCTTGTCCTTTGTACCATCCAAAATAAATGATTTCGTCGACATCCAAATAGATATCTTCAAATTCGTCCGTAAGATAAAACTCAAGAAATTCTTTGCTACACAGATTAAAATCTACAAACCTAAAGAATCTGTTCCAGCACCATCGGATATTACATTACAGACCATGCTTAACACGCACATCCTGATGTCAATTGAAGATGAAAATTCCCAATCAGCAACCAGCATTTCTCAATTACTAAGTGAATTTGACATTGAACAACAGAACCTGCATTTGAAAGAATTAAGATCAAAATCCAAATTTACACCGGTTTTTGGTCAAGATAACATCATTGATACGTTCTATCAAGCCGTCATCAAAGACATTCACAAAACCATTGATCAGACTAGACCGAGGCATTCTAAAACGGGCAAATCTTCGAATCTTAGTCAAGCAGAACTTATAGCTCTTCAAGGACTGTCACAAAACCAACAACTTATAATTAAGGAAGCAGATAAAGGCGGCAATGTGGTTGTTATGAATAAAGTGGATTACATCAACATGGGACTAACACACCTTGAGCAAGAAGGTTGTTATCAGAAACTTTTGTCCAATCCGATAACTCAAATTACATGTGCAATCAATCAGTTGGTTCTGGAATGGTACAAAAAAGGTGTCTTATCAGACACGGAAAAACAATTTCTCACGGTAGATTGCCCAACAATGGCTACAATCTATTTTCTGCCCAAAATTCATAAGGACTTCATTAACATACCTGAGGGCAGACCCATTGTTAGTGGCCGAGGGAGTGTCCTGGAACACATGTCACTATATATCAATGAATGTCTCTTGCCTGCCATGCTCACTACACCAGCATATATTAGGGATACCATGCATGTTCTTCAAATTTTAACAGAGGTAACTTTTCAACCGAATTTGCTAATGGTTACTCTAGATGTTAAATCATTATACACCTCTATCAAACATGATATGGCCATATTAAGTGTGGACTACATTTTCAGACAATCTTCTGCCTCATTTTATGTGCATATTGAGATGCTCAAACAATTTTTACTGTTCACACTTCAAAATAATGTGTTCCTTTTCAACAACTACTATTACAAGCAACTTATTGGGATAGCTATGGGGGCCAGCTTCGCCCCAGTGCTTGCTAACATTTTTATGCATTTCTTTGAACAGCAGTTTGTCTACATTAATCACGAGTTCAAACCTCACATTTACCTCTAGAAAAGTTATATCGACGACATTTTTATGCTTTGGTCAGGCAATTCGCAGCAATTACTTTCATTTGTCAAATACTTGAATGGTAACTCATGGGGCATCCAATTCACTTGCTCTTACAGCCCTAACACTATTGATTTTCTGGACCTTTCAATCACTAACAGCGATTCTGGATTCATAACCAAGACTTTCCGCAAAAGCACTTCAGTCAATTCAACCCTACATGCAGACAGTTGCCACAAAAACCATGTCATCACTAATATCCAAAAGGGAGAACTAATTAGAGCCCGACGCAACTGCACAAACCTTAATGATTATGATTCTGAAAAAAGACTTATCCTAAACAGATTTGCCCAAAGAGGCTATAATATCAAACAGAAATCAGTCACAGCGGAAAATGTCAGCAGGTTAGCCAGGAGGGACCTACTCCAACCAAAAAACACATCGATTAGATTAGGAATACACAAGATTCACCCGATTACCAGATACAACCAAGACAGTCACATTCTTTACAGAATTCTGAAAAAACACTGGCACCTCTTGCATCTGGATACGGACATTTCCAATTGGATTGACCAATCGCCCAACCTCACATTCAGCAAAGGGGTCACCCTTAAGAACACACTCAGCCCATCTTTTATGCGCAATGAAAAGCACCCTAAAGCATGGTTAAATCAAGATCAGTTTAAAGGGTTCCATAAATGCAGCAACTGTTCTATGTGTCCATATGCATTGGAGACCTCCAACCTTGTATTTAATTCTAGTCAGACACACCGGATTGAAACTTTCATTAATTGCAATACCAAGTTTACAGTTTATTGTATTATCTGTGTTTGCAATAAAAAATACATTGGTAGCACCATCAGACCACTTAAAACGCGGATAAGAGAACATCTATCTACTATAGCCAGTCAGAATGCTAAATTTCCGCTTGCCAGCCATTGGCAAAAAGAACATCAATTGGATCTGAAACAAAACATTAGATTCGTAGGGCTTGTTAAAGCAGAATTGCCCCCAAGAGGAGGCAACTTGATCCTTAATCTGCGTAGACTTGAAGCGAGGCTCATTTGTAAATACAGGACAGTCTATTCTGGTCTTAACTCAGATCATGAGCTTGCAGTTTTTTTATAAACTCTTTTCTTTTAAATTGGTTCCACATTTACATTTTACCTTTGGAGGTCTTTAGAACTGGAAAACATGTAATATTTTCATTGTTCCTGCACTTTTATACTTGGTCTTTTTTACATGTAATCCACAATGCAATTCGTGCTAACACCTATAGCAATCCAAGAAATGCACATTCAGATTATCCTGCTATATTTCTCAGGCGTTTATGGAACAGAGCATTGGGAGTTTAAACTTTTAATCAGAGATGCACTGCTTGGACTAACTGTCCCCTTTTTATCACTTTCATTTCTATTGTTCAGCCACTCTGGCGTGGGCCCGACACCTTGCCGCTAGTCCAATATATACATTTCTATTCAATCGGACCGCTTAAAATAGTTCGATTATCTTTTTTCACACAATTATATGCAATTTTTCCTACATATATAATTAGGCCGACAATCTTAAGAAATCTTCGCAACAATTGCTATCATCGGACTGTGTATTCTTATTAATCCTTGCCTTGCGTCCAATGCTCACAGTTTAATTAGTAACTGGGAAATGTCTTATGTCCGGGGCATTCCCTTCATGCGCCAACAGCAATAACACTGCTTCAAGATGGCGAGTTTGCCCGCGGACGCTGCCGGCGCTTAGGCTCCTCCCATTGAGTTCGCACAAAATATCAGGAATCACCAGGAGCGGACGCGCGAGAGGGGCTCGTTCCGTTCCGTCATTTTAGACCACCGGGGTGAGTTAATTGCATACAGTCCCTAAGTCTACAGTCATATTGGAATGAGCACACTTAGTCAATCAAGCACCAGAGGCATGGTTGAAGGCACGTGCCATGTGAAAAGCTTTCTAATTCGTACTCTTTTATCCCCTTTCTTTTTTGCTCTCCTTCTACCTACTCCTTACTGGGATTCCCCAATGGATGTTCCTTCGTTGAAATTGCGCAGTCTAAACTCTTCACTGAAGAGATTTCCGCAACAGCGAAGCTATAGAATTAATAAGGTATGTTAGAATTTATAGTTAACACTGGGATACTACTTTTACTTTAAGTATAGCAAGCATGTAAACATACCAATCCTCCTTTTTTTCATTGTATTCTAACAGAAATAATACTTGCAAGCCAAGGTTTCGCCTAAACAACCTTAAGGTATCTTTTAGCACTGTCTATCTTAGCCAATTGGTCATTTCAGACCTAAAAAGCCTGTGTTAACAATGCTCTGCTACCTTTGCTCTGTTCCTTTTCCCCTCTCTCTCTCATTTTTCTTTTTCTATTCTCCGCCTATAAATCTCTCTAATCCCAACCGGTACTCATCAATTATAATCACGTATGTATCAACAACAATTGCAATCAAAATTGAATGGTATGGCACAAATGAATTTTCATTTAATTTTTCCCTCTCCCTCCCAATTTTTACGTGTTTAATTTAACTTTTTTGATTATGGTTGTTACGTGTCTTTTTGTATTATTGTATGGATATTTCCCCAAAAAATTGGTTGTTTTTTGTCGTCCTGCCCCTCCATGTGTTTCCGTGTATAAAATGTCTAAATTTATATATTGGGTACGGGGTTGTGTTGGTATGCCAACCCCTCTTGTTTTCTCCCCCACTTCCATGCATTTTATGTTTCTTTCAATTAATTTCGCAATGATACATAATTGTTTGTACATTTCAATTTATTTTTGCTTAAATGTATTTTGTATAAACCCATCAGCCTCAGATGAAGAGCAAGAATCGCTTGAAACACGTGTCAGGCTGTTTTCAAACCACAATAAACCTGCAATTGTAGCAGTTTGTAGTATCTTTTGGTGTCGGCGCAGCAAGACTGGAAAACCCCCCTTCTTTGTAACATTGGGGATTGGACTTGTAGTGCATTGATGTGGACAAGATGGATGCCCCCACGTATTTCGGTTCCCAGAGCTACATGTGCAGTTTAGTCTTTTGGGTGTGCTTCAGCCCAGAGACACCTGGGATACCCAGATACTATTTAAGCTACGCCCAGGCTGAGAAACATGCTTTGTGTTTTCTGCACCTGCAGCGTGACACTCACCGTGTTCGGATCGGTCTCCAGTAGGCCTGCATCTTTCTTCTGCGCTCAGCTCCTGCAAGAACAAAAACACCGTTAGGAACAGCCTTACCTTGCGGCGCTTCTGCCCATCATTTATCGTTCTTTTTGTTCTGCGGGCATCTTAGGCGGTGTCATTCCCATTCCGACACGCCGCTTCCTAAGGAGAAGGGGAAAGAACAGAACAAAGGCATTAGTAAGCATTCAGCAAATCTTTGCTTCTTTTTAAAGACTGTACAAGCTTCAAACGCTTACCTGAATCCCAGCCGCTCTGGGGGAACTCTGTCTCCGGAACTTCTCATCCATCTGAAAGAGGAAAAAGACACTCCAGGTTAGCGTGGAAACATCTAGAGGCACTGCATACCGCGCTTAGTCACCGCATTTCTTCTTCATAACCGGCATCCATGCTGAAAACGTCGCGGCACCTAAAAGACAAAGAAAAATAACTCAGTTCAATACAAATGTGAAAGGGTCGCATCGCGCATCGTGCTCTCACTCACCTTCAGCGCTACTCATCTCAGCAGCACGTCGCCATCCCCGGACGCCGGCCATCATCTAAGGAAGGAAAGGAATGAAGTTAGAGAACTGTTCAAAAGACTCATTATACTTACCTGTCGGACTCTTGCCAGTGAAGTAACTAGGCAGCAACGAGCCCGCATCAATCAACACGCCCCTGCGCTGAAAGCAGGACGGAGAGCACACTTTCCAAGAAAACAAGGTGAGCTGTGGATCAAAGGGAATGGTTGGACCACGGGGAAGAAGGGGTTCAAGCACACAGAGACAATAGGGAGTTAAACTCTACCAATCCTGTGTTTCAGGCCCAGTCTCCAGACGAGTAGACTCCAGGGAAGGGTTTGAGGTTGTAAGGGGTCAGAACAGGCTGAGTGATGTCCCCGTGGATACCAGGTGAGCGTTACAGAACACAAAGCCTCACATCAAAATCCACCTGGGCGTCATGGAAATGTCAGAAACCGACGAGTTAGCCCACATGTTGGGGCAGCTACGTTCCGAAGTACATGCAGCCAGGCAGGAGACCAACACCCTGAGGAGAGAGCTGATAGTAGCCAAAGAACACACTGATGATTTAAGCCGGTAACTTCTCCAGTCACAAGTAGGGCATGCACCATTGCCGGGAAGCGTGCCCTCGATGCCAGCACCATCAGCCAATCCCGTTCAGATAACCCTTCCTGGGGCAGTTCCCTTGGCCCCACCGATTTACAGGGGATCCCAAGAGGTTTGCAACGTTCATGAACCAGTGCCGCCTGCACTTCCTTTGTAGACTAGGTGCCTTTCCGAATGACCAATCATGGGTCGCTTTTGTGCTATCCTACCTGAGTGGTAGCGCCGCAGACTGGTCTGTACCCTTTGTGGCCCAAGACGAACCTTTGCTGCATGACTTCAGGGGCTTTCAGCAAGAGATGGAAAAGCTGTTCGCCCGTCGTACTCATGGGCAGGCATTAGACAACGAACTTCTGTCCCTACGCCAAGGGAATCAAGACCTATTAACATACATAGCCACATTCAATAGACTCGTAGTTGAAGCAGAATGGCCAGTGGAGAAGAGAACCACATTATTTCATCAGGGATTGCGGGGGGAGCTCAAGGATGTTCTCGCACAAGTAGTGAACCCCCCGAAAGACTGCTCAGAATTCATTCACCTTGTTGTTCAACTGGATCATAGGATGCAGGACGGAAGAGCAGAACGAACCAGACCGGACCATCGGCCTATGCATGTGCATTAAAAGGACAATATTGCCTGCACAACGGAATGTTCAGGAGAACCAATGCAAATCGGGTGGGTCAGATCCCCCTTGACTAAAGCGTAAAGGGATAAAAGGAGACAGCAGCAGTTATGTCTGTACTGTGGAAGGTCAGGTCATTTCCTTAAAGAGTGCCCTGTGAAGCCACTGAGGAGGACGGTAGGGGCCACGGAAAAGGAAGATACCATCAAGGAATCGGAAAACTCCCCAGCCCGGCAAGTGTAGGGGTCCACTTGTCGAGCGAAGAAAGTGAACTACAGACCTCCCATTTTGCACTATCTGTGGTCTTCATCAATCACCAACAACCATCTCCGATGAACTCAGTAAGAGCGTACATTGACAGTGGAGCCGTTGGGAATTACATCGACCAGGATCTTGTGGCAAAGATGGGGCTTGCGTTACGCCTTAAAATCAACCACCGACACTGTTACCACTGTCGACGGCATGGAAATAGCTTCTGGTCCAGTATCCCAATGCACTGCAGCTTTAACCCTTCTATGCCAGGCTGGACACCAAGAATCTATAGTTTTCGACCTCATTAAGGCACCACAGTTCCGGTTGATTTTGGGAATGCCATCTTTGGTAGCTCACAATCCTCGAATCGATTGGCGAGCAAAAGAATTGGCCTTTCCCGAGACTTGCGCCCACACATGTTATCGCCAAGAGAAACAACAAATAGACACCAGAACCTCCACGCTTGCGACTGTGGCAATCGGCACCCTACCAAGTGAATACCAGGACTTTCAAGATGTTTTTCAGAAAGAACAGGCTAATACCCTGCCACCGCATAGACCATGCGATTGCCAAATCGACCTGATACCCGGCGCACAAATCCCTTGTGGGCGAATTTACACACTCACGGAACCAGAAAACCAGCACCTGAAGGCCTATCTTGACCAATACCTGGCCAACGCGTTCAACCATCCCTCGAAGTCTCCAGCAGCCAGTCCTCTATTCTTCGTACCGAAAAAGGAGGGGGACTTGAGAACGTGCATCGACTATCACGCACTGAACCAGATTACCGAAAAAAACGCTACCCCCTGCCACTGATCCCTGAATTGCTTGATCAAGTCAAAGATGCCCAAATCTACACAAAACTAGTCCTGAGGGGGGCATATCATCTTGTTCGCATAAAACAGGGGGACAAAAGGAAAACCGATTTTCACACCAAATACGGCTTGTACGAATATCAAGTGTTGCCCTTTGGCCTTTGCAACACGTCTTCAGCATTTCAATACTTCATGAACGATGTCCTATGGGAATTGATTGATGTCTGTGCTCTAGTGTACATAGACGATATTCTAGGATATTCTGCATCAAAGCAGGACCACGTTAAACACGTCCGATCCGTATTGGAGAAACTCTGTCAACACCAGCTCTACGCCAAGCTCGAAAAGTTTTCATTCCACGTCTCTGAGGTGGAATTCCTGGGCTTTATTCTCAGCCTGAATGGAATCCGAATGGATGTACACAAGGTAGATGCTATCCTGAACTGGCCATCCCCAAATTAATTCAAGGGGTTCAAAGTATGCTGGGTTCCGCCGGTTCATCCCAGGACTTTCACAAATTGTGCATCCCATCACGTCATTGCTAAGGAAAAGCAACAAAAAGTTCCAGTGGACAACAGAAGCCGAGGAAGCTTTCCAGGAACTCAAAGCAAGATTCACATCTGCCCCAATCTTATGCCACCCTCGCCCTGATCTCCCATACCTGGTGGAAACGGACACCTCAAGCATGGCTATGGGAGCCGTCCTCTCACAAAAGGACCCCGAAATGGGCCAGTTACACCCTGTTGCCTTCTGGTTGCGTAAATTCCCACCCCCTGAACTCAATTACGCTATCACAGACAAGCATCTCCTGGCCATTAAGTCGGCCTTTAAGGCATGGCGGCACTACCTCTTGAGTGCCAGACACACAATCACCGTAATAACTGACCACCGGAACCTTCAGTACCTAAAAACAGCAAAGGCCCAATCCTCACGAAACTACGTTGGGCTCTTCATTTTGCTGAATATGACTACTTGATTACATTTCGACCAGGGGTGAAAAACGGGAAGGCCGATGCCCTTTCCCATATGGGAGTGAAAGAGCAAGGGTAATAGACCCCTGACTCAATAGCAATCATCCCGAGTGACAAGCTCCTACGAATCACAGCAACCATAACTCAGAAAGAATTACATGAAGAAATCCAAAACCTGATGAGTCCGGAGCAATTACCAGCATGGAGTGCACAAGGAGAACATTACATGATAAAAGATCAGTTGCCCTACTTCAGGAATCATTTATTTTTACTAAACCAAGAACTACGAGAACAAGTCGTATCCGGTTATCATGATTCCTTGATCAAGGGCCACCCCGGAATCGCTAAAACCCTAGCCAAGGTAAAACAAAATTATTGGTGGCCCACGTGGCGTAAAGACATTATCCAATTCATCCTATCTTGTGGAGTGTGTGCTCAAAACAAGTCATCCAAGCAGAAACCGGCTGGACTATTACAACCATTGGAAATCCCACCAGCACCCTGGCACACGTGCCCCTCGATTTTATTACTGACTTACCACCCAGTCAAGGGTTTAACACTATTCTTGTGGTCGGGGTCCTATTTTCAAAAATGGCACATGTCATTCCTCTTAAGGGGCTCCCAAATGCTTCCACTCTGGCAAAGGTATTTCTTGAAGGCATCGTACGGCTCCATGGGTTTCCTTCAGTTTTAGTCTCAGACCGAGGTACTCAATTCGTAACTAACTTCTGGAGAAAATGCTGCTCTATGGCCCAGATCGACATCCGGCTATCAACCAGTCACCATCCCCAAACGGATGGTCAAACTGAGAGGACAAATCAGACGCTCAAGCAGTATCTGTGTTGCATGTTACACCAAGCTGAAGGAAGCTGGTTCGACCTATTATGGATAGCTGAATATGCTTATAATAATTCCCTACACACCAGCACTGGGCAGACACCCTTTTATACCATGTATGGCAGGCACCCACATACTTCTGAGTTGGACGTTCCTACAACCCTGGAAATGCCAGCAGTCAAAACCTTGCACACAACCATTCTCAAACCTTTAAAAGGGCAGCTGAACACCTACTTCAAGCTAAGAATCGCCAAATGAAGTTTGCTGATTAACACCAAGCAAAGGCCCCCAACTACCAAGTGGGAGACAAAGTCTGGCTGGCATCTAAACACGTGTCCATTAAAGGAACCCAAACTTTCCGTCCAAGATACCTGGGTCCAATCACCGTCACCTCTGATAAATCCTGTGGCGGTCAGACTAGCTTTGCCGTCAAACTTGCAGATTCATCCTGTGTTCCACGTGTCTCTCCTTAAACCTGTTCAACCTGGGACCCGGGTAGCAACGCCACCGCAGCCAGTAGTAGTCGCCGGGGAGCCAGAATTCAAAGTCAAGGACATCCTGGATTCAAAGTACGTCAGATCCAAATGATACTACTTAGTAGACTGGAAGGGGTATGGTCCACAAGACAGGACATGGGAGCCTTGTGAGTACATCCATGCACCTCGCTTGCTTAGACGATTCCATCAAAACCATCCAAACAAACCAGGACCAGACAGAAGAGCCACCCTGAGAGGAGCCTTAGGGGAGTGCTGTCATGATTCCTGCTGCTCATGTCCCCAGCCCTCCAAGATGTCAGACTGGAGCCAGGCCACAATCACCTACATGGCCCTCAAGGGCCTCTCCATCCCTCCAAAGACCCACTTGGATTCAGACTTGGCGCGTGTGGCACCAGACTCACTTACTCCCATAGGATAACATTGGGGATTGGACTTGTAGTGCATTGATGGGGACAAGATGGATGCCCCCAAATATTTCGTTTCCCAGAACTGCATGTGCAGTCTAGTCTTTTGGGTGTGGTTCAGCCCAGAGACACCTAGGATACCCAGAGACTATTTAAGCCACGCCCAGGCTGAGAAACATGCTTTGTGTTTTCTGCACCTGCAGCGTGACACTCACCGTGTTCGGATCGGTCTCCAGTAGGCCTGCATCTTTCTTCTGCCCTCAGCTCCTGCAAGAACAAGAACACCGTTAGGAACAGCCTTACCTTGGGGTGCTTCTGCCCATCATTCATCGCTTCTTCTATTCTACAGGCATCTTCGGCGGTGTCATTCCCATCCCGGCACGCCGCTTCCTATGGAAAAGGGAAAGGAACAGAAAAAAGGCATTGGTAAGCATTCTGCAAATCTTTGTTTATTTTTAAATATTGTACGAGCTTCAAACGCTTACCTGAATCCCAGCCGCTCTGGGGGAACTCTGTCTCCGGAACTTCTCATCCATCTGCAAGAGGGAAAAGACACTCCAGGTTAGCGTGGAAACATCTAGAGGTGCCGCATACCGCGCATACTCATCGCATTTCTTCTTCATAACCGGCATCCACGCTGAAAACGTCACAGCACCTAAAAGACACAGAAAAAAAACTCAGTTCAATACAAATACGAAACGGTCGCATTGCGCATCGCGCTCTCACTCACCTTCAGCGCTACTCATCTCAGCTGCACGTTGCCATCCCCGGATGCCGGCCATCATCTAAGAAAGGAAAGGAACGTAGTTAGAGAACTGTTCAAAAGACTCATTATACTTACCTGTCGGACTCTTGCCAGTGAAGTAACTAGGCAGCAACGAGCCTGCATCAATCAACGCGCCCCTGCGCTGAAATCAGGAAGGAGAGCAAACTTTCCAAGAAAACAAGGTGAGCTGTGGATCAAAGGGAAGGGTTGGACCCCGGGGAAGAAGGGGTTCAAGCACACAGAGACAATAGGGAGTTAAACTCTACCAATCCTGTGTTTCAGGCCCAGTCTCCATTCGAGTAGACTCCAGGGAAAGGTTTGAGGTCGTAAGAGGTCAGAACAGGCTGAGTGACGTCCCCGTGGATACCAGGTGAGCGTTACAAGAGCCTTCACACTAGGCATTTAAAGGAGGAGTAGGCCTGTGGAGGAATGACATACGCAGGGACCCATTCTGGAATGATCAGGGCCATTCCACCCCCGGGCCAGTTGGTTCTAGGCTAGGAGAGGATCTTGTAGCCCTCAGGGTGGAGAGTGTCGAAACTCATGACAGAACTGGCTGTGAACCATGTTCGTGAGAGCGAGGACATCCAAGTTAAGGTCTTCAAGGAGATGGCAGATGTCAGAGGAATGTTAGACAGCAGAGTGAGAGTTCAGCATAGCTACGTGGAGTAGGTTGCCACATTTGTTATATTGATTTATACCATGCACCGATACCAACCAAGCACACTCTCCAGGCGCTCATTTGAAAAACATCTGTGTGGGGTGGAGGAGTGAGGTACCCCCAGCAGAGGAAGTAGAAGGGCCAGAGAGTGGGCAGATGCAGTAGACAGAGGTGGCATAGGGGCCAGAGCAGAGGAGGTGGATGCCAGAGAGGTGGCAGAGGGGGAAGGAGGTGGCAAAGGGGCCAGAGAAGTGCCAGAAGGAGTGGCAGGAGAAGAGAGGAAATCGATGAGATGTGGGAGATGCCTATCAAGAAGAGGAGAATGGGCTGTGAGCCCTGGACCATGATGGTACCATTTACATAGACATTGAAGATAGTCTTGGAGGAATGGGAGGGGCCACGAGGTCCTCCCACCAGATGCCACCATCAATGAGAGAGGAGGAGAAGGGAGAGAGAACAGAGACCATATGAGGGGTCCATATGTCTGGAGAGGGAACGACAAAGAGGATGTCGGTTAGAGTCTGTCTGGAGGCGGCATTTATGTTGGTATCAGCATAGGGAGGCCTGGTTTGGAGACAGGATATCCCTCTTGCACTTTTTTCTTCCTGACATAGTGAGAGGGACAAGATAGGAGATAGAGTAGCAGTTTGAGAATATGGGAGGGATTCAGAGCACCCTAGATGGTGCGAGGAGGCAAGAAAAGAGGGTGAGGGGGAAAAAGAAGCACAGCCTACAGCCGAGCACCACAGGAGGCACCAGAGGGGGAGTGTTCACACAGAAAGAGGCACACAGGCTGCAACAAGCAGGCAAAAACACCACAGGGGAACGCAGGTGCAGTGAGGAGGGAAGAAAGGGGGGGCAGCGCACTGCAAAACACCCAGATTTGACTTTCCTAAATAGAGGGAAAAAGGCCTAGTTTCAAGACAAATCGTGATGCAAAAACACCCAGATTCGACTTTCCTAAAAAGAGGGGGGAAAGCGTAGTTTCAACACAAAAAGCAATGCAAAAGGAAAATTGACTTTCCTAGACAGATGTGAGAGATGGCCAAGCAACACAGTTCACTGAGATGCTTATGAGTGGTGTGATAAGAGCAATAGAGTAATTAGAGGGGTGGGTCAGTTTAGTGGCATGCAGTGATTGCTGCCCCCCGATCTACCATGCTTACTTTAGCAGTCGAGGCAGGTTGACGGCAGCAAGCTTCTTGCTTTCCTGGCTGACACTGCCAGACACCATCTGGAGCTGCTTCTGTAGGAGTTGTCGTTTGCCTTGGGGCGCTTCACTGCAGGGGGCTGAACTGAAGCTTTCAAATAAGTGAGGCTGTGAGCCTAATCAGGGTTCAGGGGCGGGGAGTGAGGTGGGAGGAAAAGAGGAAGATGAAACGGTTAATAGAAAACAAGCCGTGAAGCGGCGAAAAGCCAAGAATCCCCACAACAGCAAAAAAGATGTTCAAAATAGCAAGAGTACAGGGGTGGAAAGCGCTCACCCAGATCCAAACATGGAGGCGCAGTCTGTTACATTCTTTGATATATGGACTTTGAACAGTGAATTTTCAAGTTTATTTTAAAAAGTCTTAAATGTTCACACTTTGGACATAGCGACATAGCTCATTCCATCTATCAAAACTTTAGATCCTGTATCTGTTAATGCTGCATTTAAACTTAAATTCCGAGATTTCTGTATTGCAACTGCACATGCTGAAGTTATTAGAAATTGTTTATGTCTTAAGTAAATGTCTTTTAAAAGTTGAAAATGAATTGTAACTCTTTTAATTCTTGAACTTGTTAAATGTTGTCAAGTTTTATTGTAAGACTTTCAATAAATAGGTTGCTAGCAAGATTGTTAAGGCCCAATATGTATCCCGTAGTACCATTACAAAGACCTCTACATTGATTTTTATTTTTTTAAAAAAATTCTTGCATTCATACAAACATTTAAAGAACTATCAAGGCCAGCTGCTCTGGTAACAGAATGTTGTAATCTTTCAGTGGTGTCTTCCTCCATACTTTTAGTTAACAGAGACTGTTCTACTTTGTTCTCGGCTGAAGTGAATTACGTTCTTTACAAATCTTTTCAGAATTACATGTATCCCAATCTGCTAAAATTGACATAAGACTTACTGTTTTTTCCTTCTTTTACTAAAATACTGTATACTTCTTCTGCAGTTACTTCATTTTCATACAAAGGTTGAATTAGTCATTCTTCTAATTTTTAACAGACTTTTCTATTATTTTTACTGTTCTTATTTCTTTAAGGATGATACTATTTTATATCTCACTTTGTCTCATGTTTTCTGTTAACTTGAAGTATAGGCTCTTTCGGTGAGCTGAAAAGGGGACCCACAATGCCTAATTTAACCACAAGCACCAACATAATAATTCTGTAGTTGAGCAGCAAAAGCTAATAAGAGCAGATCATAGACAGCTAAGGAAAACTGGGGTACACACATCTTGAATCCAAATGAAAAAAAGCAAGCAGAGATACAAGAATTGGTTATTAGCCTTCAAAAGGGCCAGATAACAGGAGGAGGCTGAAATAATGCTGGTCACTAATTAACAAAAATGCTGTGACTGCCCTCCTGAGTAATGGTGTATTAGAAAGCCGTTGGGTCGACCGTTTAAAAAAAGTATTTGCAATGGTGTCCCCGAAGATAAAGGTGACAGTTATGAAGGTTAAAATCGCCTGGCCTTTTACATTTGAAAGAGAGGATATTATACATTTAATATCAAAGCTGCACTCCTCTCAAGCACCAGGTCCAGGGTTCCATGACATTTCATCGCGGGATGTTTTTTTGTGGGGTTTTTTACCGCAGATTTTTTTTCAAAAAAACTCATCACATTTTTTATTTTTTTATTTTTGGGGGGTTACCCCCTCAAGCCTCCCACCCCCTTTATTTTTGTTATATCCCCGTACACCCACATCCAATTTATATAATTTCTTTAACCCCCCCAAAAAATTCTATGATTATTTTCAAAACAAATCAGCGGTAAAAAACCCAGCGAAAAAACATCCGGCGATGAAATGACGTCGTACCCAGGTCCAGATGCCTCGATTAATTGTATGCTAAAAGCAGCACCCGGGCCATGGTCTGCTTTAATTTCCTTGCTATTCACACAGATCGCAAGAGTTGGGGAAATTCCACTTTCTTGGAACTCAGCTATTAATGTTGTGATTTTCAAGTAGGGGGATAGAACAGATCTGAGAAGCTACCGGCCAATAGCACTACTGGATGTGCTAGGCAAGCTCTTTGGGTCTATCTTGCTATGCGTGCTTACGACTTGGACAAGCACGGGAGGGTGTTTTGATCCGCTACAGACAGGCTTCATAAAAGGAGTCGGCACTTAACTAAATCTCTACCTGTTGAATGCATTGAAGCTGCATGCTATCAAGTCCAGATCTAAGCTATTTCTGGCATTTGTTGATCTGGAATAAGCATTCCACAGCGTAAATAGAGAAACATTATGGGGAAAAGTTGAGGTCATGGAATTGCTCGAGAGACCTGCTTCAAGCTATTGAAGCGTTATACTCAAACACCTCTGTACAAATTAGATTAAACACTCAGGGTGCATTATCCCAAACAATTGAGACTCAAAGAGGATTGAAACAGGGTTGTCCACTGGCCCCTGTGCTTCTCAATACATACTTATCAGATATGCATGCTACCTTGAATAAGGCTTTTCCCCCTAAGATCATTGGATGTACACTCCCTTGATTACTCTACACATATGATCTAGTCTTGGTTAACCAGACCCCAATAGGGTTACAATGAACATTAGATCAACTGCAGTGTTATATGCCCTCAAATGACCTAGGGAAAAATGTGTAGAAATCAAAGATCTTAATCCTTGGTGCACTGGTAAGCAAGCATAGAGTTAACTTTAGATGGCGGATGGGGCAGGAAATCCTAGAACAAGTGAATACAATCCACAAATTGGTGGATTCAATATAACAAGAGCATAAACAAACATCCTTGGGTTTTAGACTTAAAGTCAAACACTAAAATGCTTGCACTACAGGGCTCTATTCTGTATGCAAGAAATGGCAACTTTACATTAACCCCAATCTTGACGGCTTACAGCCAGAATGCCAGCCCTATTCTAAAATATGGGGGAGAGGCTGGTTTGAGCCTTTTGTGGAAGGTTTGGGAGATATTCGAGGGACAATTCTGGAAGTGGATTTTGGGTTTGCCAAAGAGCTTTCCAATAGTTGCCATCAGGTATGAGCTGGGGCTCCAATACTTATCCTCAATTCTTCTCTGGAAAGCTCTATCTTTGGTATGAAAACTTTCCATGATAGACTTGCCACCTTCTTACAAAATCCAAAATATACGACGGCAAGAGGAACTATCCTGGCCCTTGAAAAATTGGCAAGACATATCTGTGGAGGGTTTGAAGGTACTGGACATGCCTATGGCGACATTGATAGAAAATCCATGTGCAGTAAACAAAGAATTAGAAGGCAGGATTGGATAGAAACACAAAGCAAGAGAACACATTATAAATAGATTTAGTGTTTGAATCTCAAGCAATAAATATTGTGCATAGATACTTAATGAAGTTCCCTAGCTCGTATCATCGGAACTGGGTATTGCGCTGAAGGTTGAACCTTTATGCAACTAAGGAACTATTGTTCTCTCAAAAGCAGGGCAGATGAAAAGACAAAACTTGTAGAATTTGCTTGGATTCGGAAACAACGGAAATGGTAAAACACTTATTAAAAGCTTGTCCTGTCCTGAGACTAACAAGAACTTTGCACTTAAATTAATTTGTTGAGAATTTTAGTACATTATCTGTGGATGAATGGTGGAGCTTGTTTCTTTTAGGAGAACATCTGTCTTTAATTTTTGCAGGTATACATTTCTTAGATAAAGTGTTGAATGCATAAGGTGGCTTATTCGGTGTATTGTAATAAGAGGGTTCCGTGCTGTTTCATTCAAATTTGATGTTTTATGGATAGTGATGGATTTTATCTTTTCATTGTGATGTGTTTTGACATGTGAAAAGTTTGTAATAAACTAACCATAATACATACAAAAAGTAATACGTCCATACATTACTTCCAATTGTTTTAACACTATATTTTGTTTTCATTGTTTTCAAAAGAGATTCTCTATTAACCAGTATGAAATAATATGTTTACCACCAAATATGTAAATGTCATGACATTTTTAAAAATTCTTGTATTCAAAGAAATATAAATGCAAGCAATAATGCTAGACATGCTAACTTCATCAACTATTAATGCATTTATGTTTTATTTTTAAAATGTGGCCACTTCTTGAGCATATGTTTATATGTTAGACTGGCAACCTAAATAGCTCATGTAGTCTTATTCCACCAATATTATAAGCTACAGCTCGTTATGAACTGTTATAATAATACACGGTCAAGGATTATTAAATGTATTATGCACACATTTTGATATTAGTTTAATTAAGAAACCTTTTACAGTACCTGCTTCTACACTAATGTAGAATAGCGTAGGTTGAAAGTTCACTCCCTCGAAATGATTAATTTCATGGAAAAGTGCAAAAAATGACGTTTGAATTTGTATTTGATGTTGGCTATCTTTTCCTAGTTTTAAGAAGGGTGTTTACTTTCTGCTTATATTGTGTAAATGCAGCTTCTAATCTAAACTATTCCAATATCCTTCTAATTCTGATTCCTTACACCAAGGTAGAAAGAGCAAGAGTAATGATAATGATAATGATAATGATGTGGTATTTATATAGCGCCTTAATCCAAAGCACTTTACAGAGCACATATTTACATACAATATTACCCAACCAAAATTGGTACTCATTTATCAACCTCGGAAGGATGAAAGGCTGAGTTGGCCTTGCCGGGATTTAAACCTGCGACATGCAGATCATGCTCAGATCGCAGCAGCGAGCACTCAACCCGCTGAGCTATTTTACCAGCATAGTTCGGCATAAGCAGCAGGTTCGTTTTTGATGATTAACTAAACTAGGTTTTACATGCTTTATTAAGCAGTTATCACTTTTTTTACTTTTAAAGTATTCTTTTTCAATGTCTTCTTTTACACTTTCATGATAATTGTAATATTGTAATATTTCATATAAATGCACATTTTTTAAATGGTCACATCTTCCTGGGTAGCGGTCACCAATCATGTTTTGTTTACTATGTCCTTACTGTCTGGATTATTGGCTGCTAACATTTCAACATCATGGTAAGATTTTTGAACCAATGACGGCCTGCCGTTTGTAGTCACGGTAAAGGGCCTCACAAAGCCAAAAAAAGCTGAAACACACAGGATTCCTTTTGTTTTAATGGTGTCAATGGCCTACAAATGTTAGTTTGTGGCATGGCCTATGGTATTTTGCTTGGCGATTTAAGGGTCCAAAACGTTGTGTCTTTTTGGTGGGCTCCCATTTCCGTGGGGATAACGGATGTAGAGGTAGCCACAGAAATAGGCCGAGTGTTTTCATATATTTTTCATCCAAAGGTTTTTTTTGACCAATGAGATTATGAGTTTGAAAAGGTGTTTTGGTTGGTTTATAGAAGGTGCATTTTGCAATAAGAAGTGCTATGGGAAGGTAGTGTTTCTTATTTGTTCTCTTCAGGACGAGGTGTGTTACTTGCAGATGAGAAGTTGAAGACTGTACAAAGTGTATTGGTGGATTTATGTGATCTATTTTCTGAGGTGGGAAAATTAATAGAATTTCTCTGACAGATTCTGACAACTGCTTCACTGGATTGTTAAATGATGATTCTGATTTTTCCTAAAATTGGGAGGGATCATGGAATATAGAGAATGGAACTAACAGTGATGTAGAACGAATAGTCAAGTGTGGAAAAAGCAGGTATGTGTTCAGCCTGTGGACAGAGAGTTTTGACTGATAGCACAGGATGCTACCTTTTTGGGAAAATAAAATTAATGAATCATTTCAGAAAAGAGCACAAACAAATGTTAACAATGTTTTTGAATTCTTTGAAAGAATGTAATTGGCGAAGGAGAAGGATTCCCTGAATATAATCATTTTTTGTGGCTGGCGATACCTTTGACAAGAAACACAACAGCTCTTTTAAGAGGCACCTATAGAAAATGTAGTGTTGTGGGTGTTCTTGTTAATTTTTTTTTAATAGTTGCGGTATTCCTGCGGAAATGAGGTAATTCTAAATATAAATGTTTGATTTGTAGATATACATATATATTTATTTATATTCAAGAAAAATTGGTGCAGAGAAGTTAAGGTGAGCAATACCTTGTAACAAAACCCTTGAAATTCAAGGAGAAAACTTTAGTTGCAGGGACGTTAAGGTGAGAACGTAATGCAACAACACCCCTGAAATTTAGCTAAAGCAACTTTATCTTCGTACTCCTAGTTGCGCAGCCTATGACCACAATGATGACATCACAGAGAACATCACTGATGACATCACTAATTACATGTTGTATGAGAATACTGATGATATTACAAATCACATCACAAGCCCCATTGGTTTTTCGGTTCAGAGAAACCCCTTCAGAACTGGAAGGGATAGAAATGATCCAATTCGGAAGTTATCATCCCTCATCAGTCAAATTGATGATGAAATATATAGGATTGTTCACTGTTTTCATGTTAGGTTGTTGACTTGCAACAATCACCGTCAGAATGTTTATGCTTTAAAAATGGTTATGTATGCAAATTTAATAATTTATATCGTCATTTATCAAGTGTCTAGAAATATTTGATGATCAACATATGGGCTCATTTTTTCAGAATTATTAACTGTCAAGAGTATTCATCTTGTCTTTTAGCCTACAGCTATAGCATTTCTTTTTTTCTTGTTTGATGTTCTCACTGGGTCCTCTCTTTCCTTGACACTGGCTTCTGCCTTTACCCCTTCTTTTTTCATTCAATTGGCTTTTTTTCTATTTTCTGTGTAAAAAGGAGGTTTTAATTGTACTGGACTTTTTGCGTCTTTTACTTTTTTTCCAAGTAATATTACATTTTCTGTTCATTTATTGCATTTGAGTGGTTTCTTTCTTTGACACAGTTTAGGTAGGAAAAGATAAGGAAACATTTCCCATTGTTATAATACGTTGATACAACTAGGTTAAATCAATAACCAACCAAGTACCAACAATGGTAGCAGCTCTTTTCTTTGTTTCTCAGTTATCATTTGGGTGGACAATCCTTCACCACTAAGGAAAAAGCACAAAGGCATGAAGAAAACTGAAGATATTTGGCATCTTTTTAAAGTGAAGGAACGCCACACGAGGAAAGAGGTGGAAGAGGTATTGTGCACCTTCTGCAACAAGACTCTACACCGTGGCCCTTCCAATATTCCTTCTCAAAGTCTGGGAACATCTATAATGATTAACCATCTGGTGAGAGTCCACTGGGACAATGTCGATGATGAATATCGTAAAGCCCATGAACATCACAAATGCATGGGAACCATTCTTTGAATAGACTAAGATCAGTACCACCTTCAGAATCTCCATCCACCAGTACAGCAACAACGGCAAGCGCAAATGAAATGTTTACATCAACAGTGGTATCCACTACAGTGACTCCTCTGTTGCTGACACCCAAGATGCTAGTCATGTGTAAAGGATGCTGCAAATGGGTAGTCAAGGTAGATGCCACAAATGAGCAATGGCTATAGTTAATCGCTCAACATCAGATTAACTGTCATGCATGGTATTTTATATTTTAAGTTTTTCACTCTTACAAGGACTGATTTCATTTGAATGTGCTTTCACTGACTCCCTACAATTCCTGGATGACTGCTTCACAGGTACAGGTATAAGGTTCAGGTGAGGAGCATACAGAACAAGCAACCTATTATATTCTTCAATGCAAGAAATGTCAGCTGTCACTTTGCTTTCATCAAAGTTTGTTAAAAATAAACCTTTATTTTTCTCACGCGACAAACCTACATATGACATTCCTTCTTCAAACAATGTATGACCAATGTCAATAAGTGCTGCTTCTAACGTCAACCCTTGTGATTTATGAATAGTTATTGCATAAGCAGAGCACAATGGAAAGTATGCTCTTTTCGCAAAAGGTATCCTTAAAGAGAATGAATCGTGCAGAGCTCCGAGAAATCAAGTGAGTTTCTGCAACACGATCAAACTTAACTTCAACAACATGTTCAATACTTGTACTGTGAGGAAAAGTGTGAAATGTAATCACTCATCCCATTGCTCCATTGACTAAACCGATTTCTACATTCAAATTCCTCTTCAACATTACTCATGCATTGATGCACAGTTCTAAAACTCCTTTCAAACCTGCAGTTTTAGAAATTGAATTCTCTAGTTGACCTAATCAAGCTTTTGCTCTCTTATCCAACTCTAAAGACATAACATGACCATCTAAAACATCACATGATTTCATATCTAAAATATTTTGCTTCTCTGAAAGTTACATTGTAGAGTTAAACTTGCTACACTCTGCAAGTGTGCACATCAAAGTAACACAAAAAATGTTTCTTTAATCAAGAGTTAACATGACATCAGACGGACTGCAATCTACATGAAACATGTTAGAAATCCTTTTCCTCAAGAACACCTATTCAAATCTTGTAAGCATTTCTGCAAACACCAAGGGCCTCATTACGAGGCAAGCGCTGACGGAATGAAGGTGGCATGTACGGGACCGCCCCCTTCATTCCGTCAGGGCTGATTATGAGCTTCCCATCGTGGGACCCGGTTCAGACGCCTGGTAAAACCAGGCGTCCTTTCTGGGTTTCACAAGGGGAAGAGGGAAATAACAACGGGACACTTATAATGTGTCTGTTGTTACCTCCATCCTCATTCCCATTGAGCCCTACGGCGGCTCAAATGGGAATGGGGAATGGTTCCTGCAAGGAGGATTTACCGGGTCCTCCTATGTTGGAATGACCCGGTAAGTCCCCATTGCAGGAACCCGGAAAAGGAGCCCGGTTTGGAAGCAGCCATGGAGCTAATAGCTCCATGGCTGCCTCCAAACTCGTAATAAGGCCCTAAGTCTCCAGATTGCCTCATATTAATGGTACATTCGTGGAATTCAAAACAATTCCAAAGGTTAAAATGACTAATAATTCTCATACTTTTTTGAGCATCCTTAGATTGCAGCATTTTAAAAACGGGTTGAACTTTCACAGGAGTTAATTGTCTCCAAAAACAAGTACATGTTTACCTCCAAACAAAAAGTTGTTGTCAATGTTCAAAACCTCTCGCATTTGCAAGTGAATGAAAGCTAACATCAAGTTAGACACTATACTTACTTCATCTACAATCAAAGTACTTAATTTTCTAAATTCTTTTCATACTTCTTGTGCCGCACTTGATAAAGGTTTGCAATATTCTAGTTTGTTGTCATGCTCCACTGGTAACATTAACAGGCAATGCAAAGTAACACCTACAATAAATGCTTCTAAACCTGTTGGAGCAGTTACAATACAAGACAAAGAGGAATCTGTTAGATTTTGGATCCTAGCTCTTATTGCATTAATTAAAAAAGATTTACCTGTTCTTGCTTGTCCACTAACATACAACAAAACAGATTTGTATTGCACACAAAAGCATTCACGCTTGTAATGCAGTAAACCATGTAAGAACCTATCTTTAATTTTATTATAGACTTATTTTTGCTCTATGTTAAGTTTACTAAAAACGTCATCACAATTCACATCTGCAACTTTACTTTGTTCCATTGCAATTTCTACTTCCTCCATAGCAATCTCAACATCAGTTTGAATAATTGGCTCACTAAGAACATTTTGACTTCCTGATGCAGATTGTAGACTGCCCTCAGGTGTCCCTTTTGCCAATTCAGCTGCCAAAGGTTTTTCTTAACGTAGTTCTTTCTCCAGTAAGTCCAAATACTGCTGACATTTTAAATATGTAATTAAAAATGTTTTAGCAAAAAATTATTTTTCAAAACTTCCAAGTTGCACGACATGGGGAGAACAACTGCACAAAACAAAAATAGAATAATTCCCTTTTCTCTGCACTTTGGCAAGACAGTTTCATGTGGTTAATGAGACCTCCCTTTTCATGCCTCACTAGACAACCACTACATCCATGTACTTTAAACCGTCCTCTGTAACCAGTGGTCGAAGTGGGCAGGAGCAGTCGGGAGCGGTGCTCCTCTACCTCTTTTAATTAAGTTTTACCATTCCTATACTTTATTTTAAAAAGAAACTGTTCCGGAACAGTTTTGTTTTGAAATAAAAGTGTAGGAAGAAGTTGAAACTTGCACTTTCAGTGCACTGCACTGACCGTTCCCTTAAACAGCAGGCACATGTGTTTTGGAGTTTGTATTGTGCATGGGAGGGGGCATTGTGATGGGATTGGCAGGGAACCAGGCAGACCAGTAGGGAACATAGTTCCACTACTTCTTTTCCTACACTTCGACCACTGTGTGTAACTGTTGCTTCAATATTTTGATATGAGTAGTGTTGTGCTACTTCATATAAACAAAGATCCTCCAACAATTCAGATCGATTTGGATAATATGTATCAATCAAGTTAGTTTTCAAAATCTCTGTAGTGTCGGGTGCTGATTCACCTAACTGCTCAATTTCAGCCAAAGGCTTCAATACCCAATTTTTAGCACTAGCTGGTCCAAGAGTTAACCAAACTACATTAACGCTACGTCCATTCAGAGGCAAACTAATTAGCCGATCTGCAGCTTTATAGCCACCACACTCTATATGTGAAAGCATCTTCAAACCAATAGCTGAGCAATGACAGCATTGTAATCATTAATACATTGGCATTCGTAATTTCTTTTTAAATTATAGGTATTTCCCAGAGACTTTCCAGTAACATGGTGTCAAAGAGATGACATTAAACTATTCACTTGAGCATTCTTGTACAACTATATTCTGAAGCAGAGATTCACACCTTGCGATCATCCAAGCTCCCTCCAGTACCAGTTGGAAAAAGCATAGGGAAACAACAGGCTTCTAATGTCTTTTCCCAGATACTAATTGGTGCACCTTTCATTGCTTTCATTTGATACAATTCTAAACTGTCACCCATGACTTCAGGTGAGTGTAGAGGATGAGTAGTGTAATGTTCATACAAACTATTCCCTTCTGCAACAGTTACACACCGAAACTGACCTTCACTGCTCTTCTTTGTTGACTCAACTTCAAGCATAGACAAGTCTGGTACAGTCAGACTGCCTTTGTATAAATCATTGTGCTCCAATAGAAAAGTCAATGCGTTTTTCACTTTTCCAATATCGATAAGCTGCTGCCAAATCCTCTTATCTTTAGCGGCAACACCATTTACTAAAATAAACAAGGAATCTGCAATGTCACATGTCACTTCTAGAGAATTAACATTTTCTTCCAACTTCAGGGGTAAATGCACAACTTTGCTTCTCACACCTTGCACCAATGCCTTCCTAGGCAGATTTGATTATCTTTTTAGTGACTTGCAAGTTTTTTACTAATGGCTGCTATCTACAGGGAGCTTCACGTTCTTACAGCTAAATGGTGAAGGACATCTGATAGTCCGAGATGGGGACTTTAACCATCCCCTCTGCTACCACGTGAACTCATAGTCCTAGAGTCCTTTAAAGTGAGGTTGCTATACTTAGAGGTGGTTGGGGATGCAGAAGTTACTCAAACATCAATAATCAAAATGACTCAGGAAGTTATTATCAACTATCTAAAACAGGGAGTACGACGGACATCATCCTACGTCGCACAGCACGATCTCAACATATTTCAGAAAAAACAGTACTTCTATAACAAAAACTTATCATTACTGACGTCACACTACGTGGCAAACTACAAAAACATATGAGTAATGGTGGTTGGCTTTCAGGGAACATCTAAGTATACGTTCTGTATAGCCGGAGGTTAGAAATAGGTATTTTAAGTCAGGTGGACAAATAAGCACATCTTAAATAAATAGTCAACATCATCGTCACTAAATGCACATTGATTAATTGGTTATAGAAACTATAGGACTCTTTATTACGTGGCCCTCTATGATTGGTTTGGCACTCTTATACTGTTCTGGAATATTCCACACGCTAGCAGCACGCAGGCTACCATTCCAGGTGCATAGAGGTTTGGCATGGTCATTGTAGCCTTTTTGACAGGCGCCCAACTCACTGTGGTTTCGTCTTCTTGGTGCTGGGCCAGCCAAGCCTTTCTCAAAATGTGCCTTGCCATCAGTAATTTCCAACTGTGCCACACACTGAAATCCCTTCCAATCATGGGGTTTCAAGCCTTGCTAAAATGCATTGTGGAATATCCAGGTTCTGTACATTCCTATAAGTATACATTGGCGCATCGCCACAATCTAATTCACTACATAGCCAGCCTTTATGATTGCTTTTCCCAACTTGCGTTTCTGCATCTGTAAAAGCGTAAAATGACTTTGCATTTTCTTCAGTGTTTCTATAGCATGAGCATCTTCATCTCGAGCCCAAAATGTTGCTCATCTTTACCGTCTTCCTTCAGCTCTTAGAGAAGGTTTATGTTCATTCACCTTGTTCATCTTTTCTAGGTGCATCAGTTCTTACTTCACATGACATCATCAGTCTTCTTTTGTGCTCAAATGCACATTTCCTCTGGCTCTCCAGCAAGACAGGCACCATTTCTTCCTGCATTTATATATGGTTTTCTCAACGAATACTTTGTCTCGAAGGTTCTTTGCGGTATTGGCATTCTTACTGGAACTGCACGTGTCGCTATTTCTGGTTCCCAACATATTGGCAACATCGGGACAGAGCTTTTGATGGGGTACCTGTCTGCACCTCTACATATCTCATTTTGGTATGATGTGCAGCCAGCATCTGTATATGATGAAACTGACTCTTACATCTACTTTTATCAAGACAAGCTAGAGAGTGACCCAAAAGTCCTGTTTTTTCACAAACTTCACAGTTATCTATTCTTTGTAGCATCTTTATTTGTCTTTGAACATTATCATTTTTGAGCAAAACTTTACAGGTAAACTTATCAATAGTGCACAAACAATTGCAAGCCCATACCTCACAATTCTTTTGTTTAATTTTTGACTGACCTACAGTTTCCATTTCCATATTATTACACTGTATGATTTCTACTTTTTTAGAAAACACATAATTTCGGACTTTATCGCTATGTCCACTCTCATCAATGGCTAGTGGAACATTGTTTCCTTGAATGTTACTCTCCTCATTAAAAAATCTTTCAGTATGAGAAGTGTGTTTCCACTCTCCACCAAAGATGTCACAGAAATTGTCACATGTAAGCACATGGACTGTTGGTATATTTGTATAGAATGGTGTAATCACATTAAGCAATTTCTTAAATTTATTTAATACGAAAATGAACAATTTTCTTTTCATATGAAAAGCTTTCTTAATGATTACTTCTACTTTTTTCTTTTGCAAAAATCGTTTTATCACATGTCTAGATTTTGGTTTCACGCTTCTTCAAACATTGGTAAAATCCCAGGAGTAATACATTCTCCTATAATATCCTTATTCCTCTGTTTCAAATTGATAGCACATTCACTACCTGTATTTCTTAAAATATTTCTTTTTTTTAGTAGCTGGTAACAAATTTGAATTTTCGTTCTTTTAAAAAAAAAAATAACATTATCAGTTCCAGCAAAACTTTATGTTGGCATAGCTCTTATTTCAACTCCAACATTTCTAAAACTTTGGCGAACACTATAAATTGTTGCATTATCTTCAGGATTTGTATCAGCAGATTTGAAAACACTACTGAAAAATTCAAATGATTTATAAGTTTCAAGCCCAGGCGAACAGGTTGAGATGCACTTTAAGGGCCCGCCAACCCAGGATTTCTAAGGCCAAGTGAAACAAGACACTCAGTCAAAGCTGCAGAACAGAAAACCCTGTATCTGCCTATCAGCACAAGTATAATAGTAATTTGCACCCTAGAAATTTTCCTGCGTGCAGATAATTTTCATTTTTTTATTCCTGAGAAAATATATACTCAAGTGAGTACACCTCCCACCAGAAAAAAAATATACCACCATGATTTAAATCTAAACAACTCTTGTTCCCTTTTCAGTTGACAGCAAACATAAAAAACACTGTTCCACATTGGCCACATAATTAAAAAAAGAACCTTTAAAATATAATTACTACTACTACTCTACAAAACAAATCAGCATTCCACCCTCCTTCCACTACCCACCCCAATATCACTACAGTTTCAATGGCTAAGTCTTCTAATAATGCCATAAAACGCCTCAGAAACCTCTACTTAACAGCTAACCAACAACATCAAGTACACAGCATTAAGTACATTAATGTTCACATAACTAAACCCTATCACACCCTTGCTTCTCCCAGCACCCATTTAATTACTCCTCCTTAGCCACCCTCAATAGAAAACATACACAATTAACTACGTCTCCTGATTCCACCCATTTCAGCATAATAACACAATAGCCTAATGCACTATCCTGCCTTTCCCCTACAAACTAATAACTATTACTGCTAATCAACAAAAAGATATCAGAATCTATGTCCTCCCTTTACTGTCCATCCCCACTCTACTAAAGTTTCAATGGACATATGCCCTAACCAGCTCCAGAACACTTTCTTAATAAACCTCATCAATAATACTATTTCCCCCACCCACTATACCACACCATTAATTTGACTTTACTGTAAAATAGTACCCTGTATGCATTCATGGCCACACAACAAAAAGATATCAGCATATACGTCCTCCCTTCACCGTCCAGCTTCACTGTACAAAGGTTTCAATGGCCATATGCCCTAACCAGCCCCAGAAAACTTTCTTAACAAACCTCATTTCCCCAACACACTATGCAAACCCATTAATTTGACATGTTATACACCACATTACCCATTTCTTACATACCACAACAATTCGACATTCACACCACATCCAGAAAAAAAGGGTGTGATATATCAAAACCCAATACATGCCATAACAGAGAAACCAGGATTTAGAAAAAACACGATGTAGATAAACTGACACAACAGATGCTCGAAAATCAACCATTTGGTCTACCTGCAATACCAAATATAAAACATTAAACCACCAAAATAACCTCCACCACTAAAGAGGTAGGCATGATTGCCATGTGCTCTGAAAGCAAACAGAGGTGCAACTGGTCATTCATTTTGCCAACTTCTAATATATCTGCGCCTAAAACCATACATTTGTCAATGATAAATCTAATCATCAATATAGGGTCACAACAAACTTCTTAATATCCAACTACAAAGCACAGACGCAGCCTCAAAAGTTGTCAAGAGTAGTTATACTGCTTAGTTCACACTAGGATTTCTTATGCTGCCTCATTCATCTTGCATCTTGCAATGTCCCTAAGAAACAACCTTTATTTGCAAATATATTTTCTGGCAAACATAAGCATAGCTTACCATGTCACACTGCTTCATCACTCCCCTCAAAGCACTGAGGTAAAATATAGAAAACCCAACTTTGCAAACAATACTTATAAACTTGATCAAATGAGACACCTAAACATACAGTTATCTTACAAATACAATAATTCAAACTGTACATAAAGTACATAAAAACACTTGATCACTCACCTTCAGCTGCTCCGTATAATGAATAGATCTTCACCCAAACCAAACTCAGAACATGTGCACACTATAAGCTCTGAAATCATACTGTCAAAAGTTCACACAAATGCCACTTTGATAGCTTTCACAATTTAATAGCACAAAAAGAATACTGTAGAAAACAAACATGTAAAATGCTGCCGCGCACCGAGAGAAGCCCTGTGAAGTCCCTCCTTAGCCAGAGCTCCCTCGACTGCTATTTTTGGATACGGATGTTGGATTACATACGAGCAATTTAAAAGCCTTTACCTGGCTTTATTATTTCTTCAGGTGCAAACCACACCCACTTCTTCTATGCAGTAATAAAAGCAACTTCCCGCGCGCATTAGCGCGCGCACGAGAGAAGCCCTGTGAAGTCCCTCTTTGCCCGGAGCTCCCTCGCCTGCTATTTTTGGATACGGATGTTGGATTGCACACAGTATTTACTGTGCATCAAATTGCCTGCAAACAGACTTCCATAGACTCTGCAAGATAATCGAATATATAATCTTTATCTGTATTTACATTTAGAGCAATTTAAAAGCCTTTACCTGGCTTTATTATTTCTTCAGGCACAAACCACGTCCACCTCGTCTATGCAGTAATAAAAGTGACTTCCCACACGCACCAGCATGCGCGCATCGAGAGAAGCCCCGTGAAGTCTCTCATTGCCTCATCGCCTCGGCATCACGGCGGGGCGAAGTCTCACGGGCTCCTCTGGTGCGTCTGAGCATCCAGCACTGTAATGTGCTCTACTTTAAAAACTGGCATGCCTAAGGGCATGCTGCCAGAAACTCGACCAGCTGCCATTAGGGCGGTTGTCGTGAACACTCAAATGTGTTTTTTTAATCAAACTTCCACACCGAAAGATCTCAGAGATTCAAATCAATGAAACCTGGTATTAAAGATATGGGGCCTCATTACGACCCTGGGGGAGTGGGTTTACGCCAGCGTTATTCGCGGCGGACCCGTCCGCCCTACTACGAGATTCCGTAGCGCCATGGAGCGTTTTCCGCCTGGTTTTTCCGGGCGGAGAAATCCATGGCGCTACGGGACCTTGTCGTTAATTACTCCACCGTATTTTGAGGTGGCGTAATTAACGCCTTCCCCACTCCCATTATACCCTATGGGGCAAAAATGGGAATGGGGAAGGGTAAAATGGGGGATGGGGATTTACCGCCCCGCCAAGGTCGGAATGGGGCGGAAAATCCGCCAACCCCCATGGCGCTATCGGCAGCTTTCCGCCATGCTCCAAGGTGCATTTTGCACCGCGATTTCCGCCAGGGTCGTAATGAGGGCCCATCTTTCCGGATATACGCAAATTCTGTAAAGACCAACACACCGTCATATCGACAACAATGCCAATTGAGGGTTTGATAGACCCGACGGTAACTATTGCTGTACTTTCTCCGAGAGCCGATGTGCAAAGTATGGATACATTTAAGGGTGCTCAAGTGAAATGTAATAATATTGTTGGTATGCATGCTGGAGTGGCACCTAGTGGTGGCCTTGCATCAACCGACGACCACATCAGGGAGCACAACTCAATCACGGACATTAGCCTGCTGGTGAATGTACCCCCTACAGCCCAAATGGTCATGGTTGATGGGTCTGTTATTGTGAGGGATTCCGATGTAGCTGTAATTGATCCTAACCTATCTAACTCATGTTTTTCTCCTCATTTTCTCCCCAAAAATCTTTCAAAATCACCAATAATGTTTTCTTGTAGTGGTACGATTAACTCCAGCGCCAATGTCTCTTACTGTGCTCCAGCCCCACATAGACCCACTGCTATGCAGAAATCTAAAACTGACGCCACTCCTGTGAATTGCAAGGAAGGTGGCGCGAGTTTAGTTGGAATTGCCTTAAATGCCATGCAGTTATCCTTGTCAACGTTAGCCAAGTTATTTGAAACACTCAACGGTAAACTCAATGAACCGGCAGCTCAAATTGAAAAACTACTATCATGGCAACATAAAATTACGTCAATGATGCAACACAAGTGCCCATCATGTCCTGCCTCCAAACTTACCTCCATCTCTATAGCTGTCCTCCCTGAGGTTTCTGAAGGTGTTCAGCCACATAAGGCGGTGGCCACACAGACGCCGGCGGGAGAAACAATTTTTGCCATTGTTCTGCAAATTGACAAAATCATTTGCGCTCCTGGCGCTTATGTTGAACTCTTGTGTCCTGATACTGTTTTAAATATTGAGCCATCTAACATGCAAAAGGGCCTTAGTCATATCCAGTTGGAGAGTGAGAAAGCTTCTCAAGCTGTGTATACTATTTTTTTTCCCAAAACACCAAGTGCAACTCTTCATCGGCTTCTCACCCTCAAATTAAATTGCAAAAGAATCAACCTAAATTAAAGAATATTAACAGCGCCAAAATGAAGCAATTCATTAAAAGACTGAACCCCCCAAACAAAAGTACAATAGCGGTGGCCCACATAGTCTCTAAAAAATATCAGCAAATTATGCGTAATAAAGTCACGAGACCAGCATCTGAAGCATCAAATACATTGGTGCCTTATGCTCTTCTAGATGATCTTGTTAAAGCAGCATTGGCACAAGGAAATCAGGAAAACTGCAATGTGACTTTAACCAATTCAACCGCTACCAAATCACCTATTATGGAGGGTACACTTTTCTCTGCACTGAGCATTAAAGAATTCCATCGTCAGGAGATTAGGAAAGCGGTTGATGCCTACATGAGCAGTAAACCATCAAATCCTATCCTGACCAATAGTGACCAAACTTACAATGCTCGATCAATGGACTGCTCAAAGTTCACAGATTCCCAAGTAAAGACGAGACCAGAAAACTCTGCTCAATGAACTGCAGAGAAGAAGCCTACGCCTTCACCTAAACCTGAGCAGAGGCCGTTGAACGGATTAGCGAGCTCCCAATATTCTTTTGACAATAACCAACAGCTCCAGAATCCTTCTGTCCATTCTCGTAGTAATTTAATAATGTCAAATAAGAACAAGCATGCCCTCTTGGCCCAAGTTGCTCCTGGGATTTTGCAACTAATTCAATCAGTTATAAATACAAAGCCTAAGCCGCCGACAAACATCCCTAGCCCTAATTCGATTTCCAAACAATCTAAAAATGGTCCCTTGGAGAACCAAAACAAGAAATTCCCACAAATTTCTCTCTTAGGCTACCTTGTAAACCCAGCCCATCTGTCCAATATGATCTGAATCGGCGGTGTCTTTTGGCTATTTTTTCTGACATTCCCTTGCTTGAGGACATTAACACCGCTGACAATGCATTGGTAGAGTTCATGTCCAAAACAAACTTGAACTTGGTCAGGATCTGGATGAATTCCAGAGTCAACCAAAACACCATGTGGATGGCCAAAAATGAACTGTTATCCTTAGGCTTTGTAATCAGTACTGATTCTGTGGAAGTGAGTGATTTTGGTCTTAATTTACAATATCAAGCAAATAAGACCAAAGTCTTCCCCTCACAGCAAAATACATTAACTTGCAAACAAAGAGTATGCACGTCTGGAGTAATCTCCCAATCAAATTAACTAGAACATGCTACGAATGCGCAAAACATTTCACTCATCAGTTGGCATACTAGAGGATTTAGTAATTTGTTTGTTTGTTTTTATTATTTATATTGCGCACCAGACCCGGAGGTATTCGGGCACGAGAGCATAAAAAGGGTTGTTAAGCTTGGGTTACATGGTTACAAAAAGGCATAATACAGCTGAGGTTACAGTGCTGTGTAAAGACAATAGGCATATCAGGTATGTACATACAATAAATAGTAAGAGTAGATATGAGACACAAAGGATTAGCGCGGGTAGTGGGGTCTCGTATATACAGGATATCCTGAGAAGGATGTAAGTCAGTTAGTTTGCATGTCGGGTAGGCATGTCAGGCGTCATATTCCTTTATCCAGTGAATGAGATTAGATTTAAATTGAAGGTAGGGTAGATCTTCTCTTAGGGCAGGAGGAACGGAGTTCCAATATTGAGCTGCTTTAACCGGGAAACTGCTCCCACCAGATTTAGTAAGCCTACATTTCGGTACTAGTATTAGGTTAGAGTTGGCTTTTCTTAGGGGGCGGGAGGCCGTTTGGTGAATCTGTCTGTGAGGTATTGTGGGGCCGCATGATTCAGGCATTTGTGTGTAAGGGACGCTTGATAAATAATAATGTAAGTTCATTAACAGATCATAATATTCTTATGTTACAAGAAACGTGGATGATGTCTGTTCCCTTGTGGGACAATTATGATGGTTTTCTGAATCCTGCCTCTAAAGTGAACTCTGGGAGACCAGCATCTGGGTTGCTTATAGCCATTAAAATAGATCAAGGCATTGTAGCCCAGGATTGGGTGTCCCCCAACAAATATTTGCAAATGGTAAAAGTGAAAATATATAACATCACCTATGCCTTGAACAATATAAACTGGAATCCGGTGGGAATATCTGATGTAAGTTTTTTAAAAGATCTGGGTGAATTATTAAATTTAACTGTAATCTACACCTCAATTTCCCAAATTATTATTGCAGGGTATTTGAATCTCGACTGTACAACTGAACATCCATCTAACAGTAACTGCAGACTGGAAAATTGGCTAGCTTTTGCTTTATATCACAATTTAATTAAGCTTAATGGAGCATTTCCATCGGATATTCCCCCACGCACCACATGGATGAGGGGCTCTTGCTCTTCTACTATTTACTTTGTCTATGTAAATGCCCAACTGTTTCCTCACATTTCTGACTTTTGCATAGTTGAAAATGATAACAGTGACCACAATCAATTGATAGTACAGTGGCCAATCTTCAAACCCAGTGCAATTGAACACAAGAAACACCAACAAGATTGTTTAACTCTGAATGCTGGTGGTAATCAACTCTGATGGTCAGCGAAATCATTAAGTGAATTCTACACACACATGGGTTTCCAACTTTATAAACAGAGAGCGGCATCCCTTGACCATGCTATTGCCTACTCAGATATGATGCAACACTTTCAAAGCTCTAACTTCCTTAAGAATGTACCATGTCATATATTGCCTCGTCCCAAATTACATGTGTTCAATTGGGAAGTTAAAGCCAAGAAAGCCCATTATCGATTCCAAAAATGAAAAGCCCTAAAAGAACCATTGATTATGAGGGAATCGATTTTGGCAAACATAAAGACCAAGTATAAGAATTGGCTAAAGGCAATGCGAGTCAAGACTTATCAAAATTATGGAGAAGCCATGTTGCGGTCTTTACAATCCAAAAGTATTGCGGGAACCTTGTCTCTTTTGAATCAAGTAGTTCATAATCGTCAGTCTGTTGCTTAGGCTAATAACGTCACAGAACAGAATTGGATTGCTCACTTTTCTAATCTTTATGAACTTCCCATGAATTCTATAAATCCAAATATTAGGGATGGTTCTAAGCGCTTCCTCCTAAAATTTGACTTGGATATTATTCGACATTTTATAAAAAAAGCCAGTCAATCGGGAGCTTGTGGCCCTGATGGCCTTTCAAATCGAACCTTCAAAAGACATCCAGAATTGTGAGCAAACACCCTGTTCAAAATATTCTCAATCATTAACGAAACACAATCCTTGCCGGCAACATGGAAACATTCTATTATAGTTCCCATTTACAAGAAGGGGGACCGAACATCACTATTTAGCTATAGACCCATAGCGTTATTAGATGCCCCAGGAAAGATCTTCTCTAAAATAATTCTGAGGGACTTAAACAAATGGACACTACAATATCAATTTAGGGATGGCTAGAAAGCACTGAGTGAAATGTGGGAGTTGGAAGGAGTCCAGGGACCGAGTTTGCAACACAAAGCTTTCTGTAGCATTGGCTATAGCCATGAGTAGCCGACATCTGAAAGCAAACTGCATCACAGAAGCAGCGTGTGCTCTGAGGTGAAAGATAGAGGGCGGGGAGGTGAGGAGGACATCTAGGGACTGTGGGGAGCTGGCACAGATGAGGGGGGCACATAGTGAGGTGCAGGGGGTGGGGCGGAACAACTGCCTTTCCTTTCTATGGTGGCCATGTTGGAAAAGGATTTTGTTTTGTATGCGATTCTTTTTTTTACTATTCTTAAACTGTGAAAGGTGGTTCTTACAGGAACATTTAATTTGTTTACGGATGGCTTTTATTTTGGAAGGACAGCTAAGACGGAAAGTTGTGGTCGGAAATGAGGAAAGAGGCACCAAACAGTAATATGGGGGGGCTAGGCGGACGGGGGAAAATGTTGTGCGTGTGTTCTTTCTAGGGTAGGGGCAGTGTTTCTCATGCTCCTTCGTTACAGCAGTGCTGCAGTTTCTTGGGGAGGAGGGATGGCCTTGGCTCATGTCGTTTTCAGATGAATAGTATTTTTGATAAAAGTATGTACTGTGTGCTACATCGTTAATGGCTCACTACTAATAGGTGTTGGAGGTGTGCAAGGAAAATGTTCAAGGTGGCAGTTCCTACATCAGTAAAAAATGTACTTCCACACTGTCCATGCGGGATATATCTTATTGTTAAGTGAGTATGGATTCTCAGACACGTCACCGTGCTCTGCGCCGATATATGGTCATGTGCTGGGCCGGCCTTAGGGGCAGCAGCGCCCTGGGCGAATTTTGATGCCCCCCCTCTACGCGTGCCCTTGGTCAACAGGGGCAGTGGCTACAGAATGTATTTTTAAAAAAATGTTTTTAAAATCTCCTCGCTCCGGCAAGTGAAAAAACTTTGTTAAAGGGACGTTATGGTTCCAAGTAAAACCGAAAAACCCTTGAAATTCGCCAGTTATGGTAAGCTAAGCAACCATAACTCGCGCCACCACCGTGTACTGCTAAGACTAACACCCAGGACATCAAAGATGACATCACAAATTCATTGATGACATCACTGATGACATCACATGTCTGTAACGCTCACCTGGTTCCCACGGAGGCGTGGCGTCGGAGGCGCAGAACTCTGAAGATGGACAGGAAGGGCCCCTCTATTCTGGCTTCCCTGGCTCGTTGGATACCCTCCTGTGCGTGAAAAGGGAGTATTACCAACTGTGGAACAATGCTCAAGCCTCCCACTCCCTTCCAACCCTCCACGATACCTCCTCCACGATTCCCCGTGAAGCCTCACCTTAGGGTTTGGAAGGATGAGCTCTCCATCCTGCTTCTGATGCAGGGGCGCGTTGAAACCCAGTTACTTCACTGGATTGAGGATTGATGGGAGTTCAGGTAAGCTTGACTGTTCAGGTAAGGCGCTGTAAAAGTTCTGTTCAAAAGTTCAAGGTTAATAATAATGTTCGTTGTCTAATTGCAGCAAGCGCTAATGCTTATGTCTTTTTCCCCTTAGGGGCCGGGGTTCGGAGTGCCGGAGATATGGCGCCGACCCGGAGTGAAACAGTTCTGGATGAGCGCTCAGGTAATGTCTTTGCATTCGCTCATTCAATGTCTTTGTCTTTTTTCCCCATAGGGGCCGGGGTCCGGAGATGCCAGGAAGCGGCAGGACCCGAAATGCAGTGGGAATAATCCAACAGGTAAGACTTAAAAGGAAACTGAGCTTTCCTTATTCCTTTTCTCCCTCTCACCTTTGTTCTTGTCTTTTTTCCTCTAGGCGCCGGGGCGTAGCTGAATCCGGAAGATCGCTGTTGAAGATGGAAGCGCCTTGCAAAGGTGAGTAAAATGCAGCGCTGCAGCGATCGAAACAAAATGCCTTTAAAATGATGTCTTCCTTTTCAGGGCCGTTGGAGAAATGACTCCGGGATGCAGATTTAGCAGGTAAGGGGTTTTCTTCTCCTATTCTCTTCCTTTCTCCCCTTGCAGGTGTTCCAGGGTGCTGGCAGGCGTGGCTGAAGTCAGGATGCAGGAGCTGACACGGTGAGCGTCCAGCTGCTAGGTGCAGAACAACGCGAAGCATGTGTGGCTGTTCGGGTGGGGTTTAAATAGCCTTGGAAGAAGTTCCTGGTATGTATCCTTCCACCAATCAGGTATGTATCCTTCCCCGACCACACCCGGGTGGTGAAGTAGTCCTACAGGTTAAGTAGTCCCATTCAGGCCTCAAGAGGGCCTGGATGAAGCAGCAAGGTCTGCATCAGGTAAGTGTGCACCCAAGCACTTAAACACATATCCTCTTCTATGAGCCTGGCGCCTAAGGCGCCAGGACTGGGGTCCGCTATGAGCCTGGCGCCTAAGGCGCCAGGACTGAGTCCAAAGGGCCCCGAATTGGGCCCGCTGAGACTTCCCTGGGGAAAATGATGTCTGCCTCTGGGGTTGCTGGGCCCGGCCTGGCTCCTTAGAGGTAGGCATCATGACAGTACCCCCCCTCAAGGCCCCTCCCAAGGTCTTTTCCTCCGGGGGTTTTGGTTTGTGCGGGAATCTTCGATGGAATCTTTGAATTAATCGTGGTGCGTGAACATAGTTACTGGGTTCCCAAGATCTTTCCTGAGGTCCATATCCTTTCCAATCAACAAGATAGAAGAGTTTCGACTTAACTATCTTGAAATCTAAAATGTCTTTCACTTCGAATTCTAATTCTCCATCAATTTGGACAGGGCCTGGGGGCTCAGACAGTCTGGTTCCAGGTTGTACTGGTTTTAGAAGAGATGCGTGAAAAACGGGATGAATCCGCATGTTGGATGGTAAATCGAGTTTAAAGGCCACTGGGTTGATAATAGCTTTGATGGGGTAAGGCCCAATGAATCTGGGATTAAAAGTTCGCTGACCCTTGAGGGGTAGATGTTTAGTTGCTAGCCATACCTGATCTCCTACTTGGTAAGGAGGAGTTTTACTTCGGTGCAAATCAGCGTTTTCTTTATACTTTTTCTTGGCTTGCTGTAAGTGGGTTGTAGCTTCTTTGAAGGCTTGGGTTATTGTGGAATGTAGGTGATTTACTGCAGGCATCTCCAGGGTCAGAGGTGGATCTAGGTCAGAGGTCCGAGGATGGTGACCATACAGGGTATAAAAAGGAGTCTGTCCGGTTCCAGAATGCACTGAATTGTTGTATGCATATTCTGCAATCCAAAGGATGTCCTTCCAATTCAACTCGGATTGGTGTAACATGCACCGCAGATATTGCTCGAGAGTCTGATTCGTTCTCTCGGTTTGTCCGTCGGTCTGGGGGTGGTGGCTGGTGGATAACCGCACGTCTATTTGTGCTAGTTGGCAACATTTCTTCCAAAAGTGGGAGATAAATTGACTTCCACGGTCTGAGACTAATATGGAAGGGAAACCATGTAACCGCACTATATTTTCCATAAATTCCTTGGCCAAGGTGGAAGCTGACGGCAATCCTTTTAAAGGGATAAAATGGGCCATTTTGGAGAATAGATCCACTATTACGAGAATCGTGTTGTAACCACCACAAGGAGGCAGGTCAGTTATAAAGTCCATTGACAAGGTGTGCCAAGGTGCTGGTGGAATGTCCAAAGGTTGAAGTAGGCCGGCTGGCCTTTTCTTTTGACTCTTATTTTGGGCACAGATTCCGCAAGACAACACAAATGACTTTATGTCTTTTCTCCAAGAAGGCCACCAGAAGTGGCGTTTGATCTTTTCTTCTGTTTTCGCGATACCGGGGTGTCCTTCCATTAATGATTCATGATGACGGGTAATGACAAGTTCCTGCAATTCTTTACTTGGCAGAAATAACCGCTCTTGGAAGTAGGGTAAATCATCCTTAACGGTGTAGTGAGGACCCTTTTGACTCCATTCCAGTAAGGCAGAAGAGTCAAAAAGCTGTTTTACTTGAGCTTGGATGTCCTCAATGGTTTGCAATGAAGTCAAGCCCAGAATTCTTTGTTCCGGTATGATTGGCACAGGTTCTAAACTCGAATTGGGTTCTTCCATGCCTATCCGGGATAAGGCATCTGCCTTACCATTCTTGCAGCCAGGGCGATAGGTAATTACAAAATCAAATTCCGCAAAGAATAAAGCCCATCGGAGTTGTCGCGAAGATTGAGCTTTGGCCGTCTTTAAATACTGCAAATTTCTGTGGTCCGTAATTTCGGTGATGGTGTGTCTTGCACCGAGAAGATAGTGACGCCAAGCCTTGAAAGCTGATTTAATAGCCAGTAGTTCTTTGTCGGTAATTGCGTAATTGAGTTCAGGTGGAGAGAATTTTCTGGACCAAAAGGCTACAGGGTGTAGTTGGTTAGTTTCTGGGTCTCTTTGCGACAGGACAGCTCCCATGGCCGAACTGGATGCATCGGTTTCCACGATGTAAGGGAGATCTGGGCGCGGGTGCTTCAATACAGGTGCAGAGGTGAATTTGGTTTTCAGGTCCTGAAAGGCTTGTTCAGCCTCAAGAGTCCATTCAAAGCGTTTATTTTTCTTTAGGAGAGCTGTGATGGGTTGAACAGTTCGAGAAAATTCCGGGATGAACCTTCGATAGAAATTGGCAAAGCCAAGCATGCTTTGCACTCCCTTCACAGAGCTAGGAGATGGCCATTTGAGAATGGCGTCCACTTTCCGCGAGTCCATTCGGATTCCTTGAGGTGTCAGGATGAATCCGAGAAACTCCACTTCTGTGGTATGAAAAACGCATTTTTCGAGCTTGTCAAATAATTTGTGCTGGCGCAATTTCTCAAGAACTGCCCTAACATGGTTTCTGTGATCAGATTCTGAGGAGGAATACACCAGGATGTCGTCAATATAAACGATGACACAAACATCGATAAGTTCCCGAAGAACATCATTCATGAAGTACTGAAAGGCGGCAGGTGCGTTGCACAAACCGAAGGGCATTACTTGATATTCGAAGAGCCCAAATTTGGTGCGGAATGCAGTCTTCCACTCGTCGCACTCTTTTATACGTACCAGGTGGTAAGCTCCTCGGAGATCTAGCTTGGTGTACACACGAGCATCTTTTACTTGGTCGATAAGCTCAGGTATCAGGGGCAAAGGGTAACGATTCTTAATCGTTATCTGATTTAGGGCGCGGTAGTCAATACAGGCCCTAAGGTCTCCTTCCTTTTTAGGTACGAAGAACAAAGCGGAAGAGACTGGTGACTTTGATGGGCGAATGAAACCATTGGCCAGGTATTGATCCAAATACTGGCGCAAATGCAGGTTCTCAGGTTCAGTAAGAGCATAAATCCTACTACAAGGTAGTTGTGCATTGGGTACCAAGTCGATTTGGCAATCGTAAGATCGATGGGGAGGTAAGGTGTTAGCCTGCTCTTTCTGAAAAACGTCTTGGAATTCTTGGTATTCAGATGGTAGCTGTACAGGGGTGGAAGTTACAGAGGCTAGACCCATAGCTGGATTCCTTGGGTAACAGGTTGGTTCACAATCAGGAAAAGTTATCTTCTTTGCTCGCCAGTCTATTCTCGGATTATGATTTCTAGCCAAGGGATTCCAAGAAGTACTTGAAATTGTGGGGCCTTGATCACATCAAACACGATTGCTTCCCGATGTCCGTCCTGACCCACCAGAGTGATTTCAACTGTGGAATGCGTTACAGGCCCTGAGGCTATTTCGGTTCCATCAACTGTAGTAATTACATCTTGGGTTACTTTCGGGCGGAGAGGAAGCTTAATCCTGGAAGCCAATTCACGGTCTATGTAATTTCCAATAGCTCCACTGTCTATGTATGCTTTTATAGCATGCAACTGCCGAGGCTGTTTTGGGTTCACAAGCACCATTGGCATGACAAAATGCGAGGTCAAAGAGTTTGTTTTCAAGCTCGGCAAGCGGACCCCTACGCTTGTCGGGCTAGGTCGTTTCCCGAACCAGGTGTCAATAACTCGTTATTAGTGGCTCCAACCACCTTCTTGGGTGGTTTAACTGGACAACTTTGAAGAAAGTGACCGGAAGTTCCGCAATACAGACAAAGTTGCATTTGTCGCCTTCTCTCTCGTTCCTTCTGCGTTAATGGTCCTTTAACACTGCCAATTTGCATAGGTTCGGAAACGTCAGTACTCTTGGAGTTAACGTGGGTCTTGATAGGTACTCTGGTTTCATACTTGAGCCGATCTGCTTTTCTATTTTGAAGTCTGTGATCAAGTTGAACCACTAAGTCTATGTAGTCTGCGCAGGCCTGGGGTGGATCTACTATCTGAGCTATAACATCTTTAAGCTCTCCGCGCAGGCCTCGATGAACCAATGTGATCCTTTTATTTTCAGGCCATCCGGTTTCCACAACTAGTCTATTAAAGGTGGCGATATAGGACAAAAGATCCTGATTACCTTGTCGTAAGGATAGCAGTTTGTTGTCAAGGGCCTGTCCCTGCGAGTGTCGAGCGAACAATCTTTCCATGCTGGCCTGGAAGCCCTGGAAAACCCGGAGAATGGGATCATCCTGATTTACCAATGGAATAGACCAATCGGCAGCACAGCCACTGAGGTAAGATAGTACAAAGGCTACTTTGGTCTGGTCATTGGGGAAGGCCCCGGGCCTGCATAAAAAGTGTAAACGGCATTGGTTCATAAAAACGGCATATTTCTTGGGATCCCCGCAAAACGTTCCGGCGGGGCCAAAGGCATGTGTCCAGGTAGATTGATTTGTACCGGGTTATTCGAACCCATTGTTGTAGAAATATCTCCGGAAACAGGTAAAGGAGTGTGCTCTGCCTGGCCCTGCAATAACCTTTTGGCCAGATCATCAGTTCTTTCCTTGGATAGGATTAGTTCCCTTCTGAGAGCATTAGTCTCCTGGAGGGCTGAGTGCACTTCTGCCCGTAATTCCCCTAAAAGATGGGCCAGCTGATCTGTCTCGGAAGTCTCCATAGCGCCCAGGTGGGAAATTGTGGTAAGGCTTCGCGTTCTGTAACGCTCACCTGGTTCCCACGGAGGCGCGGCATCGAAGGCGCAGAACTCTGAAGATGGACAGGAAGGGCTCCTCTATTCTGGCTTCCCTGGCTCGTTGGATACCCGCCTGTGCGTGAAAAGGGAGTATTACCAACTGTGGAACAATGCTCAAGCCTCCCACTCCCTTCCAACCCTCCACGATACCTCCTCCACGATTCCCCGTGAAGCCTCACCTTAGGGTTTGGAAGGATGAGCTCTCCATCCTGCTTCTGATGCAGGGGCGCGTTGAAACCCAGTTACTTCACTGGATTGAGGATTGATGGGAGTTCAGGTAAGCTTGACTGTTCAGGTAAGGCGCTGTAAAAGTTCTGTTCAAAAGTTCAAGCTTAATAATAATGTTCGTTGTCTAATTGCAGCAAGCGCTAATGCTTATTTCTTTTTCCCCTTAGGGGCCGGAGTTCGGAGTGCCGGAGATATGGCGCCGACCCGAAGTGAAACAGTTCTGGATGAGCGCTCAGGTAATGTCTTTGCATTCGCTCATTCAATGTCTTTGTCTTTTTTCCCCATAGGGGCCGGGGTCCGGAGATGCCAGGAAGCGGCAGGACCCGAAATGCAGTGGGAATAATCCAACAGGTAAGACTTAAAAGGAAGCTGAGCTTTCCTTATTCCTTTTCTCCCTCTCACCTTTGTTCTTGTCTTTTTTCCTCTAGGCGCCGGGGCGTAGCTGAATCCGGAAGATCGCTGTTGAAGATGGAAGCGCCTTGCAAAGGTGAGTAAAATGCAGCGCTGCAGCGATCGAAACGAAATGCCTTTAAAATGATGTCTTCCTTTTCAGGGCCGTTGGAGAAATGACTCCGGGATGCAGATTTAGCAGGTAAGGGCTTTTCTTCTCCTATTCTCTTCCTTTCTCCCCTTGCAGGTGTTCCAGGGTGCTGGCAGGCGTGGCTGAAGTCAGGATGCAGGAGCTGACACGGTGAGCGTCCAGCTGCTAGGTGCAGAACAACGCGAAGCATGTGTGGCTGTTCGGGTGGGGTTTAAATAGCCTTGGAAGAAGTTCCTGGTATGTATCCTTCCACCAATCAGGTATGTATCCTTCCCCGACCACACCCGGGTGGTGAAGTAGTCCTACAGGTTAAGTAGTCCCATTCAGGCCTCAAGAGGGCCTGGATGAAGCAGCAAGGTCTGCACCCAAGCACTTAAACACATATCCTCTTCTATGAGCCTGGCGCCTAAGGCGCCAGGACTGGGGTCCGCTATGAGCCTGGCGCCTAAGGCGCCAGGACTGAGTCCAAAGGGCCCCGACTTGGGCCCGCTGAGACTTCCCTGGGGAAAATGATGTCTGCCTCTGGGGTTGCTGGGCCCGGCCTGGCTCCTTAGAGGTAGGCATCATGACAATGTCTGGCTCACTATTTTTTCTTTTGCTGACATATCTAGGCCACATGGTTTTCTTCAGTAACAGTCAGAAACTAAGAATTTTATTATTTTATTTGTAGACATATCCTTCTAGTAGGTTCTTACAGTAATTCCCTTAGAGCAAGTCACATCATATGAAAAATATACATATGGGAAAACACAAGCTTGAAAGACAGCAATCCTTTTTGTGCATAAAGATAATCACTAGACTTATGAGCACTTTCTGATAGTTCTGTTGTTTTTTTTATGGCTGTACTTTCCCTGTATATGGTCATATTTGTATACATTGTACTCACACTACTTTCCTTAGGGTCCAATCACATCAAGTGATACATATACATAGGGTAAATAGCAGCTTTGAAACAGAGCAATCATTTATTTGCATGAAACTAATCAGTTAAGTTATGAATTGTTTCTGCTACTAATTGTGCTTTTTTGCTAACTTCACTTTCCCTGTATATACCCATATTGGTATGTGTTCTTGTGTCTTTGTGTTTTGTCTATAGTAATGCAATTATGTAATACATGGGTTTTATTAGCTACTTATTACATATTTCACAGTATACAAAAATCTATTAAGAAAACAATTATCATTTCATTATTCAACATATTAACATTACGAATATCATACCTTCATCTTGTACGCTGCACACAATGTTATGTTTCTGTATGAGTAGCTTAGTATACTAGATAGAACCCCATAATAGGATGCTATTTATATCAATGCATCGTTCAATGCACTTATTAGGGTATATTTCTTGCAATAATTCTTGACACTTTTTTCGCAACATAATAAGAATCCCTTCTACACATATTTCATGAGAAGTACATACACATGTGATGTCATCAGTGATGTCATCAATGACATTTGTGATGTCATCTTTGATGTCCTGGGTGTTAGTCTTAGCAGTGCACGGTGGTGGCGCGAGTTATGGTTGCTTAGCTTACCATAACTGGCGAATTTCAAGGGTTTTTCGGTTTTACTTGGAACCATAACGTCCCTTTAACAAAGTTTTTTCACTGAATTTCATAGGTTTTTAGTAGCGCAACTTAACCATAACGTCCCTTTAACAAATATTTATTGCAATATCCTTGACACTTTTTTCGCAGCATTATAATAAAAATCCCTAGTACACAAATTCCATGAAAAGTACATACACACGTGATGTCATCAGTGATTTCATCAATGACATTTGCGATGTCATCTTTGATGTCCTGGGTGTTAGTCTTAGCAGTGCACGGTGGTGGCGCCAGTTATTTTTCAAAGCTTACCATAACTTGCGATTTTCAGGGGTCTTTCGACTGTACTTAGAACCATAACGTCCTTTAAACAAACTTTTTTTAATATCACGCAAACAATATACAAACATGGCGTGCAAAAACCAACTTCTACAGATGGCTTTACACAGAATGTTGCAAAGTAAGAATTTATGCTCGTTCACAGTGAAGGTCAGCTGCTTCCACAACTTCTACAGATGGCTTTACACAGAATGTTGCAAAGTAAGAATTTATGCTCGTTCACAGTGAAGGTCAGCTGCTTCCATTTTTTTCTCGGGCCCCGGAGAGGCTCACGAAGCGGACTATAAGGTTGTATTGTGTTTTGACCTTGACAGACAGAGATTGTGATGAAAGACTTCTCTTGAAGGAGTGTTGCTAAAACGTAAGAGAAGATAAAGATGAAATTTCTGAAACGAAACCACTTTTATATATTATATCACTATGCGAAAGATCGTTGGCACACGCGGAGTCGTATTTTGGGACTGCACCAATCGTAGACAATGGAAATTGCAATTGTACTGTAAGTAACCCTTTAGATTACTTTATACCAAATATAATTACAATAGCGTAGCATTAAAGACCGCTCAAGTTGAACTTGTTCGTTGAAAGTGGCATAATGTTTTCTACCGCGCACTATCACCGCCGAATTGATCCCCTGGCGTTTAGAGGGCTCTGAAAAAGGCAGACGACACAGGGTGGGTTAATAGAAATAATTTAACCGGTCTATAGGCGGTCAAGCGCTCTACTCGCTGTGCCACTTCACTGTAGCCTGTCAAGTGGCACAGCGAGTACAGCGCTCGCTTTGACATCCGTGCACAGCTTGCTAACGCAAGTTTGAATCCCGGCAAGGCCAAACTCAGCCTTTCATCCTTCCGTGGTCGATAAATGAGCACCACACACCGTGGTTAATAATAAGCACCGCTTACATACCTCACTGTTCTTAGCGCTATGTGAATGGGAAAATATTATTATTTTATTATTAACATACTCTGTTGCACTATCTTCGATAGCAAATATTTTCACGCCCTAATAAATAAAATGATGATTTTTAATGAAGATCGGCTGGTGAGACTAATTTATGTTTTTTAAAACAGGTACGTGGCCCCATTTTGCCTATGTCACGATTTACAGACTCCAGCGGATGGGGTCTTCAACTGCCAGGTGCAGGTCCAAATATGCAACTTCATGACCCTCACCATTTTATGGGACAATCGCCAAGGACCAATATGCCCTTACGCAGTACTCGCGGCTACAAACAACATACCAACCAATAGGGTGGTCTAATGGCTCGTTGTTGGAGCAACCTTCCGATTATCAGAGCGACCATTTACTGCTTTTATCATAAACCAACACCCTATCTACCGCAAAGGAACAACACGTGGCTCCAAATAAACTTTTGCTGATCGACAGCAGAGACAATAGCAAATCGCTGAATATTCACTAAACATTTCATGTGAAATAAATGTACTTTACCAAATGTACAATCCTGCTGTTTACTTTTAAACCACAGTTTCATATTCTGAATTGTGGCGCACTGAGTTGTAAGCTGATCTAACACTCTCTGTACCGCAAAGGAACATCGCGTGTCTCAACATGAACTTTTGCGGATCGACAACAAAGACAAATGCAAATTGCTGAATATTCTCTAAACATTTGATGTCAAATAAATGTACTTTACAACATTTACAATCTTGCTCTTTGGTTTAAATCACAGTTTCATATTCCGAATTGTGGCGCGCTGTGTTGTGACATAATGTGTGTTGTCTTCCGAGTTCTGTGTAAAGTCGCGTAGTACTGGAGACGACTGGGCGCGTTTCATTACGCACCCTGTAACGTCACGGAGAGAGGCAGGGAATATGAATGCTTTGATAATATCAGGCTTAGGGGCGGGAGATATGATTTAGTGTCGCAAAAGCAAGTCAGCCAGGTCAATAGCGCCAGTCATAGGATTATCACATAATGTCGGCGCACACCAGCCGGATTTATCGTTTCTTTAGTGGACAAAAAGTCGGTTGATGCCCCTAGGAAATTGTACTATTAGCGGACAAAAGGAGTGCTCTTAAAACACTTTCACCCTGACAACGAACAATACAAACAACGTTCTCAGAACACCCCCATTTTGTGTAATTGCAACCATTTCGGGACACTGCGAGTGTTCTTAGAACACATTCAACTAGACAGATTACAATACGGACAGCGTCCTGAGGACACCCCCAGTTTGTGTATTTACGAACAATTAAGTACACCGCGAGTGTTCATAGCTCATTTTTACCTTCCTTGCGAACAAAAATGACACTGGTGGAGGGTGCCCCTGGATGCTGGGGGGTGGGGGTGGTGGGAGACATGAGTGGGGGCCTGGTGGAGGCTGCACCTGCACTGCTGGGGGGTGGGGGTGGTGAGAGACATGAGTGGGGGCCTGGTGGAGGGTGCCCCTGGATGCTGGGGGGTGGGGGTGGTGGGAGACATGAGTGGGGGCCTGGTGGAGGGTGCCCCTGGTGGAGGGTGCCCCTGGATGCTGGGGGTGCTGGGAGACATGAGTTGGACATGAGCGCGGGCCTGGTGGAGGGTGCCCTGCACTGCTGGGGGTGGGGGTGGTGGGAGACATGAGTGGGGGCCTGGTGGAGGGTGCCCTGCACTGCTGGGGGGTGGGGGTGCTGGGAGACATGAGTGGGGGCCTGGTGGAGGGTGCCCTGCACTGCTGGGGGGTGGGGGTGGTGGGAGACATGAGTGGGGGCCTGGTGGAGGCTGCCCCTGCACTGCCGGGGGGTGGGGGTGATGGGAGACATGTGTGGGGGCCTGGTGGAGGGTGCCCTGCACTGCTGGGGGGTGGGGGTGCTGGGAGACATGAGTTGGACATGAGTGAGGGCCTGGTGGAGGGTGCCCCTGGATGCTGGGGGGTGGGGGTGGTGGGAGACATGAGTGGGGGCCTGGTGGAGGCTGCCCCTGCTCTGCTGGGGGGTGGGGGGGTGGGAGACATGAGTGGGGGCCTGGTGGAGGGTGCCCCTGGATGCTGGGGGGTGGGGGTGCTGGGAGACATGAGTGGGGGCCTGGTGGAGGGTGCCCTGCACTGCTGGGGGGTGGGGGTGCAGGGAGACATGAGTTGGACATGAGTGGGGGCCTGGTGGAGGGTGCCCTGCACTGCTGGGGGGTGGGGGTGCTGGGAGACATGAGTGGGGGCCTGGTGGAGGCTGCCCCTGCACTGCTGGGGGGTGGGGGTGGTGGGAGAGATGAGTGGGGGCCTGGTGGAGGCTGCCCCTGCACTGCTGGGGGGTGGGGGTGATGGGATACATGTGTTGGGGCCTGGTGGAGGGTGCCCTGCACTGCTGGGGGGTGGGGGTGCAGGGAGACATGAGTTGGACATGAGTGGGGGCCTGGTGGAGGGTGCCCCTGGATGCTGGGGGGTGGGGGTGCTGGGAGACATGAGTGGGGGCCTGGTGGAGGGTGCCCCTGGATGCTGGGGGGTGGGGGTGGTGGGAGACATGAGTGGGGGCCTGGTGGAGGCTGCCCCTGCACTGCTGGGGGGTGGGGGTGGTGAGAGACATGAGTGGGGGCCTGGTGGAGGGTGCCCCTGGATGCTGGGGGGTGGGGGTGGTGGGAGACATGAGGGGGGGCCTGATGGAGGATGCCCCTGGATGCTGGGGGGTGGGGGTGCTGGGAGACATGAGTTGGACATGAGTGGGGCCTGGTGGAGGGTGCCCTGCACTGCTGGGGGGTGGGGGTGATGGGAGACATGTGTGGGGGCCTGGTGGAGGGTGCCCTGCTCTGCTGGGGGGTGGGGGTGCAGGGAGACATGAGTTGGACATGAGTGGGGCTGGTGGAGGGTTCCCTGCACTGCTGGGGGTGGGGGTGGTGGGAGACATGAGTGGGGGCCTGGTGGAGGGTGCCCATGGATGCTGGGGGGTGGGGGTGGTGGGAGTAATGAGTGGGGGCCTGGTGGAGGCTGCCCCTGCACTGCTGGGGGGTGGAGGTGGTGGGAGACATGAATGGGGGCCTGGTGGAGGGTGCCCCTGGATGCTGGGGGGTGGGGGTGCTGGGAGACATGAGTGGGGGCCTGGTGGACAGCGCCGCTAGTTCCCTTAGTTTGGTGACCTAATCGTCAACTGGTTCAGACATTTCTTGCCTTCGAGTGTAAAACCGTATTCTGTGGAGGACTGTGTTCTCTTTACTGGCAAATCTTTTTATGATTCTCCTGACCGCCTCCTTGAAAACATCGTCATTGTCGTCAGCCACCGGTATCGGGGTGAGACTCTCGAATACTCTTTGTCCTTCCAGTCCCAAGGCATTTAGTAGCATGGCCCGGCGCCTTGCCGCTGAGAACCCTGCTCCTCCTAGAGCCTCCACATATGTTGTGAATAGAGGTTGCCATTGTGGCCATGGGATGACAGGCCTACCTGGAGTTTGTAGAAAGGGTGGCGGTGGCGTTGCCCCTTGCATGATCCTCCGTGAGTTCTGGTGTTGATCCTCGTCGCCAATTTATGTTGTATAATGCTTACAATGAAGACAGGAGTCGCAGGGCTTGTCTCACTGTGTTTTATTCTCCCACAGGATTCATGCAACACTGCACGCCAAGTGCGTGCCTCAATAACAAACTGGCCTAACGTGGCTGGGAGGCTGCAGCCGAACTGTCCGTTTCCTTGGGTGTGGGCCGCGGGCCCCGTTCTCGGAGGAGCCGGCAGGACGCACCTTATCGCGTCCTCGGCTCTTCCCGTAATGCGCGCGGAGCGCGCGGGGGCGGAGCTAACTTTCGCGGCGAGATCTCGCGAGATTGGGCGCTCTCGCGATATCTCTACAGTGCCCCTGGATGCTGGGGGTGGGGGTGGTGGGAGACATGAGTGGGGGCCTGGTGGAGGCTGACCCTGCACTGCTGTGGGGTGGGGGTGGTGGGAGACATGAGTGGGGGCATGGTGGAGGGTGCCCCTGGATGCTGGGGGGTGGGTGTGGTGGGAGACATGAGTGGGGGCCTGTTGGAGGCTGCCCCTGCACTGCTGGGGGGTGGGGGTGGTGGGAGACATGAGTGGGGGCCTGGTGGAGGCTGCCCCTGCACTGCTGGGGGGTGGGGGTGATGGGAGACATGTGTGGGGGCCTGGTGGAGGGTGCCCTGCACTGCTGGGGGTGGGGGTGCAGGGAGACATGAGTTGGACATGAGTGGGGGCCTGGTGGAGGGTGCCCCTGGATGCTGGGGGGTGGGGGTGCTGGGAGACATGAGTGGGGGCCTGGTGGAGGGTGCCCCTGGATGCTGGGGGGTGGGGGTGCTGGGAGACATGAGTGGGGGCCTGGTGGAGGGTGCCCCGGATGCTGGGGGGTGGGGGTGGTTGGAGACATGAGTGGGGGCCTGGTGGAGGCTGCCCCTGCACTGCTGGGGGGTGGTGGTGGTGGGAGACATGAGTGGGGGCCTGGTGGAGGGTGCCCCTGGATGCTGGGGGTGGGGGTACTGGGAGACATGAGTTGGACATGAGTGGGGGTCTGGTGGAGGGTGCCCTGCACTGCTGGGGGGTGATGGGAGACATGTGTGGGGGCCTGGTGTAGAGTGCCCTGCACTGCTGGGGGTTGGGGGTGCAGGGAGACATGAGTTGGACATGAGTGGGGGCCTGGTGGAGGGTGCCCTGCACTACTGGGGGGTGGGGGTGCAGGGAGACATGAGTTGGACATGAGTGGGGGCCTGGTGGAGGGTGCCCTGCACTGCTGGGGGGTGGGGGTGGTGGGAGACATGATAGGGGGCCTGGTGGAGGGTGCCCCTGGATGCTGGGGGGTGGGGGTGGTGGGAGACAAGAGTGGGGGCCTGGTTTAGGCTGCCCCTGCACTGCTGGGGGGTGGGGGTGGTGGGAGACATGAGTGGGGGCCTGGTGGAGGCTGCCCCTGCACTGCTGGGGGGTGGGGGTGCTGGGAGACATGTGTGGGGGCCTGGTGGAGGGTGCCCCGTACTGCTGGGGGGTGGGGTGCAGGGAGACATGGGTTGGACATGAGTGGAGGCCTGGTGGAGGCTGCCCCTGCACTGCTGGGGGGTGGGGGTGGTGGGAGACATGAGTGGAGGCCTGGTGGAGGGTGCCCCTGGATGCTGGGGGGTGGGGGTGCTGGGAGACATGAGTTGGACATGAGTGGGGGCCTGGTGGAGGGTGCCCTGCACTGCTGGGGGGTGGGGGTGCTGGGAGACATGAGTGGGGGCCTGGTGGAGGGTGCCCCTGGATGCTGGGGGGTGGGGGTGCTGGGAGACATGAGTGGGGGCCTGGTGGAGGGTGCCCCTGGATGCTGGGGGGTGGGGGTGGTGGGAGACAAGAGTGGGGGCCTGGTGGAGGCTGCCCCTGAACTGCTGGGGGTGGGGGTGGTGGGAGACATGAGTGGGGGCCTGGTGGAGGGTGCCCTGGATGCTGGGGGTGGGGGTACTGGGAGACATGAGTTGGACATGAGTGGGGGCCTGGTGGAGGGTGCCCTGCACTGCTGGGGGGTGGGGGTGATGGGAGACATGTGTGGGGGCCTGGTGTAGAGTGCCCTGCACTGCTGGGGGTTGGGGGTGCAGGGAGACATGAGTTGGACATGAGTGGGGGCCTGGTGGAGGGTGCCCTGCACTACTGAGGGGTGGGGGTGCAGGGAGACATGAGTTGGACATGAGTGGGGGCCTGGTGGAGGGTGCCCTGCACTGCTGGGGGGTGGGGGTGGTGGGAGACATGATTGGGGGCCTGGTGGAGGGTGCCCCTGGATGCTGGGGGGTGGGGGTGGTGGGAGACATGAGTGGGGGCCTGGTGGAGGCTGCCCCTGCACTGCTGGGGGGTGGGAGTTGTGGGAGACATGAGTGGGGGCCTGGTGGAGGGTGCCCCTGGATACTGGGGGGTGGGGGTGCTGGGAGACATGAGTGGGGGCCTGGTGGAGGGTGCCCCTGGATGCTGGGGGTTGGGGGTGGTGGGAGACATGAGTGGGGGCCTGGTGGAGGCTGCCCCTGCCCTGCTGGGGGGTGGGGGTGGTGGGAGACATGAGTGGGCGCCTGGTGGAGGGTGCCCCTGGATGCTGGGGGGTGAGGGTGCTGGGAGACATGCGTTGGACATGAGTGGGGGCCTGGTGGAGGGTGCCCTGCACTGCTGGGGGGTGGGGGTGGTGGGAGACATGAGTGGGGGCCTGGTGGAGGCTGCCCCTGCACTGCTGGGGGGTGGGGGTGATGGGAGACATGTGTGGGGCCTGGTGGAGGGTGCCCTGCACTGCTGGGGGGTGGGGGGGTGGGAGACATGAGTGGGGGCCTGGGGTGCCCTGCACTGCTGGGGGGTGGGGGTGGTGGGAGACATGAGTGGGGGCCTGGTGGAGGATGCCCCTGGATGCTGGGGGGTGGGGGTGCAGGGAGACATGAGTTGGACATGAGTGTGGGCCTGGTGGAGGGTGCCCTGCACTGCTGGGGGATGGGGGTGCAGGGAGACATGAGTTGGACATGAGTGGGGGCATGGTGGAGGGTGTCCTGCACTGCTGGGGGGTTGGGGTGGTGGGAGACATAAGTGGGGGCCTGGTGGAGGCTGCCCCTGCACTGCTGGGGGGTGGCAGTGATGGGAGACATGTGTGGGGGCCTGGTGGAGGGTGCCCCTGGATGCTGGGGGGTGGGGGTGCTGGGTGACATGAGTTGGACATGTGAGGGGGCCTGGTGGAGGGTGCCCTGCACTGCTGGGGGGTGGAGGTGCTGGGAGACATGAGTTGGACATGAGTGGGGGCCTGTTGGAGGGTGCCCCTGGATGCTGGGGGGTGGGGGTGCTGGGAGACATGAGTGGGGGCCTGGTGGAGGCTGCCCCTGCACTGCTGGGGGGTGGGGGTGATGAGAGACATGAGTGGGGGCCTGGTGGAGGGTGCCCCTGGATGCTGGGGGGTGGGGGTGGTGGGAGACATGAGTGGGGGCCTGGTGGAGGGTGCCCCTGGATGCTGGGGGGGTGGGGGTGCTGGGAGACGTGAGTTGGACATGAGTGGGGGCCTGGTGGAGGGTGCCCTGCACTGCTGGGGGGTGGGGGTGATGGGAGACATGTGTGGGGGCCTGGTGGAGGGTGCCCTGCACTGCTGGGGGGTGGGGGTGCAGGGAGACATGAGTTGGAAATGAGTGGGGGCCTGGTGGAGGGTTCCCTGCACTACTGGGGGGTGGGGGTGGTGGGAGACATGAGTGGGGGCCTGGTGGAGGGTGCCCATGGATGCTGGGGGGTGGGGGTGGTGGGAGTAATGAGTGGGGGCCTGGTGGAGGGTGCCCTGCAGTGCTGGGGGGTGGGGGTGGTGGGAGACATGAGTGGGGGCCTGGTGGAGGGTGCCCTGCACTGCTGGGGGGTGGAGGTGCTGGGAGACATGAGTTGGACATGAGTGGGGGCCTGGTGGAGTGTGCCCCTGGATGCTGGGGGGTGGGGGTGCTGGGAGACATGAGTGGGGGCCTGGTGGAGTGTGCCCCTGGATGCTGGGGGGTGAGGGTGCTGGGAGACATGAGTTGGACATGAGTGGGGGCCTGGTGGAGGGTGCCCTGCACTGCTGGAGGGTGGGGGTGATGGGAGACATGTGTGGGGGCCTGGTGGAGGGTGCCCTGCACTGCTGGGGGGTGGGGGTGCAGGGAGACATGAGTTGGACATGAGTGGGGGCCTGGTGGAGGGTTCCCTGCACTGCTGGGGGGTGGGGGTGGTGGGAGACATGAGTGGGGGCCTGGTGGAGGGTGCCCCTGGATGCTGGGGGGTGGGGGTGCTGGGAGACATGAGTTGGACATGAGTGGGGGCCTGGTGGAGGGTGCCCTGCACTGCTGGAGGGTGGGGGTGATGGGAGACATGTGTGGGGGCCTGGTGGAGGGTGCCCTGCACTGCTGGGGGGTGGGGGTGCAGGGAGACATGAGTTGGACATGAGTGGGGGCCTGGTGGAGGGTTCCCTGCACTGCTGGGGGGTGGGGGTGGTGGGAGACATGAGTGGGGGCCTGGTGGAGGGTGCCCATGGATGCTGGGGGGTTGGGGTGGTGGGAGTAATGAGTGGGGGCCTGGTGGAGGCTGCCCCTGCACTGCTGGGGGGTGGAGGTGGTGGGAGACATGAGTGGGGGCCTGGTGGAGGGTGCCCCTGGATGCTGGGGGGTGGGGGTGCTGGGAGACTTGAGTGGGGGCCTGGTGGAGGGTGCCCCTGGATGCTGGGGGTGGGGGTGGTGGGAGACATGAGTGGGGGGCTGGTGGAGGCTGCCCCTGCACTGCTGTGGGGGGGGGGGTGGTGGGAGACATGAGTGGGGGCCTGGTGGAGGGTGCCCCTGGATGCTGGGGGGTGGGGGTGGTGGGAGACATGAGTGGGGGCCTGGTGGAGGCTGCCCCTGCACTGCTGGGGGGTGGGGGTGGTGGGAGACATGAGTGGGGGCCTGGTGGAGGCTGCCCCTGCACTGCTGAGGGGTGGGGGTGATGGGAGACATGTGTGGGGGCCTGGTGGAGGGTGCCCTGCACTGCTGGGGGGTGGGGGTGCAGGGAGACATGAGTTGGACATGATTGGAGGCCTGGTGGAGGCTGCCCCTGCACTGCTGGGGGTGGGGGTGGTGGGAGACATGAGTGGGGGCCTGGTGGAGGGTGCCCATGGATGCTGGGGGGTGGGGGTGCTGGGAGACATGAGTTGGACATGAGTGGGGGCCTGGTGGAGGGTGCCCTGCACTGCTGGTGGTTGGGGGTGCTGGGAGACATGAGTGGGGGCCTGGTGGAGGGTGTCCCTGGATGCTGGGGGGTGGGGGTGCTGGGAGACATGAGTGGGGTCCTGGTGGAGTGTGCCCCTGGATGCTGGTGGGTGTGGGTGTTGGGAGACATGAGTGGGGGCCTGGTGGAGGCTGCCCCTGCACTGCTGGGGGGTGGGGGTGGTGGGAGACATGAGTGGAGGCCTGGTGGAGGGTGCCCCTGGATGCTGGGGGTGGGGGTACTGGGAGACATGAGTTGGACATGAGTGGGGGCCTGGTGGAGGGTTCCCTGCACTGCTGGGGGGTGGGGGTGATGGGAGACATGTGTGGGGGCCTGGTGCAGAGTGCCCTGCACTGCTGGGGGTTGGGGGTGCAGGGAGACATGAGTTGGACATGAGTGGGGGCCTGGTGGAGGGTGCCCTGCGCTACTGGGGGGTGGGGGTGCAGGGAGACATGAGTTGGACATGAGTGGGGGCCTGGTGGAGGGTGCCCTGCACTGCTGGGGGGTGGGGGTGGTGGGAGACATGATTGGGGGCCTGGTGGAGGGTGCCCCTGGATGCTGGGGGGTGGGGGTGGTGGGAGACATGAGTGGGGGCCTGGTGGAGGCTGCCCCTGCACTGCTGGGGGGTGGGGGTGGTGGGAGACATGAGTGGGGGCCTGGTGGAGGCTGCCCTGCACTGCTGGGGGGTGGGGGTGCTGGGAGACATGTGTGGGGGCCTGGTGGAGGGTGCCCTGCACTGCTGGGGGTGGGGGTGCAGGGAGACATGAGTTGGACATGAGTGGAGGCCTGGTGGAGGCTGCCCCTGCACTGCTGGGGGGTGGGGGTGGTGGGAGACATGAGTGGGGGCCTGGTGGAGGGTGCCCCTGGATGCTGGGGTGTGGGGGTGCTGGGAGACATGAGTTGGACATGAGTGGGGGCCTGGTGGAGGGTGCCCTGCACTGCTGGGGGGTGGGGGTGCTGGGAGACATGAGTGGGGGCCTGGTGGAGGGTGCCCCTGGATGCTGGGGGGTGGGGGTGCTGGGAGACATGAGTGGGGGCCTGGTGGAGGGTGCTCCTGGATGCTGGGGGGTGGGGGTGGTGGGAGACATGAGTGGGGGCCTGGTGGAGGCTGCCCCTGCACTGCTGGGGGGTGGGGGTGGTGGGAGACATGAGTGGGGGCCTGGTGGAGGGTGCCACTGGATGTTGGGGGTGGGGGTACTGGGAGACATGAGTTGGACACGAGTGGGGGCCTGGTGGAGGGTGCCCTGCACTGCTGGGGGGTGGGGGTGATGGGAGACATGTGTGGGGGCCTGGTGTAGAGTGCCCTGCACTGCTGGGAGTTGGTGGTGCAGGGACACATGAGTTGTACATGAGTGGGGGCCTGGTGGAGGGTGCCCTGCACTACTGGGAGGTGGGGGTGCAGGGAGACATGAGTTGGACATGAGTGGGGGCCTGGTGGAGGGTGCCCTGCACTGCTGGGGGGTGGGGGTGGTGGGAGACATGATTGGGGGCCTGGTGGAGGGTGCCCCTGGATGCTGGGGGGTGGGGGTGGTGGGAGACATGAGTGGGGGCCTGGTGGAGGCTGCCCCTGCACTGCTGGGGGGTGGGAGTGGTGGGAGACATGAGTGGGGGCCTAGTGGAGGGTGCCCCTGGATGCTGGGGGGTGGGGGTGCTGGGAGACATGAGTGGGGGCCTGGTGGAGGGTGCCCTTGGATGCTGGGGGTTGGGGGTGGTGGGAGACATGAGTGGGGACCTGGTGGAGGCTGCCCCTGCACTGCTGGGGGTTGGGGGTGGTGGGAGACATGAGTGGGCGCCTGGTGGAGGGTGCCCCTGGATGCTGGGGGTGCTGGGAGACATGAGTTGGACATGAGTGGGGGCCTGGTGGAGGGTGCCCTGCACTGCTGGGGGGTGGGGGTGGTGGGAGACATGAGTGGGCGCCTGGTGGAGGCTGCCCCTGCCCTGCTGGGGGGTGGGGGTGGTGGGAGACATGAGTGGGCGCCTGGTGGAGGGTGCCCCTGGATGCTGGGGGGTGGGGGTGCTGGGAGACATGCGTTGGACATGAGTGGGGGCCTGGTGGAGGGTGCCCTGCACTGCTGGGTGGTGGGGGTGGTGGGAGACATGAGTGGGGGCCTGGTGGAGGCTGCCCCTGCACTGCTGGGGGGTGGGGGTGATGGGAGACATGTGTGGGGCCTGGTGGAGGGTGCCCTGCACTGCTGGGGGGTGGGGGGGTGGGAGACATGAGTGGGGGCCTGGGGTGCCCTGCACTGCTGGGGGGTGGGGGTGGTGGGAGACATTTGTGGGGGCCTGGTGGAGGATGCCCCTGGATGCTGGGGGGTGGGGGTGCAGGGAGACATGAGTTGGACATGAGTGTGGGCCTGGTGGAGGGTGCCCTGCACTGCTGGGGGATGGGGGTGCAGGGAGACATGAGTTGGACATGAGTGGGGGCATGGTGGAGGGTGTCCTGCACTGCTGGGGGGTTGGGGTGGTGGGAGACATAAGTGGGGGCCTGGTGGAGGCTGCCCCTGCACTGCTGGGGGGTGGCAGTGATGGGAGACATGTGTGGGGGCCTGGTGGAGGGTGCCCCTGGATGCTGGGGGGTGGGGGTGCTGGGTGACATGAGTTGGACATGTGAGGGGGCCTGGTGGAGGGTGCCCTGCACTGCTGGGGGGTGGAGGTGCTGGGAGACATGAGTTGGACATGAGTGGAGGCCTGTTGGAGGGTGCCCCTGGATGCTGGGGGGTGGGGGTGCTGGGAGACATGAGTGGGGGCCTGGTGGAGGCTGCCCCTGCACTGCTGGGGGGTGGGGGTGATGAGAGACATGAGTGGGGGCCTGGTGGAGGGTGCCCCTGGATGCTGGGGGGTGGGGGTGGTGGGAGACATGAGTGGGGGCCTGGTGGAGGGTGCCCCTGGATGCTGGGGGGGTGGGGGTGCTGGGAGACGTGAGTTGGACATGAGTGGGGGCCTGGTGGAGGGTGCCCTGCACTGCTGGGGGGTGGGGGTGATGGGAGACATGTGTGGGGGCCTGGTGGAGGGTGCCCTGCACTGCTGGGGGGTGGGGGTGCAGGGAGACATGAGTTGGAAATGAGTGGGGGCCTGGTGGAGGGTTCCCTGCACTACTGGGGGGTGGGGGTGGTGGGAGACATGAGTGGGGGCCTGGTGGAGGGTGCCCATGGATGCTGGGGGGTGGGGGTGGTGGGAGTAATGAGTGGGGGCCTGGTGGAGGGTGCCCTGCAGTGCTGGGGGGTGGGGGTGGTGGGAGACATGAGTGGGGGCCTGGTGGAGGGTGCCCTGCACTGCTGGGGGGTGGAGGTGCTGGGAGACATGAGTTGGACATGAGTGGGGGCCTGGTGGAGTGTGCCCCTGGATGCTGGGGGGTGGGGGTGCTGGGAGACATGAGTGGGGGCCTGGTGGAGGCTGCCGCTGCACTGCTGGGGGGTGGGGGTGGTGATAGACATGAGTGGGGGCCTGGTGGAGGGTGCCCCTGGATGCTGGGGGGTGGGGGTGGTGGGAGACATAAGTGGGGGCCTGGTGGAGGGTGCCCCTGGATGCTGGGGGGTGAGGGTGCTGGGAGACATGAGTTGGACATGAGTGGGGGCCTGGTGGAGGGTGCCCTGCACTGCTGGAGGGTGGGGGTGATGGGAGACATGTGTGGGGGCCTGGTGGAGGGTGCCCTGCACTGCTGGGGGGTGGGGGTGCAGGGAGACATGAGTTGGACATGAGTGGGGGCCTGGTGGAGGGTTCCCTGCACTGCTGGGGGGTGGGGGTGGTGGGAGACATGAGTGGGGGCGTGGTGGAGGGTGCCCCTGGATGCTGGGGGGTGGGGGTGCTGGGAGACATGAGTTGGACATGAGTGGGGGCCTGGTGGAGGGTGCCCTGCACTGCTGGAGGGTGGGGGTGATGGGAGACATGTGTGGGGGCCTGGTGGAGGGTGCCCTGCACTGCTGGGGGGTGGGGGTGCAGGGAGACATGAGTTGGACATGAGTGGGGGCCTGGTGGAGGGTTCCCTGCACTGCTGGGGGGTGGGGGTGGTGGGAGACATGAGTGGGGGCCTGGTGGAGGGTGCCCATGGATGCTGGGGGGTTGGGGTGGTGGGAGTAATGAGTGGGGGCCTGGTGGAGGCTGCCCCTGCACTGCTGGGGGGTGGAGGTGGTGGGAGACATGAGTGGGGGCCTGGTGGAGGGTGCCCCTGGATGCTGGGGGGTGGGGGTGCTGGGAGACTTGAGTGGGGGCCTGGTGGAGGGTGCCCCTGGATGCTGGGGGTGGGGGTGGTGGGAGACATGAGTGGGGGGCTGGTGGAGGCTGCCCCTGCACTGCTGTGGGGGGGGGGTGGTGGGAGACATGAGTCGGGGCCTGGTGGAGGGTGCCCCTGGATGCTGGGGGGTGGGGGTGGTGGGAGACATGAGTGGGGGCCTGGTGGAGGCTGCCCCTGCACTGCTGGGGGGTGGGGGTGGTGGGAGACATGAGTGGGGGCCTGGTGGAGGCTGCCCCTGCACTGCTGAGGGGTGGGGGTGATGGGAGACATGTGTGGGGGCCTGGTGGAGGGTGCCCTGCACTGCTGGGGGGTGGGGGTGCAGGGAGACATGAGTTGGACATGATTGGAGGCCTGGTGGAGGCTGCCCCTGCACTGCTGGGGGTGGGGGTGGTGGGAGACATGAGTGGGGGCCTGGTGGAGGGTGCCCATGGATGCTGGGGGGTGGGGGTGCTGGGAGACATGAGTTGGACATGAGTGGGGGCCTGGTGGAGGGTGCCCTGCACTGCTGGTGGTTGGGGGTGCTGGGAGACATGAGTGGGGGCCTGGTGGAGGGTGTCCCTGGATGCTGGGGGGTGGGGGTGCTGGGAGACATGAGTGGGGGCCTGGTGGAGTGTGCCCCTGGATGCTGGTGGGTGTGGGTGTTGGGAGACATGAGTGGGGGCCTGGTGGAGGCTGCCCCTGCACTGCTGGGGGGTGGGGGTGGTGGGAGACATGAGTGGAGGCCTGGTGGAGGGTGCCCCTGGATGCTGGGGGTGGGGGTACTGGGAGACATGAGTTGGACATGAGTGGGGGCCTGGTGGAGGGTTCCCTGCACTGCTGGGGGGTGGGGGTGATGGGAGACATGTGTGGGGGCCTGGTGCAGAGTGCCCTGCACTGCTGGGGGTTGGGGGTGCAGGGAGACATGAGTTGGACATGAGTGGGGGCCTGGTGGAGGGTGCCCTGCACTACTGGGGGGTGGGGGTGCAGGGAGACATGAGTTGGACATGAGTGGGGGCCTGGTGGAGGGTGCCCTGCACTGCTGGGGGGTGGGGGTGGTGGGAGACATGATTGGGGGCCTGGTGGAGGGTGCCCCTGGATGCTGGGGGGTGGGGGTGGTGGGAGACATGAGTGGGGGCCTGGTGGAGGCTGCCCCTGCACTGCTGGGGGGTGGGGGTGGTGGGAGGCATGAGTGGGGGCCTGGTGGAGGCTGCCCTGCACTGCTGGGGGGTGGGGGTGCTGGGAGACATGTGTGGGGGCCTGGTGGAGGGTGCCCTGCACTGCTGGGGGTGGGGGTGCAGGGAGACATGAGTTGGACATGAGTGGAGGCCTGGTGGAGGCTGCCCCTGCACTGCTGGGGGGTGGGGGTGGTGGGAGACATGAGTGGGGGCCTGGTGGAGGGTTCCCCTGGATGCTGGGGTGTGGGGGTGCTGGGAGACATGAGTTGGACATGAGTGGGGGCCTGGTGGAGGGTGCCCTGCACTGCTGGGGGGTGGGGGTGCTGGGAGACATGAGTGGGGGCCTGGTGGAGGGTGCCCCTGGATGCTGGGGGGTGGGGGTGCTGGGAGACATGAGTGGGGGCCTGGTGGAGGGTGCTCCTGGATGCTGGGGGGTGGGGGTGGTGGGAGACATGAGTGGGGGCCTGGTGGAGGCTGCCCCTGCACTGCTGGGGGGTGGGGGTGGTGGGAGACATGAGTGGGGGCCTGGTGGAGGGTGCCACTGGATGTTGGGGGTGGGGGTACTGGGAGACATGAGTTGGACACGAGTGGGGGCCTGGTGGAGGGTGCCCTGCACTGCTGGGGGGTGGGGGTGATGGGAGACATGTGTGGGGGCCTGGTGTAGAGTGCCCTGCACTGCTGGGAGTTGGTGGTGCAGGGACACATGAGTTGTACATGAGTGGGGGCCTGGTGGAGGGTGCCCTGCACTACTGGGAGGTGGGGGTGCAGGGAGACATGAGTTGGACATGAGTGGGGGCCTGGTGGAGGGTGCCCTGCACTGCTGGGGGGTGGGGGTGGTGGGAGACATGATTGGGGGCCTGGTGGAGGGTGCCCCTGGATGCTGGGGGGTGGGGGTGGTGGGAGACATGAGTGGGGGCCTGGTGGAGGCTGCCCCTGCACTGCTGGGGGGTGGGAGTGGTGGGAGACATGAGTGGGGGCCTAGTGGAGGGTGCCCCTGGATGCTGGGGGGTGGGGGTGCTGGGAGACATGAGTGGGGGCCTGGTGGAGGGTGCCCTTGGATGCTGGGGGTTGGGGGTGGTGGGAGACATGAGTGGGGACCTGGTGGAGGCTGCCCCTGCACTGCTGGGGGTTGGGGGTGGTGGGAGACATGAGTGGGCGCCTGGTGGAGGGTGCCCCTGGATGCTGGGGGTGCTGGGAGACATGAGTTGGACATGAGTGGGGGCCTGGTGGAGGGTGCCCTGCACTGCTGGGGGGTGGGGGTGGTAGGAGACATGAGTGGGGGCCTGGTGGAGGGTGCCCTGCACTGCTGGGGGGTGGGGGTGCAGGGACACATGAGTTGGACATGAGTGGGGGCCTGGTGGAGGGTGCCCTGCACTGCTGGGGGGTGGGGGTGGTGGGAGACATGAGTGGGGGCCTGGTGGAGGCTGCCCCTGCACTGCTGGGGGGTGGCGGTGATGGGAGACATGTGTGGGGGCCTGGTGGAGGGTGCCCCTGGATGCTGGGGGGTGGGGGTGCTGGGAGACATGAGTTGGACATGGGTGGGGGCCTGGTGGAGGGTGCCCTGCACTGCTGGGGGGTTGGGGTGGTGGGAGTCATGAGTGGGGGCCTGGTGGAGAGTGCACTTGAGTGAGGGCCTGGTGGAGGGTGCCCTGCAGTGCTGGGGGGTGGGGGTGGTGGGAGACATGAGTGGGGGCCTGGTGGAGGGTGCCCTGCACTGCTGGGGGGTGGAGGTGCTGGGAGACATGAGTTGGACATGAGTGGGGGCCTGGTGGAGGGTGCCCCTGGATGCTGGGGGGTGGGGTGGTGGGAGACATGAGTGGGGGCCTGGTGGAGGGTGCCCTGCACTGCTGGGGGGTGGAAGTGCTGGGAGACATGAGTTGGACATGAGTGGGGGCCTGGTGGAGGGTGCCCCTGGATGCTGGGGGGTGGGGGTGGTGGGAGACATGAGTGGGGGCCTGGTGGAGGGTGCCCTGCACTGCTGGGGGGTGGGGGTGGTGGGAGACATGAGTGGGGGCCTGGTGGAGGATGCCCCTGGATGCTGGGGGGTGGGGGTGCAGGGAGACATGAGTGGGGGCCTGGTGGAGGGTGCCCCTGGATGCTGGGGGGTGGGGGTGCTGGGAGACATGAGTGGGGGCCTGGTGGAGGGTGCCCCTGGATGCTGGGGGTTGGGGGTGGTGGGAGACATGAGTGGGGGCCTGGTGGAGGCTGCCCCTGCACTGCTGGGGTGTGGGGGTGGTGGGAGACATGAGTGGGCGCCTGGTGGAGGGTGCCCCTGGATGCTGGGGGGTGGGGGTGCCGGGAGACATGAGTCGGACATGAGTGGGGGCCTGGTGGAGGGTGCCCTGCACTGCTGGGGGGTGGGGGTGGTGGGAGACATGAGTGGGGGCCTGGTGGAGGCTGCCCCTGCACACTGCTGGGGTGTGGGGGTGATGGGAGACATGTGTGGGGGCCTGGTGGAGGGTGCCCTGCACTGCTGGGGAGTGGGGGGGGGGTGGGAGACATGAGTGGGGGCCTGGTGGAGGATGCCCCTGGATGCTGGGGGGTGGGGGTTCAGGGAGACATGAGTTGGACATGAATGGGGGCCTGGTGGAGGATGCCCTGCACTGCTGGGGGGTGGGGGTGCAGGGAGACATGAGTTGGACATGAGTGGGGGCCTGGTGGAGGGTGCCCTGCACTGCTGGGGGGTGGGGGTGGTGGGAGACATGAGTGGGGGCCTGGTGGAGGCTGCCCCTGCACTGCTGGGAGGTGGCGTAGATGGGAGACATGTGTGGGGGCCTGGTGGAGGGTGCCCCTGGATGCTGGGGGGTGGGGGTGCTGGGAGACATGAGTTGGACATGAGTGGGGGCCTGGTGGAGGGTGCCCTGCACTGCTGGAAAGTGGGTGTGGTGGGAGACATGAGTGGGGGCCTGGTGGAGGGTGCACTTGAGTGAGGGCCTGGTGGAGGGTGCCCTGCAGTGCTGGGGGGTGGGATGGTGGGAGACATGAGTGGGGGCCTGGTGGAGGCTGCCCCTGCACTGCTGGGGGGTGGGGGTGGTGGGAGACATGTGTGGGGGCCTGGTGGAGGGTGCCCCTGGATGCTGGGGGGTGGGGGTGCTGGGAGACATGAGTGGGGGCCTGGTGGAGGGTGCCCTGCACTGCTGGGGGGTGGGGGGGCAGAGAGACATGAGTTGGACATGAGCGGGGGCCTCTTGGAGGGTGCCCTGCACTGCTGGGGGGTGGGGGTGCTGGGAGACATGAGTGGGGGCATTGTGGAGCCTCCCCCTGCACTGCTGGGGGGTGGGGGTGGTGGGAGACATGAGTGGGAGCCTGGTGGAGGCTGCCCCTGCACTGCTGGGTGTGGGGGTGATGGGAGACATGTGTGGGGGCCTGGTGGAGGGTGCCCTGCACTGCTGGGGGGTGGGGGTGCAGGGAGACATGAGTTGGACATGAGTGGGGGCCTGGTGGAGGGTGCCCCTGGATTCTGGGGGTGGGGGTGCTGGGAGACATGAGTGGGGGCCTGGTGGAGGCTGCCCCTGCACTGCTGGGGGGTGGGGGTGGTGGGAGACAAGAGTGGGGGCCTGGTGGAGGGTGCCCCTGGATGCTGGGGGTGGGGGTACTGGGAGACATGAGTTGGACATGAGTGGGGGCCTGGTGGAGGGTGCCCTGCACTGCTGGGGTGTGGGGGTGATGGGAGACATGTGTGGGGGCCTGGTGTAGAGTACCCTGCACTGCTGGGGGTTGGGGGTGCAGGGAGACATGAGTTGGACATGAGTGGGGGCCTGGTGGAGGGTGCCCTGCACTACTGGGGGGTGGGGGTGCAGGGGGACATGAGTTGGACATGAGTGGGGGCCTGGTGGAGGGCGCCCTGCACTGCTGTGGGGTGGGGGTGGTGGGAGACATGATTGGGGGCCTGGTGGAGGGTGCCTCTGGATGCTGGGGGTGGTGGGAGACATGAGTGGGGGCCTGGTGGAGGCTGCCCCTGCACTGCTGGGGGGTGGGAGTGGTGGGGGACATGAGTGGGGGCCTGGTGGAGGGTGCCCCTGGATGCTGGGGTGGTGGGGGTGCTGGGAGACATGAGTGGGGGCCTGGTGGAGGGTGCCCCTGGATGCTGGGGGTTGGGGGTGGTGGGAGACATGAGTGGGGGCCTGGTGGAGGCTGCCTCTGCACTGCTGAGGGGTGGGGGTGGTGGGAGACATGAGTGGGCGCCTGGTGGAGGGTGCCCCTGGATGCTGGGGGGTGGGGGTGCTGGGAGACATGAGTCGGACATGAGTGGGGGCCTGGTGGAGGGTGCCCTGCAGTGCTGGGTGGTGGGGGTGGTGGGAGACATGAGTGGGGGCCTGGTGGAGGGTGCCCTGCACTGCTGGGGGGGTGGAGGTGCTGGGAGACATGAGTTGGACATGAGTGGGGGCCTGGTGGAGGGTGCCCCTGGATGCTGGGGGGTGGGGGTGCTGGGAGACATGAGTGGGGGCCTGGTGGAGGCTGCCCCTGCACTGCTGGGGGTGGGGGGGTGAGAGACATGAGTGGGGGCCTGGTGGAGGGTGCCCCTGGATGCTGGGGGGTGGGGGTGGTGGGAGACATGAGTGGGGGCCTGGTGGAGGGTGCCCCTGGATGCTGGGGGTGGGGGTGCTGGGAGACATGAGTTGGACATGAGTGGGGGCCTGGTGGAGGGTGCCCTGCACTGCTGGAGGGTGGGGGTGATGGGAGACATGTGTGGGGGCCTGGTGGAGGGTGTCCTGCACTGCAGGGGGGTGGGGGTGCAGGGAGACATGAGTTGGACATGAGTGGGGGCCTGGTGGAGGGTTCCCTGCACTGCTGGGGGGTGGGGGTGGTGGGAGACATGAGTGGGGGCCTGGTGGAGGGTGCCCCTGGATGCTGGGGGGTGGGGGTGCTGGGAGACATGAGTTGGACATGAGTGGGGGCCTGGTGGAGGGTGCCCTGCACTGCTGGAGGGTGGGGGTGATGGGAGACATGTGTGGGGGCCTGGTGGAGGGTGCCCTGCACTGCTGGGGGGTGGGGGTGCAGGGAGACATGAGTTGGACATGAGTGGGGGCCTGGTGGAGGGTGCCCTGCACTGCTGGAGGGTGGGGGTGATGGGAGACATGTGTGGGGGCCTGGTGGAGGGTTCCCTGCACTGCTGGGGGGTGGGGGTGGTGGGAGACATGAGTGGGGGCCTGGTGGAGGGTGCCCATGGATGCTGGGGGGTGGGGGTGGTGGGAGTAATGAGTGGGGGCCTGGTGGAGGCTGCCCCTGCACTGCTGGGGGGTGGAGGGGGTGGGAGACATGAGTGGGGGCCTGGTGGAGGGTGCCCCTGGATGCTGGGGGGTGGGGGTGCTGGGAGACATGAGTGGGGGCCTGGTGGAGGGTGCCCCTGGATGCTGGGGGTGGGGGTGGTGGGAGACATGAGTGGGGGGCTGGTGGAGGCTGCCCCTGCACTGCTGTGGGGTGGGGGTGGTGGGAGACATGAGTGGGGGCCTGGTGGAGGGTGCCCCTGGATGCTGGGGGATGGGGGTGGTGGGAGACATGAGTGGGGGCCTGGTGGAGACTGCCCCTGCACTGCAGGGGTGTGGGGGTGGTGGGAGACATGAGTGGGGGCCTGGTGGAGGCTGCCCCTGCACTGCTGAGGGGTGGGGGTGCAGGGAGACATGAGTTGGACATGAGTGGAGGCCTGGTGGAGGCTGCCCCTGCACTGCTGGGGGGTGGGGGTGGTGGGAGACATGAGTGGGGGCCTGGTGGAGGGTGCCCCTGGATGCTGGGGGGTGGGGGTGCTGGGAGACATGAGTTGGACATGAGTGGGGGCCTGGTGGAGGGTGCCCTGCACTGCTGGGGGGTGGGGGTGCTGGGAGACATGAGTGGGGGCCTGGTGGAGGGTGCCCCTGGATGCTGGGGGGTGGGGGTGCTGGGAGACATGAGTGGGGGCTTGGTGGAGGGTGCCCCTGGATGCTGGGGGGTGGGGGTGGTGGGAGACATGAGTGGGGGCCTGGTGGAGGCTGCCCCTGCACTGCTGGGGGGTGGGGGTGGTGGGAGACATGAGTGGGGGCCTGGTGGAGGGTGCCCCTGGATGCTGGGGGTGGGGGTACTGGGAGACATGAGTTGGACATGAGTGGGGGCCTGGTGGAGGGTTCCCTGCACTGCTGGGGGGTGGGGGTTATGGGAGACATGTGTGGGGGCCTGGTGCAGAGTGCCCTGCACTGCTGGGGGTGCAGGGAGACATGAGTTGGACATGAGTGGGGGCCTGGTGGAGGGTGCCCTGCACTACTGGGGGGTGGGGGTGCAGGGAGACATGAGTTGGACAAGAGTGGGGGCCTGGTGGAGGGTGCCCTGCACTGCTGGGGGGTGGGGGTGGTGGGAGACATGATTGGGGGCCTGGTGGAGGGTGCCCCTGGATGCTGGGGGGTGGGGGTGGTGGGAGACATGAGTGGGGGCCTGGTGGAGGCTGCCCCTGCACTGCTGGGGGGTGGGGGTGGTGGGAGACATGAGTGGGGGCCTGGTGGAGGCTGCCCTGCACTGCTGGGGGGTGGGGGTGCTGGGAGACATGTGTGGGGGCCTGGTGGAGGGTGCCCTGCACTGCTGGTGGGTGGGGGTGCAGGGAGACATGAGTTGGACATGAGTGGAGGCCTGGTGGAGGCTGCCCCTGCACTGCTGGGGGGTGGGGGTGGTGGGAGACATGAGTGGGGGCCTGGTGGAGGGTGCCCCTGGATGCTGGGGGGTGGGGGTGCTGGGAGACATGAGTTGGACATGAGTGGGGGCCTGGTGGAGGGTGCCCTGCACTGCTGGGGGGTGGGGGTGCAGGGAGACATGAGTGGGGGCCTGGTGGAGGGTGCCCCTGGGTGCTGGGGGGTGGGGTGCTGGGAGACATGAGTGGGGGCCTGGTGGAGGGTGCCCCTGGATGCTGGGGGGTGGGGGTGGTGGGAGACATGAGTGGGGGCCTGGTGGAGGCTGCCCCTGCAATGCTGGGGGGTGGGGGTGGTGGGAGACATGAGTGGGGGCCTGGTGGAGGGTGCCCCTGGATGCTGGGGGTGGGGGTACTGGGAGACATGAGTTGGACATGAGTGGGGGCCTGGTGGAGGGTGCCCTGCACTGCTGGGTGTTGGGGGTGATGGGAGACATGTGTGGGGGCCTGGTGTAGAGTGCCCTGCACTGCTGGGAGTTGGTGGTGCAGGGAGACATGAGTTGGACATGAGTGGGGGCCTGGTGGAGGGTGCCCTGCACTACTGGGGGGCGGGGGTGCAGGGAGACATGAGTTGGACATGAGTGGGGGCCTGGTGGAGGGTGCCCTGCACTGCTGGGGGGTGGGGGTGGTGGGAGACATGATTGGGGGCCTGGTGGAGGGTGCCCCTGGATGCTGGGGGGTGGGGGTGGTGGGAGACATGAGTGGGGGCCTGGTGGAGGCTGCCCCTGCACTGCTGGGGGGTGGGAGTGGTGGGAGACATGAGTGGGGGCCTGGTGGAGGTTGCCCCTGGATTCTGGGGGTGGGGGTGCTGGGAGACATGAGTGGGGGCCTGGTGGAGGGTGCCCCTGGATGCTGGGGGTTGGGGGTGGTGGGAGACATGAGTGGGGACCTGGTGGAGGCTGCCCCTGCACTGCTGGGGGGTGGGGGTGGTGGGAGACATGAGTGGGCGCCTGGTGGAGGGTGCCCCTGGATGCTGGGGGGTGGGGGTGCTGGGAGACATGAGTTGGACATGAGTGGGGGCCTGGTGGAGGGTGTCCTGCACTGCTGGGGGGTGGGGGTGGTAGGAGACATGAGTGGGGGCCTGGTGGAGGGTGCCCTGCACTGCTGGGGGGTGGGGGTGCAGGGAGACATGAGTTGGACATGAGTGGGGGCCTGGTGGAGGGTGCTCTGCACTGCTGGGGGGTGGGGGTGGTGGGAGACATGAGTGGGGGCCTGGTGGAGGCTGCCCCTGTACTGCTGGGGGGTGGCGGTGATGGGAGACATGTGTGGGGGCCTGGTGGAGGGTGCCCCTGGATGCTGGGGGGTGGGGGTGCTGGGAGACATGAGTTGGACATGAGTGGGGGCCTGGTGGAGGGTGCCCTGCACTGCTGGGGGGTCGGGGTGGTGGGAGACATGAGTGGGGGCCTGGTGGAGAGTGCACTTGAGTGAGGGCCTGTTGGAGGGTGCCCTGCAGTGCTGGGGGGTGGGGGGGTGGGAGACATGAGTGGGGGACTGGTGGAGGCTGCCCTGCACAGCTGGGGGGTGGAGGTGCTCGGTGACATGAGTTGGACATGAGTGCGGGCCTGGTGGAGGGTGCCCCTGGATGCTGGGGGGTGGGGTGGTGGGAGACATGAGTGGGGGCCTGGTGGAGGGTGCCCTGCACTGCTGGGGGGTGGAGGTGCTGGGAGACATGAGTTGGACATGAGTGGGGGCCTGGTGGAGGGTGCCCCTGCACTGCTGGGGGGTGGGGGTGATGGGAGACATGTGTGGGGGCCTGGTGGAGGGTGCCCTGCACTGCTGGGGGGTGGAGGGGGGTGGGAGACATGAGTGGGGGCCTGGGGTGCCCTGCACTGCTGGGGGGTGGGAGTGGTGGGAGACATGAGTGGGGGCCTGGTGGAGGATTCCCCTGGATGCTGGGGGGTGGGGGTGCAGGGAGACATGAGTTGGAAATGAGTGGGGGCCTGGTGGAGGGTGCCCTGCACTGCTGGGGGTGGGGGTGGTGGGAGACATGAGTGGGGGCCTGGTGGAGGCTGCCCCTGCCCTGCTGGGAGGTGGCGGTGATGGGAGACATGTGTGGGGGCCTGGTGGAGGGTGCCCCTGGATGCTGGGGGGTGGGGGTGCTGGGAGACATGAGTTGGACATGAGTGGGGGCCTGGTGGAGGGTGCCCTGCACTGCTGGAAAGTTGGTGTGGTGGGAGACATGAGTGGGGGCCTGGTGGAGGGTGCACTTGAGTGAGGGCCTGGTGGAGGGTGCCCTGCAGTGCTGGGGGGTGGGGGTGGTGGGAGACATGAGTGGGGGCCTGGTGGAGGGTGCCCTGCACTGCTGGGGGTGGAGGTGCTGGGAGACATGAGTTGGACATGAGTGGGGGCCTGGTGGAGGGTGCCCCTGGATGCTGGTGGGTGGGGTGGTGGGAGACATGAGTGGGGGCTTGGTGGAGGCTGCCCCTGCACTGCTGGGGGGTGGGGGTGGTGGGAGACATGTGTGGGGGCCTGGTGGAGGGTGCCCCTGGATGCTGGGGGGTTGGGGTGCTGGGAGACATGAGTGGGGGCCTGGTGGAGGGTGCCCTGCACTGCTGGGGGTGGGGGGGCAGGGAGACATGAGTTGGACATGAGTGGGGGCCTGGTGGAGGGTGCCCTGCACTGCTGGGGGGTGGGGGTGCTGGGAGACATGAGTGGGGGCATTGTGGAGCCTCCCCCTGCACTGCTGGGGGGTGGGGGTGGTGGGAGACATGAGTGGGAGCCTGGTGGAGGCTGCCCCTGCACTGCTGGGGGGTGGGGGTGATGGGAGACATGTGTGGGGGCCTGGTGGAGGGTGCCCCTGGATGCTGGGGGGTGGGGGTGGTGGGAGACATGAGTGGGGGCCTGGTGGAGGCTGCCCCTGCACTGCTGGGGTGTGGGGGTGGTGGGAGACATGAGTGGGGGCCTGGTGGAGGCTGCCCCTGCACTGCTGAGGGGTGGGGGTCAGGGAGACATGAGTTGGACATGAGTGGAGGCCTGGTGGAGGCTGCCCCTGCACTGCTGGGGGGTGGGGGTGGTGGGAGACATGAGTGGGGGCCTGGTGGAGGGTGCCCCTGGATGCTGGGGGATGGGGGTGCTGGGAGACATGAGTTGGACATGAGTGGGGGCCTGGTGGAGGGTGCCCTGCACTGCTGGGGGGTGGGGGTGCTGGGAGACATGAGTGGGGGCCTGGTGGAGGGTGCCCCTGGATGCGTGGGGGTGCTGGGAGACATGAGTGGGGGCCTGGTGGAGGGTGCCCCTGGATGCTGGGGGGTGGGGGTGGTGGGAGACATGAGTGGGGGCCTGGTGGAGGCTGCCCCTGCACTGCTGGGGGGTGGGGGTGGTGGGAGACATGAGTGGGGGCCTGGTGGAGGGTGCCCCTGGATGCTGGGGGTGGGGGCACTGGGAGACATGAGTTGGACATGAGTGGGGGCCTGGTGGAGGGTTCCCTGCACTGCTGGGGGGTGGGGGTGATGGGAGACATGTGTGGGGGCCTGGTGCAGAGTGCCCTGCACTGCTGGGGGTTGGGGATGCAGGGAGACATGAGTTGGACATGAGTGGGGGCCTGGTGGAGGGTGCCCTGCACTACTGGGGGGTGGGGGTGCAGGGAGACATGAGTTGGACAAGAGTGGGGGCCTGGTGGAGGGTGCCTTGCACTGCTGGGGGGTGGGGGTGGTGGGAGACATGATTGGGGGCCTGGTGGAGGGTGCCCCTGGATGCTGGGGGGTGGGGGTGGTGGGAGACATGAGTGGGGGCCTGGTGGAGGCTGCCCCTGCACTGCTGGGGGGTGGGGGTGGTGGGAGACATGAGTGGGGGCCTGGTGGAGGCTGCCCTGCACTGCTGGGGGGTGGGGGTGCTGGGAGACATGTGTGGGGGCCTGGTGGAGGGTGCCCTGCACTGCTGGGGGGTGGGGGTGCAGGGAGACATGAGTTGGACATGAGTGGAGGCCTGGTGGAGGCTGCCCCTGCACTGCTGGGGGGTGGGGGTGGTGGGAGACATGAGTGGGGGCCTGGTGGAGGGTGCCCCTGGATGCTGGGGGGTGGGGGTGCTGGGAGACATGAGTTGGACATGAGTGGGGGCCTGGTGGAGGGTGCCCTGCACTGCTGGGGGGTGGGGGTGCTGGGAGACATGAGTGGGGGCCTGGTGGAGGGTGCCCCTGGATGCTGGGGGGTGGGGGTGCTGGGAGACATGAGTGGGGGCCTGGTGGAGGGTGCCCCTGGATGCTGGGGGGTGGGGGTGGTGGGAGACATGAGTGGGGGCCTGGTGGAGGCTGCCCCTGCACTGCTGGGGGGTGGGAGTGGTGGGAGACATGAGTGGGGGCCTGGTGGAGGTTGCCCCTGGATGCTGGGGGTGGGGGTGCTGGGAGACATGAGTGGGGGCCTGGTGGAGGGTGCCCCTGGATGCTGGGGGGTGGGGGTGCTGGGAGACATGAGTTGGACATGAGTGGGGGCCTGGTGGAGGGTGCCCTGCACTGCTGGGGGGTGGGGGTGGTAGGAGACATGAGTGGGGGCCTGGTGGAGGGTGCCCTGCACTGCTGGGGGGTGGGGGTGCAGGGAGACATGAGTTGGACATGAGTGGGGGCCTGGTGGAGGGTGCCCTGCACTGCTGGGGGGTGGGGGTGGTGGGAGACATGAGTGGGGGCCTGGTGGAGGCTGCCCCTGTACTGCTGGGGGGTGGCGGTGATGGGAGACATGTGTGGGGCCTGGTGGAGGGTGCCCCTGGATGCTGGGGGGTGGGGGTGCTGGGAGACATGAGTTGGACATGAGTGGGGGCCTGGTGGAGGGTGCCCTGCACTGCTGGGGGGTGGGGGTGGTGGGAGACATGAGTGGGGGCCTGGTGGAGAGTGCACTTGAGTGAGGGCCTGGTGGAGGGTGCCCTGCAGTGCTGGGGGGTGGGGGTGGTGGGAGACATGAGTTGGGGCCTGGTGGAGGGTGCCCTGCACTGCTGGGGGGTGGAGGTGCTGGGTGACATGAGTTGGGGCCTGGTGGAGGGTGCCCCTGGTTGCTGGGGGGTGGGGTGGTGGGAGACATGAGTGGGGGCCTGGTGGAGGGTGCCCTGCACTGCTGGGGGGTGGAGGTGCTGGGAGACATGAGTTGGACATGAGTGGGGGCCTGGTGGAGGGTGCCCCTGGATGCTGGGGGGTGGGGGTGGTGGGAGACATGATTGGGGGCCTGGTGGAGGGTGCCCCTGGATGCTGGGGGGTGAGGGTGGTGGGAGACATGAGTGGGGGCCTGGTGGAGGCTGCCCCTGCACTGCTGGGGGGTGGGAGTGTTGGGAGACATGAGTGGGGGCCTTGTGGAGGGTGCCCCTGGATGCTGGGGGGTGGGGGTGCTGGGAGACATGAGTGGGGGCTGTTGTGTATAATAATTATCACAATTATAGTGTAGTATGATATAACTACGTTAGTTTATTAGGAGGAGCCCCCTTGAAGGCCAACCATCAAACCTGGAGCATCTTCGTGTATGGCTCCAATAACATTCTAGAACCATACACGAACACGCTCCAGTGATTACAGAATGTTATAAAGACACATGCAGCATGACGTACTAGGTCATGCTGTAAACAATAGGAAAACTATCATAACATCTTCCCTTCTATAATAATTTAACACAAACATTAATAGCCAAGGGGCTATTTACAGTTATCTACATATTATGCATAAGTGCAATGAATGACTACATATACAGCGAGAAAAAAAGGATACAGTTTGTCAAGACATTCTTTGTTGCTTGTTGAGATGTAGTCTAAAATCTTTTAAGATCTCTAATAATACACATAGTCTTGATTTCGATTCCACACTCTTTTCTTGATTCTCGCAGATGATTGGTTATCTCCTGCCCTTTCTTCTTTTTTATTCTCTTGAACATGCGACTTGTTCATGCATCTTAGTTCATTAGTCTTATCCTTGAACATTTCTCCTTTTGTCATCAATTCTCTCCTGTTCCTTTCAACTTCCTCCTCTTTAGCCAGGATAATGTCATCACACGACCACTTTTTCCCATCTTCTAAAATTACTGATTTTCCAGAACATTCCTTTATTTCTTGTGGAAAACGAAATTTTGATTCTCCCTTCATCACTCTCCTAGGTTCTCTCACTTTCACCCAATCTCCTTTCTTAAAACTGCATTCTTTGACATGTCTCTGTGTGTCATAATAGTTTCTGTATACTTCTTGTTTCCTTCTTACTCTGTTGACTATCTCTTCCAAGTTAATCTCTTTATTCCTTCTTCTTGTTATCCACGAAGGTCTAAGTCTGTTTGTGGCTATTCTCCCTCTCATCAATGTGAAAGGTTCTTCTTCTGTTACTGAATGGGGTGTAACTTTGTATGTATTTAGTGCTTCTTTCAATGTCTCTTTCCAAGGTATGTTGTTGACAATGGCTAACTGAATAATACCTTTTATAAAACGATTCATCCTTTCTACCAATCCGTTTGCCATAGGATGATATAAGGCTGTGGTGGAATGTTTGATTGCTCTTTCCTTGAAAAATTTTTGAATTTCACCTGACATGAATTGGGCACCATTGTCTGATATTATTTCTTGAGGCTCCTCTTCTCTGTTAAAGATCTCCTCTAAAAACTTCATCACCTTCATTGCTGATACGGACTCTTCTACTATGCCGCACTCCACCCATTTGGACGTATAGTCAACCAACACAATTAAATAGATTTTCTGTGGCCCTAAAGTTTCATATGGTCCTGCTATATCAATGGCCAGTTTTGTCCATACAGTATTCGGGATTTCCACTGGTTGTAATGGTGTGGCGTGTGTTGTCTTGCTTTTATCGCTTACTGCACAAGCTGTGCAATCTCTGACAAGAGCTTCTAGTTCACCCCACATGTTGGGCCACCAGTAAGCTTCTCTCACCCTCCTTTTGGTTAAATTTCTTCCTACATGTCCTTCATGCGCTATTTTCATAATTCTCTCTCTCATCTTCACAGGGGGAATTATACGATCTCCTCTATATACGCATGTAGTATCGCACGTCAATTCATCTCTCATTTTTTCCCAGGATTTGATGTTTTCTTCGACAACTGTCCACCCATTTTCAATGGCTTTCCTTACTAGTTTCTGTTCAGAATCTTGTTCTCTCGCCTCAATCCATTCTTCCTTTGAAAAACCTGGATGTATATGTGCAATAATGCACTCCATGTTCTGATCGTCTGTTAGTTCGCTATTTCCTTTATCTTCCATCACATCAGAACTGCATGGCAAACGAGAAAAGCAATCTGCCACTACATTTGACTTCCCAGGGGTATATTTTATACTGACATTATATTGCATAATAATCAAGGTCCACCTTCTTATGCGCGGTGAGGTCATGTGTGGATTTTTTGAATTTAAAACATGTATTAATGGTTTATGGTCAGTTCTGACTTCAATCGGTATGCCCCACACTAGACTTTTAAAATGTTCAAGGACCCATTTAACTCCTAAGGCCTCCTTCTCAATAGTGGAGTAATTCTTCTCAGCTCCTCTCAACGTCCTGGATGCAAAGGCAATGGGAACCACTTCACCATCTTGAACTTGCTCCAATACACCGCCTAATCCCATGATACTGATATTCTGGTTTTTGCTTTTGAATCAAACATTTTAAGTGCCGGTGCCTTGTTGATCAGTGATTTTATTGTTTCAAATTCATTTTTGCATTCTTCAGACCAAACAAATCTTGTACCTTTGCACATTAGTTTTCTCATTTGTTCTGTTCTGTCAGCATAATGGTCTACAAATTTCGAATAATACTCTGTTAATCCCAAAAAACTGCGTAGTTGATCTTTGTTGAGTGGGTCTGGAATCTTAAGAATGGTGTCAACCAGCGATTCTTTGGGTTTTATACCTTCATTATTTATGCGATGACCCAAATATGTTACCTCATTCTGTTTTATCTTGCATTTATCAATTTTTAGTGTCATGCCTTTCTGCTGTATAACTTGTAATACTCCCAATAACTTAGCATCATGTTCTTCCTCGGACATTGCTGATATCAATATATCGTCCTGAAAAAAATGAACTCCTTGAAGACCATTGAACAGGTGATGCATTAAACGCTGAAATACTGCAGCTGCAGAAGCTAATCCGAATGGCATTCTTTTATATCGAAATGCTCCTAGAGGGGTAATGAATGATGTCAAATGCCTGGACTCTTCATCCAACATCACTTGATGATATGCTGACGACAAATCAAGTGTTGTGAACAATTTCGCTGGTTTCATCGTGGTCAACATTTCTCCTATATTCGGTAGAGGGTGGCGGTCCACCCAAATGTTGGCATTTAGGTCTCTCAGATCGACACACATCCTAATCGATCCATTGGGTTTTTTGACAATAACGATGGGGGACAACCATTCTGAACTTTCTATTGGTTCAATGATGTCTTGTATGATCAATTTCTCCAATTCACTCTTTAATGCCTCTCTGGTGCCAATGGGTATGTTTCTAACTTTGTGCACTATAGGATTTGCTCCTCTTTTAAGTATAATCTTGTGTTTGAAACCTTTAAGGGTCCCTATGTTATCATTGAACACTTTGGGGAAACTCTTGGCTAAACTCTCTGAAGTGCTACAGCTACTCTCAGTAATGCACAGAATTGGTACATTCTCTCCTGGATGTATCCGAATCTTGAGTGCTGCTTGTTCCCACCATCCAACTATAGAAAATCCATCTTCAGCTACAAATAACTTACAGTACGTTTTCCTCCCTTCAAAATTCAGATGTACCCACACATAACCAATTACATTGATGGGAGACTTGCCATATCCTGTAGCCTTAATTTTTGTCGGTTGTAAATCATCCATTCTTTTTTTTAGTACATTGACGTACGTGTCTGCATCCACCATGGTATATGGTGAACCTGTGTCCACCATAACTCCTAACGTTACTCCATCCAATTCCATTGACACCCATGCTCTGGCACCACTCTCGCTAGAATTGAAAGCTAATATCTGTACTTGTTCCTCAAATCTGTTTGATATTGCTAACAAGCTACTTGGACCGCCTATTTCTTCCAAGGCTTTTATGCTTGTTGTGGTGTTGCCTCTTCCTCTATTGTAACGACCATTATACCTTGTATGTCGGTTATTGAATCTGCCTCTACCTCTGCTATTACGACACAACTTCCCAAAATGCCCTACCATTCCACACCTGTAGCATTCAGCCGATATGGCAGGACATTCTTTTTCCCCATTGATGTGTCTCAAACGACCACATTTGAAGCAATTGTTAGGCATCCTGTATGAACCATCTCTTTCTTGTCTCTGTCCAGCATCAGCATCTGCCTTGACTATTCTTCTGACAATGGCAATCAACTCTTCTTCATTTCCATACTGTCCATCTGTGACTCCACTGACAGAGTTTATCTCAGCAGTCTCTTTTTTGCTTTGTACCTCCTTGAAGCATTTTTCACCAAGCTCAATTGACCTGGCTATTTCAATTGCCTGATCCAATGTGGGATTCTTAGCTTGCCATAGACGTTGCTGTATGCGTGTATCTGCCACATGTAATACCAGTTGGTCTCTTAAATATTCCTCTGCCACTCCTGTGAATGTGCATGTGGCCATCAAACCTCTCAATGCAGCTATGTAGGCATCTATGCTTTCACCCTTATTCTGTTTCCTCGTGAAAAATCTGTATCGTTCCAACACAACATTGGTTTTGTTTCCAAAATGTTTGGTCAGTTTGGTAATTGCTACATCGTACTTTCTTGCTCCAGCTGATGATTCACCACCCACAACTACATCTGTGTGATCCAAATCTGGTAAATTCCTGAAAATTCTGAGTGCCTCAGTACCTATACAGTTAAGCAATGTTGCTTCCTTTAAGTCATCATTAAACTTGGATCCCCCTATTGCTCTCAGGTATACCTGAAAATTGTCCTGCCACTGTTCCCATGGACACACAGGATTTCCTGGAAATGCCAGAAACTTCATTGGGGGAGCAATATTGTTTTGCATGTTGGCCTAATTTTTTTTTTCTGATATGCGACTGGGTACAACTTTTTTTTTTTTTTTTTTGCTTAAATAACGCTAAATTTACCGCAGCGCGCGTGCGCCATATTAGATCCAAAGCGGCTGTATAGTCTTTGACTTGTAGCGTGGTTCGTTAGGTACGTTATTTAACACGTAGCGTATTGTATTCGCTTGCACTTGTTCATGTTGTCATGCCAACCTTCTTGAAGACGTGCACGCCGGCACGTAGAGCACGCATACGGGTGCTTTTCTCTAATATTTGTTTCAGTTAGTCGCGTCTCGAGCACAGTTTAGAAGATGCATACGGTGCGTTATTTCATTCAGCTTTACTTTAAATACTTATTCACCTTGTTCTGTACCACCACCCTCACATGCACTTGCCTTCTTTTTCTGGTTGTTTCATGCGCCGGCGTGCGCAGGTTCAGTCGTTAATCTCTTCTTTTGTGTGTAATGAGTCTTCTTATTCAGTCCCTTGTCGCATCTGGGGGCTCCCTCCCATCCTCGTCGCCAATTGTTGTGTATAATAATTATCACAATTATAGTGTAGTATGATATAACTACGTTAGTTTATTAGGAGGAGCCCCCTTGAAGGCCAACCATCAAACCTGGAGCATCTTCGTGTATGGCTCCAATAACATTCTAGAACCATACACGAACACGCTCCAGTGATTACAGAATGTTATAAAGACACATGCAGCATGACGTACTAGGTCATGCTGTAAACAATAGGAAAACTATCATAACAGGGGCCTGGTGGAGGGTGCCCCTGGATGCTGGGGGTTGGTGGTGGTGGGAGACATGAGTGGGGGCCTGGTGGAGGCTGCCCCTGCACTGCTGGGGGGTTGGGGTGGTGGGAGACATGAGTGGGCGCCTGGTGGAGGGTGCCCCTGGATGCTGGGGGGTGGGGGTGCTGGGAGACATGAGTCGGACATGAGTGGGGGCCTGGTGGAGGGTGCCCTGCACTGCTGGGGGGTGGGGGGGTGGGAGACATGAGTGGGGGCCTGGTGGAGGGTGCCCTGCACTGCTGGGGGGTGGAGGTGCTGGGTGACATGAGCTGGACATGAGTGGGGGCCTGGTGGAGGGTGCCCCTGGATGCTGGGGGTGGGGTGGTGGGAGACATGAGTGGGGGCCTGGTGGAGGGTGTCCTGCACTGCTGGGGGGTGGAGGTGCTGGGAGACATGAGTTGGACATGAGTGGGGGCCTGGTGGAGGGTGCCCCTGGATGCTGGGGGGTGGGGGTGGTGGGAGACATGATTGGGGGCCTGGTGGAGGGTGCCCCTGGATGCTGGGGGGTGGGGGTGGTGGGAGACATGAGTGGGGGCCTGGTGGAGGCTGCCCCTGCACTGCTGGGGGGTGGGAGTGGTGGGAGACATGAGTGGGGGCCTGGTGGAGGGTGCCCCTGGATGCTGGGGGGTGGGGGTGCTGGGAGACATGAGTGGGGGCCTGGTGGAGGGTGCCCCTGGATGCTGGGGGTTGGTGGTGGTGGGAGACATGAGTGGGGGCCTGGTGGAGGCTGCCCCTGCACTGCTGGGGGGTGGGGGTGGTGGGAGACATGAGTGGGCGCCTGGTGGAGGGTGCCCCTGGATGCTGGGGGGTGGGGGTGCTGGGAGACATGAGTCGGACATGAGTGGGGGCCTGGTGGAGGGTGCCCTGCACTGCTGGGGGGTGGGGGTGGTGGGAGACATTAGTGGGGGCCTGGTGGAGGCTGCCCCTGCACTGCTGGGGGGTGGGGGTGATGGGAGACATGTGTGGGGGCCTGGTGGAGGGTGCCCTGCACTGCTGGGGGGTGGAGGGGGGTGGGAGATATGAGTGGGGGCCTGGGGTGCCCTGCACTGCTGGGGGGTGGGGGTGGTGGGAGACATGAGTGGGGGCCTGGTGGAGGATTCCCCTGGATGCTGGGGGGTGGGGGTGCAGGGAGACATGAGTTGGACATGAGTGGGGGCCTGGTGGAGGGTGCCCTGCACTGCTGGCGGGTGGGGGTGCAGGGAGACATGAGTTGGACATGAGTGGGGGCCTGGTGGAGGGTGCCCTGCACTGCTGGGGGGTGGGGGTGGTGGGAGACATGAGTGGGGGCCTGGTGGAGGCTGCCCCTGCCCTGCTGGGAGGTGGCGGTGATGGGAGACATGTGTGGGGGCCTGGTGGAGGGTGCCCCTGGATGCTGGGGGGTGGGGGTGCTGGGAGACATGAGTTGGACATGAGTGGGGGCCTGGTGGAGGGTGCCCTGCACTGCTGGAAAGTGGGTGTGGTGGGAGACATGAGTGGGGGCCTGGTGGAGGGTGCACTTGAGTGAGGGCCTGGTGGAGGGTGCCCTGCAGTGCTGGGGGGTGGGGGTGGTGGGAGACATGAGTGGGGGCCTGGTGGAGGGTGCCCTGCACTGCTGGGGGGTGGAGGTGCTGGGAGACATGAGTTGGACATGAGTGGGGGCCTGGTGGAGGGTGCCCCTGGATGCTGGGGGGTGGGGTGGTGGGAGACATGAGTGGGGGCCTGGTGGAGGCTGCCCCTGCACTGCTGGGGGGTGGGGGTGGTGGGAGACATGTGTGGGGGCCTGGTGGAGGGTGCCCCTGGATGCTGGGGGGTGGGGGTGCTGGGAGACATGAGTGGGGGCCTGGTGGAGGGTGCCCTGCACTGCTGGGGGGTGGGGGCGGGCAGGGAGACATGAGTTGGACATGAGTGGGGGCCTGGTGGAGGGTGCCCTGCACTGCTGGGGGGTGGGGGTGATGGGAGACATGTGTGGGGGCCTGGTGGAGGGTGCCCTGCACTGCTGGGGTGTGGGGGTGCAGGGAGACATGAGTTGGACATGAGTGGGGGCCTGGTGGAGGGTGCCCCTGGATTCTGGGGGTGGGGGTGCTGGGAGACATGAGTGGGGGCCTGGTGGAGGCTGCCCCTGCACTGCTGGGGGGTGGGGGTGGTGGGAGACAAGAGTGGGGGCCTGGTGGAGGGTGCCCCTGGATGCTGGGGGTGGGGGTACTGGGAGACATGAGTTGGACATGAGTGGGGGCCTGGTGGAGGGTGCCCTGCACTGCTGGGGTGTGGGGGTGATGGGAGACATGTGTGGGGGCCTGGTGTAGAGTACCCTGCACTGCTGGGGGTTGGGGGTGCAGGGAGACATGAGTTGGACATGAGTGGGGGCCTGGTGGAGGGTGCCCTGCACTACTGGGGGGTGGGGGTGCAGGGAGACATGAGTTGGACATGAGTGGGGGCCTGGTGGAGGGTGCCCTGCACTGCTGGGGGGTGGGGGTGGTGGGAGACATGATTGGGGGCCTGGTGGAGGGTGCCCCTGGATGCTGGGGGCTGGGGTGGTGGGAGACATGAGTGGGGGCCTGGTGGAGGCTGCCCCTGCACTGCTGGGGGGTGGGAGTGGTGGGAGACATGAGTGGGGGCCTGGTGGAGGGTGCCCCTGAATGCTGGGGGGTGGGGGTGCTGGGAGACATGAGTGGGGGCCTGGTGGAGGGTGCCCCTGGATGCTGGGGGTTGGGGGTGGTGGGAGACATGAGTGGGGGCCTGGTGGAGGCTGCCTCTGTACTGCTGGGGGGTGGGGGTGGTGGGAGACATGAGTGGGCGCCTGGTGGAGGGTGCCCCTGGATGCTGGGGGGTGGGGGTGCTGGGAGACATGAGTCGGACATGAGTGGGGGCCTGGTGGAGGGTGCCCTGCACTGCTGGGGGGTGGGGGTGGTTGGAGACATGAGTGGGGGCCTGGTGGAGGCTGCCCCTGCACTGCTGGGGGGTGGGGGTGATGGGAGACATGTGTGGGGGCCTGGTGGAGGGTGCCCTGCACTGCTGGGGGGTGGGGGGGTGGGAGACATGAGTGGGGGCCTGGGGTGCCCTGCACTGCTGGGGGGTGGGGGTGGTCGGAGACATGAGTGGGGGCCTGGTGGAGGATGCCCCTGGATGCTGGGGGGTGGGGGTGCAGGGAGACATGAGTTGGACATGAGTGGGGGCCTGGTGGAGGGTGCCCTGCACTGCTGGGGGGTGGGGGTGCAGGGAGACATGAGTTGGACATGAGTGGGGGCCTGGTGGAGGGTGCCCTGCACTGCTGGGGGGTGGGGGTGGTGGGAGACATGAGTGGGGGCCTGGTGGAGGCTGCCCCTTCCCTGCTGGGGGGTGGCGGTGATGGGAGACATGTGTGGGGGCCTGGTGGAGGGTGCCCCTGGATGCTGGGGGGTGGGGGTGCTGGGAGACATGAGTTGGACATTTGTGGGGGCCTGGTGGAGGGTACCCTGCACTGCTGGGGGGTGGGGGTGGTGGGAGACATGAGTGGGGGCCTGGTGGAGGGTGCACTTGAGTGAGGGCCTGGTGGAGGGTTCCCTGCAGTGCTGGGGGGTGGGGGTGGTGGGAGACATGAGTGGGGGCCTAGTGGAGGGTGCACTTGAGTGAGGGCCTGGTGGAGGGTGGCCTGCAGTGCTGGGGGGTGGGGGTGGTGGGAGACATGAGTGGGGGCCTGGTGGAGGGTGCCCTGCACTGTGGGGGGTGGAGGTGCTGGGAGACATGAGTTGGACATGAGTGGGGGCCTGGTGGAGGGTGCCCCTGGATGCTGGGGGGTGGGGTGGTGGGAGACATGAGTGGGGGCCTGGTGGAGGCTGTCCCTGCACTGCTGGGGGGTGGGGGTGGTGGGAGACATGTGTGGGGGCCTGGTGGAGGGTGCCCCTGGATGCTGGGGGGTGGGGGTGGTGGGAGACATGAGTGGGGGCATCGTGGAGCCTCCCCCTGCACTGCTGGGGGGTGGGGGTGGTGGGAGACATGAGTGGGAGCCTGGTGGAGGCTGCCCCTGCACTGCTGGGGGGTGGGGGTGATGGGAGACATGTGTGGGGGCCTGGTGGAGGGTGCCCTGCACTGCTGGGGTGTGGGGGTGCAGGGAGACATGAGTTGGACATGAGTGGGGGCCTGGTGGAGGGTGCCCCTGGATTCTGGGGGTGGGGGTGCTGGGAGACATGAGTGGGGGCCTGGTGGAGGCTGCCCCTGCACTGCTGGGGGGTGGGGGTGGTGGGAGACAAGAGTGGGGGCCTGGTGGAGGGTGCCCCTGGATGCTGGGGGTGGGGGTACTGGGAGACATGAGTTGGACATGAGTGGGGGCCTGGTGGAGGGTGCCCTGCACTGCTGGGGTGTGGGGGTGATGGGAGACATGTGTGGGGGCCTGGTGTAGAGTACCCTGCACTGCTGGGGGTTGGGGGTGCAGGGAGACATGAGTTGGACATGAGTGGGGGCCTGGTGGAGGGTGCCCTGCACTGCTGGGGGGTGGGGGTGGTGGGAGACATGATTGGGGGCCTGGTGGAGGGTGCCCCTGGATGCTGGGGGCTGGGGTGGTGGGAGACATGAGTGGGGGCCTGGTGGAGGCTGCCCCTGCACTGCTGGGGGGTGGGAGTGGTGGGAGACATGAGTGGGGGCCTGGTGGAGGGTGCCCCTGAATGCTGGGGGGTGGGGGTGCTGGGAGACATGAGTGGGGGCCTGGTGGAGGGTGCCCCTGGATGCTGGGGGTTGGGGGTGGTGGGAGACATGAGTGGGGGCCTGGTGGAGGCTGCCTCTGCACTGCTGGGGGGTGGGGTGGTGGGAGACATGAGTGGGCGCCTGGTGGAGGGTGCCCCTGGATGCTGGGGGGTGGGGGTGCTGGGAGACATGAGTCGGACATGAGTGGGGGCCTGGTGGAGGGTGCCCTGCACTGCTGGGGGGTGGGGGTGGTTGGAGACATGAGTGGGGGCCTGGTGGAGGCTGCCCCTGCACTGCTGGGGGGTGGGGGTGATGGGAGACATGTGTGGGGGCCTGGTGGAGGGTGCCCTGCACTGCTGGGGGGTAGGGGGGGTGGGAGACATGAGTGGGGGCCTGGGGTGCCCTGCACTGCTGGGGGGTGGGGGTGGTCGGAGACATGAGTGGGGGCCTGGTGGAGGATGCCCCTGGATGCTGGGGGGTGGGGGTGCAGGGAGACATGAGTTGGACATGAGTGGGGGCCTGGTGGAGGGTGCCCTGCACTGCTGGGGGGTGGGGGTGCAGGGAGACATGAGTTGGACATGAGTGGGGGCCTGGTGGAGGGTGCCCTGCACTGCTGGGGGGTGGGGGTGGTGGGAGACATGAGTGGGGGCCTGGTGGAGGCTGCCCCTTCCCTGCTGGGGGGTGGCGGTGATGGGAGACATGTGTGGGGGCCTGGTGGAGGACGCCCCTGGATGCTGGGGGGTGGGGGTGCTGGGAGACATGAGTTGGACATGGGTGGGGGCCTGGTGGAGGGTACCCTGCACTGCTGGGGGGTGGGGGTGGTGGGAGACATGAGTGGGGGCCTGGTGGAGGGTGCACTTGAGTGAGGGCCTGGTGGAGGGTTCCCTGCAGTGCTGGGGGGTGGGGGTGGTGGGAGACATGAGTGGGGGCCTAGTGGAGGGTGCACTTGAGTGAGGGCCTGGTGGAGGGTGGCCTGCAGTGCTGGGGGGTGGGGGTGGTGGGAGACATGAGTGGGGGCCTGGTGGAGGGTGCCCTGCACTGCTGGGGGGTGGAGGTGCTGGGAGACATGAGTTGGACATGAGTGGGGGCCTGGTGGAGGGTGCCCCTGGATGCTGGGGGGTGGGGTGGTGGGAGACATGAGTGGGGGCCTGGTGGAGGCTGTCCCTGCACTGCTGGGGGGTGGGGGTGGTGGGAGACATGTGTGGGGGCCTGGTGGAGGGTGCCCCTGGATGCTGGGGGGTGGGGGTGGTGGGAGACATGAGTGGGGGCCTGGTGGAGGGTGCCCTGCACTGCTGGGGGGTGGGGGTGCAGGGAGACATGAGTTGGACATGAGTGGGGGCCTGGTGGAGGGTGCCCTGCACTGCTGGGGGGTGGGGGTGCTGGGAGACATGAGTGGGGGCCTGGTGGAGGCTGCCCCTGCACTGCTGGGGGATGGGGGTGGTGGGAGACATGAGTGGGGGCCTGGTGGAGGGTGCCCCTGGGGGGTGGGGGTGGTGGGAGACATGAGTGGGGGCCTGGTGGAGGGTGCCCCAGGATGCTGGGGGTTGGGGGTGCTGGGAGACATGAGTTGGACATGAATTGGGGCCGGGTGGTGGGGGAGGTGGGAGACATGAGTGGGGGCCTTGTGGACGGTGCCCTGCACTGCTGGGGGGTGGGGGTGGTGGGAGACATGAGTGGGGGCCTGGTGGAGGCTGCCCCTGGATGCTGGGGGGTGGAGGTGCTGGGAGACATGAGTGGGGGCCTGGTGGAGGCTGCCCCTGGATGCTGGGGGGTGGGGGTGCTGGGAGACATGAGTGGGGGCCTGGTGGAGGGTGCCCCTGGGGGCTGGGGGTGCAGGGGGACATGCGTTGGTGGGCAGTAGTGCAAGGTGAAATGTGGGTTGGCTGGGGGGCATGGGCATGGTGGATGGGCTGCCTGCGGAACATGTGCAGGGTAGGCCCCTGTGGTGTGGGCCGCCTGCAGGGGCTGTGGAGGGTGTAGAGGGAACGCCTGGGAGGACCCACACGTGCAATTCACATGTGGTGCTCCTCGCGCACCCCTGGAATACACGTACCCTGATAGAATCGCGTGTGATACTTCCTGCGCACCCCTGAAATACAAGTACCCTGCTGCTTTTGCGTGTGATACTTCCCACGCACCCCTGGAATACACTTACCCTGATGGAATCGCGTGTGATACTTCCCGCGCACCCCTGAAATGCACGTACCCTGCTGTTTTTGCGTGTGATACTTCCCGCGCACCCCTGGAATACACGTGCCCTGATGGAATCGCGTGTGTTACTTCCCACGCACCCCTGATGTACACGTACCCAGGACAATCGCGTGTGAAACTTCCCGCGAACCACTGAAATACACGTTCCCCGCTTGGCGTTTGCTGTTTGGCAGCCCTGTGAACTGGTCCTGGGTTAGCGCAGCCCTTTGCGATGATTTGTGAATTTTGAAGGCTTTTCCTTGCGCGAGGGCGTTCTTGGGGGCGTAACTGGCGCTGCTGCAGGGTCGCTGCGCCACTCTGTGCCACGGCTGGTTTCGGAGGCTAAAATCCATGAATACGCTGTGCGATGAAAAGGATTTTTTCGCACGCGGCTGGCGCAGTGTATCGCACGGGGACACTGTGCGCCAGCCGCGTGCGCCACTTTTGTGCGAATTTCTATGAATTACCCTCTAAGTCGCAGTCTTAGGAACTGGTTTCTATGGTATTGCGATGGAAATTTGGTAAGATATTTAGGTAAATCTCCTACTTTTTGCAAATACATTCGCAAGTCAATAGCTGTCGACGATGAAGCTCTTGTATTGGTGTTTATGATCCAATTCCATTGATTAAACTTGACTTTCGCCAATTGTGGAATGTGCATTACCAGTGACATGTTTATATCTGCTGCTGCTAGAATTAATAACAGTTTCTCTTACCAACTATTTAGCAAGTAGGCTGATGGGTCTGAACTTTTGTTGTTTAGAAACAAATAAGGTTTTGCTCCAGGTGTCATTCTCCTTTTACGGAGCAAACTTATTGACTTCCACAGAACTACAGAATGTAAAGAGCTGAGTCCCAGCTCGTGACAAATTGCTACCATTGAGGCACACTGCGGTAGTTTAAGAACTTTGCACCAAAATTGTCCTTCTAATTGGGTCCAAAATTTAGCATCAATATTCCAACTTGTTTCACTGCCAAAACATACTATTGGGATCACTTTTTGGGAGTAGAAAGTGATTATTGGCTGTAATCAAAACTTCCCGTATGTAGCGTGTAGTTTTGCTCCTTATAGAGCTAAGATTTTCATTCGCGAAGATACTTCATTTGTCCAGCTCCACTCTCTTATCGAAATATTAAATACAACTCCCAAATAACGGATTGTATCTGCCTTGCATAGGACTTTGTTGTTTATTTTCCACATGATTTTTTTATTCTTGGCATTTGTTTTTGGACCCAATGCAATGACTTGCGATTTCTTCACATTTATAGTCATCTGATTGGCTGATAGATATATTTGAAGAGAAGACAACAGTCTTCGGAGGCCAATTTCCGAGCTGTCTAATAGAACTACGTCATCAGCATATATTACATGGCTTATCTGGTTTCCGTTTATTTTTGGGGGGAAGCACCTTGTTTGCATTAGGGCTGCTGGAAGGTCGGCTATAAACAGTTTGAATAATAGGGCTGCTAGGGGACAGCCTTGTTTCACCCCCTTTGTGGTTTGTATTTCTTCTGTTAGATCCCCCTCCATGTTGAAACATACTCGAATGCTGGTATTTGCGTAGAGTGCCATTAGTGGAGCCAAAAGTTGCTCAGGACTGCCCCAGTTTTTCAATTTCTTCCAAAGGAGTTGGCGGTTTATACTGTCGAATGCTTGTTTTAAGTCAACAAATGCCAGAAACAGTCCCTTCTTCTGTTTTAAAGCATTCAGTTTGGCCATGTTCAATAGCACTAAGTTTAATCCCACCACAACGCCTTTGGTAAAGCCTGTTTGTCTGTTATCAGATATCAGTGCGTCTTCAGCCCATAAAGCAATTTTTTTTTGGACAAAGGTGGCAAAAATGTTCCCCATGGTATCTATTAACGCAATAGGACGATAGTTCTCTGGATCGTCACGGTTTCCCTTTTTGAACATTGGTACCACCGCAGCGCTAGACCAGGAGACAAGGATCTTTTTTGTCATGGCAATATGCTCAAACAATACGTTAATGAATTGTGACCAATTTTCTTTGTTTGCTTTGAGCATTTGGTTTGAAATGCCATCTGGTCCAGCGGCTCGTGAAGTCGTCAATTTCTGAATAGCTAATTCAATGTCTTCCACTGTTTCGATGACGTTCCAGCTTTTTGCTACTACCAACGGGTTAGATAACTTCATGTTATCATGATTATTGAATATTGCTGTGAAATGCTTTACCTAACTAGCGGCGTTTACTCCGTTTGATAGTGCACTCGTCTGGTTTAACTTGCAGAATTTATATTTTTATGGATTAATAGTTGAAGCATCAATTCAGCTTGTTCTTGTGATCATATATTATTGAATGACTTCAGCCAGTTGCGATATCTCTGTTGTCTTTCCTTCAGCAACGACTTTAGATTAAGTCCGCCTACTTTCTTTATCTGCTTCAGGTCTTTTTGTAGCTGTTTCTTTGCCTCATCTAATACTGGACTAAATTGGTGCCTATTTGAGACAATTCTTGCCTTTGGTTTGTTTGTATACGTGCATTTATTTAGTAAGGATATTATTCCACTTCTGTGTTTGAGTGTAGCCAGTTGTTAAATTGTCGATCTGCTCGCTGTTTATTCGCATTCGATTTTGGGCATTAATAATGCCAAGTGGGAATATGTATCTTCGCAGGTGCTTTTTGTGGGGATTTTCCCACGATAGCACTAGCGGATCGTGGGCGCTTTTAGTTGTCTTCGTTATCAAGAGGTTTGTAATATGTGGGTGAAGATTTTCAGAAGCCCATATATAATCGAGGGTTTTTGACGTGTCCCCTCGATGCAACGTGTCTGCTGCGGGGATGTCACCACTGATTAAACCATTCAACATTACACAATGTCGCAACATTAGTTGATATTCCCATTTGGCTCCACGGTCATCAAACTCTGTTGGACATTTTAATATTTCACATGGCTTTCGTCTTTTTAATTTGTCGAACCATGTGTAGTTTAGGTCTCCGCACACTATTATGAATGGATCGACAAATGATGCATAACATTTGTCTATTTCCATTGTTACAGCGTCTAGAAATACAGTTTCTGCAATCATCGCAGGATTCCAATATAGGTTCATTAACAGCAGTTGTTGTTTGAAAGATTTTCCATCCTGGGTTACAACTACTGTTTGCAAAGTTAAGGCCTGGACGAACAAGTTCGGGTTTTGGATGTATAGCAGTTCCCATCCGCGGAGTTCTTTACCATAGTTAATAAGCCAGAGAAGGGATGTCCAAATATGTTTTTGCCAGCTGCATTGAAGAATATTGTATATCCGTCACTTGAAGGTAGCTCCCGTAGCCACGTTTCTTGTAGACAGATAAAGGTACTTTTTAAATCTTGTATGTCACCATCTTTAAATAGGTGAGCAAATCCGTGGGTATTCCAGGATGTTAGAAGTTGGGTCATACCTCTTGACCCTGCATGATTCTAAGCATGGCTCTTGGAATCTTGTGTTCCTGTTGAGTAGGCAGATTGATGTTTCATCTGTTTCCATAGTATGTCTCTTTTGATGTTATTTGAGGATCCCTTCTGCTTATGCTCATTTGCCCCATCCACAGCAGGATGTTGAGCATCACATACTGTAAGATCGAACACAAAGAACAGCAGGTCTTCTTTTGCTTCTAAGAGTGGTCTGGCTAAGTTCTTAGATTTCATATGTAGCACCACCCAATCTGATCTTGCTTCTGATTTATATTCGACAAATGCAATGTCGTCCGATCTTATGTTACGTAATGCAGGGACATAATGTAGTAACCTCATTACATTGGCTCTGTTTAAGTTTAGATCGCTGTTGTCTTCTAGTATATTTTCCAATTCCAGTTTCCACCATCTGTTTTTTTCTTGTGGTTGCGAAGTCATTGTTTCACTCCGTCTATTTTCCTTTTGCTTTTGTGATTGGGCAGTAGTGCATTTTGGATTATACTTTAGAGGCACATTTACCGATGCTTCTTGCAATTTGTTGTTTGTATTTACTCGAGCGTCGGCAGTGATAGGGTGACTCTTATTGCTGTTCGCTGGTTGCAATTTTGGATGCATCTGCACATATCGGCTGCGCCACATAATTTTTCTTTTAGAGTCATTGATGAACTCTTCTTTGCTAGGTGTTTCCTGGTCTTCTCTCACTCCTGTCGTGTTTTCAGGGTCAGCATCTTCATCAATTGTATAAGTTGATAGATCGCATAGGTCTATTGAGTTATTAGTATCAGCGTCATCTGAGGACATAGTTTCTTCACAAGCACGTTTTGAGGCCGGGTGTTGAGTTTTCACTGTTTCCTTCGATAGATTTAAAAGAGGATTAGACTCTTTAACTGGGTTCTCAATTTGCAATGCCGCTTTACTGCTTCTCATACTTTCTGGTCGAGGGGGAGTTGTCAAGTTTTGTATAAACTTTTTTGCTCCATTTGTACGAGGGCGTTTAGAGGCAGGACCCTTGCCTTTTGTTTGCGCCATTTTTGGTGGTTTGCTTTTTTGCGGCACTGTCTTGGCGGTTGCTACATTAATTGATTTAGCTACGCCAGAAAAGATCCCAAAAGAAGCTATTTGCTCCTCTGTTATTGCAGCGCTCTTTTGTTTCAATTGAGGTATAGTATCAACTTCATTTGAGGATCTTACATCTTGCGTGTCTGATGCCGTCTTCATGGCTGAATTTTCCTTAAGTGGAGAGTTGTTACTCTCTACTACTGAGGCCGCACACCCTTTTGTTTTTGGAATCTTCGCCATGGGTCCTTCTTTATTGGTTATTGTTGTTGATTCACCAAACTCCAGGTCTCTGTGCAGCTCTTTTAAAGTCGTTAATTCTTTTGAAGGCACATCACTTGTAGATTGTGTCATTAAATTGCTTGGTTGGGTGACTTCTCCTAAATTGTTACAGTGTTGCTGACAGATGCAGCTAGTTCTCTCATAGCAGCTTAAAGGCTGTACCGCCACATTATGCCTGATCCACTTGGTACATTCGACAATGGCTTCGCTTAGATCAAGTTTTTCATGGGCCTCACGCTTAGTTATTTCGTTGAGCCGCGAGTGCCATTGTCTTGAAGTTGCTGCTTCCAAGTCAAGTCGGGAAATTAGATGTTCATTTACAGGGTAATTCATAGAATTTCGCAGAAAAGTGTCGCAAGCGGCTGGCGCAGAGTGTCCGCGTGCGATTGACTGCGCCAGGCACGTGCGATAAAACCGATTTCCGCGCACAGCGTATTCATGGATTTCATGCTCCCAAACCAGCCGTGGCGCAGAGTATCGCAGCGACCCTGCAGCAGCGCCAGTAACGCCCCCAAGAACGCCCTCGCGCAAGGAAAAGCCAGCAAAATCGCTAAATCATCGCAAAGGGCTGCGCTAACCCTGGACCAGTTTACAGGGCAGCCAAACAAGGAACGCAAAGCGGGTAACGTGCATATCAGGGGTACGCGTGAAGTTATACACGCGATTAGCCAGGGTACGTGTATTACAGGGGTACGCGGGAAGTTCAACACGCGATTGGCCAGGGTACGTGTATTACAGGGGTACGCGGGAAGTTTAACACGCGATTAGCCAGGGTAAGTGTATTACAGGGGTACGCGGGAAGTTCAACACGCGATTAGCCAGGGTACGTGTATTACAGGGGTACGCGGGAAGTTTAACACGCGATTGGCCAGGGTACGTGTATTACAGGGGTACGCGGGAAGTTTAACACGCGATTGGCCAGGGTGCGTGTATTACAGGGGTACGCGTGAAGTTATACACGCGATTAGGCAGGGTAAGTGTATTACAGGGGTACGCGGGAAGTTTAACACGCGATTAGCCAGGGTAAGTGTATTACAGGGGTACGCGGGAAGTTCAACACGCGATTAGCCAGGGTACGTGTATTACAGGGGTACGCGGGAAGTTCAACACGCGATTAGCCAGGGTACGTGTATTACAGGGGTACGCGAGAAGTTTAACACGCGATTGGCCAGGGTACATGTATTACAGGGGTACGCGGGAAGTTTAACACGCGATTGGCCAGGGTACGTGTATTACAGGGGTACGCGTGAAGTTATACACGCGATTAGCCAGGGTACGTGTATTACAGGGGTACGCGGGAAGTTTAACACGCGATTGGCCAGGGTACGTGTATTACAGGGGTACGCGGGAAGTTCAACACGCGATTGGCCAGGGTACGTGTATCACAGGGGTACGCGGGAAGTTCAACACGCGATTGGCCAGGGTACGTGTATCACAGGGGTACGCGGGAAGTTCAACACGCGATTAGCCAGGGTAAGTGTATTACAGGGGTACGCGGGAAGTTTAACACGCGATTAGGCAGGGTAAGTGTATTACAGGGGTACGCGGGAAGTTTAACACGCGATTAGCCAGGGTACGTGTATTACAGGGGTACGCGGGAAGTTTAACACGCGATTGGCCAGGGTACGTGTATTACAGGGGTACGCGGGAAGTTTAACACACGATTGGCCAGGGTACGTGTATTACAGGGGTACGCGGGAAGTTATACACGCGATTAGCCAGGGTACGTGTATTACAGGGGTACGCGGGAAGTTTAACACGCGATTAGCCAGGGTAAGTGTATTACAGGGGTACGCGGGAAGTTTAACACGCGATTAGGCAGGGTAAGTGTATTACAGGGGTACGCGGGAAGTTTAACACGCGATTAGCCAGGGTACGTGTATTACAGGGGTACGCGGGAAGTTTAACACGCGATTGGCCAGGGTACGTGTATTACAGGGGTACGCGGGAAGTTTAACACGCGATTGGCCAGGGTACGTGTATTACAGGGGTACGCGTGAAGTTATACACGCGATTAGCCAGGGTACGTGTATTACAGGGGTGCGTGGGAATCATCACACGCGATTAGGCTGGGTGGGTCCTCACAGGTGTTCCCTGTACACCCTCCACGGCCCCTGCAGGCAGCCTACAAAACAGGGGACTACCCTGCACACCTGCTCATGTCCCCCTGCACCCCCACCCCCCCAGCAGTGCAGGGGCAGCCTCCACCAGGCCCCCACTCATGTCTCCCACCACCCCCACCCTCCCGCCACCAGGGGCAGCCTCCACCAGGCCCCCACCCATGTCTCCCACCACCCCCCACCACCAGGGGCACTCTCCACCAAGCCCCCACCCATGTCTCCCACCACCCCCACCAGTGCAGGGGCACCCTCCACCAGGCCCCCACCCATGTCTCCCAACACCCCCACCCACCAGCACTGTGGGGCACGTGGCCAGCAGGCAGTCAGGCAGCAGCAGATGGCAGGTGGGAGCGTGCTCAGGGCTCTGGGGGGCAGTAATTTCGCCTCCTGGCCAGGAGCGTGGTCTCTCGTGTGTGAACGCGTGGACAGCCTGATAGGTAGTGAAATCCCACACGTCAGCAAAGGCCCTTAGCGCGTAAACCCGTCAACAGCATATGCGCGCCTATAGTCACCTGCACGTGCAGGAAATTGTTGCGTGACACGTCCCAGTGTCAAAGCGTGTGATTGGTGAAAATGGATGTACACGTAGAAGTGACAAAGCGTGTGATTGGTGAAAATGGATCTACACGCAGGAGTGACAAAGCGTGTGATTGGTGAACGTACACGCCGCGTAAGTGACGCTGTACGTGTGGGCCTGTATATAAGGTACATGTAGAACACCATTTCCTTGTACGTGCTTTTCGTGGAGAGCGAGTGGGTGAAATCTGTACTTCTTGTCGTTTCACACGCGATTTACTTCACGGCGTTTCCAGTTCGTATTCCCTGTTACCTTTGACAGCTTTTTCTCTTTTTTCTCTTTTACTGGTTTACCTGGGCCTGTTCCCTCAAACAGTGTCCCCTTCTACTGTTGTCCTGTCTTCTCAGACAGCGTACACATCTTCTTTTGGCGGGGGTTTAGCCAGCCAAACGCGCTCATTCTTCACGCTCTTTTACCTGGCAGACGGTGAGTCACGCACGTATCCAACTTCTGTGCTTGCCCCGTGTGTTGCCTACCCCTTCAGAGGTCATTCTAGGCTGCGTGTGACACGCATACGTTCATTCTTGTGTTACTGGGTGCCACAGCGTAGTGCAGGTTTTTCTTTCTGCACACGTGGTCTAGGAGGGGTTGCGTGCACGTCATCTCCCTTTTTTGGGCCTCCTGTGCGTTGCGTGACCCGTCATCTTTCCCCAGGGGTTACAATCAGCCGTGTTAGAGCACTAGGGTACAATTACCATCTGGTACCCAACCCCTTTGACCCCCAATTGCCCAGGACAATTGTCTACAGCCACTCCCATACGCACATTAATATCAGTGCCATGGCTGGGAGGCGAGGATTCCGTAAGGGTGGCAAAGGTGGAAGAGCCACAAGTGGTGGCCGTGGTGGATCCGGTAGGGGACGTGGTCGTAACTTGCAGGGTGAGCCTGTCCCCCCATGTGTGGAGGACCAGTCAAGGGCACCCATCATCCCCCCCCCTCCCGTTGAGGCTGAAGTGGCTGACACCATCCATGCTCAGCCCTTGTTGGACCAGCCCATTGTGGCACCAGACCTGGCTGACTCCATGGCTGACTTCCAGGTCAGCAGGGCTACGACACGTGCGCTGGTGCACGTTGATGCCATCATGCCACGTGGATCTGGGGCAGCAAGGTCATCTGCTGCACCAAGGAGGCAGGGCGGAGTGGCTGCAGGGGCAGCTGCGGCTCCATCCACCCCAGCCCTCACACACCCAGCCAGGACAGTGTCGGTCCTAGTCCATGCTGCTGACATTCCCCCTGACACCATCACACTCGAGCCAATGCCTGCACCAACTCCCATGCTGAGTGTGCAATCCCACACTCCTGATACAGAGTCCACCAGGGCTCCTGCCCCTAGTGTCCAGAGCGGCGCAGGACACTCAGGATCACCACCACCTTCCAAGCGGAAGAGGAAGAGTGCTCGTCCGGCACAGGCTGATGCCCCAGACACGGCTACACAGTCCGGCCCGTCCAGGAAGCCCAGCTTCACGGATGACGAACTGAATGCACTTGTCGAGTATGTGTCCAGACATGACAACGAGATGGTCATTGTTGCAGGATCCAAGACCACACCTGCACAACGCCAGGCACACTGGCAGACCGTTGCGGACATCGTAAGTGCCCTTGGAATCGTGAGGCGCACAGCCAATGATTGCTATAAGCGCTGGAATGACCTAAAGCGCAGGGCAAAGAGTAAGCTGGCCTCAAGTCATGCCGCAACTCTAGTGACTGGAGGTGGGTCTCCAGTAGTAGACATGGAACTCACTCCACATGAGTCAGTCGCTGGGACCTACGTCACGGAGGAACAGATCCAAGGCGTGGGAGATCTGGCTGATTATGAGGCATTGTCCGGTGAGTGCACATGCATGTGTGTGTCATACATGTGCATGGTGTGTGTGTGAGGGCTTCTGTTTGGGTGCCAGGAGAGAGTGTGTGCGCCTCAGTCGTATGGGTCAGCCATGTGCTTCATGCAATACTTCCTGCGCAGCTGCATTTGGCCATAGCAGTATCCCTTCTGCCAACAGTAGACATCTAGCACAACTGCACGCCAGTTGCCCTTGAAGTGTCACCTTGACACAACAGATTTGCTTATTTTTCACTGTTCATTCAGTCAGTTTGTTTGCATTCCACCACTTTCACTAGGCATGTCGCTGTCCACTAGTCACATGTCTGACATGGGTATGGTAAAGGGGAGTGACTTTGTTACCTGGATATCATTTGTACACACATGTCCCTGTGCAATTTGACCATTACAGACTGGCAGCTCCAGGTGAAAAATCTGACCTGTTAGAATCAGAAAAGCTATTACATGCGGGAACTGGACTGAATGAATAGGTGCTGCCCTCCTCTCCATCTTCACTCAATAGCAATGGTACATGCCATCTGTGTGATGGCATGTGTGTTTCACCTGCCAATCACAGGCCAATGTGTGATGCCACTGCCAGGCAGCATGCAGAAAATTTGTTCATCTTCCATCTTGGTGTCATCAGTGTGTGCCGTTTGCCTGCACTTCATACGCAGTGAGGGTGCATGCATGGGAGGGTTTTAGTCATGTAGGACATGTCAATCAAGTACTGGTTCTCTTGCTTCTCAGCCCTCAATGTGTGCCATGGTGCTAATGCCTGTTTCCATTACTTTGTTTTCATGTCTTTGCAGGGGAAGACGCACCTGATACTGCTGGGGTTGTGGAGATGGTGCAGACCCAGGAGGTGTCCCAGGGCCGACCAACCACCAGTGAGGGACGTGGTGTGGTGGTGGGGGAGAACCCACAAGTGCTGCAGGTCGTGCTCTCAAGGGGTGTCTCTGGCTGCACCTCCCCCGAGCTGTACTCAGGTGTTGATTCGGATGAGACCTACGTGCCGTCGCTGGTGAGTGTTCCAGGGAGGGATTCTGTTCTGTCTCACCCACCTGCACCAGGGTCAGTACCCTCCATGGGGATGTCAGTGTTGGCAGCTACGCCTTCGGTGGTTACGGATGCAGGGTCACACTCCGCGACATCTGATCCTGTTCCTGGGCCAGCAGATCAGAGGGGGAATGCAGTCCTGCAGCCTCAGGCAGTGCCGGCACAGCAAGGCGCAGTTCGCCTTGCCCCAGACAGGTGTGGTGCCCGCCGACGTGGTGGCCGTACGCCACCTGGCAATACCGCATGGGAGCAATCCATTTACGGTATGGCTACCCAACAGGCTGCATCATCCGAGATGATGGCTCAGGCCATGGATAGGGTGGCCACTTCCATTGTCCCCCCAGAAAGGCTGATGGAGCGACTAGAGCAGGCAACTGACTCCATCTGCCAGTCACACAGGGAGGACATGTTGGGGTCCAACAGGGACAGGCGGGCGGCACTGGCGACTCTGCAGGAGGCCATCTCCATTGAGTCCCAGGGCCACAGGGAAGCCCTGAGGCAGGAGCTCCTACACCTCAGGACGACTCTTGTTGAGCTTGAGGCTTCAACACACCAAAGGACAGAACAGCAGCTGGAGCGTCTCACCCGTACGCTCTCAGCTGAGATGCAGGCAACGAGGGCGGAGGTCCGGGCATCCCGTGAGTTGTTGCATGGGGACCTCCGCACACTCATCCTCCAGAACCAGACCTACCACACCCGCATGCTTGCAGCCATGGAGGAGCAGACTAGGGCCTTGCGTGGGCTGCCTCCCATAGTGCAACCACCTCCGGATGCAGCTGCACAGGGTGATAATAGCGACAGCAGTGACACTCCCACAATAGGGTAGCCGTGTGGGCCATGAGCCCATGGAGGTGTTTTATTTTCCCAGGATCCACGCAGGTGGGTTCTGGTGTGCATCCTGTCCTCGGACCTCCTGGGTGGCCTCCCCAACCCCCCCGGGCCCATCAATGGCCATTTTTGATTGTTTCTTATTTTTGTTTTTATTTTGATTTCTTTTATTCCCAATTTTTTTTGGAGGATCTGTTGGCTCCGATCTGTTGGCTCCGATCTGTTGGCTCCGATCTGTTGGCTCCGATCTGTTGGCTTCCGTGGTTCCTGTGGGCATACGCTGCATTGTGGCTGGGCACATGCAGGCTTGTAATGTATTTGGTTCAGATGCTTGGGTTTGAGTCACACACACCCCTCCTGCTTCCCGTTTCCATGGGCTTGCAAAGGGTGTGCCCAAGTGACAGTGAATTACACAGTGACGTTGGACTCCCATGAGCTGTGTGGCCAGTCTGTAGTCAATACTGTGTATACATTCCTAGTGCATATTGCTGTTGTGTTGTACACTGCATGTTGCATTGATGTGTAACTCTTCTTCTGTGTCTACCTCCCAATTTGCAGGTCCCTTCCTCAAGTCCACACAAGGACCTCTAGTCTGGCGATGGGGACCATGTTGGCAGCAGTGCACCTACAACTCTACATGGCGCCAACACTGCACAGTTGGTAGTGGTGGGAGTGCAGGCATTTCCAGGTGGTGAGACTACTAATATGTAACATTTTTGATGTCATGTTAATGGTACTACGTGCTCAAGTATGTTGTTGGTCCGGCATTGCTGTGAGCATTTCAGGTGTTGCAGGTTTCTAATAGTGCCACTGTACATAGTGAGAGTGATGTCATGTTGTGGGGATTACTTTGTTTACCTGCAATTAGCATGACATGGCACGGTGTGTCGTGTGGCAGTGCTGGGGTTGGGTTGGCTGACATGGCACTGTCCTCTTGTTGCATTTTGCAAGTGGGTATTCATTTTAGCTGCTTCAATGTGTAACTTCACAAAACTGCATTGGTGGTGTCTGTGTGGGTAGGGATGCACACATTGTGACACTTCCAGGTGAACAATCTCAGGCTGACATGGAATTCCCGGTTCATTCTCCACACATTCAGGATCAGTGTCAGGTTGAGTCATCATTGATTGTCAGATGGAATGTGCCAGGGCAGTGTGCACTCCACAGGGGTGTGATTTCTATGTGAAGTAATTAGCCACTAGCTGTGTACGGGCTGCCTCCCCCCGTGCCCTTTCCCCTCCCATGCGCAGCGGCTGTGCATGTGGTTGGGGATGTGGGGCCACCACCATGTCCACGGCCAGGCCCCGGCGTGTTGCAACGTTGTGCAGGACACATGCTGCCACTATGATCCTGCACACTACTGGGGGAGCGTATAACAGCTGCCCGCCAGAACGGTCAAGGGAGCAAAAGCGTGACTTCAGCACTCCGAATGTGCGCTCCACTATGCCCCTGGTTGTAATGTGGGCTGTGTTAAATCTTACCTGTGGTGGCGTGGTGGGGTTCCGAATTGGCGTCATCATGTGGGGGCTGAGAGGGTAGGCACTGTCCCCTGTGGAGGTGGGGATTGGTATCATTGGTGAGGTTGTGACCTTGCTCAGTATCCAACATGCATGCATGTGCAGTGGCATACATACTCACCAAGCAGCCATGTATCGCCATGCCGCCCAGCTTCTAGGTCCCGGCTTAGGGTAGACATTCGGTAAATGAAGCTGTCGTGGGTGGAGCCGGGATAGTTGGCATATACTGAGGTGATGATTCCCTTGGCATTACATGCTACCTGCACGTTGATGGAATGCCAGTGCTTGCAGTTCCTATAGATGTGCTCAGATGCCCTGGGGGGACGTAGAGCCACATGGGTGCAGTCGATGGCACCTAGCACTTTGGGGAATCGTGCCACTGCGTAAAAATCCAGGGCGGCAGCATGCCTTTCTGCAGGTGTTCTGGGCAGGTATATGTGCCTGCGGACTGATGGGCGTGCAGTCATGATGTTCAAGACCTGGTGTAGGCAGCGTGACTGGGTGGCCTGTGACACCCAACCCACTATGGCACTTGTCCGCTGAAATGATCCAGTGGCTAAGAAGTGCAGTACATTGAGGACCTTCTCCAGGGGGCTGAGTGCTTGGGAGCACAGGGTGGGTGATGTGAGGTCATCCTCCCACTCAGTCACCAGGTCCAGTATGATGTGTGGTGGAAACCTGTACCTCCCATACACCTGGTCATCAGGCATCCCGAAAAGGCTGGTTCTGGGTGTGAATATTCTGGCCCTGACCATCCTCCTCCTCCTCCTTTGGTAGCCCACTGCCACTGCTGCTAGGAACGGTATGTTCATCCTGGCGTCTGAGCTTGTTATTGTTAAAGTCCGCAATTTATGCTTAGCGCGTGTTCTAGGCGAGCGTGTGACCCGCGCAGCCCTGGAATCCTGTTGCCAGTCCAATAGCGTGTGGAAATTCACACGCACCACGGGATACAGCGTGTGACCCGCGCAGCCCTGGAATCCTGTTCCCAGTCCAATAGCGTGTGGAAATTCACACGCACCACGGGATACAGCGTGTGACCCGCGCAGCCCTGGAATCCTGTTGCCAGTCCAATAGCGTGTGGAAATTCACACGCACCACGGGATACAGCGTGTGACCCGCGCAGCCCTGGAATCCTGTTGCCAGTCCAATAGCGTGTGGAAATTCACACGCACCACGGGATACAGCGTGTGACCCGCGCAGCCCTGGAATCCTGTTGCCAGTCCAATAGCGTGTGGAAATTCACACGCACCACGGGATACAGGTTCGCTGACGTACTTGCGTGTGTAAGTGGCCGCGCACCCATTAAATACACATACATAGGCCAATCGCGTGTACGCGCACTTTTGTCCAATTACACGCGATGACACTCTGACGTGCAGTATCTCCACGTGTGCCCCGTCATCACGTCCTGAGTGGGGAACACCCGTGCGGGTCACGTCACAGACGCGCTTACGCGCTGAGGGACTCTGGTCCAATAGAATCGCATATGCGTGCTGACGCGCTTACGCGCTAAGGGCCTTTCCTCGGATTTCACGCTGACGTGCAGGATTTTCACATGCCAAATCACTCCGTATCAAGCTGGCCACGCAAAAACACACGGAAGCCCACGCTCCTGCCCAGAAGGCCGAGTTACTGCCCCCCAGTGCCCCGAGCAGCCTCCCACGTGCCATCTGCTGCTGCCTGCCTGCCTGCCTGCCTGCTGCCACCGTGCCCTGCCATTTGGTGCCTGCACATCAGCCATCTGCAGGGGTCCAGTTGCTGTGTCCACCCCTGCTGGAACTGAAGACTCCCGACTGGTATTACATCGCTCCACAGCCCAGCCCCAGGACCCAGTTGCCCACCCACACCTGCCTCTGGGGTTGCCATGTCGGGCACTTCCACATCTGGCACCAGTGGCAACCCCAGGCCAGAGGGGCAGAGGGGCACCAGCTTCACTGTCACCGAAGTTGGTGTCCTGGTGGAGCATGTCCTGGGCCAGTATGATGCCCTCTTTGGATCGTCCCGCGCCAGCAAGGAAGGACGGCAGAGGATCTGGGCCGACTGTGTGGTTGCCATCAACGCGGAGGGGGTGGCAACCCGCGACGTCCTGAAGATCAAGAAGCGCTGGGAGGACTTGAGGTCCAGGACCCTTGTGAAGGCCCGGCGCCTCGTGGAGGGGGGCCGGGGCCGCATGAGTACCATCCAGATGAGGGTCCTGGAACGCGTACGCCCAGCGCTCCACGCCCAGATCCTTTAGAGGGAGGCCCGTCTGGAGTTGAGCGGTAAGTGTCCATGCATTACTGTGTGAGACAGGGCATGTTGCGGTGTGCTGGTTCTATGATACTTGCCTGTATGTGTGCCATAGCCCATGTATGCATGTATGTGTGCAGGGACATCATGGTAATGCATGTGCGACCAGTGATGTGTGATGCACATGGTTGTTGCATGTGTTGAAATGCCGCATGGGGAGCCCTAATCAGATTATGAACATGAGAGCATGCCAGTCTCTGTACCTGAACATGGGTGGGGTGAGGGATGGGTGCTGATGCCAGGTACATATATGGTAGCCATGTCTGTGTGCCTGACCTGCGTGTCTGTGACTTGTGCATGCCATGGATGCATGACACATGTGTGTGACAATGCAGAGATTCAGTAAAGCAGCAAAATTACCCTTGTATCCGCTGTGTTTGGTGTGTTTGGGGCCAGATGGATGTGACTGAGGTGAAGTGTGTGCATGTGATGGGCATGAGGCATGATGCATGTGAGTTACATATCATTGAATGTTTCAAGAGTCCATTGGACATGCATGGAAATGTCCATGGCATGCACCATGCCTGTTACTGTGTGTGTTTTGCCTGGACTGGCCCATGTGTTGTGGAGGGACATGATGGAAGTGTACTTTGACAGTGGTGCTCATCTGCTATTGCTTCCTGTCTAGGGGACCATTGTACAGTGCCCTGATGCTTGTGTTCTTTGTCTCCCTCTACGCAGCGGCTAGTGAAGAAGAGGGCGGAGACGGCGCTGTGGAGCAAGGCGGCGGGGATGCCCCCACGGCTGCAGCGGAAGGGGTGGGTGAGCCCCCACAGGGGCCTGCTACGGTGGGAGACGGTGAGGAGCCATCCAGGTTGGTGGTTTGCACAGAGGAGGAGGAGGCCGCCACTGGGGCACACATGGGGCCTGGTGGGGGCATCCCTGCTGGTGCAAGTGGTGCAGTCCAGGGCCAGGGGCAGGAGGCAGCACAGGTCACCGTGGAGGGGCCTGTGCATGTCGCTGTCCCTGACCCTGTGAGTGCACCACCATGCACCAGCAGGGATGCCCCGTCCCAGGCCTGTCCGCAGGTAGAGGGGATGTCCATGTCACCTGACTCCCCTCCACCTGCGGACGTGGGAACCCCTGGCCGTGCGGAGAAGGTCCTGATTGGGGTCGCGTTGCGCACGGCTGCGATTCGTGATGCCGTGCGTGCTTCCCGGGAGGAGCACGCACGTCATCACGAAGTGCACCGTGCCGACGTGGCCCAATTGGGATCGGCCATGTTCGGGGCTTTCCTGCATGTGTTGGCCAATGTGGCGGCCCTCTCCTCCTCTGTGCAGGCTATCCACCAGTCGTTCTCCTTGCCGTCTTCCAGCCCAGATGCCACCAGGGCCCCCTGTGGACCTGCCCCGACCAATGCAGCCAGCTCGGTGGGGATCCCATCCCTGCCACAGTCGGGAGTCAGAGATCCAGCAGGGGTGGACACCAGAGCAACTGGACCCCAGCAGATGGAGGATGTGACGGCATCATCGGGCAGGGCACGTGCACGACGGCGTCGGTGGTTTCCATCAGCCTGGATGCCGTCGTGCTGGCACAGGCAGTTGCGTCGGAGGCAGCAGCAGGCTCAACGTGGGAGGCATCATGGCTCGGGGCCATCAACATCAGGGGTGCAGGCATCGGCCGGAGGGCAGGAGAACCCTGGAATGGGAGTGGCTTCCGTGTGGGAGAGGTTGTGCCAGCGGATAGGTGCGGAGCGGCAGCGGGCAGAGGAGGAACGGCTCACGATGGTCAGGACGGAGGACTCCATGCGGAGGGCGCTGAGGCGGGCTGAGTGCCTCGAGGGTCTTTGCAGGGAGTTTGAGCTTGACACTGCGTTATCCCTGCGGGACCTCGGGGCCAGGGAACATGCCCGCCTCCAAGCCATTGACCAGGAGTTCGAGGATGCCCTGGCCCATGACAACAACCAGTGAGCCGTCCGAATAGCCCGCTGCCTTTGTATATAGTTGTATAGTTAGGGTTAGGTTTCCTTTGTTTTTTTGAATTTTTTTTTGGTTGCGATTGGACAATGCACCACTTTTTTGTATATAGTTCCCTTTTTAGTTAGTAGTCAGTTAGGTTTAATTTGGTAGGGCTCATGGACCCAGGATTATCTTCTTGATTGGCTTATTTTAATTTTTCATAATTTTTTCTTGGACATTCATCTTGTTTTGTTTGATTTGCTTTGTGTTTTTTCTTATTTGCTGTTCAATACATATTATTTTTTTAATCTTCAATGTGTCGTATCATCTCATTGCTTTCAGGCATGTCATGTTGGGTGTTTTGTCATTCACTTGCAGCCATTGTGTGTGACAGACATGTGTTAAATTGCATTATTTACATTGGGGGTGTAACATGTAATTGCCTTTGATATGTGGGTGGGTGTGATAGTTGGTTGGGCCTTTTGGCAGGGGAGGATGGGCATTACGGACATGATTGGGGAATGTTGGGACCCAGGTGCAGGGGGGCATGGATTGGACATGGGTGGGGGCCTGCTGGCAGGTGCCCCACAGTGCTGGGGGGTGGGGGTGGTGAGAGACATGAGTTGGACATGGGTGGGGGCCTGCTGGCAGGTGCCCCACAGTGCTGGGGGGTGGGGGTGGTGGGAGACATGAGTGGGGCACTGGTGGAGGGTGACCCTGCACTGCTGGGGTGTGGGGGTGGTGGGTGACATGAGTGGGGGCCTGGTGGAGGGTGACCCTGGTGGCTGGGGGGTGGGGGTGGTGGTAGACATGAGTTGGACATGGGTGGGGGCCTGCTGGCAGGTGCCCCACAGTGCTGGGGGGTGGGGGTGGTGGGAGACATGAGTGGGGCCCTGGTGGAGGGTGACCCTGCACTGCTGGGGTGTGGGGGTGGTGGGTGACATGAGTGGGGGCCTGGTGGAGGGTGCCCCTGGTGGCTGGGGTTTGGGGGTGGTGGGAGACATGAGTTGGACATGGGTGGGGGCCTGCTGGCAGGTGCCCCACCTTGCTGGGTGGTGGGGGTGGTGGGAGACATGAGTGGGGCCCTGGTGGAGGGTGACCCTGGTGGCTGGGGTTTGGGGGTGGTGGGAGACATGAGTTGGACATGGGTGGGGGCCTGCTGGCAGGTGCCCCACAGTGCTGGGGGGTGGGGGTGGTGAGAGACATGAGTTGGACATGGGTGGGGGCCTGCTGGCAGGTGCCCCACAGTGCTGGGGGGTGGGGGTGGTGGGAGACATGAGTGGGGCACTGGTGGAGGGTGACCCTGGTAGCTGGGGTTTGGGGGTGGTGGGAGACATGAGTTGGACATGGGTGGGGGCCTGCTGGCAGGTGCCCCACAGTGCTGGGGGGTGGGGGTGGTGGGAGACATGAGTGGGGCCCTGGTGGAGGGTGACCCTGGTGGCTGGGGTTTGGGGGTGGTGGGAGACATGAGTTGGACATGGGTGGGGGCCTGCTGGCAGGTGCCCCACAGTGCTGGGGGGTGGGGGTGGAGGGAGACATGAGTGGGGCCCTGGTGGAGGGTGACCCTGGTGGCTGGGGTTTGGGGGTGGTGGGAGACATGAGTTGGACATGGGTGGGGGCCTGCTGGCAGGTGCCCCACAGTGCTGGGGGGTGGGGGTGCAAGGGGACATGTGTTGGTGTTCATTAGTTCAAGGAGACATGTGCCTTTGCTGGGGGGCATGCCCATGTTGGGTGGGCTGCCTGCGGGACATGACCAGGGATGCAGGGTAGTCCCCTGTGGTGTGGGCTGCCTGCAGGGGCCGTGGAGGGTGTACAGGGTACACCTGGGAGGAGCCACACTGTCAAATCACATGTGGAACTTTCCGCGCACCCCTGAAATACACGCGCCCAGGCTATTCGCGTGTGGAACTTCCCGCGCACCCCTGAAATACACGCGCCCAGGCTATTCGCGTGTGGAACTTCCCGCGCACCCCTGAAATACACGCGCCCAGGCTATTCGCGTGTGGAACTTCCCGCGCACCCCTGAAATACACGCGCCCAGGCTATTCGCGTGTGGAACTTCCCGCGCACCCCTGAAATACACGCGCCCAGGCTATTCGCATGTGGAACTTCCCGCGCACCCCTCAAATTCACGCGCCCAGGCTATTCGCGTGTGGAACTTCCCGCGCACCCCTGAAATACACGCGCCCAGGCTATTCGCGTGTGGAACTTCCCGCGCACCCCTGAAATACACGCGCCCAGGCTATTCGCGTGTGGAACTTCCCGCGCACCCCTGAAATACACGCGCCCAGGCTATTCGCGTGTGGAACTTCCCGCGCACCCCTGAAATACACGCGCCCAGGCTATTCGCGTGTGGAACTTCCCGCGCACCCCTGAAATACACGCGCCCAGGCTATTCGCGTGTGGAACTTCCCGCGCACCCCTGAAATACACGCGCCCAGGCTATTCGCGTGTGGAACTTCCCGCGCACCCCTGAAATACACGCGCCCAGGCTATTCGCGTGTGGAACTTCCCGCGAACCCCTGTAATACACGTAGCCCGCTCCCCCAGGCCCGATCGCGTGAGGAACTTCCCGCGCACCCCTCAAATTCACGCGCCCAGGCTATTCGCGTGTGAAACTTCACGCGAACCCCTGAAATATACGTAGCACGCTCCCCCAGGCCCGATCGCGTGTGAAACTTCACGCGAACCCCTGAAATATACGTAGCACGCTCCCCCAGGCCCGATCGCGTGAGGAACTTCACGCGAACCCCTGTAATACACGTAGCCCGCTCCCCCAGGCCCGATCGCGTGAGGAACTTCACGCGAACCCCTGTTATACACGTAGCCCGCTCCCCCAGGCCCGATCGCGTGAGGAACTTCACGCGAACCCCTGTAATACACGAAGCCCGCTCCCCCAGGCCCGATCGCGTGTGGAACTTCACGCGAACCCCTGTAATACACGTAGCCCGCTCCCCCAGGCCCGATCGCGTGAATAACTTCACGCGAACCCCTGTGATGCACGTAGCCCGCTCCCCCAGGCCCGATCGCGTGAGGAACTTCACGCGAACCCCTGTAATACACGTAGCCCGCTCCCCCAGGCCCGATCGCGTGAGGAACTTCACGCGAACCCCTGTTATACACGTAGCCCGCTCCCCCAGGCCCCATCGCGTGAGGAACTTCACGCGAACCCCTGTAATACACGAAGCCCGCTCCCCCAGGCCCGATCGCGTGTGGAACTTCACGCGAACCCCTGTAATACACGTAGCCCGCTCCCCCAGGCCCGATCGCGTGAATAACTTCACGCGAACCCCTGTGATGCACGTACCCTGCAAATCGCGTGTGACACTTCCCGCGCACCCCGGTATACATGCACACGTATTTTTTGTCAGCGGGTGTCCGTGTTTGTGGGTACCCCTTTGCACGTCATTTTTCCTGGAGGGCCACAGTATGGGACATTCATCATGGCAGTATATAGGTGCTATTTGTTGGCGCACCTTTTGGCGCACATTTCTTACAGCCGCAGAGACGCTACCGCCTCCTTTCTTGTGGCGGTCGTGTTTGTGCCTGTGCGCAGGTTTGAGCGTGCGCTTTTTTCCCCTATTCTATTCCATGAATACGTGTTGTAGGCGAGCGTGTGGGCGTTCCGCGCACTTGTGCCCTGTACTTCCCCCGTGACGCCCACGTTTTGGCAAGTTGTTCCCCATTCCGAGTGTTACGCCCGTGTTCCGCCTACTTTTATTGCGTGCGCCGCGCTATGTGCGAATTTCGCTGTGGCCTGTGCGATTTTCGCTGTGACCTGGCGCACGCTGTTAGATGGCCTGTGCGCTAACGTGCGCCGCGCACTTTTTATCGCACATCCGCTGGTTTTCTCGCGCACGGCCTTCCATGAATCGACGTGCGCTGCTTTTCGTGCGATTTTCGGACGTTCACTGCGATTTTCGCTATTCCACTGCGATTTGCACGTTTTTGCCCACTTGCGCCACGCTAATTATTCCATGAATCGGCCTCTTAATTTTTCCATCGCCGAGACTTTATTATTTAAAGTTCCTAGAACAGAGTTCTGGTCTCGCAATGCGTCATTTAATGATTCATATAATTTCATAAATAGCATCCAGGAAATGGAAGTGGCCACTAAAACGATATTGTTTATTTATTTATTTATTTATTTATTTATTTACATTTGTTTAGCGCACAGGCAGCCCAGAGGGCATCGTGGCGCTTGTTACAGATATGAAAATGACTTGTTGTACATACAGTGAAGTCATTACTTAGTTGCAAGAGAAGAATAGTAGTTACAGGAGAGGAGGAGAAGAGAGGAGAGGAAGAGGAGAGAGTAAACGACACGAAGGAAGAGGAATTAGTTAAACAAGGTGGTTTTCAGTTTTTTTCGGAAGGCAGTGAGAGAGGTTTCTGCTCTGAGCGTGCTAGGTAGTGCATTCCATAGCTTAGGGGCAATGTAGGGGAAGCTTATTCCACCTGCTCTATCTCGTTTGATGCGTGGGACCCTAAGTAGGTTGGTGTGGCATTGCCTAGTTGGTCTGGTGGAGTGAGATCTGGCTAGCGTATCAGACAGGTATGAGGCTGCAGACAGGTTGATACATTTGTGTGCGGTGGTAAGTATTTTGAATGTAATGCGCTCTTTGACAGGTAGCCAGTGTGCTGCCCTTTTGGCTTGCGCTATGTGGTCCCTTTTTGGTATATTGAGAGCTGCTCTTAGTGCATTATTCTGCGTTGTTTGGAGTTTATTGAGATTGGAGTTGGAGGTGCCAGCCAATAGCGCATTACAATAATCTAGTTTGGCTCCAATGCTGGCTCTGGCAATAGAAAGGCAATTATCTTTGGTTAGGAAAGGTTTGATGGCATTAATGAGCTTAGTGCTCATGGCTGAGGCAGAAACAATGGAGTTGACTTGCTTGTCCATGGAGAGTGAGGCGTCAATGTGGACTCCTGTTTTAATAGAAGTTAGAACTGGGATGACACAATTGTCTATGCAGCAGTTGGTGTAGAGTGGGTCGAGGTTCGTGAGAGTGGATTTTTGACCAAGGATGAGATTTTTGGTCTTATCTCCGTTAAGACATAGGCCGTTCGTGGCCATCCATGCTTGGATGGTGGCGTATATATTCTGGAGGGTGGCTGCGTCCTGACCTGATGGTAGAGTCCTGTGAGCGGGAGGAGTACTTGGGTATCGTCAGCGTAGTTGGTGTATGTGATCACAAGTGCGTCCAGTTTATCAAAGAGAGGTTTGGTAAAAAGATTATAGAGGGTAGGAGCCGTACATGAGCCCTGAGGGACTCCATACCTGATGGTGGTAGGCTCGGCGTTAGCTATATTGGAAAACACTTTCATCACTCTTCCTTCGAGGAAGGAGGTGATCCAGTTTGTGGCTTGTTTGGAGAAATGTGCGGCCTGAGTGAGATGGTTCGTGAGGATGGCATGATCGACTAAATCAAATGCCGCCGAGAGGTCTAGGAGGAGCAGAAGGGCCGGCTTGCCTTTATCTAAAATTAGGGTAATTTGGTTCTTCAGATCTAGTAAAGCGGTTTCAGTGCCATGACCTTTGCGGAATCCGGACTGCCTTTTACCTTGGACAGCGTTGTTTTCCAGGTAGGACTGTATCTGCATGTGTGCAGCTTTATCTAAGATTTTTAGAAGAAATGGAACCGTTGTAATGGGACGGTAGTTGTTAGGTTGGGCAGGGTCCAGGGTTGGTTTCTTTAAGAGCGGGCGCACCCACGCCTCTTTAAAGCTGTCAGGGACTTTGCCCGTCTTGAATGAGGCGCTGATGAATGCTGCGATGATCGGTGTGAGGGGTGCCGCACACTCTTGATGTTGGGGGGGCATATATCGCCTTTACATTGAGATGGTTTGAGCTGTTTGAGGATGTGGAGAGCATCTGTTTCGGTGATTGGAGAAAAATTGAATTTGGAGGTGTGCTTATCTTTAGCGGTATTGACGGAGAGGGTCTGTTAGGGGTGCAGAGGCTTGAAGTGTTCTGCTATTTTATTTTGAATGTCTATTTTGTTTAGCATCGCTGTTTGGATGCTATTGCACCGGGCTTCATCCTTAACAATCTCATCTGTACAGATTGGGGGGACGGTGAGCTCTTTAAAGATGGAGAAAAGCTCTTTTGAGTGGGAGTTGGCTTCCAAGATATGTTTATTGTAGGTTTCTGACTTCGCCTTAAATATGGCACCTTTGTATTTTTTGGAAATACAAAGAAAGTCTACTTTGGTGGCATCACAGGGATTGGCCTGCCATGTTTTGAGGGCTTGGCGCTTGCATTGGCGTAGATTTAATAAGTCCTCCGTGAACCATGAGTTGAGTGAAACGATTTTTTTTCTTTTTTGTTTTCAAGAGGAGCTGCGGCGTTGATGGCATGGGTGAGGGTGTCTTTGAATATCTCTGCTAGAATGTTGGGGTCAGACGAGAAAGGAGGTGCTAGGCAGGGGTTGTTGAGAAAGGGACGTATATTGTCTGCTGTACGTTTTTTGGCACTTCTGGCTAGCTTGGCCGGTGCGGGTATAAGTGGTTTGGAGTATAAGGATATGGGGATGCAGAATTGAAGGCAGTTGTGATCAGACCATGGAAGGGCTGTGTTGGAGTTGAGGGTGGCGCCACAGTTGTGATCTGCCACCCAATCTAAGATACAGCCTTTATTATGGGTCGGGCAGTAACTATCTGAGTGAATCCTAGATCTGTGAGGTTTTGGATCTGTATGCCTGCGGCTATGGAAATATTTCCTTTGGAGATCGGTATTTCTTCAAGATGGTAAATTACAGTTTGCTGAGCTTCGTTGGAGCTTTGTATTTGCGATTTTCCCCATGCCTTTGGTTCTTCGGCGCCCTGTTCGGAGGTCGATACAAGATTACTGCCACTTATTTCTTGACCACCATCTGAGATGCCAAGGTTAAGAGGACGCAATGTTGTCAACGGGTCTTGTAGTAAGACTGCTTTGCTGTTTCCGTGTGTTCATTCTTTTGTCAAAGTACTCACATTTCGTCTGTTCGTGAGTTTCTGGTCTTTTATCTTGACAAAACTTTCATTTAGTCTCTCTCGCATTTGAGTCAGCCTTTAACCTTTCGATAAGGCATGCTTCACGCGCCGCGACATCAAAGTATGCCACAGCATTTACCACCACACTCGACTTGGGCCTTTGTACAGGAGTGTTTACAGGTTCTGCCTGTCCAGCTCTTGTCTTTTCTTCTTCTGGTAAAGTTTCACTATATATAGAGCTTGCTCTTAAGTCGACGGCATGCTCCTTGTTATTCGAGCCATCTTTCTTGTCCTGGTAGATTTGTAAAACCTGTTGCAGATGCATTTTTTTGTTCTCCACTTGAGCGGTGGGGAAAGCTTCTACTGCTTTCCATCTCTCTGGTGCTTTACAATTTCTCACAGACTCTTCTACTGAGCACAGCTGGCTCTGTTGTTGGACAAGACACACATGAGGGAGTAGTGGGGACAGCACATCAACATCAGAGGGTGACCTTATCGATAGAATGTCTGCGTCCGTTATGTCGAAAGAAAAGGTTGTCTCTGAGGCATCATGGTACACCGTAGCTGGAGGTGGTGTACTTCTTTCCGATTTATTTGCTTGCTTATCAAGCGTTGATACAATCCCACCTTGAGTTTTACCTTGCCTCAACAAGTAGTCGCTTGAATTAGGTAGAGTAATCGGAATCAATGATTCTGTGCATGGCAGAACTAGGACTAGTGCTAAGTCTGTTGCGTTTATTCCATTCATGTGATTTTCTTTTTCACTTTTTGAACTCGACCTCGACGTCGATTCATTTAATGTAATTAGTGTGTTTTGTGTTGAAGTGTCAGCGGAAATACACACTTGCTCAGCGGGGGTCTGTTGTGCAGCAGCGGAAATACTCACAGCTTTAGATAAACAGTCAGGATTTTTCACTGTCTCCCGGAGCTTAGTGCTACACGGGGAGGTGCCGGCTGGTACACACACAACGCTTACCTTCGTTTTACTTGTAGTTTTAGATTTTAGCCGCCGCAACTGTAACAAACGGTTTCGCGTGTGCGGGCCGCCTTCCGTGGGTGACACTTCACAGTCATTGGGAACATTGGGAACTGGTTCCATGGCGCCTTCTGCGGCGATCGGAGGCGGACTGGGCTGACTGGAACTCAGCACCGAACTTCCTGTAGTGTATTTGTAACCAATAAGTCACATTCATCTCGAACACCATCTCTATTTCTAGTCTCTCTTTGTTAGGAAGAATTCTCTGTTTAGGCTGAATTTCCTAACCTAGTGAGTCCCCCAGCAGCTTTGCTGGATTTCGGGAGTTTGTTTTTTTCCATCCTGCTAAGAGTGAGACTCTTTTTCTCCCACTCTTGGACATGTATGTGTGTAATTCCTTTGAATGTCAATGTGTTCTATGGGCTATGGGGTCTTTTACTCCCTAGGGTCTCATATGTTTTTCTATGTGTGTTACACCGCACCCTACGTGCCGTAACACTGGGGCGCCCTAGAGGACCCCCACCATAGACTCCATACCCGGGGACTGACTACTGTCTCCCCGGACATGTAAAGTCACCATTGGCTTTACTAGACCTAAATTTACTAACAGAACTAGTACAAACCATCTTATTGTGGACGTACTAGTAGGGGCAATTCGATTACTCCTGGATCTGTTATCCGAGGGGGCACTGTCCCGTCCCCCCTCGTCGAGTTTTGGCTGGTGGCAGTGGAAACTACTTGTTATGTTCGACCCCGAACATAACCCTATGGGATTCGTCCCATTGTTGGAGATTGATACTTTTTCTCGTTAATCTCTAACGTACCACCGGTCTACTTATCTTAAATAAGTTTATCGGATGGTATTTTCTGCCAGAACTCGGTTTGTAAAATGGCATCTGTGTTCGTCTCTGTGACTCCTAAACCAAAGGTTGAGCCCTTTGTTCCACTTTTGGCGGGCTCTGTACAGAGACCCTCCAAAGTGGTGCCATTCTGTCTGGGTTACCACAGGGGTGTGTGAGGGGGTTTAGGCACCCTGGACCGAGTTGCCTTGCCAACTCCGGTCGCACTCTGGAGTGATTGGCCCAAGTGGTGAGCCTCCCCGCTCACCACTTAGCATGTGTTGATTGACAGCTAGGCTGAATGAATGGGGGTTTTCTGCATAAAAGCAGGGCTTTTGGGACTAGATCTTCAGAAGTCGCCACAGGACCTAAGAATCCGACAAGGGTAACGCTGAGCCGACCTGCATGACGACACCTCCGGTGGAGCCCTGTGGAACCAACTCAACACTTCCCGACGACAGAGGAGATCTCCCTGCCGGAGAGTCTCTTCCCCTGACTGGTGGGAACAACCAGTCCCCTTTGCTTTTTATTCACCTCAGGACTCAGTGGTCGAATTGCCCGTGCAGAGCACCTCGGCAACCGGATAGCCACTACCCCTGTACCGTGACCAAAAGGTGGTGCCTTGTGACGGAGCACTCCGCGGCTGGTCTCTTCCCTGGTGGTGCACCAGACTTCAATTTTCTTCCACGACGAGAACATCTCTACTCTTGGCAAAGACCCGACGTGCATCCACCACCAGGAACAACTGCCCCCGCCGGAGCTGCCCTCCACAACAAGGTACTGTGTCCGCCTGGCTTCCCTTTCGATCGGTTCCAGTGAGGTGTCTTAATCCTCTCCTTTCCGTTGGGTCGCCTCCAAGCTTTCTCACGTATTGTTCTGAACTGGTTCAATCTGCCGATAACAATTTTCTACAAAGACTCAAACGCATTTCTACTAGAGACTTTTTGGACATATCGCCTTGCCTCCCTCCGAGTGGGCCTGGCCTCTGAACTTTTATGATCTATTGTGGTTCTTGCCTTCTTGCCTTTCATTTTTCCCGTGAAGTATTGAACTGTGTTGATTTCATAACCTGCCTATTTTTCTCTCCCGTCCTAACTAATATTAGAGTGCCATCTAGGTTGAGGCATACACCTCTGTCTGTAAATAAGTGGTGCCGGTAAAACCTAGACATGTCGAAATATTGCTAGGGGGATTGATCGTTTCTTCTTCGTAGAGTAATTGTAATTGATTTGTTTGCCGTGATAGTACCTTAGTGTTTTTATATAGATGTTTTGTTATAAATAAATACCTTAATATCTTTACACTGAGCCTCGTTGCGTGTTTGCTTATCTTCCTGTGAAGAATTGCCCTATCTTGTATACTCCACATACTGCTTAACTCTTCTTGAGAGAAGTCTGACTGCTCAGCCACAGCTACCAACAGTGAATCTGTGTGGTACAGACTGCTACCAAGTGAGTTTACTGCCAAACACCTGTAGTCCTAAACCTTTTGCAGTGGTCCCAGAGGGAACTGCACAGGTTTCCGCCTAACGCTCTTCCCTGAACACCTCTTCATCCGTCACTGTGGTCAACCTGCACTCCTCTGACACTGCGATCATTGCTCTTCATGCTCGTCTTGTGTCATCCATCCCATGCACCGCAATCCAATCCTCTCTCACAACCATTGCCTCTGATTCGATTGGCACTATGATTCCCTCTTCCTCATCCAATGGTCGCTCAGGCCTGAATAAGTATTTGTTTGGAACTCCCCCCAACTTCCCTGCAATTCCTGGAAGCCATGCAATGGCAATGTTAGTTCCATACTGAAACATTTCTGTGTCTACTGGCACCGCCCTCTGTACCGTGCACCCACAATATGTTTGAACAATCTGTCTTACATTGAGCATGTGTATTTCTGGTGTAGAGCACACTATTGCTTTGTCTGTGAATTAAAAGGTCATGTTCAGTATGCTCATAATGTCTCATCCCAGTATGGTTACAGGTGTCTGTTGAGAGTAAAGTAAAGGCAGGGCTATATCATGATCTCCTATAGAAAGTGAAATGTCATCTGTTAAAGGAACCACTTCCTGAGCCCCAGAGAATCCTTGAGTGTTCATGGCATCACCTGACAATATAAATGCTCCTTCCCTAGGGCAAGACCTAGTCGCCCCTGTGTCAACAAGAAATGAAAACGTTTTGTTACCTATCGGCCCCCCTATGTGAGGTTCCTCTGGAGGATTGGGTGTAATGGACAGGATGGGACACATCAAGTTCATCTGTGGACTGTCCTATTGAGGGTATAAGGACATTCCATTCCCTGTAAAGGGGTTGTTCCCTACCATGGTAATTCCTCCCAGTTGTCTGACAGGGACAGTCTTTGTTTTTTGTTTGTTTTGTGCATTTATATAGCGCTACAAACCCTCAGATATCTGAGCGGTGCTTATTTGCCACGGTGTGTGGTGCTCATTTATCGACCTCAGAAGGATGAAAGGCTGAGTTTGGCCCTTTGCGGGATTCGAACCTGCGTCAGCAGGCTCTGCACGGATGTGAAAGTGAGCGCTCTACTCGCTGTGCTATCTGACCAGCATGCTACCTGAGTCACCATCATGTCCACGTGTGCTGCTGCATTGTTGTTCTGTATCTGTGCTAACTGCTGTGTGGTCCCTCAAATCTGTGCTGCTTCTAAATATTGCAGTATTGGTGCTGGCATCTGTGGTGCTTGCATGTGCGTTTGTGGTGCTTGTACTTGTGCTTGTGGCCTCTTCTGATGTGTGCTCTGCACCTTTTCTTCCTGTTGTTGGTCCTGTGTATGGTATTCATCGTGGTCCCCTTGATAGGGCTGCTGGCCCTGTGCTCCCCAGTTCTGCTGCATCCCCCTGCTCCTGCACGCTCTTGAAATGTGTCCTAATTGCCCACATGTCCAACACTGAGGTGGCTCCCTCCCTTGCCCTTCAAACCCCCTGAAAATTTCCCTGGGATCTGCTGCATCTGTTGCCCATATCCCTGAAAACCTCCTGGAAAGCTCCCTTGGTTGTGATGCATCTGTGGTCCGAATACACACACTCTCTGTTGGCCCCCATCCCTCGGAACCCTTGCCTTGAACCGCCCCACCCCATGAACCCTCCCCCCATTGGGCAGTGCTAACTGCTGCGGTTTTTTGCTGCTGCTGCGTCTGCTGTCCCTGTGGGGTGGGGCTGGTTAAGCGTGCCCCTTCCATCGCATACTTTGATAGTTTTTTCTGTACTAGTTTTGCTTCGTCTATCTTCCTGTCCTCTGCCTTTTTCTTATTCTTCTCCTGCCACAGCCTACAATGGTGAACTATCCTAAGTTGTTTTTCTGGCCACCCTTTCACTTCCATCCCTACCAATTTACATGAAAAATTACAGACATTTAAATTATCAAAAAAATATCAAAAAAGGAGTGTTATTAAAAAGTTCTATTATGAACTCTCGAGATTTTACAATATTGTCATTACCTTCTTATGTGTGTAGGTTGCCAAAATAAGGGCACACAGTGATGTTAGAAGAAGTATTGTAATGACAATAGTCATATAAACAAAGTCATGAATTAAGTATCTGGTCCTTTGGTGATAGAATAATATTTAATTTGTCTTACTATTATTTCATGTGATAGTGTGACTTTACATTAAAAAGATCCAACTCAATATAATGATACACAGTATGCATGGCTTTATAAATTCAGTAAATCATGTGACATGTTTAGGTTTTCTTGCTAATGTTATGTAAACCATTCAGCATTTCGCATACTCTGCATTTTGAAATATAATTTGTACAAACATGAAATGTAAACAATTTGTGTATAGTTAATTTTTGCTATGATATTGTTAGAGTACATGTTAGTGTAAATGAAATATTATTTTATCAACACTGAAATGATTACATCAGTGACTTTGTATTATTAAATTATCACCTAATGAACATAACTGATGTGTATAATGTCTTGTGGAAAGTAATGTGTACTGAAAATAGTAATATTTTGTATATAGACTGTTGAATTAGTTAGGCATTAACATTAATGCATGCAGTACATAAGTTTAACACTATTAAATGAATGACAAATGTTTATTATGAATAGGAAATGTTGTTACATTTTTGTTTATTGCAAGTAGAAGCAGAGGTTATTTTTCTCTCCAACAAGTTTTTTAATACTCTACAGCCACATGATTAATATTCACAACCTTAACTGTTTGCATATAAGAATACATTTAATATTCTGCAGGTAGGAAGATCATTCAAGGAAGCTGTGACCAGGGAAATTGTGGTCAAACCTGCGATTGTAGCACGGGCAAGAAAATCGGACAGTTTTCATAAGCTTATATAGGGGACGCCAGTCTTACAGCCGTATGTAGTCTGGGCTAGGAAAAAACATCAAAGCTGGCTCATTACCAGGGCACGATTTAATTGTTTACGGCTGAGGGATAACACTGCAAAATGGGTGGGTTATTCAGATGATCCCAGTTGCCCTGTGTGTGGTGCCGCAAATGAAAATCTGAACCATTTTATATTGTTTTGTCCAGGTTATGGGGAAAGAATAAAACAGACCATCCTGCAAATTTTAAAACGTACGGACATGCATCAGTACAGGCCGGCCATGATTTTTCTATTAACGGCGGAATTGAACGGACAGAATGGGCTCTGTTGTCCTATATGAAGGCTGCTATGTACCAAAGAAAGTTAATTTTACGAGGTCATGATGCTGCATTTTATGATTGTGATTTCTTTTTAGAATCTTTTAACATGTTCTGGTGATTGATTCATACATTATGTATTAATGGCTTATGTTTTTTTATATTTCTTGTATGTGTTTGATGGATATTTTTATTTGAATAAACATATTTACTGGAATTATGGAGAAAAAAACATTACTGGTCTGTCTTTTTTCCATTTTCCATAATGTTGCATTCTTATAGACAGATTTCATGATGAAAAAGACACAATTATTAAGACAAAATAAAGATTAAAGGTAAGCAATCATGCAGTATATTTTTATTTGTATCTACTTTTTTTAAATATTTTTTATTTGTAGAAATTAACTGTTTCACTAATGTGTGTACATTGTAGACAAGACATTTTATAAACTATAGGATAATAAAACCTTTGAAATTCAATGAAAAAACCTTTAGTTTGAAAATAGTTAAGGAGAACAATACATTCTAACAACACCTTTGTCATTCAGTGAAAAAACCTTTGTTGAAGAAATGTTAAGGTGAAACCTTAATGCAACAAAACCCCTGAAATTCGACAGAGATTTCAATCTGACTCACCTTAACTATGGTCCCCTGTTGCACAGCGTATAACATCAAGGATGACATCAGAGATTACATTACTGATGACATCACTGGTGGCATCACTATTCACATCATATATGACATCACAGATTACATCACTGATGGCATCAGACATCTGATGACTAATTATGAATGATAACATACGTTTGGTAACTGTAGATCCATATGTTATTTCTATACTTAATAACAATAAAAAACTTGACATAGATATTGAAATACCTTTCAGTATGCACAATAGGAAGCAATAAAAATAGACCACTGCTTAGATTGCACCTGATTGTGGCAAATATACATTTAGATATTTGTCAAATTATATAATATGTAAACATAGTAGTGAAAAATATAATTTGGTGTATATACTGATATACACATGTTTAATCCTGATTGTAAGGACAATTCTTAATACACATATTTAGAGTTTTTTTTTTTAGTATAAAATAGCATATGCACATGAAAACGATGGATGCAAAGAACCCATGCAAAACACAATACATACTCTTATGTATTATCATATGGTATCATGTAAGAGTTCAAACTATGGGTATTCTTAAAACAAATAATATTAGTTCATCATTTCATGTATACAAAACAAATTAAACTTTTTAATTGAACATTTGTTTTTAGAGCACTAATTAGATGTATTTTACTTTCAGTTATTTCATTTATATATAACTTAAGACTTTTCATTTCAATTTAACAAATGACATTGCTAAGGGAATTCATCTTTAGATATTATACTATTTTTTGTTTTTGTGACCATTGCATGTATTTGATATTGAAGACTGTAAAATTCACTGCTATTGCAGCAGGAAAACATTTAGTTTGCAAATATGTATATGTATGTTTTGTAAAAGAAAATAGTCCTTAATACAAACAGAGATTTGAACAGGCAAGTCATAAGTGATGCCATCAGTGATGTCATATATAATGTAAATAGTGATGTCACCAGTGATGTCATCAGTGATGTCATCAGTGATGTAATCTCTGATGATATGATAGGTTATTTGTAACACACTTAATGCCCATAGGTTTCTAAGCGTGGACCTGAGGATCAAACCTGTGTTGCTCCGTGTCGTCTTGCTTCCAAGGCGAGCATGTTGTCCCCGAGCTATCCTCCCGATGCCATCCTTGTCGTCAAACGCTGCACAACAGGGGCTTATAGTTAAGGTGTGTCCAATTGAAATCTCTGCTGAATTTCAGGGGTTTTGTTGCATTAAAGTTTTACCTTAATGTCTCTTCAACGATGGTCACTGAATGTCACAGGTGGTCTTTGTGGTCATACGTAGTGCAACAGGGGACACGTAATTAAGGTGAGTCTGCTTGAAATGTCTGCAGAATTTCTGGGGTTTCGTTGCGTTACGTTTTCACCTTAATGTCTCTCCAAGTAAGGTTTTCTTTACTGAATATATATATTATTGAATTTCAGAGTTTTTTTGGTGTTAAATCTGATCACCTTAACTCTCTCTAAACCAAGCTTTTTTTCCACTGAATATCAAAGGTCTTGTTGCTATGTATTGTTCATGTTAAATCTGGTCACCTTAACTCTCTCCTAACTAAAGATTTTTCACAGAATTTCTAGGGCTTTGTTATGCTATAGTTTCTTCGAGCACACTAGCAATAGCCTTTGGCTATGACCACTGTACATATTGCCTCAAAAGATTTATTTGGGACCCATGAACCATAACCTTCAGCCATGGCCATTGCCCTCGGCCTTCAGCCATGGCCTATAGGTTTCTTTGGGCCCACAAGCCAGTGCCTTCGGCCGTGGACACTGCACATGTTATACCAATAGGTTTCTTTGTTGCCCCCTAGCCATGGCCCTTGGACATTGCCACTGTACATGTTGTCCCAATGCTTTCTTTGGGGCCCTCTAGCTATGGCCTTTGGCCATGGTCAGTGGCCATGGCCTTTGACTGTGGCCTCTGTACAAGTTGCACCAATAGGTTTCTTTGGGGCCCACTAGCCATGATTTTCAGCACAGAGATCCATTACCCACTGCCTAGGAGATGTGATCACTGCAGATGTAAACCCACTTTTATCCTCTCTCTTCATTTTGCCACGATGCCTCCAATATTCCCCTGATAGTGGCAACAAAAATTACACATACAGCAGCACTGAACTACCCACGCCCAAGGGATTTCCCCAGTAGTCCCCAATAATGCTTGAAAATCCAAAACTCATCCCTGTCCTCACAGGCACTCAGCAAGTGCCCCCTCCTCTTTCCATGGTCCTGCCACTCCCCTCAATTGCTTTTATCCTCTCTGGCACTCTCCTGGCCATTACCCCCTATCACTGTTTGGCCCATGTGACGCATTTGCTTCTCTGAGATGTACTTTATTAAAATGCGAGTGCTGCATTTCAGTTTTTTTGTGTTAAATATGAATACTATAACTCTCTCTTAACAAATCGTTGTTCACTGAATTTCAATGGTTTTGCTATACCTAGGTTTCATCAAGGCCCACGAGCCATGGCTTTCTGCCATGGCCCCTGTACTTGTTGTACCAATAGTTCTCCTTTGGGCCCACTAGCCATGGCCTTCAGCCATGGTTAGTGGCCACAGCCAAACATGTTGAATAGTTTCTTGAGCTCTCACTAGCTATGGTCTTTGGCCATGGTCTCTCTACATGTTGAACCAATATCTTTATTTTGGGCCCACTAGCCATGGTCACTGGCCATGTCACACCATTAATTTGTTACCAAACACCTATTGTCCCCTGCCCAGTAGATGTAGGCACTGCAGATGTTAAATGTTTTTTTTTCTAACTCTTTATTCTTGCCATAATTTCACCGTACTTTTTTTCCAATAACAGAAATTCCTGAGCTAGAGTGTCAGGTCACTGATTCTGTCGATAACGAGTAGAAATTGCTCACAATTAAAAAGTCTTACACTTCCTCACAGGCATTCAACATGTGTCTCCCTTCTTTTTTCCATGGTCCTGCCACTCCCCTCAATTGGTTCTATCCTTTCTGGCCCCCTCCTGGCCATTACTCCCTATTAATGTTTGGCCCATGTGATGCATTTTCTTCTTCGAGGTGGACCTAATTGAAATGCGAGTGCTGCACTTCTGGGGTTTTGTTGTGTTAAATATGATTAGTTTAACAACTCGTTTTTCACTGAATTTCAAGGGTTTTGCTATAGCTTAGCTTCCTCAGAGCCCACTAGCCACAGCCTTCCGCCGTAGCCACTGTACATGTTGTACCAATAGTTTTCCTTTGGGCACACTAGCCATGGCCTTCAGCCATGGTTAGTGGCCACAGCCAAACTTGTTGCATAGGTTCTTGAGGTCTCACTTGCTATAATATAGCCTTCGACCATGGTCTCTCTACGTGTTTAACCAATATCTTTCTTTTGGGCCCACTAGCCATGGCCACCGGCCATGGCACACCATTAATTTGTTACCATACACCCATTGCCCCTTGCCCAGTAGATGTAAGCACTGCAGATGTCAATTATTATTTTTTTTCTCTCTATTCCTGCAGTAATTTCGTCGAGTCACCAATTCCCTCGATAACAAGAAAAATTGCTCAGAGTTAAAAAGTCTTCCACATGCTCACAAGCACGCAACATGTGTCTCCCTTCTTTTTTCCAAGTCCCCCTTACTTCACTCAATTGCTTTTTCTCTCCCTAACCCTCTCCCGTTACCACCTATCATTCATCACTTCACGTGACGCACATTTGTTTCTAAGCACGTCTTGCAGCATAGTTCTGTAATCTTGTGAGATTCACATGGTCTTCCCTGATAAACCAAAGATTGTCTGCCCATAAATGGCTCTCCAACCCACCCCAAAATACCCAACTCCACATGGTGTCTTGGTATTGGTATTTATATAGCTCCTACGGACAGGATATCTAAGTGCTGTCAATCATTGTTCCCCTAGGGCAGACTATATAAACAGAAGATTTTTGAGTCACTTTCTTTTTTTTAAAACTTGCCTTTATTAGCATTTATAAAGAGAAACAAATATGTTCAGTATAACAAGAAACATGTGTAACCCACGTTGGCAAAAATAGTCTAGATCTCCCAACCCCGCCACCCCCCCTGCTGCTCCCTGCCCCCACTCCCCCCACACTCCCCAACCCCTCATCCAAATCAACCTTTGTTCAATGGTGTGAGTTCCCTCTTTCATTGTCTCGGATCTGAAAGTACTCATATTGCCTGTACATATCCCTTGTTGGCTCCCCTCCAAGGCCCTCTCCCCTCCTCCCCATTCCACTCTTCCCCATTCCACTCTAAACACACACTGAATTAATCTACGTGGCTGTCTTCCTCCAACTCCCATTAAGCAGTAGTGTGAAATCCATCTATTCTATCATTCACCACCATAGTGATCTTCTCCATTACCATCATGGTCTGCACTTTTCCTCCCCACACCACTTTCGTGGGGAGCATTTCATTTTTCCAGCATTGTGCAATGCCTGTCTCCCCGCTCTCAGCATGGCTTCCATCATCTTCAGAAGTCTAGGTTCATCCCTATCTTTTTGCAGTAGCCCTAGCAGCAGCTGAAGGGGGTCTTGGTCCAGCCCTATCTCCGTCACCTCTTCCATCCAGCTCAGCACCTCTTTCCAAAACACTTGTACATGGGGCATCTCCACCACATGTGGGCCAGGGTCCCCCGGTTTCTGCAACCCCTAGGGCACAATAGAGATGCTTCTGGAAACATCCTGGACAGTTTAACTGGATCTCTGTGCTATCCCACTAGCAGGTTTCAGTTATATTCTATTGTGGAGGTGAACAACCCTCCATGAAAGACCACTGTATATATACACACCCACTCCCCCTCGAATATCTCTGCACCCACTAGCTCCACCCAATATCTCTGGAAGGTTTGCCTCCCCTCTAAACAGGTTTCGTTCATTGCCTTACATAGATTGGACGCAGATTCCTTCCCTGTCGCAGATTGGTCTAGGACTTTTTCCACGGGTGATAGTTCTCTAGCCTCCCTTCCCCCCACTCTGGTTCAGTCAAAATACCCTTAATGCAAAGATATTAAAATACAGAAATTGAGTCCCCTCCCAGTATATCCCGCACCTTACCCCATTCATGCAAGCTCCCATCCTCAAAGAATTGTCCCACTCTCTCAAGCCCCACGTCTGACCACCTCTGCAAGTGTGTGAAACCCTTGTGCCCCAGTTCAAACAGGTGGCCCCAATATTGAGAACATAGGGGAGGGCCACGAAGTATAATGCCATGCATCCCTAGAATCCTGCCAGACTGACCAAAAAACAAACTCGTAATGTGGGCTGGGGACCAGAAGTAATCCCTGACCTTCAGAGGGTGTGCTCCAAGATCTTCCAAGTAGGTCCAATAAGTCCTCAGATCTTCCCTTATATGTTCCAGCATCCCCCTGGTTTGTGCCACCGTATAATACAGGTGGATATCCGGGAATCCAAATCCCCCCTTATCCCTTAGAAGGGTAAGGGTTGTCATTTTCACACTTGGGGTCTTGTTTCACCATATGAATCTATGAAGCTCTCCTGTGACGTCTAAGAAAAATGTATCCGGGAGCTGGCTCGGGATGGATTCAAACAGACATAGCAGTCTATGGAGGACATTCATTTTTATGGAGGTCATCCTTTCATACCAGGTCATTATCAAAGGGAGCCAACTCTTCAGGTCAGCCGTAAATTGAGCATGAAAGGGAATATATATATTAGCCACCCCATCTCTCCTAAATTCCTTGTCATCCATATGCCGAGGTATTGAATGCTGCTCTGGTTAATCGACATGCCCTGGTAGCTCTTTTCTGCACCTAAGAGGGGGCTCTGTGCCAATAGTGGCAGGATAGCAGACTTTCCCACGTTAATTTTGAGTCCTGAGATTCGGCCATACCCCACTATCTGGGCCATTAGCGCTGAGGGAGACCTGCTCCTTATATCTTCCTCGGTCACCAGTTTATAGTTGTATCCCTCAACCTCAAAGGATATAGAGAAGGGGAACCCCCAGCGGTACCTCACACCCTCACACCACACCCTTACCGCTGAGCCACTTCATGAGGGCGCACACATTCACCTCTTCGTCGGTGTTAGTGTCAATAGACCCTGGTAGATCGCCACCTTCGCGTTTCCCAGGGGCACAGAGCTCAGCGCCCTTGCCTTCTCAAGTATTTTATGTCTGTCTGGATAATTGTGGAAGCGTGTAAGCACCCAACGCTGGCCCCTCCCAATAGCTGCCACTCTATGGACCCTCTCAAGTTTGGGTACGTCCATGTTCTCGTTGCTTAACAGCGTCTTCACCACCTCGTGGATGGTTCTCCGAAGGTCTGCTTCCATGTCACCTTCCTTCTCTGGGATTCCAAAGAATCGCAGATTATTTCTCCTCTCCCGATTTTCGAAGTCATCCATCTTTAGAGCTACCTCTCCCTCCCTTCTCTCCAACTCCACCAGACTCATATCCATGGTGTTTCCAATGTTTCGAGGGAGGTCTGATTGTGCTCCACTGCCTGTTGCCTCTCGTCTATGCTGTCAATTCTAATATTCATTCAGTCTACTTTACCGCTGATATCCATCCTCATTCCTCTAATTTCTTCCAGAAAGGAGGCGATATCTCTCTTGGTGGACATGGCGTTGCTCTCCTCCTCTGACATGATGGGATTAGACATTGCTCTGCACAGCTCTGGTTTCTGATATTCAAAGTGTCCAGGTTTTGCTCTCCGATCCATGGGTAGGGTGAAGCACTACTTTATTTGTTTGGGTCACATCTCCACCCCAGTTCTCCCACTGCTTGTCTCACTCATTGTTAATGTCCTATTCCATTGTTAATGTCCTATTCAACCACTTCCGAGGCCTACACTCAGTTGCTGGCTCGTGCCACTGTCTTTGCCCCCAGGACTCTTAACTGCTTAACTGCTTGTGGTGGGTGGGGGTTGGGGGGTTGGGTGCCGGGAACACCTCCTTCCTTCCCCGCTATCAGATGAGAAAAGTCTTTTCCACCTCCGCATTCCCCTTCTGAGTGTGGGGCAACATGTTGTTTGGCCCCAGATGGATTGCTGAGGGCCCCCACCGAGTGGGTTCACTTGAACCCACTGGGGCAGGTGGGGGGTGGAGTCCACTCTGGCTCTTCCCCTTCGTACCATCTTTTCTTTCCTTCCTGCACTGTAAGGATGGTGCCCTCACTTGACAGGGTCGTGAGGAGGCTCCCCCAGAAGCAGGAACACGCCCCAGAAAGGACCTGGGGGTCCACACCTTCGCTGGTTCTCCCCGAGCAGAGCCGGGGTCCCAGGATCCCGCTGTGTCTTTTCCTGGCTCACCTTGTGTGAATTTACTCCTATATGTAGTTACTCTGGGTATCTCCCTTCTCCTTCCAGGGCCTCCTCAGTTTCACCTGCTGCAGGGGGGGTGGATAGCCCGAGGCCTACTCCCACCGGGCTCCGGCAGGTGGTTGTTGTGGGTATCCTGCATGCGTGGCTTCTCTTTGCAAGGCTGTGGGAACCTCCCCCGAGGTCCACTGGTAGGGCTCTCCCCCTGGCTATGAGTTGTCTCCTCTATCCTTGGTGGGGTGCTGCACTTGGTGTGGGAGGCCCTGCATGAGAGGGGGGCCCCCCTTCTACATATGCCCCATGCGCCTTCTTACGTCCCTTTTCTGAGGCCTCCCTATGTCCCAGGCCAATCTCCTTCTCCACTTTGGTGTTGCCGCACCAGTCACTACTGGCTCCTGGCTCCTGGGGAGGAGGGGGTATTTCACTGTGTGTGGGGGACCTGTAATGGTGGGGGGCCTCTTCTCTCCAAATGCCCCCAGATATTTTTATTACATTCTCTGTGCCCACTGTCAATCTTGGCTGCCCCCTCCTTCTCAGTGGTGCTCCCTGCACCAGTCAATGGTGGCACCAGCCTGTTTCCAATGGTTATTCGCCATGGGGGCCCCCTTCCTATGACACCATGTACCAGTTGTACATGTCCTGGGCTCCACCAAAATGAATCACTTGCTCAGAAATGTTATCAGGTGTGCAACCCCATTCCACAGTCCTGTAGTGGTGCCCCCAGCAGGCCTGCCCGGACCTGGCCCAGCTGTCTCCTATCCAGCTCTCTTTGTGTCATTGCCGCAGGCTGCCCGCGGTCCTGCCTGATGTTGTGGGGTGGGTTTCGCTCCCACCGTTAACTTGAATGGCAATTCCCCCGCCCCCAGGTGGACCGGCTCCGTGGGGCCCGCCAGCCACCTGGTGACAGATAGGGGGTCCTCACCTCCACAGTTGCTGCTCTCCTCGGATTCGCCCTTTGCAGGGGGGGTGCAGGCATGTCTCCCTTCTAGCATCGACCTGCTCTTCCGTCTCGCACTCAGCAGTATGGAGGGAGCCCCTCCCAAAGGCAGACTAACTCCCTGAGGCACACTGGCTGCCCTGGTGACAACTGGGGGGTCCTCACCTCCACAACCACTCTCTCTACAGGTTTTCTCACTGCCAAGGGGGGGCAGAGGGCTCGTCTCCCCTCCAGCCCCGGCCTGCCCCTCTGAGTTTCTCTCGGTGGCTTCTTTTCTTTGTGTGTGTCCCTCTCCAATACATCGGACACACGGAGAGGAACGCTTTCTTTTGTGCCAATTGCGTCCTCACTCGTTTCTCCTCTAGAACGGGCCAATTTCACCCATTCTTTATGAAGCCTGTGAGATGGGGGCATCTCTAGGTGGGGCCTCAGTCCACTTTTTCAGCCGCTGATGTGGGAGAGTTACGCTGAGGCGCTCTCATCAGCGTCCCCCCTTGTGTCACTTTCTGATTGCGAGAACATTATTAGACTTTGTAAGGCTGTGGGAGCGTTCATTCCAAAGGTTGATCACATCCCTTTTCCTCCTCCAAACAGCGTTTTAAGTTCTTTCATTTGCAACTTCTCCCAGAAATATCTCGGGAATCAGTCAAATCGAGCAAAGAAAAAATTGCAGGTTTTCATTTTTGAAAAGTCTCTCAGCCTCTCTGCTGCAAAGCACCAAGGCGATATATATAACGTTTTTAAGAAAATAGGGGGCACCCTCATGTCTCTGTCGAATATTTTAAAAACTACTGGATGGATTTACACCATACCAGTCAAGGAAACTAAGTCAATGGTTTGTGCCTAAATTGTTTCTTATTTAGTCTAAATCTGCCCTGTGGTTTTCGCGCTATGGCTGTTAAAAAACAGTGCTTTTTCTCTATGGGAAAATGAATGGGAGTAGGATGAAAACTGTGTTTTTATGTTTTCTGAATAACATTTTTATTTTTTAACAAAGTGTTCCTGTAATTTCCAGTTTGGAGGAGTGGCTTGACAAACATTTTGTTTAGAAAATGTCATTTAGGTCCATCGAGCAAGTCAAAAGTTATTAGCCCCGCTCAGCCTCTCTGCAGCAAGGCCGATATAAAGAATTTAAGGAGCCGGGGGCGCCTCTGTCTCTGTGTTATATCTTATGGTTTGAAATGCACTTTCATCTACATATGTCTCTCGGCATTTAAAAATGGCACCTATCTCCACACAGGTCTTCAACAATTAGGTAGTAAGCAGAACGTGAGAGTGAGTCTCCCCTAGAAGCCCCTCCACCTCTCAGCCAGAAAAGGCTAGGAAGAAGTGAAGCCTCCAGGGAAAAACCCCAAAAGGGGAAAAAACCCCGTGGTGAGCTGCTAGGGTGCGAAGACTCCTGTGGGCAGCAGTGGTGTCTTCTTAGTGCTACACGGGAACTTAGTGCAGGCAAAATCCCCCTCGTGAAGAATTCTAATGTAAATAGAATAAAGATTAAGAAGAGAGGAAAATATCACAAATGTAGAATAAATCTAGGAGTGGAGGAAGGGCTTAACAGGGAGCCAAAAACAGATTCCTGATTTCTATCAGCCAAGTTGATAGTGACAGAAAAGCTACAGTGTAAGGAACCTAATAGAGCAGAGGGTAATTAGATTAAGCTAAAAGCGGTAATCTCAATCAAGATAGAAACAGACCAAAAAGCAGGGAATATATAGCCTTACCTAAGTACCCGTAACTCTGTTGACATGAAGGGGTATAACAATCCAGAAGACATAGGGCGGAAGACTACGGAATATTCCTACGCCTGCTTCCTAACGTGTAACGAAGGAACAACAAAGTTTAATGGACCATGTGCAGAGTAGAACATGCGAACTAAAGAATGAATCTCTAGCAACGTAACGCTACGCTCCGGACAAACCTTGAGAAAACGCTGGTTGTTGAAGGAAGTAACTATTAGCTGCGTACGTACGAACACTCACAAATTATCTAACAACGCAGATCAAAAAAGAAACAGAAGAAAGTAAATTCAAGGGACTTCAAGAAGGGAGGTACAATTCAAGATTAAGAATGAGAAGTAGGTAGATAAGCGAACTTACAGAGCGCTGTGCAACTCTGACTAGAGAAGCAACGCATCGGTCTGATGTTCAAGTCTCCGGATATGGGATTCCGGAAGTTGGGGGCGTGGCTACCCGCTTGCAATGAGAGTCGAGAAAGACCGAAGCATTGCCGGTGGTTCCCGGCTCCTCCATGTTGCGGGGGAAAAACGCATACATAGATGCCTGTAAAGGCGGAGATGGAGAATCCGTTAGAAGGGTTGTAACAGTATGCCCCCTCTTAAAGTCTATACCCCCTGGTTTTCCGGGGTGTTTTTTGTGAAATCGTTTTAACAATCGTGGAGCATGAATGCTGGAGTTAGATTCCCAAGTTCGATCGGCAGGAGAATATACTTTCCAATCTACCAGGTACTGTAATTTCCCACGATGAATAGGTGAATCACATAACTCCGCGACTTCGTATTCTGCACCGCCATCAAGCAGGACTGGTGCAGGACGTGAAGAGATCACAGGATGGTATACATTTCGTATATCTGGCTTCAACTGGGAGACATGAAATACAGGATGTATTCGTGCCCATGTTCTGGGTAGTTTAAGTTTAAATGCAGCTGCTCCAACAGCTGAGACCACCCGGAACGGACCCATAAATTTAGGAGAAAGCTTGGAAGGTTTGAGATGTCTGGGTAAGAATCGAGAAGATAACCAGACTAAATCTCCTGGTTGTAGATTAGGAGCTGTGGTTCGAAGACGGTCGGCTGTCTTTTTCATCCTTTCCGGGGTTGCTTTCAGTGCCTGGGATGCAGCGTGTTGACCCCAGTGTATCCTTTCTTGGAGTGTCTTTACGTCCGGACATTTGTCATCAGTAAGTCTCTTGTCTGGAAATGAGACTGGATGAAATCCATAAGAGCAGAAAAAAGAGGAAGTTTTGATTGCCGAATGATAGGCATTGTTGTAGGCATATTCGGCGATGGATAGTAATCCAAACCAGTTGTCTTGTGCTGCGGAGATATAACTCCGTAGATAACTTTCCAGTGTTTGATTTAGCCTCTCGGTCTGGCCATTAGTCTGGGGGTGATACCCTGAGCTTAAGGCCCGTGTGATTCCCAAAATTTGACAGACATGCTTCCGATATCTAGATGTATACTGAGAGCCCCTATCCGAGATTATAGATTCTGGTAGGCCGTGAAGAGAGAAAATTCTGGAGATAAAAATTTGAGCCATTTGAGCCGCAGAAGGAAGACCGGCTAGTGGTAAAAAATGAGCCAATTTGGTGAATGAATCGATGACTACCATAATAGTTGAGCATCCTTCAGACGGAGGGAGATCTACTATGAAATCGGTTGAAATAATCTGCCAAGGACGTATGGGCAAAGGCATCTTGACTAATGCTCCGAAGGGAAAGTGTCTTGGGCTCTTGTTTTGTAGACAAACTGGACATGACTCCACGTATTTACAAACGTCACTCCTTAGGGAAGGCCACCAAAAATTACGGGAGATCAATTCACGGGTGTTAATGTAACCCCGATGTCCTGCAGGTTTGGAGTCATGACACATGCCAAGTCCTTCTCTCCGTAAAGATTTAGTTGGTACAAAGACTTGTCGACCATGGAAATAACATCCTCCCTTCTTCGACAAAAGACTTAATTCCGTTTTTGTCAGCCCCTTCAGTGTGGAGGGAACGGAATTCTGTTCCAGACGTTTCAGAAAGTCAGTTGACTTGCAGCATTTTGTAATACTAAGTATACTGCGAGGAAAGATAGGTTCAGGTCTTACTGGGGAATGATGAGTTGTCTCGTTACGAGATAAAGCGTCTGCTTGTAAATTACATCTCCCTGGTATGAAGGAAAACACAATCCTGAACGGTGAAAAGAAATGTGCCCATCTAGCCTGTCGGCTGTTGCAGGTCTAGGCATATTGAAGAATTCTTAAATTTTGATGATCGGTACGAACCTCCACTGGATGCTGTGCCCCCAATAGTAAATGCCTCCATTCTTCAAATGCTCTCTTGATCGCCAACAGTTCCTTCTCGAGAACCGTATAATTCAATTCAGCTGGTGATAGGGTTTTGGACAAATAAGCGATGGGCCGTTCCAAACCCTGATCGTCTTCTTGTAGCAGGACAGCTCCCTAGGCGTACTGAGAGGCATCAGTCTCGAGAATAAAGCGATGTTTGATCCGGGGTCATGAGTATGGGGGCAGAAGTAAATCTCTTCTTGAGAGTGTTGAAAGCCTTTTGTGTTACCTCATTGCAGACATATGGAACTCCTTTTTTCAATAGGTTAGTCAAAGGTTGAGTGAGCGCCGAAAAGTTGGGAATGAAACGGCGATAGAAATGAGAAAATCCTACAAAGCGTTGAATTTCTTTAATGGATCGGGGAATAGCCCAGTTCTTTACGGCGGTTACCTTTTCAGGGTCCATTGCGATACCTTGAGCGGATAGTATATATCCCAGATAGGTCACATTAGGTTGATGAAAAAAGCATTTCTCTAGATTACAGGATAGATGATCAACTTGGAGTCTGTGTAGAACTTCTCTTACATGAGACTTGTGTTCAGAGATATCTTTGGAGAAAATCAGAATGTCATCAAGATATACGATGACCGTGTGTAGCAGTAAATCGGAGAATAGATGGTCCATAAATCTTTGAAAAACTGCAGGAGCATTGGACAAACCAAAAGGCATAACTTGGTATTGGAAATGATCAAATGGTGTCCTAAAAGCAGTCTTCCATTCATCCCCCTTTTTAATCCTGATAAGGTGGTAAGCACCCTTTAGATCAAGTTTTGTGTAAATGAGAGCTCCTTTGACTGCTTCCAGTATGTCGGGAATTAAAGGCACCGGGTACTTGTCGGGGATGGTTATTCTATTTAATCCCCTGAAATCGATGCAAGGTCTGAGCTCTTAAGAATTCTTCTTGGGGACGAAAAACAGGGAGGCTGCAGCAGGAGAAGTGGATTCAGTTTCGCAGATTCAGATCTAAATATTCCCGCAGAACCTCCTTTTCAGAAGAAGAAAGTATGAGCATTCTCCCGAAGGGTAATGGCTGGTCTGGAATGAGGTCTATAGCACAATCATCTCTGCGATGTGGAGGTAACAGAGAGTACTCTAAAGAGGAAAAAACCTCAGCAAATTCCTGGTACACAGAGGGGAGCCCAGCGACTGAACTGATTGTGGTAGCTTGTCTGGATTTGTCCTGATTAGAACAAATTACTCTGTCAGTATGACCCAAGCAGTGGGTCAGACAAAACTCTGATCCCAGAAAGAAGGACTCTGCTGCCCAATTTATATAAGGATTATGCCTTCATAGCCAGGGTAACCCTAAGAGGACAGGATAATGAGCGGCTCGTATTATATCCATGGTAATGATTTCCTCGTGAATGGCAATTGTCATAATTAATGGGCAGGTTTGATTAACTATTGGACCCGAAATCAGGGGGCTACCATCCACACTTTCTACTGGTATAACCTCACCCTTGGAGAACTGAGGAATGTGGTTTTGCTTAGTCCATAATTCATCGATGAAGTTTCCTGCTGCCCCACTGTCTACTAAAGCCGAAACCCCACAGAAAATCTGGTTACCATACTTGAGAGTAATGTGTAAAACCAACATCAGAGTGTGTAAGAACTGATTTCCTTGTGAAATGTATATGTTTGGAGAGGAACCTGTAGAAGAATCAGGATCCCGGACCGCGGTTCCTTCTACGACCGGGCGTTGGCGTTTCCCGGCCGTCGAGGAGGAGTGATGGGACACTCTTGGACAGTATGGGTATTAGCGCCACAATACATACACAAACCCTGAGTCCTTCTGCGTGTTCTCTCCTCAGGAGATAATGGGCCTCTATTTGTTGTTCCTAGTTGCATAGGTTCCTCAGTTGTGTTGCCTCTGTGTGTTGCTGGGGGTGTAGCGAACAAACGAATGGTGAGCTTCCCCTTGCGTCTCTCATTACTCCGTTCCTTCATCCTATAGTCGATCTGCATGACTAGTGCTATAAATTCTGTTAACGAGGTGGGACGTGGTACCCTAGAAACTTTGTCTTTCAAATCTTCAGATAAGCCTCTCCGAAAAAGAGTCACTTGTGCTTCGTCTGACCAAGTGGATTCACTGGCAATCTGCTTGAACCTAGTAATATAGGTTAAAATGTCTTGACTTCCTTGTTTTAGGTCTAGTAAATGTTCCTGGGCTGCTATGCGTATTTCTTGCCTTCCAAACATGGATCTAACACTATTACAAAAGGCAGTGTAGGAATCCAGTATAGGATTATTTGTTGTGACCAAGGGAGTTGCCCAGGCCAAAGCTGGACCCACCATTTGTGAGATCATATAACCTACTCTATCACGATCCGTGTGAAAGAAGGCGGCTTTAAAAGAGAATTGTATGGCACAAGCATCCAAAAACTCCTTTATCTTATGAGGGTTGCCATCAAACTGACCTCCGGGTAAAGGTCCAGGAGGAACTTCAGAGCAATGTGGAACCCTGCTGGCTGTTGCTTGTTGAGCAGCCAGCCGGGCAGCTTGCTGTTGAGTCTGTTGTTGCGCTTGCCGCAGATTGGCATTCTACTGTTTTAGACTCTGTACCTCTGTGGTCAGAGACTGAACGGCAGCTATTAGCTGCTGAATGTGTTGATCCATAGTAGAACATAGAGCCGTTAGAAAAAAACGAGGACTATCTCCACAAAGGCTGATTGGGCGTTGCTTACTGTTATATCTTATGGTTTGAAATGCACTTTCATCTACATATGTCTCTCGGCATTTAAAAATGGCACCTACCTCCACACAGGTCTTCAACAATTAGGTAGTATGCAGAATGTGAGAGTGAGTCTCCCCTAGAAGCCCCTCCACCTCTCAGCCGGAAAAGGCTAGGAAGAAGTGAAGCCTCCAGGGAAAAACCCCAAAAGGGGAAAAAACCCTGTGGTGAGCTGCTAGGGTGTGAAGACTCCTGTGGGCAGCAGTGGTGTCTTCTTAGTGCTACACGGGAACTTAGTGCAGGCAAAATCCCCCTCGTGAAGAATTCTAATGTAAATAGAATAAAGATTAAGAAGAGAGGAAAATATCACAAATGTAGAATAAATCTAGGAGTGGAGGAAGGGCTTACCAGGGAGCCAAAGACAGATTCCTGATTACTATCAGCCAAGTCGATAGTGACAGAAAAGCTACAGTGTAAGGAACCTACAGAGCAGAGGGTAATTAGATTAAGCTAAAAGCGGTAATCTCAATCAAGATAGAAACAGAAGACCAAAAAGCAGGGAATATATAGCCTTACCTAAGTACCCGTAACTCTGTTGACATGAAGGGGTATAACAATCCAGAAGACATAGGGCGGAAGACTGCGGAATATTCCTATGCCTGCTTCCTAACGTGTAACGAAGGAACAACAAAGTTTAATGGACCATGTGCAGAGTAGAACATGCGAACTAAAGAATGAATCTCTAGCAACGTAACGCTACGCTCCGGACAAACCTTGAGAAAACGCTGGTTGTTGAAGGAAGTAATTGTTAGCTGCGTACGTACGAACAGTCACTGAAATTATCTAACAACGCAGATCAAAATAGAAACAGAAGAAAGTAAATTCAAGGGACTCCAAGAAGGGAGGTACAATTCAAGAGTAAGAATGAGAAGTAGGTAGATAAGCGAACTTACAGAGCGCTGTGCAACTCTGACTAGAGAAGCAACGCATCGGTCTGATGTTCGAGTCTCCGGATATATGATAACGGAAGTTGGGGGCGTGGCTACCCGCTCGCAATGAGAGTCGAGAAAGACTGAAGCGTTGCCGGTGGTTCCCGGCTCCTCCATGTTGTGGGGGAAAACCACATACATAGATGCCTGTAAAGGCGGAGATGGAGAATCCGTTAGAAGGGTTGTAACACTCTGTCACATATTATAAAACCGACTTGATGGATTTACCCCAAACCAGTCAAGGAAATTATGTCAACGCTTTGTGCCCAAGTGCCAAAGTTGTTTCTTATTTGGTCCAAATCTGCCCAGTTGTTTTTTTTTACTACAGCTATTCAAAAACAGAACTTTTTCTTTATGGGAAAATGAATGGGCTGAAAACTGTGATGTTGCTTTCTTTATCACATTTTCATTTTATTAGGTATCATTCCCAATGTTTGTAGTTGGGGGGGGGGCATTGACAAACATTTTGTTTAGAAAATTTCCTCCCAATCCATACAGCAAGTCAAAAGCTATTAGCAATAGAATTTTGGGGAAACATTGCTGCTTTTTCATTTCTGAAGAAGCCCTTCAGCCTCTCTGCTGCAAAGCACCATGGGAGATATAGCTATATTTCTGACATAGTGGTCAAACATGGAAAAGCCAAATAGTGTTGTCTTTTGACTAAACAATTGTTAAAGGATTTAGCATCTCGGGGCTCAGATGGAACTCCTGCTAAACCCTGTTGTGTTCAAACTGATCATAGAGCAGATGGCATAGCTTCCTTTGGTTTGAGTAGGGTTGAATTGGGAGTGCCGCCTAAAGATGCCAGCTCAGTGTTAGGACCACATAGCGTACAACAATTTAGGCTGGGGGATAGGCAGAGTGTTAATTTTGTGGGTAAAAGACCTGCTTTTACTAGTTCTTTAAAGCACCTTCCCCACCCTTCTCTTGGAATTCAGGGGCAAGGTCAGATTTGGACCCCTCCTTCACCTAGATTTGAAGAGCCAAGGCAGTTAGCTGCGTGGGGGGGGTTGAATTTGGTTATTTTGAGGTCCCGAAATACACCTAATACTGAAACAATCGCCCCTGATGCGTTGTATCAGGTGGACATGGTTAATTTCGGAGGGTGGATGGGGTTAGTGGTTTGAAGGAACCAGGTTCCTCTGAGTGGTTTTCATTAGGTCCGGCACCCTTGCAGGGTAGGGGGGTCAAAGTAATAGTAGTGGCAGCAACAAGATCATATGGCAGGAAGCTCCTTATTGAATGGTGAGGGATATCCCTAGGCAATATTAGTAGAAGGTCCCTGAAAACAGATGTGTGATTTTGAGGCGCACTGCGATTTTACAGCTGCTCTCTGTGATTCCTAGTTTGTCGAATTTAACAAGCAGTGATTTACAGAGAGTTGATTTTATTGTTCGGAACAGGACCAATCAAGCAATTGTATTCTTCAATTCATAGCTTGTGGTTGATTTAATTATGTAGGAAAAGGAGAGTATTAAAACATTTGGTTTCGATATCTTGCATCATAAAGGGGCTAGCAAGTTAGCCTTTAAGGAAAGAGGAAGGGATGGAGATAACATCCTGAGCCCAGAAATTCAGTATTTGAACCAAAAAATACATACCTCTGAAGAAACAAATAATTAGTCCTGACTGTTGAATATTATGCAGCCAAAAATGAACACCTGTTACTGCAGAAGAGAATTTTAATGCTCAAGTTAACTTGTTGTCATAGAACAGGAGGGGCCACAGGCATTTATTTTCTAATCCAGATCTAGGCCGATAACTTCAATAATGTTTCATTTTTAGATTGTTCATGAGGAAATGGTTTTGATTGGTCCGCCAAATTTCCAGATGGACACATCTTCTTAAAAGGCAATTTGAACTCAGATTGTATTTTCCCAAAACTTTGGGAAGAGGTTGGTAAGACTGGGAAGTGGGGTAAGCATAAAAAAGGGTATGGCAGGCGTTAGTCGCGTATGGATGATTTGGGTTTGAGTTTGTTAAATCATGTTTTGTTTGCTCTAGCGAATGTGGCTTCTACATGGACAAATGGTCACACACGTTCTACTCTGGACAATGTTTGGTTGATGGATGGATGCTATCAAGGTGTTCGAAATTTGAAGAGACTTCACATGTTTATAGTGACCATTCCATGTTGGAGGCTACAGTTTACATTGATCGGGGGAAGCAGATCAGTCCGCTAGGGGTTTGAGTGACCTCTCGATTAATTATGCTGGTAATAGGATTTCTTGGAATGTGTCTGAGGTCAGAAGAGTCAATGTTAAACTAACTCGTGTTATGGCTGCCTCTTCTTTAGACTGGAAACTATATACTTTCTCTGCTGATTGTTTTGTTCATCTTGTGAATTCACTTTTGGTAAGCAGTAGGGTCATGGGTACAAATAATAAGGGAAGTCATTTTGCTCGACACTTGCACACTTATGATATGGAATTTGTGACCAGAAAAAGAGATATGAGGCAACATATTAGAAATGTACAGAGGTATGATAACATTTCCCTACAGGAGCTCGGGGTACAGATTAGTAAGATTTGCCAATCTTATGAACATTTGCTACATCAATCACATGTCAGAAGGATAAAATGGACTCAGAGGCAATGCTTTAATGCTTAAAGAACAAGACAGCGCAGGCATTTTGGAAGATAATCAATGCTCTTGATACCCCACTATCTATGATGGAACCCAATGCAGCATCTGAGTCAGCGTGGGTAATGCATTTTAGCCAGGCTTTTTCTGTCCAGGCTGAAGAAGGGACTGGGTTTGTGAATGAATCTGGTAATGAAAGTGAATCAAGTCCCTTTCACCTTGGGTGCACAATTTTATTCTAAATCCTTGCTAAAATTAGCGTTTCCCGGTCTTCTGGCCCCAAAGGTTTATCCAACTTTTTATTTAAGTGTGATAAATTTGTGTGGACACAAGTATTATCAATATTGTTTGAAAACATTGTGGTTAAGGGTGTACTTCCTGTTTCATGGTCCATTGCTTACATTGTTCCGATATATATAAAAAAGGAGAGCGATCTAGCGCCTTGAATTATCGAAATATCGCCATTCTCGATGCGGACAGCAAAGTGTTTGCTTCTTTACTCCTGTCCCATTTAGAGACATGGATTTCTGCTACTCAGAGACTGGTGAAATGGCAAGTTGGGTTTAGGCGTATCATGGGAACGACTCTTAATGGCTTAAGGGTGAATTGTTTACAACATTTAGCCTAGGGCGGGGATTGCAATTCTATTTATGTTGCCTCTCCGATCTTACCACAGCCTTTGACGCAGTGGACCACTCGCTCCTATGGTCATTCGTGGGGCATTCGATCAGGCTTACTAACATTAATTATTGGATTGTACTCTAATACTAACACCCAGGTACACGTGAATCATACCGTTGAACTTTCTAGCACTATTCCCACTGTCTGTGGAATTAGGCAGAGATGTGTTCTTGCTCCCTGCCTGTGAATTTATACATGGCGGACATTGACGAGTATTTGACCCCAGTTGCTTTTATTTCATCCAAGTTATATGATTTAAGATCGAGTTGGTTGGCCTATGCAGATGATTATCTCATATTTGATTGTACTGCTGTGGGCCTCCAACATCTAATTAATGCATTTCAGCACTACGTAGACATTCATGATTTGATAGTTAATCCTGAAAAAACCAAGGAGATTCAATTTACCAAACGCAGGAATATGAGTAAATTCTGTTGAAAACTTGGGGGCGTTCCATTTAAAACTGTGAATATGTTGACCTTTCTTGGGTCTCTCATTAATACTAAGCCTAGTGTGGTAAAAATGAAATTGTCGCTTAAAGAACTAGCCTATAAATGGGCTAATCAGTTGATAAAAGTTGATTTATAGTATGGGAAACATTCTTTTAAATCTGCCATTCGCTAGTATGAAAGTAAAATGTTTCCTAAACTATTGTATGGCATTGTAACTTACCCTTTATGTGTCTTGGATTACCTCCCTTTTGTTGAAGCAATGATATGAAGAAGAACTTTAAGACTCCCAAACTCTTTACCAGCAGATGCTATCAGATATGAACTAGGACTTGTATCACTAAGAGACAGGGCACAAAGGAGACTATTATCTTTACTTTGTAAGATCTTGTGACCTACAGAGGGGCATTTGTATGCTGATCTTATGCATGTCTTGGGCGAACATGGCTGCATCTGGATGAAAGCCGTCTATAATGCATGTATTGCAATTTTTGATGCCAGTCACAGCTCTATAGGTGAACTAGTGAATCGCCCTGGTAAAGTAAAGGTATTTCTTTATCAGCAGGATTGGATTAATTACATGGACTCTATGCACTCTTCGTTTGCTCATTTACAGGGTGAACACAAAAAACTGGGAATTTTGGCACCCTTTCTCAGCATCTATCCTGACAGACTCACTGGGTCCAGTTTTCTTTGCTTTCGCTGCAATCTGATTTATACTAAGCAGATTCTATTACAATACGGTATGATTCCAAATGACTTAGCTTATTGTCGCTTTTGTAATAAGCGTGAACATTCTGAATCATTAATACATTGGCTAACCATATGTCCACCATTAATAGATGCGCAATGTTTATTTTTTAAGAAGGTCCTCACCTTAAACCGTGCAGAAGGGTCTAGTTTCCTGTGGTATACATGTTTAGCTAGGCATACAACATCAGAAGTGGTAGTTACTGGCTACATAAAATGTGTTTTCTTCTGATTAGTTTTGTCAGGAATTTGGAGCTGTAATGGAACAAGGTGAACTGAATGGCTTCTTATCAGTGGTCTTAATAATGATGATTTGTGATTTTGGTATGGTAATGATCGTGATATATTATATGTATTTTAAAAAATGGTGTTCATTTTTCTTCTTTTTTTCTTTTTTTCTTTTTTCTGTATGTATTTTTATTGCATTAATATCAGATTTTAGGAAATGATAATTCCTTTTACCATTGAATGTATTTTTTTCTTTTCTTCTTGTAATATTGTATTTATTTTTTTGTATTGTATTAAAGGTTGAATGTATTTTTAACCAAACAATACAACACCCTCTTCCCCATTGAGTATTTTTAAAACTCCTGGACAGATCTGTCCCGGAAAATGAGTTAATGCTTGGTGCCCATGTTGTTTCTCATTTGGTCCAATTCCATCCAGCAGTTTTTGTGCTTCAGCCTGCTAATATTTTGACTTTTCATCTATGGGAAAATTGTGGAATTAGGCCCAAAACAGCGTTTTTTTGCCTTTTCATTTTTTAACAAATCGTTCCCAAAATGTCCATTCTTTTGGGGGAATTGGGGGGTGGGGGCCTGGGACAAGCATTATGTTGGAAAATATCAGCCAAATCCGTCATTCAAGTCAAAAGATATTAACAATAGAATGTTCGGAATTCCAATGGCCCTTAACTATAGTGTGGCTCTATATCACTTATGATCTTAGGCAGGAAGTGAAAGGTTTGTTTGAAAAAATGTAATATTTCTTGTTATGCTTGTTTACTAAGGGTGGTACCTCTGATTATCTGAAATTAAAATAAATCTGTTTGTTTTATGCTTAAGTTTTGCAGCTTACAGCAAACATAGAAAGTGAGGTATGTAAGCTAGAAAGTGAAGCATCTGAGTATCAGAAAACTGCTTGAACGTTTGGTTTTCAGTAAGCCATTTTTGGAGTAAGCTGTCTGTGATCATGACAGCATACATTTAATTTCGGTTTATATTATTTGGGGTATTCAAGAGGAGAATAATTTGCTGACTCTAGACTGTTAACTTATTTAGAGTGCTGTTAACGATGTGCTCTTTTGTTCCTCAATATCGTTTTTGTTCCAAGTGTACCACACCCAGTTTCCCATAACATTTTGAAATATGTTTTATACATTTTTGGTCCATTACAAAATCTTGGAAATTAAATAAAAACTATTATTTAGAAAGAGTCTTTAAAAAATGAATTGCTTTATTATGGCTCCTATGCATACACTATTTACTCCTTGTAATTTTATTTGGGAATGTCTGCATTACAAATGGGTTCCTGCAGGCGATTCTGATTTTATTAATTGTTCAGGACAATTAAAGTTGAAGCATTAGCAGCAGGTTTCATTGCTTTTCCTTTACATTTTTTGCTGTGAGTGCTCTTAATTTTGAGTTTCTCTTGAGTTTTAGCTAAGGCCAATTGAATAGAAAATAAGCTTGTAAATTGCTTGTGCTGTATTTTGAGGAGAGTATTGTGTTGGTACGTACATACCAGTTTAGCGCAGGACGTTACATTCTGAGAACCAATTACCACTATGGGATATTGTGGTCCTGGAACCTAATCATGATCTTAAACATATGAGTTTTAGAAAAGTGTTTAAACCGTTTGGTCTTTAATATGGTATTTTTCAATAAACGGGGGAGCCAAGCAGGACAACACCTCAAAGAAACCTTACTAAAAGGTTTCTCTAATAATAAGTACATTTAGTGAAGCATAGCTGAGTTCATTGGTGGCCTTAGTGTCACCTTTCATGTGTTTCGGCTTGTTAGTATGTGTCAGTAAACACGTATTTAGTATAGCTAATGCGCTTACTCTAGGGTCTCGGAAGGATAGCTCAGGGTACTTTGGCTTGATATTTTGCATTCTTGTAGTGTACTGCATTGCATTCCTTTTGCATCTCACCTTTTGCTTTGCATTGTAATTGTGCCCTCCTTAACCACCTGTGAGTAAGTGCCCAGGACTGTGCAGTGCAGCTCCCCCTCCTTCTCACATCTATCCTCTGCCACTTAGATGGCTCTCACCACCCCTCCAATCTTTTCTAATTGCTTCACTATCACCTATCCTCCCTCTCTCACGATATCTGGACGGAAAAAGTACAAAAAAGACATCCTGGTTGCAAATCATGGACTTCCCATCGCAGACACCTATGTCAGAGAGATCTTCACTGATATCCTCTTCTCTGACCCCTCTCCAGACCTATGGACTCCTCATCTCATATCTACTCCCTTCCCTTTCTCATGCTCTCCCATTCATGGCGGCACCAAGTCGGAAGGCCTCTTGGCGGGCCTCTTCTCCTTATGCTGCATCACTAATGTCTATCACACTGGCACTATTCTGCTTCAGGGTCGCCAGGCCAACCCCCTTCTCTTTGACCGGATCCTACCATCCCTCATTAACGTTCTTCCTTCTCCTGCCTCTTCCCCTTCTTCCCTTTCTGTACCTCCCCCTCTGACTGAAGTACCAAGCCCCTGTACTCCGACTCAGAAAACCTTCAAAGGCAGAGACTGCCTCCACCTGGCGACTCTTAACGCCCGCTCAGCCAACAGTTTGCTGACATCTGTCTGCTTTTTGAAGACACTGATCTTGACATTCTCGCTCTTACTGAGACATGGTTCAATACCAGCTCAGTCACCGCTTTTGACTCCCTCCTACCTGATGGCTTTTAGATAATTTCCAAGCCATGGCCTCACTGTACTGGTGGCGGGGTTGCCTTAATCTTCACTGAGTCGGTACCCTCTTCCATCTTAACCACTCAGCTCTACTCTTTCTTTGAGAGCCTGGTATGCAAGCTGGTCATATCTCTCTTCTCCACCCCGACTGTTGCTACCATTTATCAGCCTCCTGGCACTACCTCCCTGTTCCTCTCTGAAGGGGCTGATTTCTGTTCTTCCTTACTTTCTACCTCCTCCAACCTGCCCCTCCTGAGGACTTTAAAATCCAATTGGACTCTCCTGGAACAGCATCCTCACTTTTCATTGACCTCTGCACCTCCTTATCCTTCTCTATTCTCCCTTCTGGTCCAACCCACTCTGCTGGACATACTTTGGAGGCCCTCATCCACTCCGACCTCCCTCTCCCATCTCCCATGGTCACCCCTCTCTGTTGGTCAGACCATTCCCTTTTCTCCTCCCACCTGGGTCCCTATGGCCCTGTGGCCTCACCTCCAAAAGCCCTGCCAACCTCGTTCACGAACATCCGCCTGATGAAATGAGTGTCCCCTGCCGCCTTCACTGCCACCTTTATCCCCCCTCCCCCCTCAACTCAGATTTTACCACCAACACTGCTCTCAGCAACTTCCACCTGTCCATCTCCAACACCCTTGAAATTCTTGCCCCTGTAATGAGGATCCGCTTGAAACCTGCCTCTAAGCGCAAAACCTGGTATGACTCTGAACTTGCAGCCCTGAAATGAAGGTGCAGAGCTATGAAACAGAGGTTGCAAACCTCAGGCGCACCCTCTGACAAACTGGCCTGCCACCTGCTCCAAAGGCAATACAGACTCGCTATCCATACCAAGAAAAGGGCCCACATTCAGGAACGGGTATCTGGCACATCCAACAACATGGCTGTACTTTTAAAAATGTGCAGAGAACCAGCCAACCCTTCCGCAGTATCCTCCTCCACCACACCTTCGCAGGCCCCCTGCAATGCACTTGCCACTGACTTCACCACCAAAACACAGGGCTAGAGAAGTTGGCCCTGTCCCAAATGAACTATCACACTGAACTTGTTGGTGGTCTCCACGACCATCAATCTTGATTCTGAGCATCCAGAAGCATGGAAACTGCTCTTCTGACACCCATGAAGAACTGCTTGCATACCTGGATTCTAACTCCCCAGCTGTATTCATCCTTCTTGCTCTCTCCTCTGCATTTGACACAGTCAACCACTCCATCCTCATACAAAGGCTCTACATCACTACTTTACCATTTGTATCTCGGTGTGGGCACTGGACTGGCTGACCTTTTTCCTTACTGACCACTTCTCTCAACTCATCCTTGGCATCTTTTCCTCTCCAACTTCCTTCTCCTCTTGTGGTGTCCCCCAGTGCTCTATCCTCTCGCCCTGGCTCTTTAACATCTACCTTTCTCAGCTGGCACTCCTCATCTCCTCATTATCCCCCAACTTCCAGTGTTATGCAGATGACACACAATTCTTCTTCAGACTTCCTGCTGACCCTCTTGCACCTTCCATCATTCCTGATTGCCTTTCTGCCATCCATGCCTGGTGCACTTCCAATGATCTCTATCTCAATGCCAGCAAAACAGAGATCCTTCCCATTGTGACCCCTGCTGCCCACTTCTTCCCTTCACTCTGGCCTTCCCCCATTGGCTCTCCCACTGCTCCCTCTTTTGAAGCCAGAAACCTTGGATTTATCTTCGACCCCTCTCTCTCCTTGCTCCCGGACATTGCCAAGAAGTCCCGCTTTCAGTTCTTCATTCTCAAAGGAATTCTACCTTTTCTCACCTTCCCCCACAAGCTCAATGTTATCCGAGCCCTGGTTCTCCCTAGGTTTGACTATTGCAATAGCCCCTCCTTAACCTTCCTTCTTCCAATCTGCATCCTCTCCACCTTATCCAGAATAGGGCAGCGAGACTTATCCTTGGCCTCAAGCCCAGGGAACACATGTCTCCTGCCCCAAAAAAGTATTCGCTTGCTCCCGGTTGCTTCACAAATTAAATTCAAATCCCTCTGTATCATCCACAAGGCTTTCTTTGGCCGGGGACCACACTATCTGCAACTATCTTACTAAATATTTCCCCTCTGGACTACTTCGCTCCTCCGGCACCAACTCTTTATGTATAAAGCATTTTGCTAAACAGAGGGCAGGAGGTCGATCTCTTTCCTCAGCTATCTCCCTTCTTTGGAACAGCCTCCCCCTCCCTCTTCATCTTGAGCAGGACTTTCTTAAATTCCGGAAGCTCCTCAAGACTTTCCTCTTAACATCCGCCCCTTTGCACATCCACTCTCCTCTGCTAATCTCACAGTTGCTTGTTTGGTGTTCAGGGCTCTTATGCATCCCCGGGACCCTAAACTCCCACACCGAATCCCCCCAGCTCACCCTCCACCCTGGAGGCCCGCACTTACTTTACATTACACTTCACTTGTTGCTGACCCATGAACACCACAGCACCTATCCCATTCCCCCTCCCTTCTGTACTTGCAGGTTCTGAACACTCATAAGGCATAGTAGGTTTGTCCCCCCTCCCACTGTATTTAATATTTTTATATTTTTCGATCATTTTTACATCCCCTTGTCCCTTCCCTGCTGCCCTGTGGGCGCTTTGGAACAGTATTTACTTCCTATATAAGCGCGTAACAAGCAAACAATGAATAAAAAATAAATAAGAAACACACCCTCTTTTATACAACAGTTTGATGTATCGCTGTACATATGCTAGTTCTTTATAAGACACCGAAGATATAATAAGAGATTTCTTTCAAAGTTTTGCTTTTGATAAACTAGTGCAAAATATATTGCTTTGTTAAGGCAGTTATGCATATGGTATTTGCCCATAGTAATACTTATTTTATATTGTACAGTTGGACGTAGCATCACTTCATGTTAACTCTACTACTTGCCTACTTCTAGTTGTTTTTACATATTTTCGTCCCCCACTGTCTCTAATTTGCAGTGCCGTTCCTCCAGACTCCCTCCTCGCTTTTTTAACATTTATTCTTCGTTTTTCTCCCCTGCCTGCCACCAACGCTCTATGCTGTTCTTCCACTCTTCCTTCCTGCTTTCTTTGCATAATTTTCAGTTTTTCTCCCCAAGCCACCTCCAGCCCTTTGTGTTGCACCTCCCTCTCCTGTGTTGCTTTTTTTCCTTCTCTTTTTTCTCCCACCCACCTCCAGCTGTTTTTGCTGTACCTCTGTTCCTCCCCCTCTACCATCTCACTGTTAAACTCTGACCATTATGGCAGCCCTCATGCAGGCATCTGAAGACAAGGGCTGACAAAGACGAAGACAAGGGTGTCTCCTGCTTGGCCCTGTTTGGGCCTGGATAACCCAATACTCGATACCTCATGTGAGTCACCCGTGATGTGTCTCAACCCCTCTTTCTGCACACCCATCCCTACTCTCATCAGACAAAGCCAATAGCACATAACTTTGTCATCATAATGGGACTCCACATCACAACATTCTCATCCACATTCCTCCAAAGCCAACACATATGGCTCCCCCTACGAACATACAATAGCTAAAGATGGTGATCAATAACATCTGCTCAGCAATTGCATATAAAGCTGACATTGCAGATTCTAGTACCCTCTATGGACAGACTCTTCACCAATGAAACCTGGATCACCCCCTCATCAAACCACATCCTAGATGTCCTCACCCCTTCCGGTACAACAAACAAGTCAGTTACAGGTTGAACAAGACTGTTGGAGGACTTGCTATCATTCACAAATCTTCCTGGCCCTTCACTATCTTTCGAAGCATTCTCCTGCCACTTACACCTCTCACCCATTGAAACTGTCACCTTCAACCTCGTTCAAAGGCCCTCCAAACCAAACACCTCCTTCACGCCTTCATTGATGATGGCGCTGACCTGGTCACCACCATGTCCCTCACATGCACTATGTAGTATCCGACTTGCCTCTCCCTTTTGGCTGAGGCTTGTTTTTCATGAGAGTGTGAGTGTGTATGTGTGTGTGTGGTATGAATGCGGTTTTGGTAGAAAGCGAGGTGTGTGGTATCTGACTCCCCTCTTCCTTCCCCTGTGCATGAGTATGCCTTTCTGTGTTTTGGAATGCATGCAGTAGAAGGTTCCTACCCCTGGTTGTTCCACCAGCGACAGAAGAGTTACGTGGGTGGTGGGCCCCGGTGGGTCTCTACGTCACATGTACTTGTAATAAGTACTAAGATCTTACCCGAGTCTTAAGATCTTCATTACTTCACACTATCAATGGGCTTCATTACAAGTTTGCCGGTCCGGAATCAACGGTGCCGGTAGAACCGTACCAGCATAAGATTGTACGCATGTGGAGTTGAATGTCAGACATGAAATTGTGGTGGTGTATCACAATCGGAAACAATTTCACTCACTAAACGTGCAGATGGTCTGTGATGCACAACAACTCATCACGCATTAATGTGCACGTTTCCCAGGGTCCACACACGACTCAATCATATTGCGATACTCCATGTTGCCAGGGTACATGGCATGTTATGCGGGACAAAGGACCTGGCTGTTGGGTGAGTAGAACTGCCAGTGCAGAATGGCCTCTGTGTAGTTCGGGGGCAGGGGGCAATAGACAACCACCACAGTGTCTCCCTGGCTGTTTGGTGAGCAGAACTGCCAATGCATGACCTCTGTGTAGTTGGCGGCGAGCGCAATAGACAACCACCACAGTGTCCCTCACTGTTGGGTGAGCAGAACTGCCAATGCAGGACCTCTGTGTAGTTGGGGGGCAATAGACAACCACCACAGTGTCCCTGGCTTTTGCGTGAGCAGAACTGCCAATGCATGATCTCTGTGTAGTGGGGTGGCAAAGACAACCACCACAGTGTCCCTGGCTGTTGGGTGAGCAGAGTTCCCAATGCATGACCTCTGTGTAGTTGGGGGTGGGGGAAGGGGCAAGAGACAACCACCACAGTGTCCTTAGTTGTTGGGTGAGCAGAACTACCAATGCATGACGTCTGTGTAGTTGGGTGGGGGGGCAATAGACAACCATAACAGTGTCCCTGGCTGTTGGGTGAGCAGAACTGCCAATGCATGACCTATGTGTAGTTGGGGGGGCAATAGACAACCACCACAGTGTCCCTGGCTGTTGGGTGAGCAGTACTGCCAATGCATGACCTCTGTGTAGTTGGGAGGACAAGAGACAACCACCACAGTGTCCCTGGCTGTTGGGTGAGCAGAACTGCCAATGCATGACCTCTGTGTGGTTGGGGGGGCAGTAGACAACCACCACAGTGTCCCTGGCTGTTGGGTGAGCAGAACTGCCAATGCATGACTTCTGTGTAGTTGGGAGGGGCAATAGACAACCACCACAGTGTCCCTGGCTGTTGGGTGAGCAGAACTGCCAATGCATGACCTCTGTGTAGTTGGGGGGGGGGGCAATAGGCAACCACCACAGTGTCCCTGTCTGTTGGGTGAGCAGAACTGCCAATGCATGACCTCTGTGTAGTTGGGGGGTGGCGGGGTGCAATAGACAACCACCAGAGTCCACCCGGTTTACCACTGCATATGGCAGTATGTCATGTCACGGGAATACATAACCTGGCTAATCGAAAATATACCCTAGCCATGGAGTGGCACACCATGCAATGCCAACATGTGGGTGCGAGTATCTCCACCGGTGAATAAATAGTAGCTACAACCATGTGCACGATGGCCACACATCGTGCTGTGCGCACTAGTCCCTACAATTGTGTTGGCTGCGTCTGCCTGATGCAGATTTTGCCAGCATCTCACAATACATGAGGCACCTATTACATCTGAACACATCATTGTGTAAATCGCAATGAATGAGACATGTAGTTGCCTAGCAGCACACCACGAATGGAGACATCGGACAAAACAGTCCCTGTAGGAATATGTGGCTCAAGTGTGCAGAATAGAAATGTCATTCAGAGTCATACCACATGGCACATCCGTGGGTTGTACTGAGTTCTGTGATGATCTCATACAGAGAGTATGTACATGCTATCATTTGCAACAACAAACCAGTAACATGTCTCCTTACTGTCACCCCATGCATGTGATACCGGATATGCACTCATCCGACGGCCATGGAACAGGCATGAATAGGTCTACAACCGAGCACACATCCGGACACGGGGCATCATAAACCAGACCTTTGGACTGCTGAAGGCCATGTTCCGCTGCCTCAGCCGATCCGGCGGGGCAATGCAGTACAGCCTTGTGAAGGTAGGCAAAATGGTGCTGGCATGTGCCATGCTGCACAATATTTGCATACGGAGGAACATTCCAATGCCCCCGGACATGGAGCCAGCAGATGAGGATGAAGAGGAGGATGATGATGATGATGATGATGATGGGATGGTTGTACAACCAGGCTGGGGTGCCATTGATGGGCTAAATGCACGGGGAGCACTTGTAGACAATTTTTTCTGATCAACTTCAAATGCACATGCTGCATTTCAATTTGTGACGCTTACATTAAATGATTAATACACACACAGAAGAAGATTGTACACTTGTAATTCACATTTGCAAACCAGTGTATTAAGAAAAGAACAAATGGAACAGGCACAATAAGAAAAAATGCCCACACGTGACCTCCCACCTCCCCAACGTACCCACCCACCACCCAGGCCCCAACTAGCTATCCCCACTATGGACCAACCCCACCTCCCCAACGTACCCACCCACCGCCCAGGCCACAACTAGCTATGCCAACGAAGGACCACCCCCACCTCCCCAATGTACCCACCCACTACCCAGGCACAAAACACAATGGAATCATGTGTGTCTTCAGTGTCTCAGTGTACACCCTATTTTTTGCCATGCTTGGGCCCATGAATGTCCCTTGGAGTTGGTCCAGACAACCGCATAGACTTCCTCCTGGGGCTGCCGGCCAGGGAGCTTGAAGGTGTGGTGCTGGTGGAGGGCAAAGCGGGGTTCGTGTGGGGGCAGGTGGCGCATAATGGCCTGCAGGGCCAGTGACATTGTCTCTGCAATGTTCAATTGCACGTTGTTTCCATCTCATACTCTTCTGGACATCAACATGTTTGATGTCGCACAACGGCCAATTGCACACGATAACTGGTGGATGGACTTTTCATTGTACTCCCGCTGCAACCGTGACTCCTCACGTTGGAGCCTTGATTCTTCCAGGTGTTGCTCCACAAGTCTGCTCAGCTTGTCCTGACGGCGGTCAATGAGCTGCAGGCGTGAGGTCCACTCCTGCAGAGATGGTGTAGAGGAGCGCATTGGACTGTGGAGGCCTGTTGGGCTGAATAGGCCCAGTTGATCCGGCATGAAGGTGCACGCCTCATTCCCTGACCCTGGTGCCTCACTGCCATGATGGTCTGGGGTGCTTTCCGCACCATCAGACTCTGGCTGGTCTGTAGGTGCTGCAGCACTTACAGGTGTAATTGGGGTGGCAGTGGGGGGGATTTGCCAGCAGTGCCTCCTGGTTTGCTGCCACTGCAGGGGGATTTTCTGGCGGTACCTCCAGGTCAGCTGGCGCTGCAGGGATGGTGGTCTCAGAAGAAGATTGTACACTTGTAATTCACATTTGCAAACCAGTGTATTAAGAAAAGAACAAATGGAACAGGCACAATAAGAAAAAATGCCCACACGTGACCTCCCACCTCCCCAACGTACCCACCCACCGCCCAGGCCCCAACTAGCTATCCTCACTATGGACCACCCCACCTCCCCAACGTGCCCACCCACCACCCAGGCCCCAACTAGCTATCCCCACTATGGGCCAACCCCACCTCCCCAACGTGCCCACCCACCGCCCAGGCCACAACTAGCTATGCCAACGAAGGACCACCCCCACCTCCCCAATGTACCCACCCACTACCCAGGCACAAAACACAATGGAATCATATGTGTCTTCAGTGTCTCAGTGTACACCCTATTTTTTGCCATGCTTGGGCCCATGAATGTCCCTTGGAGTTGGTCCAGACAACCGCATAGACTTCCTCCTGGGGCTGCCGGCCAGGGAGCTTGAAGGTGTGGTGCTGGTGGAGGGCAAAGCGGGGTTCGTGTGGGGGCAGGTGGCCCATAATGGCCTGCAGGGCCAGTGACATTGTCTCTGCAATGTTCAATTGCACGTTGTTTCCATCTCATACCCTTCTGGACATCAACATGTTTGATGTCGCACAACGGCCAATTGCACACGATAACTGGTGGATGGACTTTTCATTGTACTCCCGCTGCAACCGTGACTCCTCACGTTGGAGCCTTGATTCTTCCAGGTGTTGCTCCACAAGTCTGCTCAGCTTGTCCTGACGGCGGTCAATGAGCTGCAGGCGTGAGGTCAACTCCTGCAGCGATGGTGTAGAGGAGCGCATTGGACTGTGGAGGCCTGTTGGGCTGAATAAGCCCAGTTGATCCGGCATGAAGGTGCACGCCTCATTCCCTGACCCTGGTGCCTCACTGCCATGATGGTCTGGGGTGCTTTCAGACTCTGGCTGGTCTGTAGGTGCTGCAGCACTTACAGGTGTAATTGGGGTGGCAGGGGGGGGGGATTTGCCAGCAGTGCCTCCTGGTTTGCTGCCACTGCAGGGGGATTTTCTGGCGGTACCTCCAGGTCAGCTGGCGCTGCAGGGATGGTGGTCTCCTGAGCGCGGTGCACTTGGACCGTAGTTACACCACGGGTGGGTGTCGGAGGGGCCTGCGCCAGATGACAATTGTCTTTTTCGATGGCCACGTCCAGTCCCCCTTGACGTCACCTGATGACCCATGTCGGTGGCAGATGATGTTCCTGTAGGGGATTGTAAGGCATGCTGTTAGTGGTGTCACAGGATGTGTATGGTACAATCACATGCAAGACACTCCTCAAGCTTCATCTAGATGCGGTTAGATGCATTGATGTGTGCTGTGGTCATGTGTGTGAGTCAGGGGCTCCACTTTTGTGCATGCCATCTGGCTGGCCGGGGCTGGGGGGCCATGGGGGTACTGGGTGTTCTAGGGTTGATGGGGACTGTGATATGTGCGCAACTGTGCATTGCTGGGGGGGTCACATGGGGTACTGGGTGTGCTATGGTTGATGGGGACTGTGATATGTGGCTTTCTGTGCATTGCTGGGGGGTCCCATGTTGATACTGGGTGTGCTAGGGTTGATGGGGACTGTGCTATGTGGCTCTCTGTGCATTGCTGGGGGGGTCTCATGGGGTTACTGGGTGTGCTAGGGTTGATGGGGTCTCTGATATTTGGCTCTCTGTGCATTGCTGGGGGGGGGCAGGTACACCTTGATTCACAATTTCTTTGCACTTTCTGTACTGTACGGCTTCGCCGGCTGTCACTGCTCCAGCTTCGGCACTGCTAACTCCCTTGATTCCTTTGAGGTACAGCATGCTGCTACACCACTCCTCCCATGGTAGCAGCTTCAGTGGGCAATGTGGTCTGCCTCCTGTGGCACTGCATTGCTGTCTGTGGGCTGCCAGCATGTTCCGCACCCTCGCCGCAAGCCATCCCACCTCTTGTGGCAGACTTTTACCAAACAGGGGGTTTCCCCCATAGCTGAGACCTTCTGAGCAGCCTCAGCCCATATGGCCTTTCGTCTCTGCTGCGTGGTGCGCCTCTGGTCTGCGCTTAACAACTCCCCTGCATTGTCAAATATGTGCTCGACGAGCAGGGTGAGTTCCACCTCACTGAAGCAGGGTTTCTTCTGCCGGCTGACTGGGACCTTTGATGTCATCTTCCTCTGTGTTTCTAGACTGTCACTGTTGCTGGGGGCCTTGTGGCACCAGAGGATTGCAGTGAATTGTGATTTATGTAATGGCCGCTGCTCTCGCTTTTCGTGATAATGGTATTTCTATTACCAGTGTTTCTGCCTCCGCTATGTCCAACATGCACGAGGTGGATACGGATGTACCACAGGCATCTGGGCTGCTGCATCCATCTCCGTTGGTGTTATCATACTGGCGGTGGCACCGGTTCCACACTTTACTGAGGCGCGCGGCTGACAAGCCGTAATTCGGCCTTGTCTCCGCAACCATGCGGTGCTAGAACCGATGTCGCTGCCATCATGGTAACACCGGATTTCAGCCGCCAAACTTGTAATGAAGGCCAATGTCTTTCTCTTGGATTTCAGCCCCCCAGGGAGCACAGTCACAACGACTATAAAGGAAGCACTGGTCAGCATATTAGGCACACTAAATCACACCCAGGACACTACTGAAACAAACCACAAGCAGGGTAAAATCCTCAACCTCATCATCACTACTTTGCTGACCCTCCATACAACACACTAATACACTTTGATTGGGCAGATCACTTTCACCCCCTTCATCACAGACCACTTTGCCCCAACTAACTGGGCCCAACCGAAGCCTATTAAGCAGACATTGCTTTTTTCAAAGATGTCCCTTTAGACTAGAGCCATTCATTGGTGACCTCACCAACCTCACCCCCTCCCTAACAGGACCCCAGCATAAAGCTATGTTAGGTTATGTTGTCTTATACAACGAACCTTTACTGCCCAGGGGTGGTCTCCATGCACTCCTGTAGTGCCCCAAGATGGAGGGAGGGGCAGGATTAGTGAGGGTAGAATATTAGGATAGGTCCAGAACCAGCAGAAACTGGCATCTCTGTGTGTTGATTTTCAGATGCGTTGATTGCGTGCACTGGCTTGTTGTATCTGTGTGGGTAGGACCCAATGACTGGGTAGTTTGTTGTGCATGAATGTTTATTTTGTTGGGTGTGTGTTTGTGTGTTGCATGTGTAGTTAGGCTGGCAGTTTTGAATGTGCACACTAGCTTGTTGTATCCATAAGGGGAAGGTCCAATGCCTGAGTTGTTTTTTGTATGGAAATGTTAGTTATGCTGGGTGTGTGTTTGTGTGTCATTTGGCTAGCCCATAGATCATGCATAGTACTTAGGAGGTATGTTGGAGGGGAGTAGGAGGAGGGTGGTTAGTACATTGACTGCTCTCAAAGTTCTTTCAAGAATGTCCTCAGGGCTCATCCAGCTGCAACTCGATGGTACCCTCCTAATCTTCCAAGTGCTATGCACTGGCTGCCCCTGCTAGCCCTCCAGACACTAGACACTTGCTACTCCCACACATTCCTCTAAGCATGATACATTGGTTACTCACATTAGCCCGTCTCTGCACAGCTAAAATTGCCAGGTTTCAAAGTGTGCTTCTGCGTGCAGCAAGATTAAACAATTAATGTGACGTATGGCTAATCTTCACAATTCTATCAAATGTGGCGCATGTCTAGTCTTCCCAAATCTGTCCAAATGTGATGGATGGCTAATCTTCACAGTTCTATCTAATGTGACACATGAACAGTCTTCCAAATCTATCTAAATGTGGTTCATGGCTAATCTTTCACAAATCTATCTAAAAGTGACGTATGGCTAATCGTCACAATTCTATCTAATATGACACATGGCTAATCTTTACATTTCTATAAAATCTGATGCATGGCTAATCTTCTCAAACTAACTTGATGTGAATCATGGCTAATATTCACAATTCTGTCCAATGTGAGGCATGGCTAGACTTCCCAAAACAATCTGAAAATGACGCATGGCTAACCTCACAATTCTATCTAATGTGACGCAAGGCAAGTGATTACTTTCACAACTCTATCTAGATTTGACACATGGCAAATCTTCATTGTTCTGTCCATTGTAACACATTTCCTACCCCACAAAATCCATTCCTATTCCCAAAAATCTATCTAGGTGCTGCACACAAATAACTCCCAATCATTGTATTGGGCTATCCAGATGTTGAGCAGGTAATCTACACATTGTTATAGTATGGTGGTGGTAATGTAGAACTGGCAGGGTTTTAATTGAGCACAGTAATGGCTGTGTTCACCATCTGTGTCACCTTACCTTAGTTGTAGCTGCAGGCCTTCCAGCTACGGTACACTGGCCGCCCCTCCCCACCCCCATTCCTTCTAAACTCAGAACACTACTACTCCCACAAGTCCCTATAAGTGCAATACATTGGCTGCTCCCATTGGCCCCCTCTCTGCGAATCAAGCATTATTAGAAACAAATGTGCTTATGGTTGTAGTAAGACTAACAGCTAAAGTGATGCTTGGCTAATCTTCCCAATTCTCTCTAAATTTGACGCATGGCTTGTCTTCACAGATCTATCTAAATGTGACGCATGGCTAGGAGAGGAGGAGTGGGAAGAGGTGGGTTAGTGGTGGTGGCTTTCTTTCGGCCCCATTGGTATCACTGGTATTGTCCCTTTTGGTCATCGGCAGTTGAATAACCACGTTTTCAATATAGCCAGTTTCAAAGTGTATGCAGTCTCTACAAAAAGGCTAGTTTTGAAGCATATGTAGTACCTGCAGTACAACTAAAATGAACAGGAGAGGCGGGGCACAGGGGGATCCAGCACCCTTCTGGACCATGGTAGCTTACACCAACAAGGTGGACGACCAAGACTGTGAAAATGTACAGAGATGGACCCATTTAAGAAATGCCCAGTCGAGCCCACTACGAGTGGAGGAAGGCCATGAATCGAAAATCAATACTGGGCCTGGTAGAGACAAAAGCCCAGCCAATTGGACCAGACCAGGTCTCAAAATTCAGCAGTAGCTATTCATTGCCAACATCTTCCCAGCAGAAAGCAAACCTAGAGCCTTGTGAGAAAAATAACCGAGGTGTGCAGGTCCTGAATGGGCAGAAAGGATCCACCCCACAGCATTAACCACACTGTAAATGTGATTGCCCCCCCTACCTAACCCCTGCCCCACTCAGCCAGTCTGGTATTGCCTTGCAGCTTTGCTCCAAGTTGTTGGGCCATCCAAAAGCCTACAAGACAATAGCAGGCAGAGAGGGCGGTGTAGCTCATAGCACTTAGCTTATAGAATTACATTAATTGTACACATCACAGGTCCCGGACACGGAGTAATCTCCCATCTTGAATTGATCTTAAAGACAAAGCAATGACCAGAGTTGTGCTTGTGCGCGTACCCATACCAGCATAAATCTGGGCATTATGAAGGAGGCTTTTACACAAGTGCAAATCTGTAATTGTGGGTTTGGTGACAGCAAGTCATACACTAGTTCACTGCAGAAGCAAAATAATACCAACAGTGTAATCCCAGAATGCAAGCTTTCAATTGCAGTGCAGATGTGAACACCCATTTGCACTGGAGTGAACACTAACAACAACAAAACAAATCTTTGTCTCAACGATCACGAACCACTTCTCAAATCTCATTTACAGACTAATGTAAAATATGCATGTGAAGAACATTCGCACACCCTGGTGGTAGGGCTGTTTTCGTATTATTTTACTATATACTCAACTTACAAGAACACATCTTTGCACAAAGTAAACAAAACTCATACCCCCTCAAAAAAACATAAGACAAACAACTCGATCAATAAGAACACCAATCTCAAACCCGGTCCTTCAAAAGGTCTGGTCAGCCCTAAATAGCATTAAAGGCAGGATGCTGCAGGAAATACTTGCCCTATCCTCAAGCCACAATAGAAACATCACTACTCCCCTTAGAACAGAACAGCCAGTATCAAACAGGCTTGTGATCTAGATTATTCAAATAGATTCACGGATTGCCACCAACCTGGATCTTTGGATACGATGAGAGTGTCTTTCAAGACAAAGGTGTCAAGTACATCACAGCTGCCTAGCCGTATCTATCACAGACACTAGCCATGCAAAACTAATCATCCTTGATTGTAAGAAACGACACTTCTATTCATACAACACATTATTATAGTGAGATATGCAATTAACTCACCTTGATTACACGAAATCTCAGATCTCAAACGACTTAAAATGTCAAGTTGCACAATGTCTCTTCTAGATAAAGAATAGAACTTGGAGTTCGCAAATAATCTAACTAAACACTGGTCCCTTTCACAGTTGTGCTGTCAACGCTGCATCTAGGAGACTCCACCAAGGCCGGACACCAGTTAGTGGGGGTAGTCTCACTGCTGTACTTCATACTCACAATTTTGCCCAGTAGTTCATCATTAAGACGCCTCTGATCATGATCCTCATCCTCATCTTCACTGACTGCAACAATCTCATAGAAGCTCTCACCAACACCCTGAAAACCAATGTCAACATTGATGTCTGGCACAAGTCAAAAACCTAATTTTACCTAATCCGACTTGAAGGACTTGACTGGCTATTGATAACTGATCACAGCAAAATCCACTCATACCAGAGGATCAGAGCCAAAGTTAAGGAGGAAAACAAAGTTCTCCTCAAGATAGTCAAGCAATGCATCAACCCTTTGCCCCTTACTCAAATCCATTATTCCATTGAGAAATCTAGCCCCATTGAAAACGTTTTCATGGACAATATTGATATGATATATGACATTTATAACGCGCCTATACACAAATGTTTCAAGGCGCAAGGCCCACCAAAACATCGACCTCAGCCACATTGCACACACTGCCTCACTCATCCTGCCACACAATACAACACAATAGAACACCTTACAAAAACCTCCATCCATGGGATATGACTAATAATCATACAATCCCTAAAAGCTACTGAGGACATCCTGCCAGCCTCCATTCTCAATTCACTTCCCAATGAAGCACTCCATTATTTCCTGTCTTTTGTCAATAGAACCCGGATGCAAGGAACATAGCACCTACTTCTGTTGCTTCTGTTGCTTCCGCATGCTTTCTATTCTACTTACTTCACTCTGTAATTATTGATCTGAATGGTTGTAAGCGCTGTGAAAGATACATTGTGTGTACCCTGTCCATTTTGCTTTTGCAATTTTCTAACTAGTGTTTTATTCATTTCTCATCTATCAATAAAGCTCTCTTCATTCTGTTTTGAATTTTCATATAGAATTATTGTGTAATTTTGAGTGTGCACTGGAGAATTCACACGATTGCCTTGTGCTATAGGAAGCTAACTATAGCGTGGACAAATTAATCTGGTCAGTTTATGGTGCACGCCTTCAAAATACCACTTTCTCTATATGTAGAGAGTCGTTGACATTGTCTTCATTTCAGAAACACAAAAAGGTGAACATGTCTCTGGACGGAGAAGAGTAATTAGGCAGGAGGAGGTCCAGCACACTTCATTTTCATTTTGTGCGGTCCATTTTGGAATCTCGAATGGATTGGTTTTTATTTTCCTTTCACTCATGGATACTTTAAACACTATATGGTGTGCAGTTGTTAGGCACACTATAATCGAGCAGAAGTTAAGTGTATAGTATAAGGTCAAACGACTGTATTTGCATTTAGGTATGTCGAGCTCTTAACTTGGGCTCCCCGCCTTTTCCAAGAAATGAGGTCCCCCACCATAGGGGTTGCTCCTAAAGTAAATGTCTGTTTGAGAATGCACATAGAGGTTGTGACAAGGTGCCCTGCTTTGATTCGGGGAGCGTGTCAGGGGATTATCCTAAAACCCTCAATTTTTCCTCTGTATCAACCCCTCCTCATAGCAGGGACCAGCAACATGGATCACATGATAGCAACTGCTCCACTTAAGAAAACCCAGGCCCTCAAGTAGACAGGCTTTACATAGTTTTTCCACAGAGCAGGAAGGGGAGGATTACATCTCCCATAATCACTGTGTCTTCCTGAAGGAAAAACTGGACTGTACCAAAAAACTACCATCATGTTCACAGGGCCAAGAGAAATGGGGGGAGATTGGACCTACATAATTACTTCCCAGACCACAGCGAAAGGCCCACAAGGCAACCCCACTTGTGTCCCTAAGAGGGGAGAAAGTGGGCCTCCTCCCCTACTTAATACCAAAGGAGATATCGCAGCCTCCATTTCTCTCTCCGGAAATGTATCATGCACAGACCAACCTGGGAAAAACAGGACAGCAACAAAGGCAACAAAGGCAGCATCAGTAGGAGAGAACATTCCAGAAATATCCAGGGAGTGAGTGCTGCAGGCAGACATACAGAGTTATGGTAGGGGAGTTAAAACCAAGGTGGTGGCCTGGCCAATTGTAGCCTCTGGCTCACTGAGCCCACCTCCACGGGGCCTGCAAAAAGGAAGCTGCTCCCTACCAGTCACAGCTGCAGCCTGCTGCCTTCTAGACCAGCCCAGTAGAGGGGCCAGGCCACTATAAAAAACAGCTCTAAACCTAGTAAGTTTGGTCAGAGGAGTGCAGACCAGACAATGGTTGGTGAGGGAGCAGAGTAGAGCAGAGTGGAGCCTGTAGGAGCAAAGTGTGGCTGAAAATTGGTTTACCCATAGCTGCTCCACTTCAAAAACAAATCATGACAGGGTCAGAAATGACCCTACCATAATGCGCGCCTCCATCTGCACCTTCAGTCGCAGGGGGAAGACCTTAATTTCTGGCTATTTTAAAGCACAGTCCATTTGTGAATGCCGGTTACACGTTAAAATTTCAAGAAACACCCCTTATTTGCACAAATGCGCAAAGGGGGAAAAAGGGCAGATACACTCGTTTGTGAATTTGACTATCACTTTTTTGGTGCAAGTGAGGAAATGCGCTTTCTTTCAGTTAAGTATGCATTTCCTAGGCCCTTTTGGTCCCCTCAAATGATAGAAATACATTTATGTAATATCATGTGGACTATGGCACCTGTCACCCTGAAGTGTTCCTCTCCACAATGATACAACACAAGAAATCATCAAGCATTTAGTCTCTGAATTTTCCAGGGTGGGGGTTCTCAAAGAAATGTTAATCTCCATTGCAAAGCTGAAAACTGAACTAAAAGCCCTGTTATGAAGTAACACATTGTGATCCTCCTTTTATTGACCGCATACAATTGCCTTATGTGATGATGTCCCCTGCCTTGCCATGGCTGCTGACACGGGGTTGACCCAGGGGACCATGCTTCACCGCCCCTGCATGATGTGGAACCCATGTATGCAAGGGGGACATCACCGGGCCAATCTGCAGTGCAGAGATGCACCAGCAGGGGATTGTCCCATTGTCTACTCTACACATAGTGAAAGGGGTTTGCTTGCTTGCGGATTCAGACTAAACACATGCAAAGCTTACGGCTCTGGTGGCAATGATCGGAATTCCCTGCAGCAGATCCCTGAGGAAGGCCCAACCTTTGGACAGGGAACAGGGATGTGTAAAAAGCAACAGCTAGAGGGAAGCAGTGTGGGGAGTGGATTGGCGTGTAGGTGATATGATATGATTGGTTATTTATAATGCACTTAATACCCAGAGGTTTCTAAGCGTGGACCCGAGGATCAAACCTGTGTGGCTCGGTGTCATCTTGCTTCCAAGGTGAGCACGTTGTCCCTGAGCTATCCTCCCGAGACAGGTGCAGAGAGAGCTGAAGATGCAGGAGGAGGCAGAGGTATGGAGGGAGCTGAAAGTGCAGGATGAGGTGAAGGGAAAGAAAGAGCTAAAGGTGCAGGTTGGGGTTGAAGTACAGAGAGCTGGAGGTACAGGAGGCGGTGCAGAGTTAGAGAGTTAAAGGTACAAAGTGAATTGAAGGAGCAGGATGTGTGAAGTGAAGAAAGGTTGGAGGAGCTGCATATTGAGCAAGAGAAGAGGAGAGAAGGGAAGGGGCTGGAGGAGGTGAATACTAAGGAGGAGGTGGAAGGACTGATGATTGGGGTGGTAAAGTCCAAGAAGGAGGGAGCTAAGAGAGAGTAGAGTAGGTTGGAAAAGGTAAAGATTACAGAAGAGGAGCGAAAGCAAGGTACTACATCTGGGAAGAGATAGAAGGAGGAGGAAGGAGGAGGAGGAACCCTGGAAATGCAGGAACACAGGAACAGTGATAGGGAGTAATAAGACCATCCCACCCTTATCATTTGTCTTGAGGGAGTGGGGGGATGAATGAGCACGTGGGAGAGTACTGGGGAAGGAAGTCAACAATCAGCTTGAGGGACACAGACAAGGTCCATTATCCTTTCCCAAGGCATGATTGAGCAGTGATATTGGCAAGGTTAAAAGTGATACACAGTTGAGTGGCAATAAGATCCGGATCCCAAGATAGGTAGGTGAGCTGGCACTCAACCAGACACTTAGATAATCTCATTACCCAACATACCTCTGGGAGATGCTATGGCACTTTTTGCAACAAAACCGCAAACTGCAATGAGTGGTGCTGCCCTGGCCAAAACATCCACTGAAAAGCTCCATCAACAAGCCTAACATCCCCCGGTGGAGCAACCTTGTAAATAGAGACTGTGAGTGTCACCTGAAAGAGGCCCAGAGAAACTTTTGAGGAATATTTAGAAATGTGAAGAAATGTGTTTTGCCATTCTGGCCACCATTGAGCTGCCCTCCTGTGTAAATAGACTTGAATACATTTGATTGAATATAACCTATGAGTTAAATCCTCTGTGTAGTACACCTAACTTCTTGACAGCTAGTATCAGTAGTGGATTTTATACAGGCCTAAATGGAAGTCTGCCTATCGTCTTCCAACACTACTATTCGGGTAAAGAGCATTAGGGCAGTGATCCAGCTGCCCTTCTAAACATTCCTGCAAGCGGCTGGATATGGATCTTTCATTACAATGTGGACATTCCTTCCAGAGGAGGAGCGCTGATGCCTTCATGGTTAAGAGTCCAGTTTCTTTTTGAAATCTATGGGAAGAAAGTGTCCGGGTTCCGGCTTGCCCTAAAGCAGTGGTCTTCAAACTATTTTGGCCAAGGCCCCCCTGAGCAAAATTTGGGCAGGTCGGGACCCCCCAGAAATGTCAAATGAACAGTATGTATTGTGCGCCGTCACCGGCTCCCATCACAGTCGCTGGGCTCCCTCATCCCACTCCTACCCAGTCCCTGGTCTCTCCCCACCCCATCACTCATCCTTGGCTCTCCCCATTCTGCTCCCACCACTATCCCATGGTTCCCGCCCATTGTGCTCCCACCATAGTCCCTGGGTTCCCCCTATCCCGTTCCCAAGACAGTCTGAGGGCCAGTGGCGGCTGGTGATTTATTTAAGTGGAGGGGCATAACTATTTCCCGCAAAAATGCCATAGCGACTGAGCATAGTGAGGGAGCCCGAACCAATAAAGGGGAGTTCGGGGGGGGTTCCCCCTGTGAATTTTTGTTAAATAATGGGTTGAAATGTTGCATTGTAGTGCATACTTATAACAAAAAAATGGGTAAATAGCCAAACAGTTTGCAATTGGTGCTGGGGGGCCCAGGGGGCAGGCATGACATTTTTTACTGGACATCTATGATAGATGTCCAGTAAAAAGATACCATCCCTGTCTCCTTGGCCCCACTGGGCCTAACACAATCAACATGATTATGTGTGTATGCAAGGCGCTGCACATTCATACAGCAATCACTCTATCATTCACACGAGCATCCATCACCATACAATCACTCATAACATAAGCATACACGCATCCATACACATGTTTAAATAAAAACAATGAACATAAACGTACCTTCTGCATTGGCCTGCGTGTGGGTGCTGAAACGCCCTGTTCCAGGCTACTCTGTCCGTATGTGCGAGGAGGCGCAGGAGCTCCCCCTCGGACATACAGACATGCAGTACCCCAGCCAGCATTTCCAATGAGCTATGAAATGCTGGCGAAGCAAAACACCCCAGCACTTGCATGGCTCAGTGAGCATGTGCGGCTGGGGAACTAAACTGAACTGTCAAAGGGAAACAGTGTTTCCCTTTGACAGTTCCGCCAGTCCATGAGCACTCCATCAGCTGGAAAAAGCAGCTGAGGGAGTGCTCACTGTTTCACTGGACTGGCTCCTTAGCTCCTCCATAATGGGTGAGGGGCCACTGGGTGGGCGTCCTCTCGCCATTATGGATGAGTCGCCAGGCTCGGACTGGCCTATAGGGCAATGCCTGTACCAAAAATGTAAAATGCTAGTGTGGGCCAGTCACAATGGGCCACCATTTTGGCCAATGTGGACCAGGTTTATGAGTTACTTAACTATGCAGTTAGTAATTTTGACCATTGTTGCTGAATATATCACAATTTACTTACATTTTAACACAAAGCACCCCCTTGGGGTACTATTGAAACAGTGGGCCTCATTACAACCCTGGCCACCGGAGTTGTATCCGGGTCCGCCACCCGCGAATGGCAATTACCGGGTCATGCCGAGTTAGGCAGACCTGATAATTGCCCTTTCGCGGGTGCCGGTACCAGTAGATCCCCATTTGAGCCCCTAGGGCTCAATGGGAATGGGGAGCTCGGATGCACCGGCACCGTTAATAATGGTGGCGGTGCATCCGATGAGCTGTGCTCACGGGTACCGCACGGCCTGCCAGGTCAGACCTGGCGGGCTGTCAGGCACACGCGAGCACAACTCATACTATGGCGGTAAGGTAGCAACGGTGCCGGTAGCTTACCAACACCGTTGTTACCGTACCGCCATAGTTGTAATGATGCCCAGTCTGTGACTAAAGGAATGAATATCCATTTACAACTGCGTGCCACTTTTTCATTGTTGCCTGAGACAGTTTCATGCTTCACCCCGACCATGTGAGCCACGCCTGCCCATTTCTTCCAATCTAAAAAAAAAAAATATATATTTTTATTTAAAATATTTCTTGCTGAGCTCTCAGGGCCCCCCAGGGATCCACCACGGACCCCTGGGGGGTCGCGGCCCACAATTTAAATACCGCTGCCCTAAAGTATGATATAGATGTATGGGCAGAGGCAATAGATTGCGATTAGCTGTGCAAGGTTAAGGGGGTACTGTTTACTCCCAGTGCTCAGCCTTTTATAGTACAGGATGAGGTCCACTAACACCAACTATATGTGAAAATCACCATTCAAGTACGGTGGAAGACACTACTGATATCAGTCCTAATGAAAGAGGAGACCAAGGGTTTGGTTTACCTATTCCTCCTTAAAACCCCAAAACAAAAACACACTCCCTGAGACTGTTCATTGATAACAATTCTTCAAAAACCCTGTCAGAATGCAATTGACCACTGCGTCTTAGCCTTGACTTTGCAGGGGAGCAAAAAACTGGTCCCATACTTGAGTCCACCTTGGGGATGTGATCCCCAAGTAGCAAGGACTTCAGTAGGCGGGACTATGCTCTGCAGAATGAAGAGGACATCTTTACTGGGTAGAAAACGGCCCCAGAGGGAATGAACAAAGGCACAACCAGCTGTTGGTCGCACCCCATTTTAGGAGGGCAGGTTTAGACTCTGTGCATTCCCATCCTGCCATGAGACACTATGGGACAGCCAAATGCATGGAACTTTTTATTAGGTCACTTCTTTGGACCCAGAATGTACCAGCAAGTCAAGCAGGATGAAACCTGTGCAATCTTCAAAATAACCTCTTGCACAGATGTGGGTTCATCCCCCTCACAATTTCTTCTCATTATTGATGTCACTTTCTCTAGCATTGGGATGTATATCATTGGATCACCAACCTCGAAAAATGGAAATACATATATTCTGGACATCATGATCTATGCCAAACGGTAAACCAATGCCTTCCCAATTAAAAAAAAAAAAAAAAAAAACTCTTAACACATCTTTGAACATCTAGCTGCCTACATCTCCTTAGTGGGGTTTCCTTAAAAATATTTGCCAGGCCATGAACCCATTTGCCTGTCAAAACTTATGTCTGACCTAAAAAACCTCCAGCAGACACTCTACGTAAATCCATTTATCATCCCTAAATGAATGGACTAGTGGAAAGATTTAACCGAACCCTCAAGAAGCTTCTGCAGAAGTGATAGCCTGGGGCCCTATGTGCTGTGAGGAAGACCCCCTCAAGCTTTCAACAGATTCTTCCTGTTTGAATTGGTGTATGGAAGAGAAATTAGGGACACCTTGTTTCTGCTGTGAGAATACTAGGAAAATCAAGAGGCTACTGGTCAAAATGCAGGCCCCTTTGTGCAGGATACTCAAGCCAACATCCAGCTGGTAAGGTTCTTACTGTGACAACACATACAGGAAGCGCAGATGAAGCAAAAAAGGCTCCCATATCTATGAAGATTTCAATCAGGAAAGTGGATCATAGTCCTCCTAATAACCTCTGAAAATACACTTCTAGACAAGTGCAATGGACCGTACAAGGTTATAGACATGCTAGGGGATCAAAAGTCATTAGATCAAGAGGATGATCACTGAAAGCCAATGCAAGTTTACCATTTGAACTGGCTGAAAGCATTGTAGGAATCAGTGGTGATTTCATTTGAATAATCGGAGGCATACATTTTACTGGCTCTACCCAAGTGGCTTTTACAAACAGTTCCAAAAGATCTGAAGTTATCTCAGAAGCCTGACCTGCACGACTTCCAAAATCACTTCCAAGTTATTTCATCAACAATCTAATCATGGCTACAGGCTTTGTGCATCATACCCAGATCTCTCCTTTTAATACTGCAACCTTATTGATTATCAATAGCAGGAGCAGGATGATCATGTGACTGTTAATAGGAAAGTTCCTCTGAGCCTCCTGACTGCTCCCCCTCTGTGGTGGGCTGTTTGATCTGCAGTGTGTGGTGCCCGCTTGCCCACATTGCCATCTGCTGCTAGCCCCTGCCCTGCTGCCTGAATGGAGGATTTTCATCTGCCAGGCTCCCCTGTGTAGCCCCACACCCCTTGGAAATGCAGGAACGGTCACGTGAAGATTATGTGACTGCTAATAAGGAAGTGCCGCTAGAATATCCTAAGGTCTGGACATTCCATCAAAAGGGCAGCCACCTAAGGGCTTTGACTGATCCTGTTTGCCCCTGTTCTCACCGGGTCCAATATATTTCTTGCTTTTCTGCTCCCCGATGCAACTAGCTTCCCCATTCATCATTCTACTAGCGATCTCATTATTAATTGCTACTCTCTAGCTTGCTTACTTTGTTCAATGCCTTACCCCATTCCTGTTCATATTTCTGAGTGCTCTTTTTCACCTCACCAATCCTGCACTCACCCAGTCTCTAATCTTATTTAACCCCCTACCACTACCTGGTCTCTTTTTCCTATTTCTATTGGTCAGTGGAATGCTAGATTGTTGTGTAACAAGTCTCATGCCACTCTTGACCTGTTTCAGCAAATAGGCTTTAATTTTCTTTGTCTTATTGAAATCTAGATTTCATCCTCTAACACAGTCACTACAACTTTTCTCTTTCCTCTTCCTCTAACTTCTCTCACACAACCGCCCCACTTGGCATGGCAGTGGGGTAGGCATTCTTTCCCACTCTTCCTGCTTCACCAGCTCTTTCCTGGTCTTTCTACCTCCTTTTCATCTTTCGAGTATAACTTTGCTTTGTTTCTTGAATCTCAGCCAATCTCCTTTTTAACTGTCTATCGCCCTCCTGGTCCTCTTCTCTCTTTTATCTCAGATTTTGATACTTTAGTTTCTTCCACTATAGACTTTCTTTACCTTTATCATCCTTTTACTCCTTCCTGTAGAACTCCTCGTCCATGGCTTACTGCTGCTCTTCTTGTTCTTCGTAATTCTGTCCGGAAACCTGAGCGCTGATAGAAAAAATCTCAATTCCTTCATGACTTTGATCTTCTGCCCTCTGCTCATTCTTCGTATGGCACTCTTCTCCTATCTAGCAAAAAGCAATATTTCTCCTCCGTGAGCATCTCAAATTCTAAGCATTCCCATCAGCTCTATCAGTTCCTTAACTGCATTCTTACTCCTTGTCAACCCAATCCCTCACTATCCTCGTGTCTTTCTTATCTTGTTCACTGCTATAAACACTAATCGCTGTGTGTCCTTTCCCCATCACTGCCCTCTGTTTTCTTCTGTTTCCAACCCTTCCTTTACAGCCTTCTGTCCTCTTACTGATATTAACATTGCTCAGTTCCTCTCTCATGCTCATCCAACTACTTCTTCTCCTGATTCTATTCCCTCTCTACTTATTCCATTAGCCTAGCCTAACATTCTTACTTATCTTACTATTCTTTTTAATCTCTCTCTTCTTTGCTTTTTCACGCACTTTGCATGCTACTGTCATCCCTACTCTAAAGAAATCATCATTGGAAATGCCTTTACCTACTAACTTTCATCCTATTTCATTACTTCCTTTTCTTTATAAACTCTTTGAGAGAATCGTCTATTCACACATTTCGACCTTTCTTCATCTTCATTCTCTCCTTCCTCCACTCCAATCTAGTGTTAGACCTGGTCACTTTACAGAGACTGCTCTGTTGCTTGTGCCGGACTCTCTGCTCGGCATAATAAACTCTCCTATATTCTTACTCTTATAGATCTTTCTGCTGCTTTTGACATAGATGATAATCCCACTCTGCTATTTACGCTCTCATCTTTGGGTACTATGTGTCCTCCTCTCACTTGGTTTACATCCTATCTCTCCGGCTGTACTATCCTGTTTCCTGGGCAGGCCAGCTCTCTCATCCCCATACTGTTCTTTATGGTGTCCCTCAGGGTTCAGTTCTTGACCCTCTTTTATTTTCTCTCTACATTATTTCTCTTTCTTCACTTATCTCGTCAAGCCTTCTGTCCTGCCACTTCAATGCAGATGATTCTCAAATCTTGTTCTCTTTTTTTGAGTTTAATGATGCTCTCCACTCCAATGTTTCCGCTTGTCTTTCTGCCGTCCAAGCCTGGATGGCTTCTGACTTTCTTCACTTAAATTCCTCCAAACCTCCAAACCTGAAGTTCTTAATTTTCCTTCTTTATCCCCATCTCCCCTTTCATCCCCTTCTTCCCTTCTCTTTACCCCTACTCAGCTTCCTTTTTCAACCTCAGCTCATAATCTTGAAGTTCTTTTTGATTCCTAGCTCTCCTACTCTTGTTATTTTCACCTTTATTTTCTCTCATATTGACTATTGTTCTCTGTTGATTGACTTGCCGGCTACTTTTCTCTTTCTTCTTTGTTCTATCTACAGTTCTGCTATTTGCTTACATTCTGAACTATCTTTTCGTTCTTTTTTCTACTGCTGTTCTTCTGCTGGTATCCTGTTCTTTGAGTCTCGTCTCCTTTTTCACTTCTTTTCTATTGTGTTATAATATCTTGCTCCACCTTATCTTGCTTCTCTTGTTTCTTTCCTCGTTCAAGCCAGATCTATTTATTCTGAATCCTCTTATCGGTTGGCTGTTCCCAAACCTTCCTGTGCCTCGTCCCATTTGTGCTCTTTTTTCTTTTGGAACCATTTAATTGGAAGTCGCCTTCCTATTCTGATTTCTTCTTCTCATACCTATTCTCTCTTCCATACTCAGCTCAAAACTTATCTCCTACCCACATTCTCTTCTTCATGACTTAATTATATCATTGTTCATCTACAGGATGGGAGGATAGCTCAGGGGCAACACATTTTGCCTTGGAAGCAAGACAACGCATAGCAACATCGGTGTGAGTCCCGGGCTTGTGCTTAGAAACTTGTCCCCGGTACTAAGTGTATTATAAAAGACCAATTATAATTGTTGCTGTTATTTTAATAGTTGTAATTGTGGTTTGGCGCAAGTGCAATATAAATCACAATACATGAAAATGAAATTAAGTGAAGTGAAGAATAAGGAAGTTATGGCAAGTAGGAATAGCCTGTGTATGGAGCTGACAGGAGAAAAAACTATGTGAGGTGGCAAGTGTATGTTGGAGAGGTATAATACATATGCAGTTGTTTGGAGGAAACATTAGGTAGAAGGAGGTTGAGACCTTTGAGGAGGAAGATACCCTTTTAGGTATCTTCCTCCACAATGACAAGAAGAGTGGAGAGGTGGCGGCAAACAGTGGGGAGAATGAACAGCCACACTATCAGTCTGAAAAGATAGAACTAAGGAGGTGGAGGTACACATATTAGCATGTGGCAAAGTGGAGAATGAATTGGAAATGTAATAGAAAACCCCTTAGGTATGACTTGTTGTGACTCGTCAATGAGGTAATAAGTATAGGGTGTTGGGAATTAGAGCTATGACTTTAAGCCACAGTACAGAAAATGCCACCTTAAACATACCTACTTAAAAGACTAGCTCGCCAATCACCTAGCAGAACATTTAGGACTTATACCGTTGCCACAGCCAAGTGTGCAGGCAGATCTGGTGCCTTTAGACCCAGGTGCAATGTCTTCCCAGGAGTTGAGGAAGAGAAGCAGAGGACCAGAGACAGACATTTTGCTGTTTGATTTTCATGGAGATAAACCCATTGTTAAGCTCTGTTTCTTTTAGGTCCATGTGAGTAAAGATCCTTAATAAATATATGTGTTTTGTACCCCAAGCCCCCGTGAGACAGTACCCTCTCCATTTAAATAAAACACTTTGTTTTACATATCGAGTTAATTCATTTTATGTTATTTGGAGAGGTATATCATGTGGAGACATTGTTAAATTATTAAAACAAATATAAAATATATATGTAAAATAAACATCAATGTGAACCCTACCTGCAGCTATAGGTAACCTATATCTCTCACTTTAATTCTGACACATTTTGTAGCTTAATTTTGATAATATGCATTCAAATCTTAAACATTCCCATTGGGTTTTAAGATTATGTACTAGTTCATTTGAATTCTTTGTTAAATTAGATAAAAGACTAGCAAATGTTCAGTCATTAAGAAAATGTTATTTGATCTGCCTTTTGGAAGTATATACATACATATGGTAACTGCTTTGTGAGTTAACCTACAGCCGTCCTGTGTAACATTAACTTGGCTTTCATTAGACTAATTATTTGAAAACTGTTGAGATGGATTTATAGAATCTGGCCTTCTGGACAGATTTTTTGGAGGCCACACTAGTTAAAGTAAACAGGGGAACTCTGGGAGAATAGACAACCCCCAATCAAGGTAGCAATGGAGAGCAGTCAAGGCTATTCTCTGCAGAGTGTGATTGGGGCCAGGTATCCACAATGAGTCCACACAGTGCACCACACAATAATTCAATTTAGACAGTAATGTATAAAAATACTGTTTTTATTCTAGGCCCTAAACACACACTAAAAAATGAAACATATATAAACATATATTCAGCCACCTTAGGTTCTTAAAATGCATTTAATGACTTAAATCAACAATGAAGGTCAGTAAAGTGATGCAGTAAGAAGGAGCTAAGTCACAAATGATCTTCCCTAGCTTCAGCTGTCCAATCCCTAAGAGAGGGGCCTTGTGCCCAAAAGTCACAATGCTTCTCCCCAGAATATATCTGATGCAGGTAAAATATTTGTGTTGGTGATTGTTCAAATGAAGAGATGCAACAGGCAAGTAAAATATCTTCTTATCTTTCAGATTTTACTACCCAGATGCGATAACCAAAAAGCAGTGAATGTTATCCTACAAGGACAGGGGGAGACAAATGCTTTGCATTTACTTATTTTACTTACCCCCCTGACTCTGATTTTCCCAGAGGACTGGACGGGTTGACTGGGGGTCAATGGAGGTTGGATTTCCTGCTGTTGGTTCCAGAGAGAGGACCCCAGGATCTGCGGGTGCAAGGATTCTTCCACTAGTGTCCAGGAGCAGAGTGCAACCCTTGGTGACAGAAAGAAATAGAATGCACTGATGCATCCCTCTTCAGGACACTTCACAGGACAGGAAAAGGCCAGTTCCAGCAATGCCTCCCCACACAGATGTCACCAGGTGTCCTTCCAGTCGGGGTTGTAGAAGTCCTTCCACAACAGGATCCCTTGAACCCGGGAGGATGACAATTGACAGGAAGGTGACTTACATTACAAGCCAGCAACCACCAGAGTTCCGGCTGCAAACACAGAACTGCAACAGTTCTAGCAAGGTAGCCCAATGGAGAGCTGGTAAATCCACCTGGTGATTCAGGGACACCTACGGAAGGCTCAGGATGGCTGAATCCACAAGAACCTGTTGGGGTTGGTTGGTCCCACCAGTATAGGGTTTGATGCACCGACAGGACCTTTGCAGATCAGGTAGTCCAGCAAGGCTTCACCGAGCCAACCATTGGAAGGGATGATTGGCCTCTTAAGGAGCCTTCTATGGATCTTCAGCCAGCTGTTCTTCTACAAGAAATTCTTGGATCCAAAACTCATATGAAGAAATGGCTGCGGGAGTCCTCTTCTTATTCAAATTCTAGCATTGAAGCAAGTCCAAGCCCACCAATGGTAAGGATCTGCACCATTCAAACAGCCAGTAGTTGCCCAATCAGATACAACTATTGGTTTCACTCATGTCCCACACCTACACTCACTGGTTCCATGGATGTGGACCAGACAGTCCTACCCACTTCCTGAGCCACACACACACAATCACTAGCCACAAAGGCTGCAGCTGCAGCTGCAGGAAGAAGGCCCAACAACAATATGGCGAAAGAACAAGCGAAAGTCTCATGGCATGGACATTTTGGACACTAACCATGTTTAGTAAACATGAATGTGCACACTAGAAATAGCACACAAATTGTAAACATATAATTGCTGCCAACAGCTTTTCTTTAGGCACATATAAAAGTAATCGGAAATCCCAGATGTAAACGACTTAGGTGATAAAAACCAATCCGAATTGCACTGCATTATACGATGCTGTGTGCAATGTTAAAAAGTTAGACGATATAAAAGACAAAAATGGAAATATAATTTCCCAGGACTGGTAGTCTGGAGGAGTGATCAATTTCTCCATAACAAATGAGCAGAAGGCCAGGGGAGTAAAAAGTCAGGACAGGTAAAAAAAAAAAAAGCAAAAGCTTTGGGGTTCATAGAACCATGGAGGGGAAAGTTGCCCAAAGAGAAAGTATTCCTAACAATAACACAGTATTTATTATCAATAACCTTTGATATATGTTGTAGCTCTTTTGCAACTGCCTAATTCCAAATTTGGCGGGGCAGGTATAAAAAGTGATGCTAATTCTGTTGCTGCTACATTTTATGGTGGTAACAGAATTACTGCCATTCTTGCCACACTGCCAAATTATCAATTTTGCCAGATATTCCCTGGGCAGCATAATCAAGAGATAAATCCATCAATGTTGAGGAAAAGTGGCAGATTCACCTCCAGCTTGCTGAGGGAAAATCCCCTGCTTTACCACCAAGAATCAGCATATTTACCTTGCGTCCTTAAAATATCCCCATTAAAGGGCGAATTACATCACCCTACCACCCCTTGTAATCCTGAGGTAAAACTTCAGGATCAAATGCTGAGTTACCTCCAATCTCAGAATGAGGCCCTAATTAAGGCTGATGTGTTCAATAATAACTATCAGGGTAATTCATAGAATTTCGCCGAAAAGTGTCGCAAGCGGCTGGCGCAGAGTGTCCGCGTGCGATTGTGTGCGCCAGGAACGTGCGCTAAAACCGATTTCCGCGCACAGCGTATTCATGGATTTTAGGCTCCCAAACCAGCCGTGGCGCAGAGAATCGCAGCGACCCTGCAGCAGCGCCAGTAACGCCCCCAAGAACGCCCTCGCGCAAGGAAAAGCCATCAAAATCGCTAAATCATCGCAAAGGGCTGCGCTAACCCTGGACCAGTTCACCGGGCTGGCAAACAGCAAACGCCAAGCGGGGAACGTGTATTTCAGGGGTGCGCTGGAAGTTCCACACGTGATTTCATCAGGGTACGTGTATTCCAGGGGTGCGCGGGAAGTTCCACACGCGATTGGCCCAGTGCGAGCAGGGTACGTGTATTTCAGGGGTGCGCGGGAAGTTCCACACGCGATTTCAGCAGGGTACGTGTATCTCAGGGTTGCGCGGGAAGTTCCACACGCGATTTCAGCAGGGTACGTGTATTTCAGGGGTGCGCGGGAAGTTCCACACGCGATTGGCCCAGTGCGAGCAGGGTACGTGTATTCCATGGGTGCGCAGGAAGTTCCACACGCGATTTCAGCAGGGTACGTGTATTTCAGGGGTGCGCGGGAAGTTCCACACGCGATTTCAGCAGGGTATGTGTATTCCAGGGGTGCGCGGGAAGTTCCACACGCGATTTCAGCAGGGTACGTGTATTTCAGGGGTGCGCGGGAAGTTCCACACGCGATTGGCCCAGTGCGAGCAGGGTACGTGTATTTCAGGGGTGCGCGGGAAGTTCCACATGCGATTTCAGCAGGGTACGTGTATTTCAGGGGTGCGCGGGAAGTTCCACACGCGATTGGCCCAGTTTCGAGCAGGGTACGTGTATTCCATGGGTGCGCGGGAAGTTCCACATGCGATTCCAGCAGGGTATGTGAATTCCAGGGGTTCTGGGGAGTACTACACGTGAATTGGCCGTGTGGGTCCTCCCAGGTGTACGCTCGGCAACCTCCACGGCCCCTGCAGGCAGCCCACACCACGGGGGACTACCCTGCACCCCTGCTCATGTCCCGCAGGCAGCCCATCCACCATGGGCATGCCCCGCAGCCAACCCACATGTCACCTTGCACTACTGATCAACAATGCATGTCTCCCACTACCCCCACCCCCAGCAGTGCAGGGGCATCCCCCACCAGGCCCCCACTCAGGTCTCCCACCACCCCCACCCCCCAGCAGTGCAGGGGCACCCTCCACCAGGCCCCCACTAATGTCTCCCACCACCCCCACCCCCCAGCAGTGCAGGGGCAGCCTCCACCAGGCCCCCACTCATGTCTCCCACCACCCCCACCCCCCAGCCACCAGGGGCAGCCTCCACCAGGCCCCCACTCATGTCTCCCACCACCCCCACCCCCCAGCAGTGCAGGGGCAGCCTCCACCAGGCCCCCACTCATGTCTCCCACCACCCCCACCCCCCAGCAGTGCAGGGGCAGCCTCCACCAGGCCCCCACTCATGTCTCCCACCACCCCCACCCCCAGCCACCAGGGGCAGCCTCCACCAGGCCCCCACTCGTGTCTCCCACCACCACCACCCCCAGCCACCAGGGGCAGCCTCCACCAGGCCCCCACTCATGTCTCCCACCACCCCCACCCCCAGCCACCAGGGGCACCCTCCACCAGGCCCCCACTCATGTCTCCCACCACCCCCACCCCCCAGCCACCAGGGGCACCCTCCACCAGGCCCCCACTCATGTCTCCCACCACCCCCACCCCCCAGCAGTGCAGGGGCACCCTCCACCAGGCCCCCACTCATGTCTCCCACCACCCCCACCCCCCACCATCCAGGGGCACCCTCCACCAGGCCCCCACTCATGTCTCCCACCACCCACACCCCCTAGCAGTGCAGGGGCACCCTCCACCAGGCCCCCACTCATGTCTCCCACCACCCCCACCCCCCAGCAGTGCAGGGGCACCCTCCACCAGGCCCCCACTCATGTCTCCCACCACCCCCACCCCCCAGCAGTGCAGGGGCAGCCTCCACCAGGCCCCCACTCATGTCTCCCACCACCCCCACCCCCAGCCACCAGGGGCACCCTCCACCAGGCCCCCACTCATGTCTCCCACCACCCCCACCCCCCAGCAGTACAGGGGCAGCCTCTCCCAGGCCCCCACTCATGTCTCCCACCACCCCCACCCCCCACCATCCAGGGGCACCCTCCACCAGGCCCCCACTCATGTCTCCCACCACCCCCACCCCCCAGCAGTGCAGGGGCAGCCTCCACCAGGCCCCCACTCATGTCTCCCACCACCCCCACCCCCACCATCCAGGGGCACCCTCCACCAGGCCCCTACCTATGTCTCCCACCACCCCCACCCCCCACCATCCAGGGGCACCCTCCACCAGGCCCCCACTCATGTCTCCCACCACCCCCACCCCCCAGCAGTGCAGGGGCACCCTCCACCAGGCCCCCACTCATGTCTCCCACCACCCCCACTCCCCACCATCCAGGGGCACCCTCCACCAGGCCCCCACTCATGTCTCCCACCACCCCCACCCCCCAGCAGTGCAGGGGCAGCCTCCACCAGGCCCCCACTCATGTCTCCCACCACCCCCACCCCCAGCAGTGCAGGGGCAGCCTCCACCAGGCCCCCACTCATGTCTCCCACCACCCCCACCCCCCACCATCCAGGGGCACCCTCCACCAGGCCCCCACTCATGTCTCCCACCACCCCCACCCCCCACCATCCAGGGGCACCCTCCACCAGGCCCCCACTCATGTCTCCCACCACCCCCACCCCCCACCATCCAGGGGCACCCTCCACCAGGCCCCCACTCATGTCTCCACCCACCCCCACCCCCCACCATCCATGGGCACCTCCACCAGGCCCCCACTCATGTCTCCCACCACCCCCCAGCCACCAGGGGCACCCTCCACCAGGTCCTCACAATCCCCAATCATGTGCGTTATGGTCAGCCTCCACAGCCAAAAAGCCCTACCAAGTAACCCATTCACCCACATGGAAATGGAAATTACATGTCACACCCCCAATGTTCATGAAGCTAATGAACCCATGTCCGTCACACACAATGTTTGCAATTGAATGGGAAAACACCCAACATGACATGCATGAAACCAATGAGATGATACCACACAGTGAAGAATGAAAACAAAATTGTATTGAAAAAAAGAAAGAATGCCAAAGAAATGAAACAAACTACAATGGGAATGAAAAAAAAGTAAGCTGCATGTCCGTATAAAAAAAAAACAGCAAATCATAATCCAAAAAAATGTCGTCCAAAGTCAAATGTAAAAAAATATCTATCCAATTAAGAACTATGTAAAAAACTCGAAAGGGTCCATGAGCCCAACTGAACAAAGGAAACCTAAAACAAAACCTAACTAAAAAGCAACTATATACAAAAAGTGGAGCTGTGTCCGTCGACTCCAAATCATAAGAACAAACAAAGGAAACCTAAAACTAAAGAACTATATACAAAGGCGGTGGGCAAGTCCAGCGGCTCACTCCGTGGTGTTCCGGGCCAGGGCATCATCGAACTCCTGTTCGATGTCCCGGAGGCGGTCCAGTTCCATGGCCCCGAGGGTCCGCAGGGACGATGCCGTGTCCTCCTCCAACCCCCTGCGGATTGCCTCGAGGCACTCGGCCTGCCTCAGGGCCCTCCGCATGGAGTTCTCCGCCCTGACCATTGTGAGCCGCGCCTCTTCCGCCCGCCGCCGCTCGCACCTATGGCGTGGCCCAACCGCTGCCACACGGAAGACACTCTCTGTCCTGGGTCCTCCTGCCCTCCGGCCGATGCCTGCCCCTCCGATGTCGAATGCCCCGAGCCTTCATGGCTCCCACCATGTTGCTGCTGCTGCTCTGCCTCTGCCCGTGCACTGCCTCCTGCTGCCTGCACATCCTCCGCCGGCTGGGGTGCAGTTGTTGATGTGGCCACCCCTGCTGGACGTCCGACTCCCGACTGTGGCAGGGATGCCTCCTCCACCAGCCTGGCCGCACTGTCACAGGCAGCTCCACAGGGCACCCAGGTGACTGATGGGTGGGAAGATGGCACAGAGGACGACAGGCGCGTAGGGGGTCCAGTTGAGGAGGGGGTCGGAGCAAGCCCCATCAGACGGAGGAATCCGGTCTGGGTGACCTGTCCCAGCAGGCTGACGTGGTCAACGAACCATTCGAGATGACGTGCAGTCTCTCCATGAAAAGACTGCAGGTCACCTCGCATGGCCCGTTGACGCAACGCCACACCAGCCAGGACAGGCTCAACCCGGACCTGGATAGCCACGTCCGCAGGCAGAGGAAGGCCAGTTGACGTCAGCTCAACCCCTGCCTGAAAACGGGTCTGGACGTAGGCATCCCTGCTGGTGCAAGATGATGCAGGGACAGGATCGGGGACAGGATTGCACACAGGCACCTCCGCGGCGGCCTGTGCTGCCTCCTGTCCCTGGTCCTGGACTGCACCACTAGCACCAGTGGGATCCCCACCTCCAGACCCCGTCTCTGGTGCTTGCACAGCCTCCTCCTCCACCAAACCCCCCACCAACCTGGATGACTCCGTGCCATCTTCCCCTGTTGAGCCCTGTGGGGTCCCAGCTGCCCCTTCTGCTGCCGAGGAGTCCAACTCCAACCTCCGCCTCTTGGACCTCCCCCCGGCAGCTGCGGCCTGGGACACGGCACCGGACTTCTCACTCCCTGACGAGATGACAACACGGGAGGGGAGCCGGGCCTTGCGTCTCCGGCTGGCGTTGGGATCCCCGCCGCTGTGCTCCACAGCACCTTCTCCGCCCTCTTCATCAGTTGACGCTGCAGACAGGGAGAAACAAAACACAGGCATCAGGGCACTGTACAATGGACACATACACACATGACAGTTGCACATGAGTGGCATTGGCAAACCTCAGACATGTCATCACAATCCCCAACACACATGTCATTGCAACTCGCACACATGAGCCATACCACAGCCATATCGCAACTGCCACCACCATCCATACACATACAACAGCATGAGCAGCCAAAGGTGAGCCAGACATCACATGCAACACAGGAAGTCGCCACACATGTACACACACCACCACACTTTCATGCATGTGTACACCTCTGCCAAGTGTCGTACTGTTCAGACGGGCATCCATGTCACATCTGCCAATCAGGCTTCCACATACCGCTGTCACATGCATCCATGTTGCATCACTGTTGCACCCTTGTCAAATACACACACATGCACATGTACACAGTGCTCATACATGCAGCCGAAAACAATATACATGCGTGACATCACGGACATGTCTACTTACATACACATTCATCCAAACATGTGTGCACACACAACTGCATTTGGCATGCAAGCCTACACACACAAGCACCATCCATGTCTCACACATTACAGCCCTCGCATGTGTCAGCCCCACGGCCCTGGACACCCCCAGCCATACTCGACCCCATACAAACAGATGTGCAACCTGCACACTACCGAATAATCACCACACGCACTGCTCACAATCAGGATGCATGTACACTCACCGCTCGACTCCAGACGGGTCTGCTTCTCTAGGACCTGGACGTGGAGCGCTGGGGATATGCGTTCCAGGACCCTCATCTGTTCTTCCGACAAGTGGCCCCGGCGCCCCTTGGCATCCGCTGCCTTCAAGAGGCGCCGGGCCTTGTTCAGGGTCCTGGACCTGAAGTCCTCCCAGCGCTTCCTGACATGTTGTAAGTCGCGGACTGCCACCCCCTCCGCGTTGATGGCAGTCACGATGTCAGTCCAGATCCGAGTCCGTCCTTCCTTGTCGGCGCGGGAACTTCCGAAGAGGGCATCATACTGCCCAAGGACTTGCTCCACCAGGACACCAACTTCGGTGGCACTGAAGCTGGTGCCCCTCTGCCTCTCTGGCCGGGGGTTGTCAGTGGTCACAGATGGTGTTTGCCCCGACATGACAACCCCAGAGGCAGGAGTGGGTGGGCAACTGGGTCCTGGGGCTGGGCTGTGGAGCGATGGAATACCAGTCGGGAGTCTTCGGTTCCAGCAGGGGTGGTCACAGCAACAGCACCCCTGGCTGATGTGCAGGCAGCAAATGGCAGTGCACGTGGGCAGCAGGCAGTCAGGCAGCAGCAGATGGCAGATGGGAGCGTGCTCGGGGCTCTGGGGGGCAGTAGTTCGGCCTTCTGGGCAAGAGCGTGGTCTTCCGTGTGCATACGCGTGGCCAGCTTGATACGGAGTGATTTGGCACGTGAAAAGTCTGCACGTCAGCGTGAAATTCGAGGAAAGGCCCTTAGCGCGTAAGCGCGTCAGCACGCATACGCGATTCTATTGGACCAAAGGCCCTCAGCGCGTAAGCGCGTCTGTGACATGACCCGCACGGGTGTTTCCCACACAGCACGTGATGACAGAGCACACGTGGAAAGACTGCACGTCAGAGTGTCATCGCGTGTAATTGGACAGCACGTCAGAGTGTCATCGCGTGTAATTGGTGGGAATGGGCCTAGCGCGTACACGCGGCAGTGACAAAGCATGTAATTGGTGGAAATGGCCCTACACGCAGAAGTGACAAAGCGTGTAATTGGTGGAAATGGCCCTAGCGCATACACGCCGCGTAAGTGACGCTGGACGTGTGGGCCTGTATAAAAGGTACGTGTAGAACACCATTTCCTTGTACGTGCTTTTCGTGGAGAGCGAGTGGGTGAATTCTGTACTTCTTGTCGTTTCACACGCGATTTACTTCACAGCGTTTCAAGTTCGTATTCCCTGTTACCTCTGACAGCTTTTTCTCTTTTTTCTCTTTTACTGGTTTACCTGGGCCTGTTCCCTCAAACAGTGTTCCCTTCTACTGTTGTCCTGTCTCCTCAGACAGCGTACAAATCTTCTTTTGGCGGGGGTGTTGCCAACCAAACGCGCTCCTTTTTCACGCTCTTTTACCTGGCAGATGGTGAGTCACGCACGTATCTAACATCTGTGCTTGCCCCGTGTGTAGCCTACCCCTTCAGAGGTCATTCTAGGCTGCGTGTGACACGCATACGTTCATTCTTGTGTTACTGGGTGCCACAGCGTAGTGCAGGTTTTTCTTTCTGCACACGTGGTCTAGGAGGGGTTGCGTGCACGTCATCTCCCTTTTTTGGGGCTCCTGTGCGTAGCGTGACCCGTCATCTTTCCCCAGGGGTTACATTCAGCCTTGCAAGAGCACTAGGGTACAATTACCATCTGGTACCTAACCCCTTTGACCCCCAATTGCCCAGGACAATAGTTTACAGCCACTCCCATACGCACATTTACATCAGTGCCATGGCTGGGAGGCGAGGATTCCGTAAGGGTGGCAAAGGTGGAAGAGCCACAAGTGGTGGCCGTGGTGGATCCGGTAGGGGACGTGGTCGTTACTTGCAGGGTGAGCCTGTCCCCCCATGTGTGGAGGACCAGTCAAGGGCACCCATAATCCCCCCCCTCCCGTTGAGGCTGATGTGGCTGTTGGTCCAGCCCATTGTGGCACCAGACCTGGCTGACTCCATGGCTGACTTCCAGGTCAGCAGGCCTATGACACGTGCGCTGGTGCACGTTGATGTCACCATGCCACATGCATCTGGGGCAGCAAGGTCATCTGCTGCCCCAAGTAGGCAGGGCGGAGAGGCTGCAGGGGCAGCTGCGGCTCCATCCACCCCAGCCCTCACACACCCAGCCAGGACAGTGTCGGTCCTAGTCCATCCTGCTGACATTCCCCCTGACACCATCACACTTGAGCCAATGCCTGCACCAACTCCCATGCTGAGTGTGCAATCCCACACTCCTGATACAGAGTCCACCAGGGCTCCTGCCCCTAGTGTCCAGAGCGGCGCAGGACACTCAGGATCACCACCACCTTCCAAGCGGAAGAGGAAGAGTGCTCGTCCGGCACAGGCTGATGCCCCAGACACGGCTACACAGTCCGGCCCGTCCAGGAAGCCCAGCTTCACGGATGACGAACTGAATGCACTTGTCGAGTATGTGTCCGCACATGACAACGAGATGGTCATTGTTGCAGGATCCAAGACCACACCTGCACAACGCCAGGCACACTGGCAGACCGTTGCGGACATCGTAAGTGCCCTTGGAATCATGAGGCGCACAGCCAATGATTGCTATAAGCGCTGGAATGACCTAAAGCGCCGGGCAAAGAGTAAGCTGGCCTCAAGTCATGCCGCAACTCTAGTGACTGGAGGTGGGTCTCCAGTAGTAGACATGGAACTCACTCCACATGAGTCAGTCGCTGGGACCTACGTCACGGAGGAACAGATCCAAGGCGTGGGAGATCTGCCTGATTACGAGGCATTGTCCGGTGAGTGCACATGCATGTGTGTGTCATCCATGTGCATGGTGTGTGTGAGGGCTTCTGTTTGTGTGCCAGGTGAGAGTGTGTGCGCCTGAGTCGTATGGGTCAGCCATGTGCCTCATGCAATACATCCTGCGCAGCTGCATTTGGCCATAGCAGTATCCCTTCTGCCAACAGTAGACATCTAGCCCAACTGCACGCCAGTTGCCCTTGAAGTGTCACCTTGCCACAACATTGTTGCTTATTTTTCACTGTTCATTCAGTCAGATTGTTTGCATTCCACCACTTTTACTAGGCATTTCGCAGTCCTCTAGTCACATGTCTGACATGGCTATGGTAAAGTGGAGTGACTTTGTTACCTGGATATCATTTGTTCACACATGTCCCTGTGCAATTGGACCATTTCGGACTGGCAGCTCTGACCTGTTTGAATTAGAAAAGCTATTACATGCGGGAACTGGACTGAATGAATAGGTGCTGCCCTCCTCTCCATCTTCACTCAATAGCAATGGTACATGCCATCTGTGTGATGGCATGTGTGTTTCACCTGGCAATCACAGGCCAATGTGTGATGCCACTGCCAGGCAGCATGCAGAAAATGTGTTCATCTTCCATCTTGGTGTCATCAGTGTGTGCCATTTGCCTGCCCTTCATATGCAGTGAGGGTGCATGCATGGGAGGGTTTTAGTCATGTGGGACATGTGTCAATCAAGTACTGGTTCTCTTGCTTCTCAGCCCTCATTGTGTGCCATGGTGCTAATGCCTGTTTCCATTTCTTTGTTTTTATGTCTTTGCAGGGGAAGACGCACCTGATACTGCTGGGGTTGTGGAGATGGTGCAGACCCAGGAGGGGTCCGAGGGCCGACCAACCACCAGTGAGGGACGTGGTGTGGTGGTGGGTGAGAACCCACAACTGCTGCAGGTCGTGCTCTCAAGGGGTGTCTCTGGCTGCACCTCCCCCGAGCTGTACTCAGGTGTTGATTCGGATGAGACCTACGTGCCGTCGCAGGTGAGTGTTCCAGGGAGGGATTCTGTTCTGTCCCACCCACCTGCACCAGGGTCAGAACCCTCAATGGGGATGTCAGTGTTGGCAGCTACGCCTTTGGTGGTTACGGATGCAGGGTCACACTCCGCGACATCTGATCCTGTTCCTGGGCCAGCAGATCAGAGGGGGAATGCAGTCCTGCAGCCTCAGGCAGTGCCGGCACAGCAAGGCGCAGTTCGCCTTGCCCCAGACAGGTGTGGTGCCCGCCGACGTGGTGGCCGTACGCCACCTGGCAATACCGCATGGGAGCAATCCATTTACGGTATGGCAACCCAACAGGCAGCATCATCCGAGATGATGGCTCAGGCCATGGATAGGGTGGCCACTTCCATTATCCCCCCTGAAAGGCTGATGGAGCGACTACAGCAGGCAACCGACTCCATCTGCCAGTCACACGGGGAGGACATGTTGGGGTCCAACAGGGACAGGCGGGCGGCACTGGCGACTCTGCAGGAGGCCATCTCCATAGAGTCCCAGGGCCACAGGGAAGCCCTGAGGCAGGAGCTCCTTCACCTCAGGACGACTCTTGTTGAGCTTGAGGCTTCAACACACCAAAGGACAGAACAGCAGCTGGAGCGTCTCACCCGTACGCTCTCAGCTGAGATGCAGGCAACGAGGGCGGAGGTCCGGGCATCCCGTGAGTTGTTGCATGGGGACCTCCGCACACTCATCCTCCAGAACCAGACCTACCACACCCGCATGCTTGCAGCCATGGAGGAGCAGACTAGGGCCTTGCGTGGGCTGCCTCCCATAGTGCAACCACCTCCGGATGCAGCTGCACAGGGTGATAATAGCGACAGCAGTGATACTCCCACAATAGGGTAGCCGTGTGGGCCATGAGCCCATGGAGGTGTTTTTTTTCCCAGGATCCACGCAGGTGGGTTCTGGTGTGCATCCTGTCCTCGGACCTCCTGGGTGGCCTCCCCAACCCCCCCCGGGCCCATCAATGGCCATTTTTGATTTATTTTTATTTTTATTTTTATTTTTATTTTTATTTTTATTTTTAATTATTTTTTTCCCAATTTTTTTGGGACAATTTGTTGGCTTCCGTGGTTCCTGTGGGCATACGCTGCATTGTGGCTGGGCACATGCAGGCTTGTCATGTATTTGGTTCAGATGCTTGGGTTAGAGTCACACACACCCCTCCTGCTTCCCGTTTCCATGGGCTTGCAAAGGGTGTGCCCAAGTGACATTGACGTACATGGTGACATTGGACTCCCACTACATGTGTGGGTAGTCTAGTCAATACTGTGTATACATTCCTAGTGCATATTGCTGTTGTGTTGTACACTGCATGTTGCATTGATGTGTAACTCATCATCTGTGTCTACCTCCCAATTTGCAGGTCCCTTCCTCATGTCTACACAAGGCCCTCTAGTTTGGAGATGGGGTCCATGTTGGCAGCAGTGCACCTACAACTCTACATGGCGCCAACACTGCACAGTTGGTAGTGGTGGGAGTGCAGGCATTTCCAGGTGGTGAGACTACTAATATATAACATTTGTGATGTCATGTTAATGGTAGTACCTGCTCAAGTTTGTTGTTGGTCCTGCATTACTGTGAGCATTTCAGGTGTTGCAAGTTTCAATTAGGGACACTCTACATTGTGACACTAGTGTCATGTTGTGGGGATTACTTTGTTTACCTGCAAATAGCATGACATGGCACGGTGTGTCGTGTGGCGGTGCTGGGGATGGGTTGGCTGACATGGCACTGTCCTCTTGTTGCATTTTGCAAGTGGGTATTCATTTTAGCTGCTTGAATGTGTTACTTCACAAAACTGCATTGGTGGTGTCTGTGTGGGTAGGGATGCACACATTGTGACACTTCCAGGTGAACAATCTCAGGCTGATATGGTTTTCACGGTTCGTTCTCCAGACATTCAGGATCAGTGTCAGGTTGAGTCATCATTGATTGACAGATGGAATGTGCCAGGGCAGTGTGCACTCCACAGGGGTGTGATTTCTATGTGAAGTAATTAGCCACTAGCTGTGTACGGGATGCCTCCCCCCGTGCCCTTTCCCCTCCCATGCGCAGCGGCTGTGCATGTGGTTGGGGATGTGGGGCCACCACCATGTCCACGGCCAGGCCCCGGCGTGTTGCAACGTTGTGCAGGACACATGCTGCCACTATGATCCTGCACACTACTGGGGGAGCGTACAACAGCTGCCCGCCAGAACGGTCAAGGGAGCGAAAGCGTGACTTTAGCACTCCGAATGTGCGCTCCACTATGCCCCGGGTTGTAATGTGGGCTGTGTTATATCTTACCTGGGGTGGCGTGGTGGGGTTCCGAATTGGCGTCATCATGTGGGGGCTGAGAGGGTAGGCACTGTCCCCTGTGGAGGTGGTGATTGGTATCATTGGTGGGGTTGTGACCTTGCTCAGTATCTGACATGCATGCATGTGCAGTGGCATTCATACTCACCAAGCAGCCATGTATCACCATGCCGCCCAGCTTCTAGGTCCCGGCTTAGGGTGGACATTCGGTAAATGAAGCTGTCGTGGGTTGACCCGGGATAGTTGGCAAATACTGAGGTGATGATTCCCTTGGCATTACATACTACCTGCACGTTGATGGAATGCCAGTGCTTGCGGTTCCTATAGATGTGCTCTGATGCCCTGGGGGGACGTAGAGCCACATGGGTGCAGTCAATGGCACCTAGCACTTTGGGGAATCGTGCCACACCGTAAAAATCCAGGGCGGCAGCATGCCTTTCTGCAGGTGTTCTGGGCAGGTATATGTGCCTGCGGACTGATGGGCATGCAGTGATGATGTTCAAGACCTGGTGTAGGCAGCGTGACTGGGTGGCCTGTGATACCCCACCCACAATGGCACTTGTCCGCTGAAATGATCCTGTGGCCAAGAAGTGCAGTACATTGAGGACCTTCTCCAGGGGGCTGAGTGCTTGGGAGCACAGGGTGGGTGATGTGAGGTCATCCTCCCACTCACTCACCAGGTCCAGTATAATGTGTGGTGGAAACCTGTACCTCCCATGCACCTGGTCATCAGGCATCCCGAAAAGGCTGGTTCTGGGTGTGAATATTCTGGCCCTGACTATCCTCCTCCTCCTCCTTTGGTAGCCCACGCCCTCTGCTGCTAGGAACGGTATGTTCATCCTGGGTCTGAGCTTGTTATTTTGTTAGCGCGCAAATTAATGCGTTGCGCGTGTTGTAGGCGAGCGTGTGACCCGCGCACCCCTGAAATCCAGTACCCAGTCCAATAGCGTGTGGAAATTCCCGCGCACCCCGGGATACAGGTGCGCTGACGTACTTGCGTGTGTAAGTGCCCGCGCACCCCTGATATACACGTACATAGGCCAATCGCGTATACGCGCACTTTTGTCCAATTACACGCGATGACACTCTGACGTGCTGTCCAATTACACGCGATGACACTCTGACGTGCAGTCTTTCCACGTGTGCTCTGTCATCACGTGCTGTGTGGGAAACACCCGTGCGGGTCACGTCACAGACGCGCTTACGCGCTGAGGGCCTTTGGTCCAATAGAATCGCGTATGCGTGCTGACGCGCTTACGCGCTAAGGGCCTTTCCTCGAATTTCACGCTGACGTGCAGACTTTTCACGTGCCAAATCACTCCGTATCAAGCTGGCCACCCGTATGCACACGGAAGACCACGCTCCTGCCCAGAAGGCCGAACTACTGCCCCCCAGAGCCCCGAGCACGCTCCCACCTGCCATCTGCTGCTGCCTGACTGCCTGCTGCCCACGTGCACTGCCATTTGCTGCCTGCACATCAGCCAGGGGTGCTGTTGCTGTGACCACCCCTGCTGGAACCGAAGACTCCCGACTTGTATTCCATCGCTCCACAGCCCAGCCCCAGGACCCAGTTGCCCACCCACTCCTGCCTCTGGGGTTGTCATGTCGGGGTAAACACCATCTGTGACCACTGACAACCCCCGGCCAGAGAGGCAGAGGGGCACCAGCTTCAGTGCCACCGAAGTTGGTGTCCTGGTGGAGCAAGTCCTGGGGAAGTATGATGCCCTCTTCGGAAGTTCCCGCGCCGACAAGGAAGGACGGACTCGGATCTGGACTGACATCGTGACTGCCATCAACGCGGAGGGGGTGGCAGTCTGCGACTTACAACATGTCAGGAAGCGCTGGGAGGACTACAGGTCCAGGACCCTGAACAAGGCCCGGCGCCTCTTGAAGGCAGCGGATGCCAAGGGGCGCCGGGGCCACTTGTCGGAAGAACAGATGAGGGTCCTGGAACGCATATCCCCAGCGCTCCACGTCCAGGTCCTGCAGAAGCAGACCCGTCTGGAGTCGAGCGGTGAGTGTACATGCATCCTGATTGTGAGCAGTGCGTGTGGTGATTATTCGGTAGTGGGCTGGTTGCACATCTGTTTGTATGGGGTCGAGTATGGGTGGGGGTGTCCAGGGCCATGGGGCTGACACATGCGAGGGCTGTAATGTGTGAGACATGGATGGTGCTTGTGTGTGTAGGCTTGCATGCCAAATGCAGTTGTGTGTGCACACATGTTTGGATGAATGTGTATATAAGTAGACATGTCCGTGATGTCACGCATCTATGTTGTTTTCGGCTGCATGTATGAGCACTGTGTACATGTGCATGTGTGTGTATTTGACAAGGGTTCAACAGTGATGCAACATGGATGCATGTGACAGCGGTATGTGGAAGCCTGATTGGCAGATGTGACATGGATGCCGTCTGAACAGTGCGACACTTGGCAGAGGTATACACATGCATGCAAGTGTGGTGGTGTGTGTACATGTGTGGTGCACTTCCTGTGTTGCATGTGATGTCTGGCTCACCTTTGGCTGCTCATGCTGTTGTATGTGTATGGATGGTGGTGGCAGTTGCGATATGGCTGTGGTATGGCTCATATGTGCGAGTTGCAATGACATGTGTGTTGGGGATTGTGATGACATGTCTGAGGTTTGCCAATGCCACTCATGTGCAACTGTCATGTGTGTATGTGTCCATTGTACAGTGCCCTGATGCCTGTGTTTTGTTTCTCCCTGTCTGCAGCGTCAACTGATGAAGAGGGCGGAGAAGGTGCTGTGGAGCACAGCGGCGGGGATCCCACCGCCAGCCGGAGACGCAAGGCCCGGCTCCCCTCCCGTGTTGTCATCTCGTCGGGGAGTGAGGAGTCCGGTGCCGCATCCCAGGCCGCAGCTGCCGGGGGGAGGTCCAAGAGGCGGAGGTTGGAGTTGGACTCCTCGGCAGCAGAAGGGGCAGCTGGGACCCCACAGGGCCCAACAGGGGAAGATGGCACGGAGTCATCCAGGTTGGTGGGGGGTTTGGTGGAGGAGGAGGCCGTGCAAGCACCAGAGACAGGGTCTGGAGGTGGGGATCCCACTGGTGCTAGTGGTGCAGTCCAGGACCAGGGACAGGAGGCAGCACAGGCCGCCGCGGAGGTGCCTGTGTGCAATCCTGTCCCCGATCCTGTCCCTGCATCATCTTGCACCAGCAGGGATGCCTACGTCCAGACCCGTTTTCAGGCAGGGGATGAGCTGACGTCAACTGGCCTTCCTCTGCCTGCGGACGTGGCTATCCAGGTCCGGGTTGAGCCTGTCCTGGCTGGTGTGGCGTTGCGTCAACGGGCCATGCGAGGTGACCTGCAGTCTTTTCATGGAGAGACTGCACGTCATCTCGAATGGCTCGTTGACCACGTCAGCCTGCTGGGACAGGTCACCCAGACCGGATCCTCCGTCTGATGGGGCTTGCTCCGACCCCCTCCTCAACTGGACCCCCTACGTGCCAGTCGTCCTCTGTGCCATCTTCCCACCCATCAGTCACCTGGGTGCCCTGTGGAGCTGCCTCTGACAGTGCAGCCAGGCTGGTGGAGGAGGCATCCCTGCCACAGTCGGGAGTCGGACGTCCAGCAGGGGTGGCCACATCAACAACTGCACCCCAGCCGGCGGAGGATGTGCAGGCAGCAGGAGGCAGTGCACGGGCAGAGGCAGAGCAGCAGCAGCAACATGGTGGGAGCCATGAAGGCTCGGGGCCTTCGACATCGGAGGGGCAGGCATCGGCCGGAGGGCAGGAGGACCCAGGACAGAGAGTGTCTTCCGTGTGGCAGCGGTTGGGCCACGCCATAGGTGCGGAGCGGCGGCGGGCGGAAGAGGCGCGGCTCACAATGGTCAGGGCGGAGAACTCCATGCGGGGGGCCCTGAGGCGGGCCGAGTGCCTCGAGGCAATCCGCAGGGGGTTGGAGGAGGACACGGCGTCGTCCCTGCGGACCCTCGGGGCCATGGAACTGGACCGCCTCCGGGACATCGAACAGGAGTTCGATGATGCCCTGGCCCGGAACACCACGGAGTGAGCCGCTGGACTTGCCCGCCGCCTTTGTATATAGTTCTTTAGTTTTAGGTTTCCTTTGTTTGTTCCTATGATTTGGAGTCGACGGACACTGCTCCACTTTTTGTATATAGTTGCTTTTTAGTTAGGTTTTTTTTTAGGTTTCCTTTGTTCAGTTGGGCTCATGGACCCTTTCGAGTTTTTTACATGGTTCTTTATTGGATAGTTATTTTTTTACATTTGACTTTGGACGACATTTTTTTGGATTATGATTTGCTGTTTTTTTACTATACGGACATGCAGCTTATTCTTTTTCATTCCCATTGTAGTTTGTTTCATTTCTTTAGCATTCTTTCTTTTTTTCAATACAATTTTGTTTTCATACTTCACTGTGTGGTATCATCTCATTGGTTTCATGCATGTCATGTTGGGTGTTTTCCCATTCAATTGCAACCATTGTGTGTGACGGACATGGGTTCATTAGCTTCATGGACATTGGGGGTGTGACATGTAATTTCCATTTCCATGTGGGTGAATGGGTTACTTGGTAGGGCTTTTTGGCTGTGGAGGCTGACCATAACGCACATGATAGGGGATTGTGAGGGCCTGGTGGAGGCTGCCCCTGGTGGCTGGGGGGTGGGGGTGGTGGGAGACATGAGTGGGGGCCTGGTGGAGGCTGCCCCTGGATGGTGGAGGGTGGGGGTGGTGGGAGACATGAGTGGGGGCCTGGTGGAGGCTGCCCCTGCACTGCTGGGGGGTGGGGGTGGTGGGAGACATGAGTGGGGGCCTGGTGGAGGCTGCCCCTGCACTGCTGGGGGGTGGGGGTGGTGGGAGACATGAGTGGGGGCCTGGTGGAGGGTGCCCCTGGTGGCTGGGTGGTGGGGTGGTGGGAGACATGAGTGGGGGCCTGGTGGGGGCTGCCCCTGCACTGCTGGGGGGTGGGGGTGGTGGGAGACATGAGTGGGGGCCTGGTGGGGGCTGCCCCTGCACTGCTGGGGGGTGGGGGTGGTGGGAGACATGAGTGGGGGCCTGGTGGAGGGTGCCCCTGGTGGCTGGGGGGTGGGGGTGGTGGGAGACATGAGTGGGGGCCTGGTGGAGGGTGCCCCTGGATGGTGGGGGGTGGGGGTGGTGGGAGACATGAGTGGGGGCCTGGTGGAGGGTGCCCCTGCACTGCTGGGAGGTGGGGGTGGTGGGAGACATGAGTGGGGGCCTGGTGGGGGCTGCCCATGGTGGCTGGGGGGTGGGGGTGGTGGTAGACATGAGTGGGGGCCTGGTGGAGGGTGCCCCTGGATGGTGGGGGGTGGGGGTGGTGGGAGACATGAGTGGGGGCCTGGTGGAGGGTGCCCCTGGTGGCTGGGGGGTGGGGGTGGTGGGAGACATGAGTGGGGGCCTGGTGGAGGCTGCCCCTGGTGGCTGGGGGGTGGGGGTGGTGGGAGACATGAGTGGGGGCCTGGTGGAGGCTGCCCCTGCACTGCTGGGGGGTGGGGGTGGTGGGAGACATGAGTGGGGGCCTGGTGGAGGGTGCCCCTGCACTGCTGGGGGGTGGGGGTGGTGGGATACATGAGTGGGGGCCTGGTGGAGGGTGCCCCTGGATGGTGGGGGGTGGGGGTGGTGGGAGACATGAGTGGGGGCCTGGTGGAGGCTGCCCCTGCACTGCTGGGGGGTGGGGGTGGTGGGAGACATGAGTGGGGGCCTGGTGGAGGCTGCCCCTGCACTGCTGGGGGGTGGGGGTGGTGGGAGACATGAGTGGGGGCCTGGTGGAGGCTGCCCCTGCACTGCTGGGGGGTGGGGGTGGTGGGAGACATGAGTGGGGGCCTGGTGGAGGGTGCCCCTGGATGGTGGGGGGTGGGGGTGGTGGGAGACATGAGTGGGGGCCTGGTGGAGGGTGCCCCTGGTGGCTGGGGGGTGGGGGTGGTGGGAGACATGAGTGGGGGCCTGGTGGAGGCTGCCCCTGCACTGCTGGGGTGTGAGGGTGGTGGGAGACATGGGTGGGGGCCTGGTGGAGGCTGCCCCTGCACTGCTGGGGGGTGGGGGTGGTGGGAGACATGAGTGGGGGCCTGGTGGAGGGTGCCCCTGGTGGCTGGGGGGTGGGGGTGGTGGGAGACATGAGTGGGGGCCTGGTGGGGGCTGCCCCTGCACTGCTGGGGGGTGGGGGTGGTGGGAGACATGAGTGGGGGCCTGGTGGAGGCTGCCCCTGCACTGCTGGGGGGTGGGGGTGGTGGGAGACATGAGTGGGGGCCTGGTGGAGGGTGCCCCTGGATGCTGGGGGGTGGGGGTGGTGGGAGACATGAGTGGGGGCCTGGTGGAGGGTGCCCCTGGATGGTGGGGGGTGGGGGTGATGGAGACATGAGTGGGGGCCTGGTGGAGGGTGCCCCTGGATGGTGGGGTGTGGGGGTGGTGGGAGACATGAGTGGGGGCCTGGTGGAGGCTGCCCCTGCACTGCTGGGGGGTGGGGGTGGTGGGAGACATGGGTGGGGGCCTGGTGGAGGGTGCCCCTGGGGGGTGGGGGTGGTGGGAGACATGAGTGGGGGCCTGGTGGGGGCTGCCCATGGTGGCTGGGGGGTGGGGGTGGTGGGAGACATGAGTGGGGGCCTGGTGGAGGCTGCCCCTGCACTGCTGGGGGATGGGGGTGATAGGGGACATGAGTGGGGGCCTGGTGGGGGCTGGCCATGGTGGCTGGGGGGTGGGGGTGGTGGGAGACATACATTGTTGATCAGTAGTGCAAGGTGACATGTGGGTTGGCTGGGGGGCATGCCCATGGTGGATGGGCTGCCTGCGGGACATGAGCAGGGGTGCAGGGTAGTCCCCCGTGGTGTGGGCTGTCTGCAGGGGCCGTGGAGGTTGTGGAGCGTACACCTGGGAGGACCCACACGGCCAATTCACGTGTAGTACTCCCCAGAACCCCTGAAATACACATACCCTGCTGAAATCGCGTGTGGAACTTCCCACGCACCCCTGAAATACACGTACCCTGCTGAAATCGCGTGTGGAACTTCCCGCGCACCCCTGAAATACACGTACCCTGCTCAAATCGCGTGTGGTACTTCCCGCGCACCCCTGAAATACACGTACCCTGCTCAAATCGCGTGTGGAACTTCCCGCGCACCCCTGAAATACACGTACCCTGCTGAAATCACGTGTGGAACTTCCCGCGCACCCCTGAAATACACGTACCCTGCTCAAATCGCGTGTGGTACTTCCCGCGCACCCCTGAAATACACGTACCCTGCTGAAATCGCGTGTGGAACTTCCCGCGCACCCCTGAAATACACGTACCCTGCTCGCACTGGGCCAATCGCGTGTGGAACTTCCCGCGCACCCCTGAAATCCACGTACCCTGCTGAAATCGCGTGTGGAACTTCCCGCGCACCTCTGGAATACACATACCCTGCTGAAATCGTGTGTGGAACTTACTGCGCACCCCTGAAATAAACGTACCCTGCTGAAATCGCGTGTGGAACTTCCCGCGCACCCATGGAATACACGTACCCTGCTCGCACTGGGCCAATCGCGTGTGGAACTTCCCGTGCACCCCTGAAATACACGTACCCTGCTGAAATCGCGTGTGGAACTTCCCGCGCACCCCTGAAATACACGTACCCTGCTCAAATCGCGTGTGGTACTTCCCGCGCACCCCTGAAATACACGTACCCTGCTCAAATCGCGTGTGGAACTTCCCGCGCACCCCTGAAATACACGTACCCTGCTGAAATCGCGTGTGGAACTTCCCGCGCACCCCTGAAATACACGTACCCTGCTCAAATCGCGTGTGGTACTTCCCGCGCACCCCTGAAATACACGTACCCTGCTGAAATCGCGTGTGGAACTTCCCGCGCACCCCTGAAATACACGTACCCTGCTCGCACTGGGCCAATCGCGTGTGGAACTTCCCGCGCACCCCTGAAATCCACGTACCCTGCTGAAATCGCGTGTGGAACTTCCTGCGCACCCCTGGAATACACATACCCTGCTGAAATCGTGTGTGGAACTTACCGCGCACCCCTGAAATATACGTACCCTGCTGAAATCGCGTGTGGAACTTCCCGCGCACCCATGGAATACACGTACCCTGCTCGCACTGGGCCAATCGCGTGTGGAACTTCCCACGCACCCCTGAAATACACGTACCCTGCCGAAATCGCGTGTGAGACTTACCGCGCACCCCGGTATACACGCACACGTAATTTTTTGTCAGCGGTTGTCCGTGTTTGTGGGTACCCCTTTGCACGTCATTTGTCCTGGAGGGCCACAGTATAGGACATTCTTCATGGCTGTATATAGGTGCTATTTGTTGGTGCACCTTTTGGCGCACATTTCTTCCAGGCGCAGAGACGCTACCGCCTGCTTTCTTGTGGCGGTCGTGTTTGTGCCTGTGCGCTGGTTTGAGCGTGTGCTTTTTTGCCCTATTCTATTCCATGAATACGTGTTGTAGGCGAGCGTGTGGGCGTTCCGCGCACTTGTACCCTGTACTTCCCCCGTGACGCCCACGTTTTGGCAAGTTGTTCCCCATTCCGAGTGTTACGCCCCGTGTTCCGCCTACTTTTGTTGCGTGCGCCGCGCTATGTGCGATTTTCGCTGTGGCCTGTGCGATTTTCGCTGTGACCTGGCGCACGCTGTTAGATGGCCTGTGCGCCAACGTGCGCCGCGCACTTTTTTATCGCACATCCGATGGTTTTCTCGCGCACGGCCTTCCATGAATCGATGTGCGCTGCTTTTCGTGCGATTTTCGCACTTGCACTGCGATTTTCGCTATTCCACTGCGATTCGCACGTTTTTGCCCACTTGCGCTGCGCTAATTATTCCATGAATCGGCCTGTGAATGTGCAAACTACTTAAAAAAACATGTTTATCGTGGAAACATATTGGCAATACAGTTAGACTCTCTCTTGAAAATATATTTGATTGGTTTTACACATTGGATCTTTAGAAAATGTAATCAAAGCCATTTTAATTAATCTCCTAACATGGAGCAAGTTTAAACTGTTACATTTTTAATTGGTTGGCAGTCTGATTAAGATTCCTCATTGTGGCAGCCTAACTACAAAAATTCACTTATAACATGGGATTAATCATTATCTTCGTCAATTTTGCCAGATATTCCCTGGGCAGCATAATCAAGAGATAAATCCATCAATGTTGAGGAAAAGTGGCAGATTCACCTCCAGCTTGTTGCTGAGGGAAAATCCCCTGCTTTACCACCAAGAATCAGCATATTTACCTTGCGTCCTTAAAATATCCCCATTAAAGGGCGAATTACATCACCCTACCACCCCTTGTAATCCTGAGGTAAAACTTCAGGATCAAATGCTGAGTTACCTCCAATCTCAGAATGAGGCCCTAATTAAGGCTGATGTGTTCAATAATAACTATATGTGCAAACTACTTAAAAAAACATGTTTATCGTGGAAACATATTGGCAATACAGTTAGACTCTCTCTTGAAAATATATTTGATTGGTTTTACACATTGGATCTTTAGAAAATGTAATCAAAGCCATTTTAATTAATCTCCTAACATGGAGCAAGTTTAAACTGTTACATTTTTAATTGGTTGGCAGTCTGATTAAGATTCCTCATTGTGGCAGCCTAACTACAAAAATTCACTTATAACATGGGATTAATCATTATCTTCGTCATTTGTATAATTTCATATTGTATGGTGTTCCATAGGTTTACAATAACATTCTTTCTCCACGACCATTTATTATTTTTGCATGTTTGGTCATGTTTTTGAGGCTACTTTTACATTCATTCCGCCCTTACCCTTCGCTTACCCCTTCATTGTCTAATTCCTCTTGGTCTCTATCCCCTACTCACTTCCCTTTGATTTTGACTCTTCCCTTTTCTTAGATGAAGTTTTCATTTGTGTTTGGTTTAAAGAATGGACATGGCCCTGAAGCATAAATCATACAGTGAGCTGCACATTTGTAATACCAACAAAAATAAGCAAACAGCAGGCCATAGATACAAATACATCAACAAACAGAGGTGATATTTTTTGGTCAATGGGTTACCTTTCAGTAACACATGAAATGAAGAAAGAGAAGTCAACTATCAAAGAGAAGAAGGAAGTGTATTGCAAAATCTAGTAATAACATATAAGAAAGCCGGGATCTGGAACTGAGCTTTCCTTTCTATAGGAATATCAAGCTGGCCACCACTCACAATCTTAATTTAGTATGTTGGCTTTGGCTTATTTAAGGTAATAGCCGTGTGGGCTAGCAACCCTATTTTAAATTGTTTCTTGCTTCCCATGAGAGTCATGCATGCAAGTCAGATACAAGGGGTAAAATATGCTGGATTACCTGGCAGCCACAAAAGATTATGGACACATTTTGAAATACCCATAAAGGTGGAATTGCCTCAATAATATGACAAAACACTGACATGTGTGCAGTGGAATAGAAATGTGCATGTTCCAAATGGGGGTTCAACTGCCAGAGCAAAGATATTTGATATTGAGCTGACTCCCCTAAAAGGAGAAGTACCCCAAGGTTCAACATATTTAATGTGTCTGTGAGATCCAGAAGCACAAGCAGGCAGGTGCCCCCATCATCAGCAACCATAAGGATGTTGTCTACCACTTGGATGGTGGCACTCTCGGTACTGGGCTGTGGGTGAAATCCATAATGATACGAATTTAAAGGATTTCAATGTTATATTTGAGATACCAGTGAAAAATTAAAGGGTCGAGAGTTTTTGTATTTTGTATTTTTTTTTAAGTGAAATTGTTATCCTCACCTTTCAATTTTCACGGAAAAGAGAAGCATTACACATCTATCTATATAAAATGCTTAGGTATGTTTCCATACGCAGCTGATGAAATTTATCAGTATTACGTTACCCTGCGCTTGCTATTTGCTGTCCAAATGGCAAAGTACACACACTTCAACAACACTTCAACAACAGCCATCATTTTGACATATGGATGCAATGTATTAGTGTTAGGTTGCCCTCTGCTGTCCAAATGGCAAAGTGCACCAATTTCAACAACAGCTACCATTTCAACAAACAGAATGAGCATGGTTCTACGTGGTCACCTTCACCTTCCACTATCGCAAGCATTCAGAAATTACTTCTTTCTGTCCCATTTCTCTTCACACAGGGCACAGCAGTTCCAGTGTCAATGAACAGTTAGTTACCGGCTCAACATTTATGTCTCTAAAGAGTGAAAGGCTGTAGGATGAATGCCTCCTCATGAGCTAATACTGAAAGTAGGTGCTCTCGTTATGCTATTATGCAATCTTATGCCAACACAACTCTGCAATGGAACATGGTTGACGATTACACGTCTACAAAGACACATCATGGAGGCCTGTGTGATCAATGGAACGTGCATACTGTTCTTATACTGCGCATACCTCTCATTCCATCTGATACGTTTAGACTTTTTCACTGACCATTAATAAGTCACAGTGACCTACGCCCCCTTCCTGGAAGTGATCATTGGTAATTACGATATTTAAGAAGGGGGACAGTAGTGACCCTTTGAATTACTGACCGATATTGACCTTTTACGATATGCTAGAACGGCGTATGTTATGCCGGGTACAGCTAGTTTGACATACTGGTGCAAGGTCATTCTGGGGATGTTTGTTCATACAACACACAGGGACAGCATCATCTGAATAACTAGTGTGTTCTAAAGATGCTACCGCAGTAACAAACTCTGATAATGTAACTGGTGAAAATTGCCATGGTTGTTGGACAAGTGGGGGCAAGTAGTGAGGTGGTGGAAAGGTGGGGCTTAGGGGACATTTGGGCGTTATAGGAAAGTTTGAACTTTGAAAGGGATTGTGCACGAGCTGTTTGCAATCACATTCCTGTCTGGAGGGTTTGATGTACGTGTGGGGATTGTTGCTGTGTAGGATGCTCAGCCCATTGCCATTCAGCTTGACAGATCATGTAATGTCTAAGATGTGGATGACCTGGATCAAGGTTTAGTGGAGGTTATCTTGAAGGTGTGGAAGCCCATAATCATTTTGTGGCGTAACGCTGGGTGTGCATACACAACAGGGGATAAGGAGGCTTGGGAGGCCATGTAGTTGTTGGAGGGTACCTGGCCTCTTGATGCCTGCAATGGGGACATTTCTGTGGAAGGAAGTAGTGCGGGGGGAGAAGGGGGAAGGGACAGTGCAATATATGGGATCGACAATAAGAAATAAATAGAATAAATAAAAGCAATAAATAAAAGTGCGGCCAGCTGGTGGCAAGGGGAAGGGTAAGTGCATACATCAAGTGTCAAGTGCTGGTAGGGGACTGTAGGGATACAGAAAACAGTTCCCAAGTGCTGGGGTTGCCAGGGAGGCAGTGCAAGTGTGCAACTGGTGGGGGAGGGGACCTGGGACCGGGGTCAGAGAGTGGCCCGGAACCAGTTCAGTTTCAGCCAGGAGTTCAGCAGGGGAGAGAATGAGAGAAGGCAGAAGCAAAGAGGAAGGTTTAGAGGTGCTTCCGGAACCAAAGGTGGTTCTCCTCAAGTTACAGGGAGTCAGGGAGGCTGTTCCAGAGGGAGGGCCCAGCTGAAGAAAGAGATCTACCACCAACTTGTTTCTTGGAGAAGCGACTGACTCTGAGGGAGTTGGAGGTGGATGAGCGAAGAGCTTGAGAAGGAAGATATTTAGGAAGAGAGAGTTGAAGGTATTGAAGCTCTAGGCCCCAGAAGGCCTTGTGGACAATGCAGAGGGTTTCGAACTTAATCCTCACAGGCTGCTGGGAGCCAGTGCAGAAATTTCAGTCCTGGAGAGATACAATCCCTGGGCTTGAGGCCAAAGACAAGTCTCGCAGTCTTGTTTTGGATGAGTTGCAGAGGGCGGAGAGTAGAAGCAGGCAGATTTAGAAAGAGGCTGTTGCAGTTGTCCAGTCCAGAGAGAACCAGAGCTCTGGAGACAGTAAGCTTCTGGGGGAAGGAGAGGAAAGGATGAATACCTCTGAGTGTGACTCTTAGAGACATTAGAGATGTGAGGAGAGAAGGGGAGTGTGGAGTCAAAGATGACCCCAAGGTTTTTGCCTTGCAGGTGGGAGCAGGAAGAGGGCCCAGAGAGGCCGGCCAGAGAGTGACAGGAAAGGAGGGAGTGGGCGTGCTGATGAGGAGAATCTCAGTCTTACTGGCATTAAGGTGGAGATAATTGTCAGTACACCACTCCTGGATAGCAGACAGTCAGAGATGAGAGAAGCAGAAGAGGTGGCTGAAGGTAGCCTGAAAATGAGCTAAGTGTCATCCGCATAGCACTGAAAGTTGGGGCAGAGAACGGCAATGTGGTGGGCAAGAAGTGCCAAGTATTGGTTGAACAGCCAGGGAGAGAGGTTAGACCCCTGGGGAACACCACAAGTAGAGGTAGAGATAGAGATAGAGGAGAGGAAGGACCCAACTTGGACCTGCGAGGGTTGATCAGAGAGGATCAGCCAAGCCAGGGCCTGACCAGTGATACCCAGGTTATCACGGAGACAGTTGAGCAGGATGGCATGGTTGACCATATCGAAGGCAGAAGAGGGATCAAGTAAGATGAAGACACAGGGGGTGATGGAATCAAGGTTGGAGAGCAGGTCTTCACAGCTGTTCAGGAGAGAAGTTTCCGTGCTTCTGGCAGCTCTGAAGCCAGACTGATGGTCATGAAGACAACCAACAGATTCAGTATGAAGATTAAGCTGGGAGATGGCCAGCTTTTCCAGGAGTTTGCCCAGGAAAGGAGTGATGGAGATTGGGTGATAGTTAGCCGGGCAGGACGGGTCGGCAAAGGGTTTTTTTAAGAAGAGGGTGCACAAGGGAGTGCGTCAAGGGGGAAAGGAAGACTCCAGTGGTGAAGGAGTGGTTGCAGAAGTCGGCCAGAGCAGGAGCCAGGGAGTCAATGTGGTCCTTGATGGTTTTGGAGGAACAGGGATGAACCTGTTTTGATGAGACTTTCATAGATCGGACTTGTCTAGAAGCCTCGTCTGGGGAGAACAGGGGAAAGACAGAGAAGGGGGAAGCGAGGTGGCCAAAGTAGGGCCAGAGGAAGCGCACGGAGTAGAGAGAGGGGGGGGGGAGAGAGAGAAGACAGGATGTCCTGAGTTTTAGAGATGAAATGAGAAGCCAGAGCCGTGCAGAGGGCCTGGGAGGGGACAGGAGAGGTAGAGACTGCTAACTTTGTGTTGGCCAAATTTACAAATGTCTTCAGAGAATGTATCCTTTCTCCCAAAAATAAACCCATGTACTGTAACTGTACAAATGCTCCAGTGTTCCATGTGTCCATTGTTAAAATGTGTTCTTCCTCAAACATCTGCATAAACTAATTTGTGTAGCTCCATGTGAAAAAAACCATTGAAGTTTGTTATTTTTTCAAATAATATTTGCCTTCAGATTTGAACAGCACTTAATAGAAGCACCAAAACTTTATGATTAACATCACTTACATTTGCTTTTCACCATTGCTTGACATACTGTGTGTGTAGCATTTGCATGAGGGTTACTGATATAGGCCCCTTTTGTCCTGCACATTCGCACTCTGCCATACAAATGACAAACATTTGGTGGCGGTGAGCCATTTACTTTGCAGCGCCAACATATCAGCTCATCGCCGTCAATTTACGATTAAGAGAAAATGTGCTCCTTGGTGTTTTCTGAATGTGCCAACAGCTGTAAGAGTTGGTATTTGTAGCTCTGCATGTTTCTGAAAAAAGATCCATTATTTGGAACAACAGACCACGTGGCATTGGTTTTTCACATTTTTTAAACCTTAAGAATGCAATGCAGTAATGGAATAGTGGGAAGATAAACCAGTAAGTGGCTAATTTTTGTGTCCCTCAGAGCGCAAATGGAAGTGCTAAAGACAGGCATTACTGTGCTACACCTGTTTTAAGGCCTCCATTCGCACTCTGGATGATTTTCAATGTTTTTGAGGATGAGTCGAAATGGGAGTTATGTTTCCGCCAACTTCAAAAACAACTTGGTTTCATGCCAGCATGAGATTTTCATGCTGGCGTGAAAGCAACGATTTCCCGGAGGAGACTGTTTTCACGTAAATGCAAACGTAAGCGATCCCCCCGGGGAAATTACGTTCATTTAGAAAATGAGCTCCTCATTGTTTTGGTGTTTCTTGTAAAATCTACTCATTGACATGTTTTTTGCATTTTTTTAATATTTGCTCATATCTTGTTAACAATGCTTTGATTCATTGTGTGCTTACTCCTTATGTTAAGTTAATAGTTTGTTATACTGTGCCAAACCCCCACCCTAGTAGTCTCTGATCTCCTAGTATCATCGTCATCATCAAAATGCTTTATTGCACCGTTTGTTCATAAAGATCTTTACAATAAAACAATGAAACAATCAGACATAATGTAACATTAAGATACGTGATCATAATTTCATCAAACATCTGTAACCAGATATTAATGACAATGATATGAAGAAAACTGCAATGTTCTATCTAATTTCAGTCAAGCTCTACAGAATTCACTTAATTCATTTGCAAATTAATGCAATGTTTGGACTAGGAATTGTTCTAATTTTCCAAAATGTCCGTTGAAGAAAGGAACCTTGGCCTTTTGTAAGGAATTTATTGTGTTCTGATAATAAATATCAAAAACCAAACCGACAATATTGAAAGGGAAATCTCTTTAAATAGTGTATCAAAAATATTTCCCTTGTTTCCTTATATGGTGGTCAGAATAAAATCAAGTGCATCCGAGTGATTGTAGATGTGTGGGGTGACATTCACATTCATTTAAAAATGAATTTACACATGGTATTTTTTAATAGTCCAAAATGTCACTCATCGTCTGATTTCCTTTTATCTTTCTCATTTAAAAATGGTTCCAGTGGCAAGTCATAGACCAAGCTTAGATAAGTGGTTATGATAGGGAGTGGGTGGTATTTTCCACAATTCTAAATTTTCTGGTCTGGAATTAACGTGCCGGTAATTCCGTTTACCAGCACTCTTCTGGACTGGCAAATTACAAGTTTGCTGGTGGGGTGGACGGATTCCACCACCAAAGAATGCCGGCATTACCAACATCGGTATTACCAGTGCCGGTAATACCGGCAGTTCCCCCCATGGAGTCCTATAGGACTCTATGGAATGAGAAATTCCCACCCTTCCTGCCAAATGTAATCTGCTGGTATTTCTGACAGAACAAGTGACAGGAACATTATTACCGCTTGGTGGTATCCTGATAGATTTACCCGCGGGATACCACCAAACTTATAATGAGGCCTTATGACTATAAATATGTAGGTGGCTATATCCAGATATTACTCATTGTTCTCACTCATACCAGCCTCACTCTTTTTGTTTTTCCTGCGTGTTCAAGCATGGCGTGCATGTATTCCATGTCATGTTTACTTATGTTGTGCTTACTCATGTTTTGCTTACTCACACGCTTTTCACTCATGTTAAACTAAATGCACTTCTCATTCATGTTACACTCACTTAGCTCGTCTCATTCATGTTATGCTTGCTTGTGGCATGCTTTCTCATACAATGTTGTCTCATGCTGTGCAGACCCGTGTATTATGACTCGCTCTTATGCAGCAAATGATCCCCTGTTTTTATTGATGTTGAAATGATTGCAACAATTCGCTCGTTTTCTAGAAAAGGTTTGTTAACGTGATAGAAGTTTTCAAAATCATGATGCAGTTTCAATAGCAACAAGAACCTTCGAGCTGCTAAAGTCATCATGTCCATTAACACATCTGTGACTACAACAATAATTCAATTAGTGTTCATACAATTTAGAATAATTGGATGGGCTGTTGGAATGAACGGTCAGTGAGCTGGATTAAGATGCTAAGGTTTAATAATACATGTTGAACAATTAGTCATTTTAATCTCTGTTATTATCACCACTTCAGAAATGAATATTCTAATTGATAAAATATGAACCACATACTACTATGAAAACTAAAAACTAATGTTCTCGGATAATTGACCATACAAACATTCCCCGATCAAGGCACCACAAGTAATTCTAAAGCTCTTTTTGTGTAATGTCCTTTTTGTTCTGAAATACAATCCACTGTTTCAAAGACTATTATGGCTCAGTCTGATTATTTCAATTGTTGTGTGGTATCTGAATTCTGACATGGTTTCTTCTCAAGGGTTTGGTGTGGTGCAGAGATGGGTCAAGGTGTATTCCTATGATAGGCAGATTATGCTGTAGGAGTTGTAGAAGGATTCCTTATTCTGTAGGATATCTTTTCTGTCACGTGTTTACAAATGGTGCTGTCCCTTATTCGGGGCCCATGCTAAGTTAACATCACCTTTGTACATGTGGTTATCTGAAATGTAGTTGACTACTTCATGCAGTGAGATGGAATCTGCTGATGAATGAAGTTTGCGAAGTTTGTGCAAGTTTTGAGTGCTAGTAAGATGATTGGAAGAGGATAACTGGAGTGGCAAGAGAGGCACAGGATATATGCAAGACGTGTACTGACTATGAAGGATTGCCATCTGGCAAAGTTGATTTTCATTGGAAGTAAAATGACGTGGGTAATTCTATCTCAGAAAAAGTGGTCTGCTAACCGGACCTCACTTTCATCAAACTCAATGCCAAAAATATAGTGTACACCTGTACCCTGCTCCATCAATATCCAGTGGCACAGGTGCCCTCTTGACAGCTCGGGTGACAGCAAAGTCACTTCCACACAGAGGCTGCATTTAAAACATGCACCTCTGTTCCAAAACCACATAATCATAATGAATTACCATCCTGGTGGCAAGTTAATCTTTAAACATAAGCCACACTTGAGTTCGGGGTATGCTGTCTGTTATTTCATATAATTATTAAAGCCACACCTGATCTTAATTATATGTCTGTGAACACTGTGAGTCAGGCCAGCCATGGGCAGACTGTGTATTACCCCTAGACTATCTCAGCTGCACCCAGCAGGACAATAGCCGAAGGAGACTGCTCTCTGTCTATCCTTTGTGAGATTGGGTAGCACCTCCCTCCAGCAAGACATCCCCTCAGCAGGAACAATCATGTGAAACAGTAATCAAAAAAGGCAAACACACAAAAAGGTCTAGCTTTACACCAGGGTGTTGCATACCAAAGGGCCTTTGACGCTATTGGTCAGGGAAGGGGCTGGGTTGGTGTAGACAGAGGGAGCTCAGCATATTTGGGAAAGGGTTCCACCAGTTTGTTTCTCCCTGTATCTCTTCTTCCTTCCTGTCTCCTTCATTTTCTTTAGCATAAAGCATGTTTGGTATCCCGCAAGAGGGCAATGACCACTTGTCGCAAGGACATGGATTGGGCTCCTTAAATCAGGCTTGATTTTGTCCAATCCCCTTCATATGGTTGCCTATAAAAGAGGGGGATCTCATGCTCCTTCTTTGATTCACTTCAGGACTATCCAGGCCTTAAGGGAGAATTCATTTGGACCTCTTTTGGGAGGGTTTGACCTTTCCAAATCCCAAAGCCATTGAGGTGAAGGAGTGCTTCAAGGCAGATGCATGCTCTGCTCCCTACCCACTCCCAGCGCATATTGGGTGTGGCTACTGCTGAGGACCAGGTCCTGCCACTCTGCACCAACCTCCTTAGGCTGGCAGATCAGAACCGAGAAGGGTCTCTCAGCATCTGGAGCGCCAGTTTAATCAGGATCCCGGTTCCACCTCATCAATCTGGTCAAGCTGAATTCGAATCACGTTCACCGCACTCGAACCAGAGCGAGCCACCAGTGTCACTTTAGGCACTCTACCGAATTTTGAACCACCACTGCTTTGCATCACTCAAACCGGCTCACTGTTGCATCATTCCGAGCAGAACATGTAACCTGTTTGGCTCAAACAACCCGATCACCACTGCAGACAAACTCGTACTGCTGCCTCTTCGAAGCCTGATTTGGATCACCAAGGTAACTGCATCGAACCGATGGGCCTAGACTTGAACCGCTTTGGCATTGCATCACTCGTCGACCCAAATCAGCGTATTATCAACATCTCAAATGGACTCCACAATTGACCTGATTCTGGTGACCCATTCAAACTGCATTACCTGAAGTCTGCACTCGAGCTGCATTGAGTTCCTTCTTCAAAACTACTAGAGGACAGATTGCTGCCTTGGACCAGAGTGACTCACTGCATCTGAACCACCTGGCTCAACTTGCACCACAGTACAGCTCAAAACCTTGTTCAATCCTGTCAAACTGCTGAACATTGGATTAAAGTACTCTGAACTGACCCTGTCCCAATGGCCTCATTGTGTGGTCCTAGAGACTGACTGGGACTCATTACGAGGCTGGCGGTCTGGGAAGTACGGTACCGGTAAGCATGCCGGTACCGTACTTCCCGGACCACCATACTACGGGCTCTGCTCACGGGAACCGATTCACCCGCCAGATTTTTCCTGGCGGGTGTAATGGCACCCACGAGCAGAGCACATCGGAAACACTGGCACATGCAGAGTTGTGCCGGTGCATCCGACACCCCCATCCCCATTCAGCCCTATGGGACAGAATGGGGATGAGGAGGCCCTTGATTCTGGCACCCGAAAATGGGCAAGTACCGGGTCCACCTAACTCGGCATGACCCGGTTCTTGCCCATTCACGGGTGCCAGAAAAAATGCAACCCCGGCAGCAGCAGTGCCATTGTTAACGGCACAGCTACCACCAGCGTTGTAATGAGGCCCCTTTTGAACCTTTATTCTTTTTTAATTCCATGTGGTACTTTATTGCCTTTTCACTCCCTGCTAAATATCCTGAGTACTTGCATCTTTTACATTCTGCATTTCTCTATTTTGTTGGCAGGGGTGGGTTTTTAAATAGTGTTTTTAATAGTTATCCTACCATTGGTGTGTTTAATTAAAGTATATAGAGAAATATGAAACATGAAAGACCATCTAAAATTCAGAAAACTCCTAAAAGCCTGGCTCTTCAACTGAGTACCGAACGAAAACAAATGAACAACACCCACCCTCCATGGAATGTACACACAAATGGCAAGATGGGGGACTAGGCCAGACCATGACGAAGTGCAGGGAAGCAGAAATGGGCGGGAGACCCAAGTGCACAGATTCCCATAGAGGCCTCTACCAGAAATTAAGGAGAGGGATAGGAATGGCTTAAGTTGAACAACAGACAGGGGGCATTAGAATTGAAAGGAAAAGAGTAGCGACCGAACACATAAACCACGGGGCCCAGGGAGCTCAAGGACACCCCGGGAAGAGGCCCTTCACCCTTAAGGTGCCCAGGGAGGCGATGGTGGCTGCACACCAGGATATGCCAGGGGACAAAGCAGTGTAGACATCCATTAGTCTGAACACAGGGGGAGGGTGGAGGAGGTATCACCACTAAATTGCCCGGCTAACAACCCACAACTGTGCACATAATATAGGAGGGAGACCCCCTAGCACACCACAGTGCACGATGCTGGCAGGGCATATGTGCCACAGGTGACCAAAACTGAGGGGGTCATTAAAGTATCACCACTAACCAACTCCACTAAAAAACTCATCCCTCTGCTTGCACTTCTCAAACTCTAAACAAAATACAACCATACCTCTACAGCACAACAAATACACATACTTCACTACACCGCAACAACCAAACAAACCACACATAGCCTCGCAGAACAGCACATTACAACTACTGACCGAAAAATCACACCTACGCTCAGGGAATGGAGTAAACTGAAATGAAGCTGCCCGCAGAACATCACAGCTCTCTTGCGCTTTTATCCCGCTCTATCCCACTAACTTACCTTACCCTCTTGCTTTTCAGTTCCACCAGAGCAGCAGGGGACGACTCAGGTGGTGATAGTGCTTGGTATGAATATCCTTTAACATAACATAAAATATGTACACTTTCATAGTGCCTTGATTGGGCATTCCTTTGATTTTGGACAGTTTTACTTTGCTGTTTTGTTTGCTACTGAAGCACATTCACACTCCTGAGTGTATAGCCTTTCCTCGGCCCACGTTACTGCAAAAGGCACAGGAGGTAGCTCTCTCGGCTGTGCCTGTTTTACCTTTAGGTTTGGGGTCACTGTTGGTTTGTAGAAGTGTGGGGGCTGCCGCCACTGCTCATCCTTATACTCCTGAATAGCAGAAGTCAGTTTGACACCGACTCATCAAGTAATCAGCTCACTTGAGTATCTGACACTCACTTAAGTAGATTGTGTCCAACATGTGCCAGCGGCTCAAATGATGTGTGCATCACATCTGCTGCCTGGCTGCTCAGCCTCTAATACTTTCCATTTCCATTTTGTTATTTAGTGTCACATTCTAAGACTCTGGATGAATTCCCCATCTTACAGTTCTCAGCCATTTGTTCTAATGTTTTGGTCTCGGTCAATTGCATGTATATGGAATCCATCAAGTCTTCTGTAATAAGGAGGCAATTAGTTAATGTATATACATATGTGACTATCTCCAGCAATCTCAAACAGCACAGAAAGCGACTTCAAATAGCTGTGGGTGTCCTCGGGAGTTAAGGGGGTCGGTCAGATGGGAGGAGAGCAGGTGACGAGATAGCCCAGTATAGATATACGGACAGGAGCTGGCGATTCTTCACAGCTCTTCTGAACTTCATTCAGTCAGGTGTCTTACCGTAGATGCAGTGATGGAGAGTTCTATAGGGAAGGGCCTTGATGGGTAGGGCTTGCTCCTTTCAATGTTTCTTTATTTTGTATTCTGCTGTTGTTTTGACAGTGATTTAAAACTATTGCAATCTATCTGTGTTTATCAGTATTTCCCCCTAAAAAAACATGATAATGTATTTTTCCAGTGTATATAAACATCATGTTCTCCATGTTTCAAAAACCTAAGGTAGACGTTCCCCATAAATCCTTCAATCCTTGTTGCTTGTCTTCATACTTGACACGTTGAAGCTCGAAACGGAAATATTTACTGCAGAAGAAAAATATTGCTTTTATTTCACGTATAACTTCTCGTTTGCCCTTTCCTGATTGGCTTGACTTTTCCTCATTAGCTTTAGAAAGCACACAGATCAGCTTCACTCCAATTGTTTTTTTTTCTACAGTTCAGTGAAGCCACAGAAAATAATAACAATTGGAGGCCAACCTTTCCTTCAACTCATGGCGATGTCCATGATCTGTGTGAAGTTAAATGGAGCTTTGCAGAGTATGAGGTGTGCAGTAGAATTATTAGGGGGTTAGGGTGGGTGGGTCTGACACTTGGAGGAGCTTGGCTGGAACTGTTGCATATGAATTGTTGCTGTAGTGAAATTACAGGGCCTGAGGCAATGATAGACAGAGCAGCGTCTTCTTCTCCTACTCAGTCGCCCACAAACGCTGCCTGTTTTTTCAAAAAATGATGGTAAGGCCCATCTGGTCTGGCCCCCGTGCTGGGCAACATCCACCATGGCCCTGTGGGCGCACAGGCCAATCCCGACACACAGTCCAGGCCCACTTTAATTACCCCAGGACACCCTGCACATATGCCTCTAAACCCTGGGGTGGGGGGGTTACTTAAGGCCCTGTCACCTCCAGGCAGCCCTTAACCACGGCTGTTTCTCTTCTCAATCCCCTTTTGTTTTCTTTGAACCATTCTCCAATGGTTCTTTCTAAAATCCTCGTCACTGCCCACCCCATTCATGGGCCAGTCGAGTTCTGTCTCTTTTTTCTTCTTTTACAACATTCCATCCAGCCCCATGTTGGGCTGGATGGATCAGTCCAGGTAGATACAGTATAAAAATGAGACACATAATACACACACTAAATAAAGTATTTTATTTGTGCTCCCTTGAAGGATAAGCAGCCATGCCTAGACAGGCCCAATTTGGGCCGCGGCTACAGAGATCTTTCGGAGGGGCTTGTTTGTGTTGGGGAGGGGCCTGGCATCACCTGAGTGACTGACCCATGCCAAGAAACATGGACCATGGGAGAGGGAACCGGGAATCCACCCCATTCCATCCTTTGTTTTGCACCCGCCCCCCTGAACCACTCTCCCAACTGTCCTCAGAGCCAGTCAGGAGACTTCCTCAAATGGCATAGCCAGAGAGTATAACAACTTAGGTATCATGCCCCAAACAACAGAATGCCTCTAGGTTCTGGACCCTGAGAAAGGGAGGCGAGCCAGTACCCAAATCAGCAACTGTAAGCCAACCCATCTCACCTCTAGGAGATGCTGTGGAACCTGTTGAGGAATTGATCAAACTCCAAGAGGAGTGCCTAAAATAACTGGGCAATCCTCTAAAACCTGTGGCCTTCTGGGAGAGACCTGGAGTGAGACTATTTTGAACCAGAGATATTGGCCCTCATCAGGAGGTTGGAGGTAACCATGCCGCTTTTAGCGGCATGGTTGCTTCCTTACCGCAATCCGGGCCTGGGTCCCTCGAATGAGGATTTACCGGGCCATTGCAACCTTGGCGGACCCGGTAATTTCCCGTCCGAGGAACCCGGACCCGGTCCATCCCCATTCCCATTCGAGCCCCCATAGGGCTCAATGGGAATGGGGATGGAGCTAACAACGGGCCCGTTAATGACGGGCCCGTTGTTAGCTCCCTGGTGTCCTCACGGGACCCGCTATGGACGCCTGGTTTTTCCAGGCGCCCATTGCGGGTCCCGCGAGGCGACCTCGTGGTAGGGCGGAATGGGTTTACTGGCACCGGCACCTTTACCCGTGCTGGTAAACCCATTCCGCGAACCTTATGATGAGGGCCATTAGCTTGTGGGAAAGTGGAGCAAAGTGGTTTCTTAGCTTGCTTCACATCTTGGACACCTCTGTGTATAGTAATTGTCCAGTTGTAGAGATTCTAGAAGTGGCTGATATATTTTTTTAAACATATAGAAGAATGTAATCTTGCGAATGTTGCACAGCCACAGTTGAATGTGTTTGCAAATCTCTCGTCTTCCACATGGATGCATAATTTTATATGCTCAAATGGTCAATTTTATAATTAGTGCAAAATTTTCTGAGCACATTACAATTTGTGAACAAGAACAATATTGTTTTGATATGTGCAATGATACAAGCTGTTTACCTAAGGACCCTACAAGAAAGCCTCTGTTTTTTTGTGTTTTTACTGTTTGATTAGTGTTTGCCTAACTTTCAGGTCATCTTTTACCTTGTGCAAGAGACAGCCATCTTTTTGCTATACATAGTCCACCATATTATCAGTTGGACTGCAGCTGTTTCCTTCCCACCTCTCATTGAGTAAGGAGTGTGCACCCTTACAGGGTTCTGAAGCAGATGCTTGAATGGACTGAAACCCCTTTCCTTTATAAACAGCTGACTTTAGGCAAACTACGCCCATAATAACAGGAGGTCACACCTTTTCCTCAGGAGCTTTTCTAAAGTACCCATGCTCATTTTCAACATCTTGTTCAAACTCTCAATTAGACCATTGGTTGGTGGTGGTGGTTAGTGGAGTACTTTAATGTGACACTACATCACATCCATCTAGCCTTCATTGCAATCACCGTCTGGAATGACCTTTTTTTAATATACCAATGAGAAGTGTGTTAAAATGATCGAACCGGGCAATGTTTGCAGTTAAGAGCTTGTTTATTCAAGTTTAGCTCAAGTGACAGCAGGCACCACCTCTGAAGGCAGGACCCAACTGAACACCTCAGAACTTCATAGAAAAACACTCCAAATCATAACACTCTAAGAATACTCATGACTCGCATGGAACAATGAATAAGAAACATGAACAGAACATTGTGAATGGTCAATTCCACACTCAGAACTATATATCCTTGTTAGTACTTGTTCACTCCGTGTTTACCTAATAACAATTAGTGTATGTAAACACAACACACCTTCCCCCTTTCAATAACCTGGTTTACTCTAGTACATAATCTCTCAACCAAAGAGGTTTACCTCTTCTTCTTTCTGTGCTGGTACTAGTATTTGTATCCTGTTGACCACTCTTATTAACTTCTCCAGATTCATGCACCAACTCATTGTCATTTTCATTATCATCCCCATCACTATTTTCTCCATCCTCCGCTGCTTGACCATTGTTATTACATTTCACTAATTTGGACATGGACCAGCACTCTCCACCTTCCATTATGACCACATTCCCTCTTACTACCGCTATTTTCTTAGGCCCAATAAATTTGCTCTCAATACATTTAGGGGACACCCTGGGATTTTTTACATACACCATTTCACCTTCTCTCCATACCAAACTCTTGGATTTCTTTTCTGTGTCAAATCTTTCTTTGTATGCATTTTGGGCTTCTTTGATAAGTGTAACAATTTTATTTCTATCAATATTTACACTCTTGGCCAAGTCAAGCCACCCTGGACAGAGTTTTGTAGCCGGCTGCCTGCCCTTGAGAGACATAAATGGTGAGACCCTAGTAACAATGTGGGGCGTCGTGCAGTAATTCCAAACCATTTCCCTTAACACTTTCTGCCATTCCAGACCTGCCGCCATGGCCAACTGCAATCCTCCCTTTACAAATCTGTTAGCCCTCTCTACCAGCCCATTAGCCCTGGGTTGATAGAGTGCGGTTCTGTAATGCCTTATGCCAAACTTTTTGAAAAATTCCACCATTTTGTCAGAACAAAATTGGACGCCATTATCTGAAATTAATTCCGTGGGAAAGCCTTCCCTGTAAAATGTTTCTTCAAAAAATGATATCATTTGGGCCGTGGTTGCCTCACCAATTGCCTTCCACACTATCCACTTTGAGTGATAGTCTACTAACACAATCAAATATTTGAGGTTCTCTCCTAAATTCTGTATTGGACCCATCAGGTCCACAGCCACCTTTTTCCAGGGTTCACCCGGAACACTAACGGGTCTAATGGGTGCTTCCCTCACCACCTTACTTTTATCACTCCTCTCACACTCTCTGCAGTTTTTCACACACTTCTCTATTTCACTGTCAACTGCCGGCCACCAATAAAATTCTCTGATATATCTTTTGGTTCCTCCCATCCCTAAATGACCTTGGTGAGCTATACTCACTAGCTTGGGTCTGACATTGCTAGGTGGAATAACTTTGGTACCCTTCCTGAGCTTTATGCCGTCTTCCGATAAATGAAGCTCATCTTTTATGCAATAGAAACATTCAAATTTTTTTTCTAGCTCGTTTTTGTGGGGCCACCCTGCCCTGGTCCACACCTTGACTTGATTTAATATGGAATCCTCACTATCAGCAATCTCCCACTCATCTTTGCTTATGGCATTGTATTCAACCTCAGCAATACTCACACCCTGCTCTAACATCGCTTCCTCTGAATCCTTTCCCTCCACCGGTAACCTAGACAAACAGTCTGCTACTACATTGTCTCTACCAGCTATATACACCATCTTGAAGTCATAGGCTAGGAGTTCAATCATCCATCTAGAAATTCTGGGTGATCCTTTTGCCCACTCCACACTGCCTAGAAGTTGGACTAAGGGTTTGTGATCAGTTTTTATCGTGAAAGTCTGACCCCATAAATAAAATTTGAAATGTGCTACAACCCACGAGACCGCCAATGCCTCCCTCTCAATCACAGATTAGTTTCCTTCCGCTCCCTTCAACGGCCTTGAGGCAAACGCAATTATATGTTCAGTCTTACCAGAGTCCACTTGAGACAACGCTGCGCCTAGCCCCATATTGCTTGCATCAACCGATAACACAGTTTTCCTTCCCGACACAAAACCTCCCAAGGAGGGTGCTTGTACTATGCACTCTTTTATTTTCCTGAAGGCTTCCTGGCATTCACCCGACCACTCAAACTTAACATTCTTTCTCAACAACTCTCTTAACGGAGTGGATATGGTGTCAAAACCATTTACAAATTTGTGATAGTACTCCGCCAGCCCCATGAATGAACGTAACTGATCTTTATCACGTGGCTGGGGAGCACTGCTGATGCTATCAATGAGAGACTTTTTTGGAGCAATACCATCGCCAGAAATTCTATGACCTAAATAATCTACTTCTCTAACACCAATCTTGCATTTTTTTCTTTGCACAGTTAAACCAGATTCTTTAAGTCTCACTAAGACAGCCCTCAAAACCTCATTATGTTCCTCTTCATTTTCAGCAAACACTAGTATGTCATCTTGAAACACTGTTACTTTTCTTAGCCCTCTAAGCACCTCCTCCATTACGCTTTGAAAGACAGAGGCAGCAGAAGCTAAACCGAAAGGCATGCGATTGTATTTGAACACTCCCTCGGGAGTGATGAACGCTGTGAGATGCCGGCAATCTTTGGACAACGGAACCTGATGATATGCCGCTGACAAGTCAATGATGGAAAATACTTTCGGTTCCCCCAGGGTGGAAAGAGTCTCCGATATGTTAGGAAGCGGATGTCTCTCTACAACTATGTTCGATTTAGGCTGCGTAAATCCACACATAGTCTCAGATTTCCATTTGCCTTGGCTACTAGTACAACCGGCGATAACCATTCTGTTGCTGTTATAGGCTCAATTACTCCTTTGTCCACCAAGTCATTCAATTCGACACGAAGCTTACTTCTCATCTTCAATGGCACTTGTCTAACCTTGTGTATCACCGGTTGCGCATTATTATTTAATTTGATGTGGTGTTCAAAACTTCTAAGTTTCCCTAATTTCTCGGAAAACACTTCCGGGAGCTCTTTGGTCCAGATGTCATCCTCCACTTCAGCAATGGATATAGGCTGAGGAGCATTCGCCCGTATTCTTACCCCCAAGTTCTTTTGTTCTTCCCATCCTAATAAAGAGGCTCCCTTGTTTGCTACCAGAATGTTGGCCTGGCATTCTTTCCTTTGTAACTGACAGATGCAGCAAATTCCCCCAAGATTTCTATTGTAGATTCTCCATATCCACAGGCTCTAACATCTGTGGGTTTAATTGCCGCTTCGCCCTTCTTCAATATTTTTACTAAAGTGTCCCTTGATATTATGGTCCAAGGAGAACAAGTGTCCACTTTCATGACTAAACTGCGCCCATCAATCAGAAAAGTGTCTGCCGGTCCTTTCGCCTCGCCTGAGATAGCTGAAATTTCAAAAACAAACTTGGCACTTGGTTCCTGGTTGGCTGACACTTCTTGAATGTTGTAATCTCTCCTGACCGACTCCTCAATGCTGGCTCTGTTCTCTACTCTGGACTCGATGAAATTTATGGATGTAGCTTTGCATACATTTGCAAAGTGTCCTCTATTCCTGCACTTAAAGCATTCGCCAAATTTGGCAGGGCACGACGGAAAGTTTGCACCATGTCTGGGGTTGCCACATCTGGTACATGCATTTCTCGCGGTCCAATTTCCTTTCTTTCCGCTGGGGATGTTTGATCTTTTCTTCTGGTCTATTGCACAGACTGACATGGTGGTCGTATTTTGTTTGTCACTCTTTAGTTCCTTAACATATAATGATGTCTGTTCAATGCTCCTGGCTAATTCAAGCGCCTCATCGAGTTTCATGTCCTTGGCCAGTAGCTTCTCTTGGATTCTTGCGTTATTAGTACACCTGAGTAACTGATCCCTGATTAGGGAATCAGTCAGATTCTCAAATTCACATGAGTAGCTTAATGACCTTAAACAGGCTACATATGATTCCACCGACTCTGACTGTTCCTGTACTCGCTGGAAGAATTTATGTCTTTCAAAACTGACATTCTTTCTGGGCTCAAAATGGTCCTGTAGTTTTTTGAGAGCTAATGCATATTCATCGGCATCACCCGCCTCTGGCATATGGTCTCCCGTCAGCCCATCAAAGATCCTGCGTCCTTCTGTGCCCAAATTGTGAACCAACAGAGCCTTTTTGCGAGCTGAAGAAAATCTGTCACCGCCCATTGCCACTAAATAGTTCTCAAATGTGTCCTTCCACTTGTCCCACCTGAGAAGTGGGCGGCCAGGTTCATGGAGAAACGAAATAGGTGGAGGAATTGATGCTGCCATGGTGATGTAGGGGCTGTGAAGCAGTAAGTCTTTGATTAATTGACGCAATTAACCCAATAGATAAATTTGTTCACTGCATGAACTTTTCCTTTGATGTACAGGCTCCTTTGTTCACTATATGAACACTTCCTTTTTTCTTTCATATGCGTACTAGAACAATTGTCATTGTGGTGTTCTTCCCCTTTTTTTTTTCTTTGAGAAATTAGCTGGCGGTGGATTGACGTCACAATGGAGACCGGGGCTCTTGAATGTGGAGCCTTCGTTGCTGGGCAACTAGTGTCACAATGGAGACCGGGGCTCGAGTTGACACTCCCCCCACAGCGTGTATTGTAGCGCGTGTCTGCACGCGCCAGGACCAGCTGAGAGCCGCGTGCGCTGGCACGTAGGCGGCGGGGGCGGGGCTATCGCGCAGCAGCTGCGAGCGTTTAGATCGCAGCTCGCGAGCCCGCTCTGCTGCCTGTCCTCGCGCAGCTCCCTCGCGGCTCCCCCGCGGCTCTCCCCCGATCCTGACACTTGCCTGAATGGGTTTCCTCCCTCTGTCAGCTGTGTGCGGCTCCCTCGCGGCTCTCTTCTCCAAAACGAAGACGGCTTTGGTCCCAAAATAAGAGCAGGCTTAGTTTCCTCCTTCTTTTCTTCTCCGCCCTCGATCCGCCTCGCCTGCTGTCGCTGGTACGGCGGGGTGCGGCGGAGAAGACACGGTGTAGGCAGCCCGGAATCACGGAGACAGATCAGCTGTATCCGGCGTCAGGGTCCTTGGTACAATCCTCGTCGCCAATGTTAAAATGATCGAACCGGGCAATGTTTGCAGTTAAGAGCTTGTTTATTCAAGTTTAGCTCAAGCGACAGCAGGCACCACCTCTGAAGGCAGGACCCAACTGAACACCTCAGAACTTCATAGAAAAACACTCCAAATCATAACACTCTAAGAATACTCATGACTCGCATGGAACAATGAATAAGAAACATGAACAGAACATTGTGAATGGTCAATTCCACACTCAGAACTATATATCCTTGTTAGTACTTGTTCACTCCGTGTTTACCTAATAACAATTAGTGTATGTAAACACAACAAAGTGCTATGTTCCTTTTCTTGAATATACCAGACAGTGGAGATTCAATACTCGTTTGCTGTTTGACGAGGATTGGCGCTGATATCTCACTTTTCCTAGCTGAAAATGTTGACTCAGTTAATAAATTGTTTATTGTCTGGGATACGATGAAAGCATATCTGCGTGGTAAGATAATAAGTTATGCCTCATATAAAAAAAGGAAAGCTGAGGAGGATTCTAAGCGTTATATGGTAAGTGCAAAACGATCGTTGGACAGTATAATTCACAGTAAGGCAGAAAGAGACTTATTTTACACCAAACAAACGTTCTGGGAACACAGAGATAAATCTGGGGTTCTGCTGTACTAACAAATTGAGGGGAAGAGAACGGGGGAAGCAGGTGCTGTCCATATTGGAAGTTGATGGGTGTATTTGCGGGAAAACCAAAGAAATTTGTTGTGCTTTCCAGAAATGTTATGCATTATTATATTGTGAAACTGGGTATATAAGTGATGATGATGTATCGGAATACCTTGCTCAAAAAACCTACCCCTAAGTTAAATGATGATGACAGACTTTGTCTGGAGGGGGAAATCACAATGCTGGAAATTGTGGACACCGTGTGGCTATTATCCCCTGGTAAATATCCGGCTCCAGGTGGGTTTCCAATTGAGTTTAATGCAATGTTTAGCTCTCTGCGTACATCGTTCCTGGTTAGACTTTTTAAAGAGATCATTGAGTCTGAGCGAGTGGCTGATTCCATGAAAACTGCGGTAATCTCAGTGATCCATAAGCCAGGCAAGAACCGCTCATTTTGCAGTAACTATAGACCCATATCTTTATTGAACACAGATGTTAAACTCTTGGCCAAAATATATGCAGTAAGAATTAACCCTTTACTTCTGAAATTGTTTCACCGAAATCAAACAGGCTTCATTGTTGGTAGAAATAGTTGCAAAAACCTAAGGGAACTACTGGACGTTATACAGGCCAGCTCAATGGATCCCTGGGCTGCAATTAGCATCAATACTGAAAAGACGTTCGACAGGGTCAGTTGGGTGTTCCTTTGTCAAGTATTAACACGTGTGAACTGTGATCCCCGTTTTTGAAGCTATTTCATGCCCTCTATAATGACACAGAGGCTAGAGTATTGGTGAACGGTTGTTTATCGGATTGTTTTTCAATAGATCAGGGTACAAGGCAGGGTTGTCCCCCTATCCCCTTTATTATTTGCTCTCTTTATAGAGCCCTTGGTTATTGCTATTAGGGAAAATGTTTGCATAAAAGGTATCTTGGTAGGTAACTGCTCCTCTAAAGTCCTTCTTTACGCAGACAACCTTCTAGTTTTGCTTTCTGACCCTGAGACCTCATACAAAGGAATTAATTTTGACTATGAACAAATTTGGACAAGTGTCTGATTATAAAATACATGTATCTAAAACGTTTATCTTCCTGATTTCAGTCTCATGTTACAGAGGTCTATTTGGAATTGAGCGGAATGGATGGGCTGAGAATGATTTCCAATATCTGGGAATACATATTTCTAGGCAAGTAATTAGATTATTAGCTTCTAATATTCATATCAAACCCCGCAGAGATAGAAGTGCGATGTTTGAAGAGGAAAAGATTGAACCTAATGTTGTGGGGAAAGATTAATGTAATAAAGATTACCTTACTTCCAATACTGCTTTATGTTGTTAGTCTGATTCCTCTTGCTCTGATGGGAGATTTGCTTTGTGAAATTAATAGAGCTTTACAAAACGTTCTATGGGGTCAGGGGGCTAGATCCAAGGTTCCAATGGATATACTTATGAAACCAATATGTTTGGGGGGCTTTGGTTTTCCTAATATAATCTCATATCACAGAGCCTTCACCTTGCACACTCTACATTTTGGATGCAGCAAATTGCCCAAACTGGGTTAACATAGAGAAGCGCACAGTTCATCCAGTCCCTTTGGATTGCCTTCTTAGCATGGAAAAAAGGCAGCTGTAGACAAATCCACACCATTTGTTAAACATCCTAAAAGAAATACTGTGAAAGCTTAGGGGTTAAATATTTGCTGAGTACGGACTCCTCCAATTGGAGAAACTCTGCAATACGATTAAATAATCATACCCTCTCCTGGTCCTCTTGGCAGTCTGCAGGCATCTGGAAATTCATAATGGAGTTTCTATGCTTACATTTGAGTTCCTTAGGTTTAAATATAAGTTGCGTATGTCAGAAGAACGTCGATACTGTGTCCTTTATGAAGTTTTTGGGAATTTAATTGCACCTTTAATTGCCTCATTGCCTAGTGCTCCACATATTTTGGACTTATCCAAAGTACGCCTCTTTCGGCTTCTTCTCTGTATAAACTTCTTGCGCCAGTGGATGCTAATGTTCCTTCTAAGCAGGGTAGAGCTACCTGGATCTTGGAATTGGGTTTGGAGTTATTAGAGGGAGATTGGAATTGTATCTGTGCAGTACCCTACAGGTACAAAGTTGACTTGGATCTGAGATATACCCAACAACGGATTGTGCTTTTTATTTATTGCACACCTTTGAAAATGAAACATTGTAAGCTTGTGCAAGATGATATAAGGTGGAATTGTAAGTCAGTTGTTGGTACTGGTCTGCATATGTTCTGGTCCTGTGCCAAAATTACTAGTTTTTGGAGTGACGTCCTACAGCGTATGGAACATGTCTTATGCTTATCACTCCCTCATACCCAATTGCTATGTGTGTTGGGTTTGTTTGTGGTAGGTATTCGATTATCTGTTGGCCAGCTCTTTTGGGCTTATAGAGCACTTTGATAGCTAAGAAGCAGATCTTGAAGTGCTGGAAGAGTGAGGTTAAGCATTCTATTGAGGGCTGGTTGCAGGACCTAGCCGTTCTATCAGGTAGAGAAAAAGTGACATACCAGGGATTGAAAAAAGCCAATAAATATTCAGCTATATGGACTATCTTTAATGACCTGTATGCTTGAAATATTCCCTTTCATTGTTAGATTCTTTTTTTTCTCTTCCTTTTTCTTTCTCTTCCCTTTTTTCTTTTTCCTTTATTTTCTCTTGCCTTTTCTGCTCCTTATTTTCTTCTTCTTGCTCCGATTTGATTTTCCTTTTTCTGCGTATTACTCTATTTATAAGAAAATGTGTAAATATAATGTTATGATATCTAAATTATGTTTACTTGTTTGAAAATGTTGCTGTTCCCATCCTTTTCTTGTTTAAAAATCTCAATAAAGTAATAGAAAAATTATAAAAAACAATTTGGAGCATATCTACGTCATCGATATGTGAATGTTGTAATGGTCCAGTAGGAAGGGGTATTGCTCCTCTCACTATTTGCAAAGTGTGCACAGCCCTGAATTGTTGGTATGTCAGACAGTTTACAATGAAATTCGTGGCATGTTCGGTCAAGTTTGGGACTAACCAGTCCTATGAAATCAACACTGCAAGCCACTCTCTTGATGTATGTGCTGCATGCTGCAATTGATCTTGTGCTACTTTGAGCAGCCCTAGGGGCATAACCGGTTTCCCAGTGCTGTCCTGCTGCCACATTGCATCTGTGGGGGACACTGCGTCTTCCCTTTGTTTCTACATCTCTGGCTCGTCTGATGGTGCTCTTCCCTGCAATTCAGTAATGTGTGCTATGGTTAGTGTATTAAAATGCTCCTTCATTACCATGTTGCATGCACATGTCTATTTGTTTGCTGCAGTCACAATATCAGACATTTCAGAGACATATGCTGCTCTTTTTGCTTTAAGTTCGGCAGCCTCATTGCCGTGAGAAATCAAGTCTGCACTTCTGGTGTACATTGTGCACTTCACCACGGCAATGGCCGATGGGAGTTGGAGTGCATCTATCAGCCTGTCCAATACAGTGCATTCTGAATTGGCATGCTGTCTATGCATAGGAAGCCGCTCCTCTTCCAGTGTGACAGTACCACATGTACTGTTGACATCACTTAGGCAGTGTCGGAATACACTGTTACTGCCTAATCTTCATCCTCTTTGAGTGCCAAAATTAGTGCTACCAATTCTGAAGCTTGTGCTGAGAAATGCGATGGCAATCTCACAATTATCACTGTCTCTCAAAGCCGTCATTCAGTTCTGATTTCTGTACTGCTGTCCCAGTGTACCTTTCGCCCGTATCCTTGTCTATTCAAGATGACCCATCAATGAAAAGAATTGTCCCCCTTCCTATGGCATTTTCTCTAACATGTGGTATCTTGTCATAATATTCAGTGTACTTCGTGCAATCATGCAAGTTGTCTCCTTCTTTTGCTGGTTCTGCTATGAATCTGGCTGGGTTCACTATTCTGCATCTAACAATTTTGATCAATGGGTTTGATATAATCACCTCATAGCCAGAGGCTCTCTGTGTGGTCAATGTGCATTTGGGCTTTTTCAGGATAGTAAATAGGGCATGCTCAATTTATAATGTTACTGCGCAGCCCATCGCTATGTGCTGTCTGATTTCTTGATTGTTAAGGCTGCTGTCACCAACAATTGTTCACATGGGTAATGGCCTCTCATTACTGGATCTAGGATCCCAATTTAAAATGCTAGTGACTTGTGCACCATGGTAGTTTTTGTGTGAGGGCAACTGTAATCAATACTCTGTTTGAATGAGAAAATAGAAAGAATTCTTCATTATAATCAGGGTTCCCTAACATGGGTGCTGTACTGATTGCAAGCTTCAGTTCGTCAAAGACATCTATAAACTCGCCTGTCCAGGCAATGTCATTGTTTTCCTTCTGTGCCTCTTTCAGTCATTTTAAAAGTGGCCTTACATGCGTGCTGTAGTCAAAGACACATGCCCTATAATAAATACAGAGGCATATGACTTGTATGCATTGTAATTATTATACGGCATGGGTCCTTGACTACAACACGCATGTAAGGCCACTTTTAAAATGACTGAAAGAGGCATAAAAGGGTTATGACTTGCTGTAACTCTTTCACTGTGTCTGGCCTGGGTTTTTTCATGATTGCTTCCGCTCTTTCAGGTGTGGCTTTCCTCCCTTCCTGTGATAATAGCTGAGCTATGTATGGGACTTCTTCCTGGAAATATTGAATTTTCCCTTTGTCAACCGTGTACCCTTTCTCTGCCAGTCCCGTCATCAACATTATTGAGTCCCTCCTGCACTCTTTTTCTATCTCACTACACACCAAAATGTCATCTACATATGTATCACCGTACTGTCAACGTGTACGTCTCCTAGGTCTATTTTCAACACTCGGCTGAAGACCAATGGTGACTCGCAATATCCCTGGGGTAAATAAGTATGTTTTAATTTAATCCCACAATAGGTAAACAAAGTCAAATCCTGCGACTCTTCATGGAGTGGGATCGAAATGAATGTCTTTTTTAAGTAAATCATTGTAAAATGTTTAGCCTTAGATGGTATATTACACAATATTGTTGCTGGGTTCGTAAACCGATAGTACCTCGGCCAAAACAATATTGTTCATGGGGCATAAATCCTGAATAAATCTTCAGGACTCCCCTGTCGCTTTTTTCACTGGGTACACAGCTGAGTTACATGTGGATTCTGATGGCACCAATGTCCCTTATCTCATCAGGGCAACAATGATGTCATAAATGCCTTCATATGCTTCTTTTGACTTAGGGTATTGTCTCACTTGTGGTACAATTGCTCCTCGCTTCAATTTAATTTTGACTGCCCCTACACCTTTTAATAGGTCAATGTCATATGGACTGCTTGTCCTCAATGTGCTTGGTACTTGTGCCAAACCTTCCTGCAGAAAAGATGGTACCTTATTTCCAGTGACATTCTGTGAGGTAGTTCTCTGTTTTCAATCTTTAGCTGATATGTAAGACCTTTATCAAACATCACTTCATCATCTGTAAACAAGTCTTCATCTGTTAGGTTAGTCAGTCTGTAGCCTTCATCAAGAGCTATCACTGTTCTCCAGTTAATTCCTTCCTCATCAATTACATTCTGGTCTGAACAACAATTCTGTAGATAATCATAATAGCCTATCCTGTATTCTTGGAAGCCATGCTAATAATATGTGTACCCATAAAGGAATACTTCTGGGTCTAATGGCACACCCCTTTGTACTTTCTGACCATAGAATGCTGTTATGAATTTTAGTGCATTTACATAATGAATCTTTGGGTTGGAACATGTTATCTATACCTGATCAGTAAACATATTGGGCCTCATTACGACCCTGGCGGTAAGTTACCGCCAGGGCCGTGACTTTACCGCCATGGTGCTAACTACGTTAACGCCATGGCGGTAAGGGGATTTACCGCCCCATTCCGACCTTGGCGGGGCGGTAAATCCCCAATCCCCATTTACCCTTCCCCATTCCCATTTTTGCCCCATAGGGCATAATGGGAGTGGGGAAGGCGTTAATTACGCCACCGTAAATTACGGTGGCGTAATTAACACCAAGTTCCCTTACCGCCATGGTTTTTTACACCCGCTAAAAGCAGGTGTAAAAACCGCCATGGCGGAAAGGGAACTCGTAATTGGCGGTAAGGGGTCGGCGCAGCTAACGCTGGCGCTAACCCCTTACCGCCAGGGTCGTAATGAGGCCCATTGTCATGTTTAACTTGCTCATCAAATCTCTCCCTAATATGTTGACTAGTGTTTTACTGGAGTACAATAAAGGCATGGAAATGTCATGCTCCCCAATAGTGATAGGTATAGAGTCTGTAAAAGGAACTGTAGTTGTTGCCCCAGAATATCCTTGTGCATTCATGGCGGTGACTGATATTAGGAATTTCCATTCTCTAAAACAGGATCGAGTCGCCTCTGTATCTACAAGGAAGGAAAGTGTTTTGTCTCCTATGGTCACTCCGACTCTCGGTTCCTCTTGTTGGTTGAGTGTAACTGATAGGATGGAACACATCAAGTTTTTCTGTGGGCTGGCATATTTCAGTTATAAGTCCAGTCCTGTGCCGGTGAAAGGGGTACCTCCCAATACCCTCACAGCCCTTATCCTAGGTGTGGATGTCTGTGGCAATATGTTTGTGTTCCATGGTGCCACTGCATTCTGTTGTGCTGGTGCTTGCATCTGCATCAGTACCTGCTGTGTCTGCATTGGGGCTTGCTGTGCTTGCATTGGTGCTTGGTACATTTGGGTTGCCATTCCTGGTTGTGTGTTGCATTTGTGGCGCTTGTGTCTGATAATGCATGTGATCTTGGGCATAATATTTAGATGGTTCTGCGCTATATGGTGGGGAATATTTGTACCCTCTACTTGGATCGGCTGCTGGCCAATTCTGTTGCATCCATCCTCTGCTTCTAGATATGCGTGAAAAGTGTCCCATTTTTTGCCACATGTCCAACATTGTGAATCTGTCCTACAAATTTAGGTTGCCCTCCATTAAATCCTGGAGCCAAACCCTCTGCCTCCCCATTGCCCTGATAGAAAATAGGTATACTCTCCCCTTCCTGAAAAAATCCTTTTAGCTGTTGGTTGTACCTCCTGTGATCCTTTTGCAATAAACCCTTCTCCTCTACTGGTCTATACTACCCATCCACTAAAAACCTTTAAAAAAAATCTGAACTGACCTTGCTTCCTCCATCTTCCTGTCTTCAACTTTCTTTTTGTCTTTCTCTTGTTTTAGCCAACAATGGTGAACAATTGTCAGTTGAATCTCTGCTCATGGCTTTGCTTCCATTCCCACAATCTATTTCAATTGCCTTTGCATTGCCTCGGGCAGCCCCTGGCATTATATATGATAACAAATAGTTATGTTTTTGTCCCACGGTTCTCTCATTTCTAACCATCATTTTTCCTGAATCTCTTCAATATAACAAGTCAGATCTTCATCATCACACATTTTATGAATCATAATTGTGCTCATGTCTGACGAATCTGGGTACCCTAAGTGCTCTCCATATGTCAGCTCAGCAATTACTAAAAGGTGCTCTATTATGATTATTGTTCTGTGCTGTCACTCCAGGATAGCCTTCCCATTTCCTAATGCCATCTGCCCGCTCTCTTTATATAGCAGCAAGCAGGCTTTTTATGTCACCCAATGCTAAAGTAATTCCCTCTGTCATTCTTTCTCATTCATAATTCCATTTACCCGCCACGGTAGTCAATGATGGCAGCTTGAAAACTAAATTATTTTGGTCCATTTGTGGCCACGGAACATATTGCGGCAGTGCTCCCCCTTCTCTAATGAAGGTAATTCTGTAAATTCTGCTCCTTGTCCGAGTGTAGCTGCACCTTTTTTCTTGGTCACCGCATCTGTAATGCTAATTTTCTTTCGTCCCAGTAAATTTCTCAACCTATTCACGTAAGGGTTCTCTCTTCTAAACTACTTGATCGCATTTCTGGGTGTCTGGGATATTCAATGGGTTCTGGCCTTCTCCTTTCTGGTTCCTCCAAATCTAGCTACGCTGTCCCTTTCCCTATCCTCATGCTTGTAGAAGAGGCTCATGCAGGATTCTCCTCTTCATCCTCCTCTCTCTCCTCATCTATAAACATTGTGTCATCATTCTCATCTCCTTGATCATCTTTCCTATCATCAAAATCTAGACTTCTAAGGGGCCTCTTTATATATGTTCCACTCATCACCTCCTCCAATACATTACTTTCCCCATCTTGTGGAGTCTCTCTTCTGTTCCCCTTATACTACTTACACCATCTCTCCTACTTCTGTACAAATTGCCAATCCTCCTTTGTATGGCCTCTTCCTCTACTTTATCTGGAAGAGTATGCATTAAGTATCTCATCCACTTTCTTGAGGCATCCTTCTAGACTTCTTTCTCTTTCTCTCAATTCTTGTCTCCTGCCCCTCTCTCTGTCTGGGAGTGTACGTCCCCTGATAATCACAGGATTACCATGAAAAGTATTAATTAAAAAAAGCGAATGGAGAAATTACCTTATTATTTTGACTGAAAAACAAACACTAAATTTAGCTTTTTCTACTTCTTAAAAACAAAAGTGGGTAGACTTCCTGTACCACCTTTATGTAACGCTCACCTGATTCTCGCAGAGGCGCCGGTCTTGACTGGGCGACTACCGTATCTTCAAAGGTGATGTGTAGCACCCGGTTGGCTCTTTGGGCTGGACCTCTGTGCACTGTATGCCTGACGTGTAGAGTAAGATGTCTGCAGATAGAAAATATGGGGTTAATGAACTGGGGTTATTGGGGTGTCCCTATCTCTTTCCTCTTCTCCTCTCCTGTAGACCCCCAAAGGTTAACGCTCTCACCTTAGGTAAGTGAATGCCGAGCTCTCCATCTGCCTCGGGGCAGGGTGCTGTAACCAGTTTCTTCACTGGATAGGTAGCGCAGGCCTCTTGACTTCAGAGGACTGCTGTCCGTCGTTTACTGCACGAACGGTAAGTTTCGAGTCATTCAAATGTCTTTAAAGTCTTTAGTAATGATGTCTCTTGTTTTGCAGGGTTCCGGCGATGGCGGATGACGGGCTGAAGTGAGTTGAAGATGGAGCCCGTGTGATGAATAGAAGCGCCTGGAAGCACGTAAGTAAGCGCTTGTTGCCTGCTTCACTATGCGCTCTAACTGTCTTTTTATTTTGCAGGTACGAGTTCGGAGCGGCTGCAGGGTGCCGGAATACCCAATGGATTAGATGTGGAAAGGAGTAATGGCACGTGAGTATTAAAGTTCCCCAATGTCTTTAAACGCACCTTGTTTTGTCTTTCAGATGCGGGATGCAGCGCCGAAGGCCTCCGGAGCGTGCGAAGAGTTGGTAAACTTTTGTCTTTCAGATGCCGGAATGCTAACCTGTTCTTTCTTGTCTTTATAGGTGTTGCTGAAGACTGGATTCAGGATGGTAAGCCTTTGCCTTTCAGATGCCGGAATGCTAACCTGTTCTTTCTTGTCTTTATAGGTGTTGCTGAAGACTGGATTCAGGATGGTAAGCCTTTGCCTTTCAGATGCCGGAATGCTAACCTGTTCTTTCTTGTCTTTATAGGTGTTGCTGAAGACTGGATTCAGGATGGTAAGCCTTTTTCCTTAGGCCCAGGACCGGATGCAGAAGACACGATGAGCGTTCTGCTGCAGAGGTTGCAGAATAACGCAAAGCAAGATTCATCCACCGGGTGTGGTTTAAATAGCCTCCTGTAGTGCTTAGGTGTCTCCTTCCACAGCCACGCCTAAGTAAGAAAAGAGTTACTGGTAAGAAAAGAGTTCCTGCCTTCCAGAAGAGTTCCAGTGTTCTGAATCTAGGGAGTGGCTCCAGCCCCACCCAACAGGAAAAGTAGTTCCAAACAGAAGAGGATCAGAGGCTCAACTGGCAGGCAAGTAAGCAGCATGGTCTGCTGAAGGTAAGTCCACCCAAGCATTATGAGCCCGGCGCTTCCAGCGCTGGGACTGGGCATATTTATGAGCCTGGTGCCACTGGCGCCAGGACTGGGTCCAAAAGGTCCCAATTGGGACTGGTTGGCACTCGGAACCTGGGTTATGGACCTGCTTCCAAGGGAGTTGGGAAAACCCTGACCTTTTGGAAGCAGAGATCATGACAGTACCCCCCCTCAAGGCCCCTCCCAAACCGGGCTTCCCCGGGGGTTTTGGCTTGTCAGGAAATGTTTGGTGAAATCTTTTGATTAGGCGAGGAGCGTGGACATATTCAGCAGGTTCCCAGGATCTCTCTTGGGGGCCGTAGCCTTTCCAGTCAATTAGGTAGAATAGTTTAGATTTGGAAATCTTGGAGTCCAGAATGCTTTTGACTTCAAACTCGAGTTCTCCATCCACTAGGATAGGTTTTGGAGATTTGGTTAGTCGGGTTTGAGGTTGCACGGGTTTTAATAGAGAGACGTGGAAGACCGGATGTATCTTCATGTGCGGGGGCAAGTCCAACTTGACCGCTACTGGGTTTACTATGGTAGTGATGGAATAGGGACCAAGGTATCTTGGGTTGAATGTGCGTGGCCCTTTTAGAGATAGATATTTGGTGGATAACCAGACTTGATCCCGTACTTGATAGTGAGGGGCTTCCTTCCGATGTTGATCTGCTCCTTTCTTGTATTGTTCTTTAGCCCTTTGAAGGTGAGAAACAGCTTCCTTAAAGGCTTGGGTGATTGTAGAATGCAGGTAGTCTACTGCTGGTGTTTCAAGATCTTGGAGGGGATCCAACTCCGAGGTTCGAGGGTGACTGCCGTACAAAAGAAAAAACGGGGTTTTCCCAGTTCCCGAATGGACAGAGTTATTGTAGGCATACTCGGCTATCCAAAGGATATCTTTCCAAGATTTTTCAGTTTGTTGCAGCATGCAGCGCAAATACTGTTCCAGAGTTTGATTGGTCCTCTCGGTTTGTCCGTCGGTCTGAGGGTGGTGACTGGTCGATAGTCTCACATCAATTTGAGCCGACCGACAGCAACTTCGCCAAAAATGAGAAATAAATTGACTACCTCGATCCGAAATTAGAACCGAAGGAAAACCGTGCAGTCGGACGATGTTTTCGAGAAATTCTCGGGCCAGAGTTGCTGCTGTTGGCAAGCCTTTGAGCGGAATGAAATGCGCCATCTTGGAGAATAAGTCCATGATTACTAGAATCGTATTGTATCCGGAGCATGGAGGTAGATCGGTGATGAAGTCCATAGAAAGCGTATGCCAAGGGCGAGGTGGGATGTCAATAGGGCGTAAGAGGCCTGCTGGTCTTTCCTTTTGACTCTTGTTTTGGGCGCATACTCCACAGGACATTATAAAGTCTCTGATATCTTTTTTCCAAGACGGCCACCAGAAGTAGCGCTTGATCTTTTCTGAGGTCTTGGCTATACCGGGATGACCTTCCATTAAAGAGTCGTGATAACAAGAGATTACTTTTTTCTGTAAATCTGTGCTGGGTAGGTATAATCGTTCTTGGAAATACAATAAGTTGTCCTTTACTGCAAAGTCCTTTCCCTGCAGATGCCAATTCTGTATGTCTGCTGGAGTTACAAGTTGCCTGGCTTTATCCTTAACTTCCTCTATGGATTCTGTGGCGATTACACCCAGAATTCTTTGTTCGGGAATGATTGGTACAGGTTTAGGGTTGACCAAGTGTTCTTCCACTCCCATCCGAGAAAGGGCATCGGCTTTACCGTTCTTTGTACCAGGTCGATAGGTAATTATGAAGTCAAACTCGGCAAAGAATAATGCCCAACGGAGTTGTCTAGAGGATTGGGCTTTTGCGGTCTTCAAATATTGCAGGTTTCGGTGATCCGTAATCACAGTAACGGTGTGTCGGGCCCCCAGCAGATAATGCCGCCAAGCCTTAAAGGCAGACTTGATAGCCAGAAGTTCCTTGTCAGTAATCGTGTAATTGATTTCAGGAGGCGAGAATTTGCGGGACCAAAATGCCACGGGATGCAACTGATTGGTTACCGGGTCCTTTTGTGATAGAACTGCCCCCATGGCAAGGCTTGAAGCATCAGTTTCCACGATGTAGGGGAGTTCGGGGCGAGGGTGTTTTAAGATTGGTGCAGAGATAAATTTAGTCTTCAAATCCTGGAAAGCTTGTTCCGCCTCGGTAGACCATTCAAAACGTTTGTTTTTCTTTAACAAGGCAGTGATGGGCTGGACTATTCGAGAGAATTCGGGGATAAACCTGCGGTAAAAGTTAGCAAAGCCTAACATGCTTTGCACACCTTTTAAGGAGGATGGTGATGGCCATTTGAGAACTGCATCGACCTTCTTTGAATCCATACGCACTCCGCCAGGTGATAATATGAATCCCAAGAATTCAACTTCAGTCACGTTGAAAACACATTTTTCCAACTTAGCGAAAAGTTTGTGTTGACGCAATCTTTCGAGGACCATTTTCACGTGTTTCCGATGTTCAGATTCCGATGAAGAATAAACGAGGATGTCGTCAATGTAAACAACAACACATACATCTATGAGCTCTCTGAGGACATCGTTCATAAAATATTGAAAGGCGGCCGGGGCATTGCAAAGTCCGAAGGGCATGACCTGATATTCAAATAGCCCATACTTGGTGCGGAAGGCCGTCTTCCATTCATCGCCCTCTTTTACTCGTACCAAGTGGTAAACTCCTCTAAGATCCAGCTTTGTATATATGCATGCTTTTCTGACTTGGTCCAGGAGTTCAGGGATCAAAGGTAACGGATATCTATTCTTAACGGTGATCTGGTTCAGGGAGCGATAATCGATACAAGTTCTAAGGTCTCCTTCCTTTTTTGGAACGAAGAACAAAGCTGAAGAAGCAGGGGACTTGGAAGGACGAATAAACCCATTTGCCAGGTATTGATCCAGGTATTGTCGAAGGTGAAGGTTCTCAGGCTCGGTGAGGGCATAAATTCTACTACAAGGAGGAGTAGATCCAGGTATCAGGTCTATCTGGCAGTCATAAGACCTATGAGGAGGTAGAGAGTTAGCCTGATCGTTCCGGAAAACATCTTGGTATTCTAGGTATTCGGGAGGTAACTGGGGAGTCTCTGAAGAAATTGCGGCCAGTGCAACACCAGGTGGAGGGTGACAAGTAGAGACACATTCTGGAAACTGGACCGTTCTTGCTCGCCAATCGATCAGAGGATTGTGTTTCTCTAACCAAGGTATTCCTAGAATAATCTGAAACTGAGGGGCCTTGATCACATCGAACACGATCTTCTCATGGTGTCCATCTTGACTTACTAGCGTCACCTCTTGAGTGGTATGCGTTACTGGCCCGGAGGCTATCTCCGTACCATCCACCGTAGTAATGACGTCCTTTACAGCCTTGGGACAAAGAGTTAGATTCATCCTCAAAACCATTTCATGATCCACATAATTGCCGATGGCACCGCTGTCGACGTAAGCTTCAATTGCATGTAATCGATCCGGATTATCAGGGCTAATGAGGACCATAGGTATCACGAAATGCGAGGTCACGGAACTGGTTTTCACGCTCGGCAAGAGGACCTCTATTCTTGTCGGGCGAGGTCGTTTCCCTGCTCAGAGTTTGTAACTTTGGTAACTGCAGCTCTTACTGCCTTCTTGGCAGGTTTCACCGGACAGTCTCGAAGAAAGTGCCCCGAGTTTCCGCAATATAGGCATAATTGCAACTGTTTCCTCTTTTCCCGCTCCCTTTGTGTTAGAGGACCTTTCAGACCCCCTATTTGCATGGGTTCCCCGGAGTCTACTCCCTTGGAAGGAGTTGGCGGTTTGGAAAATACTCGAGCATCAAACTTGGAACGATTGGCCTTCCTGTTCTGCAGCCTGTGATCTATTTGAACGACCAAGTCTATATAATCCGAACAGTCTTGTGGGGGATTCACTACTTGGGCTAAAACGTCTTTGAGCTCTCCACGTAGACCTCTATAAAACAGCGTAATCCTTTTGTCCTCAGGCCATTGAGTTTCCACTATTAGTCTATTGAAAGATGCAATATAAGCCAAAAGGTCTTGATTACCCTGTCGCAACGAAAGAAGCTCATTGTCCAAGGCCTGCCCCTGTGAATGTCTTGCGAACAGTTTTTCCATACTAAGCTGAAAGGCTTGAAGATCATGGAGAACCGGATCATCTTGATTAACTAGAGGGATCGACCAGTCTGCCGCATTGCCACTAAGGTACGAAAGTACAAAAGCTACTTTTGCTTGATCAGTTGGAAAGGCTGCTGGCCGGCATAAGAAGTGCAACCGGCACTGATTGATAAATACTGCAAACCTCTTTGGGTCACCAGAAAATCGTTCGGGCGGAGCCAGAGGTACATTCCCAGGTAGGTTGATCTGCACTGGATTCATAGAGGATGTTGAAGGAAGATTTGCCCCTGATGCGGGTAACGGGGTCTGTCCGGCTTGTGACTGTAGCACTTGTCTAGCAAGATTGTCTGTTCTCTCCTTGGAAATAATTAGTTCCCTTCTTAGAGCATTCGTTTCCTGACGAGCTGCATGCACTTCTGCCCTTAGTTCCCCAAGTAACCGGGCTAGGGGGTCAGTATCCGAGGTTTCCATAGCGCCTGGGCGAGAGTTTTGCGGTAGGCTTTGCGTTCTGTAACGCTCACCTGATTCTCGCAGAGGCGCCGGTCTTGACTGGGCGACTACCGTATCTTCAAAGGTGATGTGTAGCACCCGGTTGGCTCTTTGGGCTGGACCTCTGTGCACTGTATGCCTGACGTGTAGAGTAAGATGTCTGCAGATAGAAAATATGGGGTTAATGAACTGAGGTTATTGGGGTGTCCCTATCTCTTTCCTCTTCTCCTCTCCGGTAGACCCCCAAAGGTTAACGCTCTCACCTTAGGTAAGTGAATGCCGAGCTCTCCATCTGCCTCGGGGCAGGGTGCTGTAACCAGTTTCTTCACTGGATAGGTAGCGCAGGCCTCTTGACTTCAGAGGACTGCTGTCCGTCGTTTACTGCACGAACGGTAAGTTTCGAGTCATTCAAATGTCTTTAAAGTCTTTAGTAATGATGTCTCTTGTTTTGCAGGGTTCCGGCGATGGCGGATGACGGGCTGAAGTGAGTTGAAGATGGAGCCCGTGTGATGAATAGAAGCGCCTGGAAGCACGTAAGTAAGCGCCTGTTGCCTGCTTCACTATGCGCTCTAACTGTCTTTTTATTTTGCAGGTACGAGTTCGGAGCGGCTGCAGGGTGCCGGAATACCCACTGGATTAGATGTGGAAAGGAGTAATGGCACGTGAGTATTAAAGTTCCCCAATGTCTTTAAACGCACCTTGTTTTGTCTTTCAGATGCGGGATGCAGCGCCGAAGGCCTCCGGAGCGTGCGAAGAGTTGGTAAACTTTTGTCTTTCAGATGCCGGAATGCTAACCTGTTCTTTCTTGTCTTTATAGGTGTTGCTGAAGACTGGATTCAGGATGGTAAGCCTTTGCCTTTCAGATGCCGGAATGCTAACCTGTTCTTTCTTGTCTTTATAGGTGTTGCTGAAGACTGGATTCAGGATGGTAAGCCTTTGCCTTTCAGATGCCGGAATGCTAACCTGTTCTTTCTTGTCTTTATAGGTGTTGCTGAAGACTGGATTCAGGATGGTAAGCCTTTTTCCTTAGGCCCAGGACCGGATGCAGAAGACACGATGAGCGTTCTGCTGCAGAGGTTGCAGAATAACGCAAAGCAAGATTCATCCACCGGGTGTGGTTTAAATAGCCTCCTGTAGTGCTTAGGTGTCTCCTTCCACAGCCACGCCTAAGTAAGAAAAGAGTTACTGGTAAGAAAAGAGTTCCTGCCTTCCAGAAGAGTTCCAGTGTTCTGAATCTAGGGAGTGGCTCCAGCCCCACCCAACAGGAAAAGTAGTTCCAAACAGAAGAGGATCAGAGGCTCAACTGGCAGGCAAGTAAGCAGCATGGTCTGCTGAAGGTAAGTCCACCCAAGCATTATGAGCCCGGCGCTTCCAGCGCTGGGACTGGGCATATTTATGAGCCTGGTGCCACTGGCGCCAGGACTGGGTCCAAAAGGTCCCAATTGGGACTGGTTGGCACTCGGAACCTGGGTTATGGATCTGCTTCCAAGGGAGTTGGGAAAACCCTGACCTTTTGGAAGCAGAGATCATGACACTTTACTGCCCCTACCCTAGCATATACCCTTACCCCACCCCCCACAAATTATTTACCATACATATTTAAAAAAACTACCATTTTCGGTCAAAAGAATTCTGTAATTTCTCCTTTGCTTTTTTAAATAATTTTTTTCTGTGGATTCCATACACTCATGGATCTCCTTTCATCACTTTTCCTTGCTCCTTTCCATCTCTAGTTATCTCTCTCTGTCCCTCTCTTCCTCGTTTTTCCTTTCTCTTTTCCTTTCTGCATCTCTCTGTCATTCTCTTTCCTTCTCTTGTCTTTCTCTCCTTTTCTCTGTCTGCCTCACGTTTCTTTTCCCTCTCCTTTTCTTCTTCATACCTCCTTTCCATCTCTCACACTTTTCCATTCTCTTTCTTCCTGTTCTCTTTTCTCTTCTTCTTCTTTCTCCTGCCGTTCCTAACTTCCTTTTCCCTTTCTTTAGAATTGTCCATGCCCTTTCCATTTAATTTGAGCATTATTTGTCCTCCTACTCATTAATTCGGGGCAATCACTGTTTCCTCCCTATTGCCCTGCCTTTCTCTCTGTCTCTGGATCTCTTTTTCCACTTCTGTCCATTTTGCCTGTAACTCACAATGTTCATCATATTCATCACGTATAGACACAGGTCTTTGCTTACACATTTTTTCTGCATTTATAACGTCATTACTGCTATACAAGGGGAACGAATATGTTGGGTTAGTATATCCCGCCGCTGCTTTTAATTCTCGTAATGGGTATAATCCTTGCCCCTCTGAGGGCAGATTGCTATTCTAGGGAGGAGCCGTGGGTGCGATGCCCCCCCTCGTCATTCTGTTTAAGCATTGATTCTTTCACGGGTGGTTCCTCTGTCTCTTCTAATACATTTTCCACAGTTCCAGGATTCCTAGTCGATTATGTCACTGCTTCCCCTTGTATGTGATATGTAAATATGTTGTCATGTGTTGCAGTCCTGATTTCGAATGTGTGCTTTCCTGCGGTCAGGGCATACACATCTTGTCCGCAGTGTCCTTCACCCATTGGGCGTGATATTTTGCTATTTCATCTTTCTATTGGGGGAATGCTTTGCATAAGTGTATAATGGAAGTGTCTCCCATGATAATACGTCATGTTAATTTTCCAATACTTACCACATTTTTGTGTCAATCCAAACTTACTCTCTTTTATCTCCCTTTCATACCTTTCCCCCACAATACCTACCTTTCTCCCAACACTTCTACGTCCCTCCCCAAGACCACGCCTTCTGTGTCACCAAAGGTTCCTGAGCGGCACAATGGACGCCTCTCACTGCTCGAGTAGTCCCTTTCACTGCTCCCACCTCGGACAACACCCTTTGGTCCACACCACAACTTTACATCCTCCACAATGTATACCACTGTAGAAAAGAAATCCAGCAATCACTACACAAATGAATACACTATGGCACTCTTCCTGACTCCTGGTGAGGTATCTGTCCCTTATTATTATCATTACCCTGTAACAAGGTGTACTAAGCAGTCTTTTTTCTGACCTTGTCATTATTACCTCATAACGAGCTGTACTGAAAAGTCCTTCCTGACCTTGTCAGAAGCTATCTCATCATCTTCAACTTCATCACAATTACCCCAATATTCAAAACATTCCCTCACCTTATTTTGCAAGGCTGATGCTATACCTATATTGTGGATCAGCTGAGGGTCTTCGGGCATGGAGTTTCCCCCACTCTCACCCGGCGTTCTGTGGGGACGGACAGAAATGTTCTCTAAGGGGGGTCCTGCCGACCTCTCTCTGTTCATGCGTGATACTGTTCTCCACAGGTCACCTTGTAGTCTTTGGGCCATGGCAGGGGACCCTCGATAATCCTAGTGAACAATCCTCTGCTACCATCTGACAAGAAGACCTGGGAAACCCCACAATATGCAGAGGGTGAGGAGCCAGGAAATCCCAAACTCAATAACCGAAATAGTCAAAGTGAAAGGCAAAACCCAGCTTTATTAACACTCAGTATAAAGCAGGGACAGCAAACAAGCAAAAGGATCACAACCCTCAATGAGTTCATTAAGACCAAAAGGTTTTAAGGGGTACTTTCATCACCTCTGACATCATACTGTATCAAAACCTATGAGGTGAGGGTATTGGTTAATACATATATCTATGGATAGGGGTTACATTTCTCATTGGTTATTGCTCATCTAATGGCTCCTCATGGGGCCACCTCTAAATTGATAATATAAAACATTAATAATTTCTACAATAAATCATTGGTTGGCTTAAAACATACTGGGCTGCCTAGCATTAGGGATTGACATTGGTTGGCACTCTACTGAGCAACCTTGAGCAACTGACAGGTCGTCAAGACATGAGCCAGACAGTAGTAGGAGGAGAGAGATCCACTGGCTATCTTCCTTCAATTAAAGAAACAACCATCCCTCATCTCTAGACCATGAGCCATGGTGATCACCTTTGTAGTTAGCCTTGTGCGACACCTAGTGTATGTGAATATGCCTATGGAGTGATGTAGGTGTCATCTCTCTGTATGTTACTAATGAATCAACAGCATTTTTAATTGTGGACCATGTGTGAGAGGACTGCACTTGGAATTATTTCACCCTGCATTTATGGGTATTTCAGATATTATGGTTTCCTCTACCACTCGAGACACTCTTGAGTTTATTCTTCATAGAGCTTTATAATTATCCTGCACCTGGTTCACAATGGTCCTTTGTGCTTTTCCAGACTTTTAATTAAACAGGGAGTATTCTTCTGAAGTTTTGAATCCCTATATCGTACCTTTTCTGTGGTGCTTGGACCCTTCCTAATTTCTTAGTAACCTTGGCTTTAGCTATGAACTACTATCAGGGTTCTGCAATGATCTGCATTGTATTTCAGCATTCTGAATTCTCGTGAACCCTTGAGGCCCTTCATTTACTTAGAAGCATGATGCATTTTATATTTTCGAAAAGATGGCTGTCCATTACTGCTGTGTTTCTATGTTAGTGAGCTATGCACATGTTGTTCGTGTTACACTTAGCTTATATATTGCTTATGTTAGTATTCTTCATGTCTTTATGGTTGCAATGTTAATATTCTTCATGTATAAATGTATATTTGATCTAGTGGTTTTCTTCATGATTAATTCATATGTGCTTCGTGTCTAGTGGATAAGTATGTGTTGTTTTACTGTCAATGGGCCTCATTACGAGATTTACGGTAATGGAAAAACGATGCCGGTAAGGGAATACCGGCACCGCATACTGCTCTGGCCCATTATGAGTAGACAACCCGGTATCAGCGCCACCGCTGAGAACGTGCTCCTCCGTACCGGCATGCACGCGGGCACTTGGCCCTTCGGGCCGGCAATACCGGGATGCCGCTAACAGGAGGACATTACAAGTCATGCGGACATGCACCTACCGGCATCTGGAAGGCGATAATAAGGGATCACCCGCTAATAGCAATGTGCTGTGTTCCCAACTGCCACAGGTGCACACAATCAGCACAGGTGGAGGCAATGGAGTCTGGCCCAGCACAAAAGGAGCACACCCACAAACCACACCCCTTCCCACACCAAAATGATCTCACTTGCAGTTGCGATATTGGGGCTGGAGGACATGCTTGCAGTGCTACTCCATGAGCAACAACTACAACAGGCACTACAGAGGAGACGCAGGAGTAAAAGGAGGGTGGACAGGCCCAGCAAGTCCCATCAGTGGATCCAGTGGTACCACACAGGCAGCCAACAATCCCTTGCTTCAGAGCCAGTCCTTTCAACCTAACTCCTGAGCAGATCCACACCCTGTACCGTCTGGACCGGGACACAATCACCACCATTGTGGACATGATACACAACGACATTGTCAGCCTGATTGAAATCCGCACTGCCATCCCCCCTCTACTGAAGGTAGTGTCTGGGCTCCACTTCCTGGCCACAGGCACCTACCAGCACACAGTGGGGCAGATGCATGGCATATCACAACCATTTTTTTCACGCATGCTGAAACAAGTGCTGAATACCCTCCTGAAACACTCAAGTGATTATATATCCCTACCACAGACTGCCCAGGAGATCTTTGACACTAAAATTGGCTTCCATGCACTGGTAGGCATTCCAATTGTATCGGTGCCCTCGACTGCACCGATGTGGAATTGGTGGTCCCACATGCCATGGAGGTGGCGTACCGCAATTGTAAGCTATACCACTCCGTCAATGTGCAGATGGTATGTGACTCCAGCAAGTTCATCACAAATTGTTGTGCCTTATATCCCGGATCAACTCATGATTCAATGGTCCTGGGGAACTCCACTATACCACGCTACATGGAACGACATGCTGGGTGACGTGCCTGGCTGCTTGGTAAGTTGCATGACAGGCACATGGCAGTGTAATGGGGGGGGGGGAGATGCACACACCACCCGGGTCAGATTGGAGTGGTGACTGGACAATGCCCATACTGCAAAACACAGTGCCCCAAAACATCCCAAACTGAACATGACACCTAAACGTCATAGAAATGATGGAAGCTGCACACCAATGCCAATATGCCAGACTTGCAACCAGCCCACATCCCTCAACACGTCCACTGCATATCATCAGACCGTACCCTCTGTAACACAATGCAGCAACATGCTGTGAGTATGCACAATGTAAATGACTGCAGCAAAACACAACACAGGACATGCATCCATGAGTGTGCAAAAAATCAATCCCGCCAAGGGGATACACCGATTGTCACTGGCCCACCACCACAGTAGCGCTGCATGTCACCATGGGAGTATTAACCGATGAATGAGAAATCATGATGAAACTTGCTGCTAGTAAAAATACATACGAATCACTCCACATCACATATATGATTGCAAATACAGCGGTAGGCATCCACAGTGCATGAACACCTGCAAGGAAGTGGAAACCCTGCATCATCTGGACGATGCAACACACACCTGTAGACTATGGAACAGCACACAATTGTGGCAAATTAACATGTGTGCAGACATCCAGGGACATGTGCATGTGAAAAACAAATATCTGCAGGCATGAGAGTGATAAGTACAGGTGTCATGGTAGGAATTGACTCACATATACCTCAATTTGCTCCCATGCAGGTGATGCTGGCTATCCCTTGAAGCCGAAGCTCCTCACTCCTGTTTGGAACCCGCAGAACAGGCACGAAGAGGACTACAATCTGGCCCATACCCCTACCCGTGTGGTGATCGAGCAGACCTTTCGCCTGTTGAAGGCAAGGTTTCGCTGCCTCAGCAGGTCGGGTGAGGCCCTTCTGTACGGGCATGAGAAGGTGGCCAAGATCATCATGGCATGTGCCATGCGGCACAACATGTGCATCCGACGGAACATGCCTCTGCCCCCTGACATTGACCAGCAACCACCAGGTGAGGATGAAGATGATGAAGAAGAAGGGGTTGCACATCAGCCAGGTGGCGATGCATAGGAGGGACGTGCTGTGCGCCAGCCTGTGATAGGCCAATATTTCTAAGACACATGGGGCCTCATTAGGACCCTGGCGGAGAGGGTATTACGCCAGCGTAGTGCATGGCGTACCTCTCCGCCATACTACGAGTTCCCGTAGCGCCATGGAGGTTTTCTCCGCCTGGTTTTACCAGCCGGAGAAAACCATGGCGCTACGGGACCTCGTTGTTAATTACGCCACCGTATTTTACGGTGGCGTAATTAACTCCTTCCCCACTCCCATTATACCCTATGGGGCAAAAATGGGAATGGGGAAGGGCAGAATGGGGATTGGGGATTTACCGCTCCGCCGAGGTCGGAATGGGGCGGTAAATCCGCCAACCCCCATGGCGCTATCGGCGGCTTTCCGCCATGCTTCGCGGTGCATTTAGCACCGCGAAATCCGCCTGGGTCGTAATGAGGCCCATGGATGCAGATGGTGCCATGGATGTGGGACTCTGGGCACTGGGTGTGGGGGTACATGGACGCTGTGCACTGTAAACCAATCAAGCACACATACACAATAAGCACTGTCCAGTCATGTTTTTTTTGTACACAACGGGTGTATTAAACATGAAATATATACAAAGTGCATTTACCCTCCAACTCCCCAACACACCTCCTCCCTCCTCCCCTCCCCCCACAACTCCCCCACACACCGCCTCCCTCCTTCCTCTCCCCCCACAACTCCCCCAACACATGGTGTGCAAAAGTCATTGTATGCAACATGAGTCTAAATTAGGCCGCACATGCAGGCAACCCCTGCTACTGGCAGCCTCTGTTGGCCTCCGGGGGCTGCATGTCAGAGCGCCGTGTGGTGCGTGAAGACCTACGCAGGGGGCTCATCTGGGTGGAGCTGGCCGATGATGCTGTGCCCGCATGCTCCACTGTCAGGACAGGATGCTGGGCCTCCAAGGACTGGCCAATCCTGGCCAGGACCTGACTCACCGCTGACAGCTCCCCGCAAATGCACCTAGTGCTTGACTCCATGGCCCCTGTCATGGCCGCAGTGTTTTCATGGGCCTCCTGCCTTATCAGGGCCCCATCAGAACATACTGCTTCACAAGCCCTGTGAGCTCCTGCTGCTACCCCTCCATTTGTGCCATCACCACTCTCTGTCCCGGATGCCTGTTGAGGTGGATGGGACATCTGCTGAAGGGCCCAATGCAGGTGTGTCCTCTGTGGGGCTCCAGGCCTCTTGTATTGCCTCTCCTCCTGACTGGTCCAGTGGGGTGCTATTGGGGGTGCTCAGTGGTGTGTTCTGTGGTGTTTGCTCAGGGCTGGGTGTGCGTACCACATCCATGGACAGGTTGTCATCCTCGGGGAGACATACCTCAGCCTGGCACTGTCCTTCATCACCACTCTGGGGCACTGTGGCAGCTGCCTCCCCTACGGAGCTGTTTGCGGCAGACAGGGTCCCACCTGCCACTGCCTCAGGATCAGTGGATTCCACCAGTTTAGCTTCTGTTGGTTTTGCGGCAGTTCTTTGCCGCCCCTGTGCCTTGACATCCTGTGTTGGCATTGAGTTGGGTGGCTGTTGTTGCTTGCCAGTGCCCTTAGATGTGGATGGCCTGGTGCCATCATCCCTGCCCCTGGCCTTTTTGGATGGTGTCCTGGCCTGTGCAGCTGTGTCCTCAGCATCGCTGTCGGAATCTGTGGCTGTGGGGGACCGAGAAAGGCACAGCATCAGTGATATTTGTACATGCATCATGCATACATTGGCATTAGTGCAGTTGTACGCATGTGAAGATTTGCTGTCTTGGAGTTGTGACATACAGGTTGCTTGCTATATGGGGGTTATTCAGGCATACGTCAGGTTCTACCATGTGGAAGGTGGTGTATGCTCTGTGACATGCCTTTGTGTTGTGGACTGCGTGCAGTGTGACACATGCTGTTTAGCTGTTTGTGGGGTGTGTCTCAGGTATGACATTGGCATGCGGCATGCATGTTGATGTGACGGTGCTGGGGACAGCATCTAGGCAGGGATGTGTCCATGCGTGTGTGATGACCCATGCATTGGCTTAGGTTACTGTCATATTTGTGGACCATCATCATGCTTTGGATTCCAGTGGTTTGTGTGGACACTCACCTCCATCTGCCAATGACGGGAGTCCAGCCTCCATGAATCCCACACCCTCAATGGCCTCCATGCCAATCGTACTGGCACATGTTTCCTCCCATTTGGTGAGCTCTATGGGGGAGTTGGCCCCGCCACCTGTTGCCAGACCTTGGCTCCGATTGGCCGATAGAATATTGCACAAATGTAGGCGCAGGTCATCCCGCCTCTTTTTAACGTCTTTGATGGTGCGGGGGATGGTGCCGACCGCACTGATTTTATGGGCCACTTCCTCCCATATTTCTTTGTTTTTTTTATCTGGGCAGGACGCCTGAGGTCTGCTGCGAATACCACATCCTCATTCTGGGCCAGAGTGTCTGCCAGCATATTTAACTCGTCCTCCGAGAAGCGCACCTTTCGCTGATGGGAGGCACCTTTTTTTGATGACCTTAGGCATTGTGCTGGTGATGTAGCTGGTGGTTTGTGGATCCACGTTCTGTGTCTGGAGGAATGTGTTTTTCACGATGGCCGCCGTTGCCTTTTCCGTTCCGGCACGATGACGTTACTTCCAGTTCCGTTATTTCCGGGCCCGCTATTGCCGGACCCGTTATTGCCGGTGCCCGTTATTGCCGGTGCCCGATATTTAGGGGTTGACGAAGGTGGGGGAGGTGTCAGCGCTTTGCATGATGCCGCTAAAAGGGTTTTTGGGGTCGTTAACGACATGCCGGTACAGATGTTACCGGCATGCTGCTAAGCGCGTGCACGCATTCTCGTAATCGGCCACTGTTAGCGGCATCAGTGCTACCCGGACGCAGTATTGCCTCCATGCCGGTAAGGTTTGGTTTTTACCGCGAATCTCGTAATGAGGCCCAATGTGTCTATTCTTGCCATCTTTAGCTTGAATCCAGTTTATGTCTTGTTGTACCTGCCTGGGAAATGGGCGGTATGGTTGCCTTAGTGAGTGGTGCTTCTCACCTGGGCAATATTGGGCCGGGGAAGGGGCAGAAGCAATGGATGACATATTCATCTGTCTCTCAAAACCAGTATACGTGTAGAGAGAACATTTGCATTGTCTGCTTCACCCTGATCTGCAAGGGGTCATTTCCAGTGTCCATCTGACTCATGAGCGCACAGGCAGCTTAGTGAGTACATATGGGACTATTACCATTGTGGTGGATGTACCAGGGACTAGTCTAATACTGTCCTGAGAGCACCAGTGTCACTTCCTTCAGGAGAAGATGTGTTTGACATTCATCAGAACACTTTCCATAAACTAGTAATTGTTCCAGGGATTCTCAATTAAGACTTCTGAGTGGTGTTCCTACACATTCATGCCATGAGTACCTCTTAGGGGGTGATTGTGGGATCTTCCTAAAGGTGAATTTTAAGGAAGGTAGATGGAAAACAGAGAGGGCAATTCTCAAATGATTTTGTTAGGGCAAGTTATAAGATATGGTTTCTTATTACTTGCGCCGAAAAATCATGTGCCCAGTTCACAAAGGGAATCTGAACGTTTATATCATTGTTGCATTCATTGAAATGCCCTTTCTCATCCCCTTTGTACATTAGTAAAAATCAAGGGACGTTTCTGCCCATCCCATATTCACATACACAATGCACTTTAAAATGCACAAAAACAAATATATTCCTATGTGCATGTTTGGAATAGATGTGTGGTTCATGACAGGGTGATTCCTGGCTCCTGCATGTATTTTTTAAGTGCAACAGTGGTGGTATGAACCAATGTAGGGCAACCTGCATTTCTATCCCTTTAACTGGAATAGAAATATCTTTTTAATTTTCCATGTTGTTGGGAAGGGGCGACCCTGTCCCACCCCCTAAGTGCTTAGGAGTAAGGTGAGCTGCTTTTGAAGCACTATGATGGGCCAGGGGGAGGGAGGGACGATGGTAGGACCCCATCCCAATATAATCAACCCACATAGTGTAGCCCAGGACATAAAAAAACTGCCATTCTGTGTAGATGTTAGTGCATTTTGCGTAGATGTTAGTAATTATAGTTAGGAGTCAAGGCCTGCACGGCAAATGCAGTATTTCATGCACTAGACCCTAACTGCGAGACAAGGGAAACTTCCAGGCATGGTCGAGCTCCCATGAGGACAACCCCCACCCCCAACTGCCATACATTTCATTCATTGTTCCAACAGAAGTTTTCCTATCCAAAAAGAATGTGCCCTACAAGGCCGCAATCATAGACCAGCACCTGGTGTGCATATTATCTTGCACTGACCAAAGCCTGACCCAGCCCATTCCCAGGCGACCACGAGTTATAGCCCACATAACTGACTAAGCCCCAAGATCCCTGAATTCCATGGCACCAGGTGACCTTTGACCATCACCTGTAGAGTAACAGGTCTTGAATGTTCCAAAAGGATGGACATTGTATGTCTGTGAGCTACAATCATATGATTTGTATTGCAAGGTGCTGGGAGGGATACATTATAGTTCAAAACGAGGGTGGACACGTTGGAGACGGATGGCGTGAAGGGGAATGAGTGAAATGTGTGTTTGGGGGTGGGGGGTCAGAGTGCCCCAGAACCTCCTTTGTACCAGTCTTAAAGCATGCCAGGTGCACAGTATAATGATGAATTAGCATTGTGTTGGGAGTGTAGGTGTTTTGTTCTTTGACCTTTGTCGATTAGAACAAGATGATCTCTGCAGCACCCACGCGATGGAAGACGGATAGACTGGCCTGGAACTAATGACCTGGCATCCCTTATGGAGCAGGCGGTTCCTATATAGGCGCGCACCAACCAGCCGTGTGTGTTTTTACTGTACAGTATTGAGTCACAATGATGATGTGTCTCCTCTTAATACCCTTTTCCAGCAGAACATACTTGGCAGCAGAGTTCTTTGCTGTTGCTCTCATCTTTATGTGACATTAAATCTTGTTATCCTTACAAGATCGAATTGGGTCTTTCTGCCCTAGTGGGTTGTATTCTCTTTGGTGTGAGCGTTCAGGGACATGCCTTCAGTTGGTGACCCCAACGTGATCCCAGTGCCCCCTGTATTTTTCAAAGGCTTCCAGGCTGCTTCTCCAAAAGCAGCCACGCCTACTTACAGCGACAGGTCCCGGAAAAACACATGTTCCGTGTAGTTTAGCAGGAGCCATTTTTAAGAAAAATTCTCTCTGCTCTTTGTAAGCGGTCGTGGCTCCGAGGGGAGTTCAGGCCAGTGTTGGAACCCTGTGATGGAGGAGTTCGGGTGAGCATGCACATGTGAGTAGACTCTTGTAACCAATAACAAGTAGGGGACAGATGCATGGGGAAGTGTGAAACGTGTGAACACGTGGAGAGCAAGGTCATTGTAGTGTAGTGGTTTATGTTATTTCTTATTGGTGTTTGTCTTGTAAAGAGATTATTTTGTTAAGGCATTATAAGGTAAGGCAAAGGTAAGGCAGTGAGCCCCTCCTCGGAAGGGGAGGGAAGGTGGGACCACGATAAAAAATATTATTTAAAGGAGGAATATGGAAAAAAAGTAGTGGTATTGTATGAGTAGTAGGCCTGGAATAAGTAGTGGTTGTTATTTTTGTTTGTTATTTTAGTTCATTGCATTTGTGTTTTATTATATGAAGATAGAAGAACAGATAAAGAACAGGCCCGAGCAGGGGCATTAATTGTGTGTGTCATGAGTTGGGGTGGTATGGCATTGGATGGTTGTATGAAGTAGTGTGTGTGTGTGTGGGGAGAAGGGAGACAGAAAAGAGTGGGGGTTGATTTTCCTTTTTTTGTTACAAGCAGCAGCAGAGTGCGCGGCGCGTTAGCAGGGCTTTGCAGGATCAGCAAAACATAGACATCACCATCATGGGGGAGAAACACAATAGAGTATATGTACATGGCCCTAGCACTGTATCGTGACTGGGTGGAAAAATACCATAAGCAGTGGATTGTGAAGACGGTAGGAGGTCGGATGCCCTGCCTGTGGCCAGAGGAGAGCTCCCACACTAAGAGCATCCTGGAACATATGTCCACAGTTTTAGTAGCTAAGTATAAGGGGAAACAGCTACAGAAGAGAAAATAAATTGTAGACCCCTGGCAAATGTTTGACGACACAGAGGACCAAGGCCATGGAGCAGGGGCACAGATACAGAAAGATGGAAAGTGCAGGAGGGGAGGAGGAGAGGGTGGGGTGCCAGCAGAGTGCAGTGGAATATATCTCTTGACAGCGTGTCCCGCAGATTGGTACACACATCTAAGCTATGTACCCACCATGATAGGAACCCCTTCAGTGTCAGCAACGTGGCAGGCTGCCGCTCCCCCACCCCCATATGCACACCGGCATCAAGTATCGGCACCCTGGAGGTCAGGTCAAGAGAGTTGAAAGAAAGATTGGCAGAGTTGCTAGCAGAAGTGAGGCATGTAAGGGTGTCGGAACAAGGATCAGGAGAATGGAAATCAGGGAAATTCTTGCTCAGGATGGATAATGATGGAATAAGAAGTGTATGTGTTGATAAGGAGGGAAGAAAGGGTGAGTGGATAGTCTTGGGACAGGATAATACAGTAGTGGGAAACGATAAGAAGAGGGCAATTGAATGTTTGATGAGGGACAGGGTGAAGAAGAAGTAAGGGGTGAAGCGGTAGATGAGAGTACCCCCCAAGTAGAAGGTTTGTGGGTGTGGGGCAGGTTGAGCAATAGGGCTGGCCAGATGGCGTTAGTGAATAAAAGGGGAATTATGGAGATGCGTGTGGGAAGTGGGGCGAAGATGCAGATGCCCCTCATACATAAGGGGGCAGGAAGGACAAAGTATGTGCCCAGGCCCAAGATGGATAAACACAACTTGATTAATGCTCTCCCACAGCTCATAAGATACAGTGGATTGCAGATATGATCAAACAGTTCAAATGATCTAAGTTCAGCACCCGTACTGGCCACCCATGACTACACACAGGAATTTTACTTGTTCTCACATTCAGATGGCCAGCTCATGACTGGAGTGTTGATACACAAGAGCACTATGGGCCATAAGCCATTGGCCTATTACAGCGGCACACTGGATTCAGTGATGCAAGGGCAGTTTGCGTGCGAACAAACATCAGCAGCTGCTGCATTTGCAATAAAAAGAAGTTATACTATTATAGTAGGGTTTTCAGTTATTTTGTATGTGGAACACTCTCTATTTGCCATCCTGGAAAGGTCAAAATCTACCCTGACTACACAGAGATTTTTGCTGTACGAGATTAGTATATCAAAGCACCACATTCATGTGGTTATATACAAAACAGTGAATCCTGCCACCTTCCTAACAGATATGCCCACTGCCGAAGATCTAACGGGGCATGACTGCGCCACATATGAGGGGGAGAAGGATGACTTCCCCAAAGTGAAAGATTGCGCTTTGATGGAGGGTTTGGTACTGTTGGTTGATGGGTCATCCATAATTGACCAGCAGGATGGACAGAGACATACAGGGGTAGTGGTGGTGGAACTTGAGTAAGGGGAGTACGAGATGTTGGTTATGAAAAGATTGCCCAAGCATTATTCTGCACAGCCGGCGGAACTCATAACGCTCATCGAAGCATTGAGAGCATCCCAAGGGTGCCATGTCACAATATATTCAGACTCAGCATACATTAGAACAACTGTGCAGTCTATCCTGCTGGAACAGGAGGAGGTTTCGTAGGGTGGATGTGTCTCTAGTGCAGCATGCAGCACTACTAGAAACACTAATAGAAGCATTATCCCAGCTATCTGTTGTGGCAGTCATCAAGTGCACCACCCACAGAAATGGGACTGACGAAATATCAATGGGGAACGCAGCCGCTGTCGCAGCAGCCAAAATGGCGTGTATCTGTCAAATAAAATGCCTGCTGAGTACATTGTGACCACTCCACCACCAAGCGAACATCCTATACCTTTTACAGTATTGGCTGTCTCCCAGATAATAGAGTTACAGGGAAGGGCACCAGAAAGGGAGAAGGATTGTGGCTATGAAGGGGATGAAAGCAATCCCCAACAGATCTATTGTGGAGACAAGAGAGCTCTGGGAAGACAGTAATGCCCCAGGTGCTGCTAGAAGTAGCATTTGAACAGTTACACTAGACCTCCCACAGTTCAAAGCAGCACATCGCAGCAGATATACAGGAGGACTGGTTCATACTAAACATTCAGTTTGGCATCAGCCTCCCATAACGCCTTTGATACCTCACGGTCTTTGTGCACTCCATAAATACCATATAAATAAATAAATTCAGGAGAGCATCACAGAAATGGTCATACATTGCACCACATGTCAAAGTTTCAGTACAGGGATGAAACTACAGACATTATGGGGCACATTGATATGATATGATAGTTTATTCATAAATAGCGCCTATACACAATGGGCCTCATTACGAGGTAGGAGGTAGCCATGGTGCTATTAGCACTATGGCTACCCCCTTACCGCATTCCGGGTCCGGGTTCCCGAAATAGGGACTTACCGGGTCATTCCAACCTTGGAGGACCCGGTAAGTCCCCATTCTGGGAACCATTCCCCATTCCCATTCCAGCCCCCGTAGGGCTCAATGGGAATGGGGATGGAGCTAATAACAGTACTGCAATTTGCGGTACCGTTATTAGCTCTGAGGTCCCTTAACCGGTCCCTTCCATAACACCTGGTAAAACCAGGCGTTAAGGAAGGGACCCGCTAAGGGACCTCGGAATAGGGTGGTAAGGGATTACCGGCACCAGTGTCCTTACCGGTGCTGCTAATCCCTTACCACCTACCTCGTAATGAGGCCCAATGTGTTTCAAAGTGCTTCAAGGCAAGGGAGGGAACAAGGGAAAATACAATGACATACTTCCAGGCAATGAACAGTAAGGATGTGAAATTAACTATCGTACTCGGCCTGATGACATTTCAGATAGTAGCAACAACAAAAAGAGTCTGTGGGCTATTTTAATGACACAAAGTTTCTGCCCATATATGTCATCTGCCAACGCTCTTGGCACCTGCTCCCGCGCTGGCGGCTCCTCGGCAGGAGGCGGAGCTGATATTACGCCATGTTCCTTCCCCTGTGTAGATTGCCAGTCTAGAGGTTTTTCAACATGGCGACCGCTGGGAGGTACTTAGCTCTGTTTCCCTCACCAGTCGTCGCGTTGCAACCCCCTTGCTGTGCGTTTTCGCTCTCTTTGGGTTTATGTGCTAGTTTTCTCTATCTCCACGGCCTATTCTGCCCGTGCTTTTGGTTTCTGGCTCGCCCTGCTCGCGGGCTGTCTTCTCTCTTCCTTCCCTCCTACGCTATCCTACTTTTCTCCCGCTGCTGCTCGCCTTTCTCCCCCGCGGCTCCTGCTTCCTCCCTCTGCTGGCTGGCCGCGGGCGCCTGCCTGTTTTCTCGGTAGCCCCTCTCACCTGCCGGCAGCATACTCTTTCTCTGCTCTCCGCTCAGCTCTGCTTTTCGTCTCATGTGGACGGTGTGTACTTGAGGGTGCTTCCAGCGGCATTACATTCCTGCGGTATCCATTCCGCTTACGCACCTGCTGCAGTCTGCTTCTGACAACTTACTTACTCTCAAGAACTCCGTCAGTATCAAGCTCCTGGACTTCTGTCAGTGCATTATGGCAATCCAACTCGCCGGAAGGGTTTTTTCTGCCGGTAACAGCTTTTTCCCTTCAGCACGGTCTGATCGCGGGAAGGGGGCCCCAGGACTGCTGTTTACTAGCATTCACTGTGGCTTCCTCCCGAGACAGGCATTACACACACAAGAAGGAACAGGATTACCTGTCTCATCGACAGCTACATTTGGAGGACTTAGAATCAGGTGAGGAGAGTGGGGGGGAAAGAGGGTTGGAAGATACTATAGAAGAGGACAGATTGCAACGCCAGCCAGTAAAGATGTCAGCCGAAGAGCAGATTCAAGAATTATGGAAAGCAATCCAAAGCATGTCCCAAGAGCTCCAGACCGTAAAAGCAGAGAATGTTGTTCTTAAACAATTGATTTCGACACGTGAACCTCCATCACCAGAACTACCTGTTATGGCACTCTCTGCAGGAAAGTTTGATGGTACCCCTAAGAGGGTCAAGGAGTTCTTAGAGGCTTGCATCATGTATTTCACCTTCAGGCCCCGTTTATTTGCCACTTACCAAACAAAGATCGAGTTTATGATCTCTAACATGACCGGCAAAGCTCTGACATGGGTCACTCCGCTGGTTACCAGTGCCAACCCGATACTACAGGATTTTTCAGGATTCCAAACCTTATTAAAACAAACCTTTGAAAGGCCTGAACTGACATATACCGCCTGTGAAGATCTGTTAGATATCCGCCAGGGATCTTCTGAAGTTCTAACGTGCATATCAGAGTTCAAGACATTGGCGGCAGGGGCCGGATGATCGGAGCAAGCCCAATACACCATTTTCCGGTGAGGCCTCAAAGAGGAAATAAAGGATGAACTCGCCAGAGCTACCCGACCACCATCTTTCTCAGACTTATTGTCCGCTGCTTTGCAAATTGAATATTGCCTACAGGAACGGCGTTTGGAACGTCGTAGACATCGAGCGACAGTCTTTCTCGCTGAACCTGCCTCCTCCTCTTCTACTCCCTCTTCTTCTTCCCACCTTCCTGAAGAACCCATGCAGATTGGAGCCATGAGGGGACCTTTGTCTGCAGCGGAAAGAAGGAGAAGAAAAGAGAAGGGACTATGTGCCTATTGTGGATCAGATCAACACCTTCTCAAAGAATGCTCCGAACTTCCTCAGAAAAGGCAGGGAAACGGACTCCCTTGGTGCCAGTAGGGACCTGGTTCCGAGGGGCATCTGGTACGACTTGTAGTCCCTATGTTTCTCTCTCGATATCGGCTCCCAGTATCCAGGAAGACTCTAGACTCATGGTCCTCCATGTACTCATCAACGTCTATGGAAGGTTAGTTGAGTGCCTTGCACTCTTGGATTGTGGTGCGGCAGGGAACTTCGTGGATACCCTATGGGTCAAACAGGTGGGCCTCCGCAGACTACCTCGCATTGAAGATCAAAAGGTGGAGGGAGTGGACGGTTCTCCCCTCTCTTCAGGACCCATTACTCACACTACTGAGGAACTTCCAGTGACCATCTTCCAACACTCGGAGAATATCAAGTTTGACATAATACGAGCTGCCCATTTCCCGGTTATCCTCTGTATCACGTGGCTGAGGAAGCATAACCCGTACATTAACTGGGTGGATAATCAATTAAACTTCTGCTTCTCATACTGCAAACTCCATTGTTTTTCCAGCAGAAGTGATTTCCAGACTATGACAGTGTTGGCCAAGGAGCAGACCCGTGTGCATGCTTTACCAATGTCCTGCTCTCGCTACCAGGAAGTGTTCATTGAAAGAAAGCCAGCAATCTTGCCTCCTCATAGGCCGGAGGATTGCACCATTGACTTAGAAGCTAACGCACTGGTCCCGTTTGGGAGGATGTTTTCCCTGACGCAAACTGAAAAACAAGTTTTGAGGAACTATCTTGATGTCAATATGCAGAATGGGCTTATACAAGCTGGAGCTTCTTTGTTTTTCATAAAGAAAAGAGATTCAACTGGACTGCGTCCCTGTATAGACTACCGAGGCCTCAACAAGGTTGACAATCTGGGACCGATACCCCATGCCATTAATACACGAGATAATTGAAGCAGTTTAAGGAGCACGCTTGTTCACTAAACTGGATCTGAGAAATGCTTACCATTTATTGTGGATTGCACAAGGGGACGAATGGAAGACAGCCTTTTGTACCCCCTTTCGGCTGTATGAGTATAAGGTCATGCCTTTTGGCTTGGTGAACGCCCCAGCAGCATTTCAAAGGTTCAGGGACCGGATGTTTTCAGACTTGTTGTCAGTCTCTGTTATAATCTAGCTAGACAACATTTTGATATTTTCTGCCACTCAGGAGGACCACCGTACACATGTACAACAGGTATTGGAAAGGCTTAAAGACAATCAGCTTCTAGTCAAACCTGAAAAGTGTGTTTTTGCTGAATCTTCTGTTCCCTATTTGGGATACATTCTATCTAAAGAAGGCATTGCTATGGATCCGGGCAAGGTGACGGCCATTCTCGATTGGTCCTCTCCGTCTAATGTCAAAGAGGTACAAAGATTCCTCGGACTTTCTAACTTCTATCGCAGTTTTATCCCTAACTTTTCTGAGATCGTTCTCCCCATAACTCGACTGCTCAAAAAAGAGGTTAGTCCCTTCCGCTGGACCGAAGAAGTGGAACAGAGCTTTAATCATCTCAAAAACCTCTTCTGTTCAGCTCCCATCCTGCGCCATCCCGAACAGACCAGACAATTTATTGTGGAGACAGACGCTTCTGCTATGGCTATCGGAGCTGTTCTATTACAGTCTTTTGACGACTTGGAACAACCCATAGCATATCTATCCAAGACGCTGTCTCCTAGCCAACTTAACTATTCGGTCCTGGAAAAGGAGTTGTTGGCAATAAAACAGGCCTGCGAGGTCTGGTGACACCTATTGATGGGAGCACGGCACAAGGTTATAATCAGAACGGATCACAAGAACTTGAAGGCCCTACAAACTGTGGAATGTGTCAACTCCAGGCAGGCTCGATGGGCCTATTTTTTTGCCCAGTACGATTTACAAATCACGTACCTACCTGGCACCAATAATAAGCTAGCGGATGCTCTATCTCGGAAGGATTCCATACTTGAAGCGAAGGTGCAAGTGAGAGAACCAATGTTCCACAGAAACAAAATCTTGGCTCTAGTCAACACCTTTTTCCAGGAAATAAGGTCCGGGTTGACTTCTGAAAGATCAGGTCTGCAACTCCAAAGGAAAAAGCCTTATACAGAGAAGAAAGGTCTATTATACCTGAAAAATCGCCTGTATATTCCTGCTTGTCCTCTGCGTCGGAAGATCATTGGCTGGTGTCACGATGCACTCATCGCCGTAGAACGTTCAACACCACTGAACTGGTTGCTCGATCTTTTTTCTGGCCGGATCTCAAGAAGGATGTAGGAGAATACCTGCGTGCGTGTCCGGTTTGTGCCATGACTAAATCTCTCACCGGCAAGCCCCTAGGCCTTCTCACCCAACTGGAAATGCCTACACGTCCGTGGCGTCTGGTTTCTACAGATTTCATCGTCAAACTCCCTGTTTCCAACTCCTGCATGTGCATCATGGTGTCCACTGATACCATGACCAAATTGGCTCATTTTTCCCCATTACCTGGTCTACCTACCACCACGGAGATGGCTGAGGTTTTTTCCCGGGATATCTTTAGACTTCATGGTCTTCCGGATAAGATCATTTCGGATCTGGGCAGCCAATACATCTCCAAGTGTTGGAAGGCTCTTTGTTCTCGTCTGGGCATAGAACGAGCCCTTTCATCTGGCTTTCACCCCCAAACTAACGGTCAGACGGAGCGCCTCAATGCCACGTTGGAGCAGTATCTGAGATGTTATAGCAACCACCTCCAGGATAATTGGGTAGCTTTGCTCCCCACGGCTGAGTTCACGTATAACAACTCTAATCATTCTGCCATTGGTCAATATCCCTTCTTTTGCACTTATGGTGTACAACCACGTGCCTTTCTCCCTTTAGTGCCGTTGCCTACTAACTCCCCGACGGCAGAAGGAGTCCTGCAATCTATAGTGGAAGCTCACGCCACGGCCAGACAGTGTTTGGAGGAGAGTCGGCGATGCAATAAGGCTCAGGCCGATAAACACTGCAGACCTTGTCCAGATTGGAAGGAGGGAGACAAGTTGTGGTTATCCACCAGGTTCCTACCCCGCTGGGTGCATCCCTCTAAACTTTCTCCTTGTTTCTTGGGGCCCTTTCCTATCCTTTCTAAGATTAACCCTGTCTCCTTTAGGCTTAAACTACCGCCTCACTTGGGTTGCATCCATCCTGTTTTCCATTCCTCACTTCTCAAGCCTTTTTTCCCTGACTCCTATCAGAGACCCATACCTACCCAACAGCATTTTCAAGAGGCAAGCTCTGATAAATATGAGGTCTCTGCTATTCGGGATTCTAGATATTACAGAGGGAGATTGGAGTACTTGATCTCATGGAAGGGGTATCCAAGGTCAGAGGACTCTTGGGAACCAGCTTCCTACATCCACGCGCCCAAATTGCTTGCATGTTTCCATTCTCATTTTCCCTACAAACCTGGGGTGCCTCACTCTGGAGGGGGGCATACTGTCATCCGCCGATGTTCTTGGCGCCTGCTTCCGCGCTGGCGGCTCCTCGGCAGGAGGCGGAGCTGACATTCCGCCACGTTCCTTCCCCTGCATAGATTGCCGGTCTAGAGGTTTTTCAACAGGGCGACCACTGGGAGGTACTTAGCTCCGTTTCCCTCAGTGGTTGTCGCGTTGCAACCCCCTTGCTGTGTGTTTTCACTCTCTTTGGGTTTATGCGCTTGTTTTCTCTCTCTCCACGGCCTATTCTGCCTATGCTTTTGGTTTCTGGCTTGCGAGCCGTCTCCTCTCTTCCTTCCCTCCTACGCTATCCTGGTGCATGCCTTTCTCCCCTTCGGCTCCTGCTTCCTCCCTCCGCTGGCTGGCTGCGGGCGCCCGCCTGTTTTCTCGGCAGCCCCTCTCTCCTGCCAGCAGCACACTCTGCTCTCCACTCAGCTCTGCTTTTCGTCTCATGTGGACGGTGTGTACTTGAGGGTGCTTCCAGCGGCATTACATACCTGCGGCACCCATTCCGCTTACGCGCACCTGCTGCAGCCTGCTTCTGACAACTTACTTACTCTCAAGAACTCCGTCAGTATCAAGCTCCTGGACTTCTGTCAGTGCATTACAGCAATCCAAGTCGCTGGAAGGGTTTTTTCTGCTGGTAACAGCTTTTTCCCTTCTGCATGGTCTGATCGCGGGAAGGGGGCCCCAGGACTGCTGTTTACTAGCATTCACTGTGGCTTCCTCCCGAGATAGGCATTACACACACAAGAAGGAAAAGGATTACCTGTCTCATCGACAGCTACATTTGGAGGAGTTAGAATCAGGTGAGGAGAGTGGGGAGGAAAGAGGGTTGGAAGATACTATAGAAGAGGACAATAGAGCACTCATAAAATCGGAACCAAAGAACCAGTGTGTCTCCTCTCTTTAGAACCTTTTCTCTCGTCATCTCTCTTCTCTCTCTTTTATTTAGTATATATAATCGTCCAGTTTGTGAACCAAATAGGTACTGGGTATCACACAACTACATTTATCATAGAATTTTTTTAAATGATTTTATATTTTTCTCAATCATCAATATATTCACAAAAAAACATATCTTTAAAACACAATCTTTTACAACCCAATGTGATTAAAAACATTCAAAATACAATATAAGCAAAAAGAATACATATTGTTAATCGTACCTTAAATAGGTACCTTAGTGTGGTTGATTTCTCCACAGTGGTCAATTGTCCACTATGGATGGATCAACCTCAAAGTGCAAAGTGCAAGTTTGAAGTATAAAAAATGTAGTGCAAATTCTACGTTGGATCTTTTACAGTTTTTTAAGGACCTTTTTTCATCTAGGTACCCTTAAGTCTTTTTATTAGAGTACAGTATCTCACTCCTTTCCAGTGAAAGGTATCTCACAATTAATAACTTTGGTCACACAACACTGTTATTGAATCACAGCGCTCCAAACCCAACATGTTTCGTTCTTCTGGAGCTATTTTGCTCTAAATATGAGAACTTCTTCAGGGGGACCAACGTAATCCCACTACACACATAAAACACAAGATTTAAACCACTTGGATCCTGATTAAGGATGTATTCTTCAGGACAACTTTGACACACGAATGTGACTCCTTCAGCCCCGTATCGGAAATTAATTCTCGGGACGATTTTCTTTACTTCTTAAAGTTGAAGAGAGGGTAGTTAAGCTATATCAGGAGAAAACAAGAGAGAGTAAAACAGGAGGAAAGGTAGCAATTACCACTTTGTATATAAGGTTAAGCTACACAAAAAAGTTTTAAAAGCATTTGATTATGCTTTCTACGCACTTACCATGCAATGGTTAAATTATTAGATCTGCGCATGGGAATATCAAGGTATCGTTTTACTGGACTGCTCCTTGTAAAAACACCATAGAGATTGGATATAAACGTGCCATATGTAATCTTACTTCTACTCCCTCCACCTGCCTTCTACTTCCTCTTCAATTTTAGGCAGTTCAAAGATCTTATTTGAAAAATACATCAATGGGTACACATAAAGGTATGTTCTGTCGTATTAATTGCATGTTCTTATCAGTTATTAACTGTGTATAAAAAAACGACTCGGTCACATGATTCATTTGTAGCAGTTTACCTTGTGTCCATAGGAGTTACTTCAAAGAACACTGAAAATGCCTGCTTCCGTACGTTTTATGGTTGTTATTTTCAATGCACACTGGAAACTCTTGACCACGGTCGAGCTACCGTGTTCACTAATGCTGCTGTCCAACACTAGGAAGCAACAAAACACGGTCTCAACAGGGTTGCTTGCGTCCTAGTTCGAACAATTATTGTCTGTAGCTGCCATCTACTGGCTAAAATAAATCTCCCTTTTTACTCACCGTCAAGATCTCTATGGAATTCTACCGAACTCATCCTTGTAAACAGATGCGGACTATTGACGTTCACCTTGTCAACACGGCATGGCACTTCAGATAGTGCAAGGGCTGAGACATAGATAGGGAAGGGAGGGGGAGAGTGGGAAAGAAATGGAAACAGACAGGCGACTACCGTAATAGGCCTGACGACATTTCTGGTAGAGCTGGAGAAAAACAAAAGGTGAGGGAGAGGGGTGCAGAAAGGGAGGGGATGAACAAAACAAGTGACTATCGTACTAGGCCTGACAACGTTTCAGATAGTGCTGGAAGGAGGAGGTAACAGTAAGGTGATGGGAGTGCAACAGACGAGGTTGCTATCATACTAGGTCCAGGGACAATTCTGATAGAGTAAGTGCATAGAAGAAAGTAAGGGAAGGAGGGGAGGAGATAGGAAAAGGGAGAGGGGAGGAGAGAACAGAGAGTAAGCAGTCAAAAAGAGAAGAGAAGCAAGAGGGGAGAGCGAATACAACTGCAGAAGTCAGTAGTAACAAATAATGATGCAAGCCAGGATACAAGATGAAGATGGGAATAGCATGATTCAGGGTCACCATGAGTACAAGATGCAAAGGAAGTCCAGCATGAGAGTTGAGAAAGGGTAAGGCACCGTGAATCAATGAAGTCCATAAAAGTAAAATCCAGTATTGGCCACAAGACGGTGATGGTGAAACCAGAATGTAGCAGGACAGACTCCTGTGTGCTGTAAGGGGGGGGGGGGCACAAGGGAACATGACGGGGGACCAGAGAGGGTGGGGATGACCTGTGGGGACAGAGGGTGTAAACACATGTTGGTGCATACTTACCTGCTGTCTTAGCAGGGGTTTGGGTCCTGGATCCTCCTGGACCGAACAGGTCCAAACAGAAATTGCCCTTTTCTTTGACTGCCCTTCACTTTGGACGCCCGGGCGAGATACACCCTTGAGCTAAGAATTAAGAGCAGGAAGGAAGAGGCAGGGCTAAGAAGGTGGGTGGTGCTTAGGCCAGGTGACCTAGATTCACTTTCACCTGCTCCCCAGCTGCAAAGGAAAAGAAGCTGGAGGGTTCCTTAAGTAGGGAAAAGAGCGGCAAGCAGGAAGGCACCAGGTGGGCAGGGCTTGCTAAATGGTGAAAAAGAGCGGCAACCAGGAAGGAACCAGGTGGGTGGGGCTTGGCAAGGTGACCGAGATCCACTTAACCCTGCTCCACAGTTGCAAAGTAAAAGAGGCTGAAGGGCTCCTTAAGTAGGGAAAAGAGCGGCAAGCAGGAAGGCACCAGGTAGGCCGGGCTTGCTAAGTGGTGAAAAAGAGCGAAAACCAGGAAGGCACCAGGTGGGTGGGGCTTAGGCCAGGTGACCTAGATCCACTTACACCTGCTCCTCAGCTGCAAAGGAAAAGAGGCTGGAGGGCTCCTTAAGTAGGGAAAAGAGCGGCAAGCAGGAAGGCACCATGTGGGCGGGGCTTGCTAAGTGGTGAAAAAGAGCAGCAACCAGGAAGGCACCAGGTGGGCAGGGCTTAGGCCAAGTGACCTATATCCACTTACACCTGCTCCCCAGCTGCAAAGGAAAAGAGGCTGGAGGGCTCCTTAAGTAGGTGAAAGAGCAGCAAGCAGGAAGGCACCAGGTGGGCAGGGCTTGGTAAGTGGTGAAAAAGAGCAGCAACCAGGAAGGCACCAGGTGGGCAGGGTTTAGGCCAGGTGACCTAGATCCACTTACACCTGCTCCCCAGCTACCATACTGGGCCATTCCATGAATTACACACAGATTACGCCAACATAGGTTAGCGTTGCAATGGCTCCAGGTATCTCATAGTCGTGGTTTGTCATTTCTCAGGGTGGGTGGAAGCAGGGCCATGCACACATCCGGAGGCCAAATGTGCTGCCAGATTTTTGGTACGCAAGGTTTTCCCTGAATGGGGTGTGTTTGCGGTTTTAAGGTCAGACAATGGCACACATTTTTTCAATGCACTATTTATGCACGTCACAGCACCACTTTACATTAAGCACCGGATGTGACCACGGTGAAGGAAAACTGGGTACCACGGTGAAGGAAAACTGGCTATACTCTTTGCCCCTGGCCCTCTGTAGTTTACACACACAGCCCAGCAAAGACCACCATTTGTCACCTCACAGGGTGGTCACTAGTCGGCATATGCACACCCCCATTTCATCTGTAAGAGGACATTCAGACGCACATAGGACAGCAGCATTGTTAGGTGCCAAGTTCAAAGATTATTTGACCACACTAACGCAGGCAATTAAATGTGTCTCCCAACAGATTGACCTCCCAGAATTGAGACACGGTGGTGACTGATCCTGAGTGCATGACCACACAACCGCTGCTGCCTGGTGACTCTGTGTACCTACGCAATTTCATGTGTAGGTTAAACAAGCCTCGGTTTCACAGGCCCTACGAAGTGGTGTTTTTCACTCCCCTCGCTGTGAAGGTAAAGGGCTTGCGATATTGGGTCCACCTCTCCGACGTCCGCAGGCCACCTCCAGAAAGCATGTCGGCAATTCAGATATCTTAAAGGAGTGGTAGTAGTACCTGTGCCCTATCTACCTCACCGGCTGTGTAGACAAAGCTGTGTAGGCAAAGCAAAGTGTGCAGTGTCGCACTCCTCTTACGGGCCAAAACTCAACTGCTAGCTCCATATTTTTCTTATTTTGGGATCTGTTTCTCTCTCTCTCTCTCTCTCTCTCTCTCTCTCTCTCTCTCTCTCTCTCTCTCTCCTTCTCTCTCTCTCTCTCCCTCTCTCTTTCCTCTCTCTCTCTCTTTTGTCCCTCTCTCTCATTCCCTCTTTTCCCCTCTTTCTCTCTCTCTCTCTCTCTCTCTCTCTCTCTCTCTCTGTCTTTCTTCTGTGTAGTCTGCTTCTATTTCAGGAGAAAAGAAGATGAACCTCACAAATATAAATAATTGTTTGTTAAGTAGGGATCTGAAGTGTAAATGCACAAATGTAACTATGCCTATTGCTGTGGAATGACAATTATTGCAGGTTTATGTATGATATTTATGGTATTATTGGGGAGAGTATGTTATGGGGGAGGTCCTATAAAGGGGGGAATGGGATGTACCCTTAAATGGGACAGTACGTATACATGTTAATAATATTAGTGGATTTACATATATTAGTAGCAACATGCATGTTAACAATAATAATGGAAATACATATAGGAGTAGCAAGAGTTTTCATGCATGTATTAGTGATAATTATAGCAAGAACAACATGACAGCGAGCATGCATGCACAATTTGCAATGAGGGTAGTAGTAATGAGTTTGTTTCCAGCAATTCGAGGACTGTTTAATAATTCAAAACAATATAATGATATTTTTGATAGCACTGTTAAGGCCTGCACCCCTGAGAGCATGTATAGAATAGGTTTGAAAGAAGTAGGATACGTATCAAGGGCTTGGTTTGGATGAGATTAAGGATATACGCCACCCCGAGTTTACCAACAGTTTGTATACGGACACGAGTAGCTTGGGAAGAAATGTTGCAAATGGAAGCTGTTATGTGTGTTCACTCATTCCACATGCGTCAAGGGTTCCCAAGGTGTTAGTACCGTAAGCAGTCTCAATTATAGAGGCACAATGCCTAGTTCATCTTGTACTATGCAGTATAAAAGGAACATTTCATGCACACAGTGTGCAACTGCAAATTGTAAGGCCCAGTTCTTGTGAAGTGGTGCGACAATCCAAAAAACATCAAGTGTTTGGAGCACCCTAATTGATGCTGAAAGGGTGTAAACATGTCAATAACAAATGGCAGGACACCACACTACCTTGCCTGGCAGAAGGACTGGTAACATATGGCAAGGAAGTGATAGTGTGAGTGGACAATCTCTGTGCACAGATATGATCAGATCATATCACAAAGCCGACGTGGATTGCAATAATGGAAAAGCCTGTGTGAGTGCACATGGAAGAAGTATATGAACTTTGTTTCCACAGCAAGGGTAAATTGTTGTTTGTTGGCTCGAATGAACATTGCAATAAGACTTTCCTGATTACAGATCTGAAGAAGGGAACATCAGCTGCGATGATTATTACTGGGTCGTGGCTAATAAGTTTACTTGTACCTCCCACCATCATTGAGGGGCAGTTGTTCGCTAGCCACGCTGCACTAAGCGCTATTAGTAATCCCAGAAGAACACCTGATGGCGGGAACACTGTCTGGTGATGAGCCAACTGGCCCCCCCATATTCTAAAAAGAAGAATAGAACCTGTTGTCCACACAAGAGCTCTGCATCCTGCCAGGGAAAGGACAGTTCCAACAACTGAAGAGGAAGAAACAATCGAATTTCATATCCAAAGACTCCTCTGCATTGCTTGCTGAAATACCAGGAGAGTACTGACTCTTCAGCTCAACAGATCCTTTTTTGCATCTCTACGGTTGCAGGAGTGTAGGCCGCAACAAACGCCAAATGGTTGTAGATCATGAGCTGATACAACTCATGAATGACACAGAGAACGGGTTCAGCGTGATCAAGGTTGAGTTGTGTGCATTGATACTTATGACGATTCAAAATTGCTACATGCTGGACATGTTAACAGCAATGAATGGCGTGTTTTGCAAAACATTTGGCAATTCCTGCTGCATATTTGTGCCTTCAGAAGATGCAGAGAATGCATTGTTATCCCGCATCATTGCAGCCGTCCATGACCTGGGTATTCACATGAAGAAGGAGGGAAGAATACAGGAGAGTGACTGGTTCACCTTAACATTTAACTGGGCTCCGTCTTGGCACTGAGCGATCATGAATAGGTTGATGCTCATTATTGTGTTCACTGTTACACTGACCTGGCATCCACGGGGACACCCGTATGCCCTGATTGCCGGATTCCCCCCGGATGTGCTCAATTCGGATGATTTCTTCTATGGCAGGTGGGCCTTGTTATGATGTCTGGCATGCTCTCCGTCCTTCTTTCTGCGCAGGGGTGTTCTCCGGGTTGAAGCGACCGAGTTAACTTCACTGGTGCCAACCCATTTAAGTGTCTTTAAGGAGGTAAGTTCGATTATAGCAGTCTCTGAAGGCCTTTGCTTTTCTTTCGTGCTATTAATGTCTTTCCCTGATTGTTTCCCCCTTAGGTGTGCAGAGGTGCGCTGGGCACGCTGCTTGGGTCAGGCTCCTGCCGGGATTTATGGACGCGGAGCGTATGAAGAAAGGTAGGTTCAGCGCGAAGTGCGGCATGCTAATGTCTTTTTGGACTAACCTGAGTAGCCGGGATCGAAGGATGGAAAGCTGCAGGTAAGCTGGGATTGCTAATGATGTTCTTTTGTCCGCGATTCCAGGAACGCCAGGTGCTTGTCTCTGAACACGATGAGCATCACGCTGCTGGCTGCAGAATAACGCGAAGCACGTTCTTTAGCTTGGGTGTGGTTCATATAGCCTACCCCTGTAAAGTAGTGCAGGTAAAGTAGTCCGGGCTACCACACCCTAAAACACTGCACCGCACAGTCTGGTTCTTAGGGACTAGACTGTGTGGGTGTCTCCATGTTGGCTGCATGCTTCCACACAAAAAGTAGTCCCCTCAAGTCCCATTCCAAATATGAGCCTGGCGCCAAAGGTGATAATGTAAGGCCCTTGGGACCCCAAATGAACCCCGAGTCCTAACCCTACCTGGCATGTGACCATGCCAGTTGGGTTCTGGGTCACGGGTCGTGACATTCACACTAGTTATCTTCTGCACCTGCCAACTCGGCCTCCGATGTTCTTCCAATGTGGCACCCAATAGTGCAAGAATTATGGTATCAATTGGGGTTTCAAAAGCACCTTGTGAGACAAAAGATAGTGAAATACAGACTGATATCCCAGAAAGTGGCCCTAAGTATGAATTGCTCCCCATCCCATATGGAAATTAAGTTGACCACCTATACCACACTATCATTACTCCATCCCCGGATTTAGTGAACTATACATAGGTTTGGGTGGACCTGGTGGGGGATGGGTGATGCATCTATATGACTTGCTCACCTGAGGAATACGCACGTAGGGGGGAGAGTTTGCAGTCAGTATGCAGGGGCTTGGATGCCAATAGAGGTAACACTGCCATATGTGGAAGCATAAAGGAGACAGCAGGGAGCAAAGGGGTATTAAAAAGTTTCTTACTGTAGAAGTAATAAAAGGGGGGAATGTTGGGAAGGGTGCAACCTCGTCCCACCCCTCTAAGCACTTTAGTGTAAGGCAACCTACATTCAAAGCACTATGATGGGCCAGGTTGGACGGGGGCGGTGGTAGGATCCCACCCTGATATAATCAACCCACATAGTGTAAACCAGGACATGAACAAGACTGCCGTTCTGTGTAGATGTTAGTGCATTTTGCGTAGATATTAGTAATCATAGTTAGGAGACAAGGCCTGCATGGCGAATGCAGCATTTAATGCAATGGGCCCTAACTGCGAGATGAGGGAAACTTCCAGCCATGCCCGAGCTCACATGAGGACAACCCACACCCCCAACAGTGTTGCAGATATGTTTTTCCACCCGAAAGGAATGTGGCCTACAAGACCACGATAATAGACCAGCACCTGGTGTGCATGTTATCTTGCACTGGCCAAAGCCTGACCCGGCCCACCCCCAGGCAACCACAAGTTATATCCCATATAACTGACCAACCCCCAAGATCCATGAATTCCATGGCACCAGGTGACCTTCGACCATCACCCCTAGAGTAGTAAGTCTTGAATGTTCAAAGAGGATGAACATTGTACATTTGTGAGCTACAATCATATGATTTGTATTGTGAGGTGCTTGGGGGGATACATTATAGTTCAAAATGAGGGTGGAGACCTTGGAGCTGGATGGCAAGAAGGGGAGTGAGTGAAATGTGTGTGTGGAGGTCAGAGTGCCCCAGAACCTCCTTTGTGCCAGTCTTAAAGCCTACCAGGTTCACAGTATAATGATGAAGTAGCATTGTGTTAGGAGAGTAGTTCATTTGTTCTTTGACCTTCGTCGATGAGCAGAACATGATCTTCACAGCACCCACATGATGGAAGACGAACGGACTGGGCTGGAACTAATGACCTTGTATCCCTTATGGAGCAGGCAGGTCCTGTATAGGCACACATCAACCAGACCTTTGTATTGTTTTTAAAGTATAGCATTGTGTCACAATGATGATGTGTCTCCTCTTAAGTCTCTGTTTGTACCCTTTTCCAGCAGAATGTTCTTGGCAGCAATTGTTCTGACCTTTGTGTGAGATTAAAACTTGTTATCCTTACAAGATCCACTTGGGAATTTCTTCCCTACAGAGTTGTATTCACTCTGGTGTGAGCGTTCAGGGCATGCCTTCAATGTGTAGCTCCTGATTTCTTCGACCCTGGCCTGGGCAAGGGTGCTGCACATGCCTCACCCCAGGCCAGGGACGGATTTCACAGGAATCACGCCCCTGCCACCACCAGACTAGCTGGATAGGAAGGTGTGCTGCACCAACTGCAATTAAAATAAGAGGTTAACAACAGGAGATGGGCTATGCCCTGAGTTCTTTATCATCTCCCTTCACATGTGACACAAACACCAAGGTGGATTTTTTAGGGATCCAAATGGAGACCTCTTTTTACTTATAAAAACACAACATAATAACTACATAAACCACACCGGCCATAAAAACCTTCTTCTCGGTTACCCTCACGTGACTTACCTCTAAGGGTTCTGCCCTGTCAGTCAACCTTACCCTAGAGGGGTTAAATGTAGACACATAAGGTAGAATTGTTGGAACAGACCCCTGTATCCTACCTGGCACAACCCATTTTGAGGAAAGGCGAAAAGAGGCCCCCAGTGGCTGCCTCCACCCCAGAGACGACCTTTTTCAGGCCTCAATTTCTCCTTTCTCTCTAACGCCAGGGGACTCGACAACACCTTTTTATCTATCCTGAAACCTTACCCAACCTTCCACCCAAATCTAATCCCCTACTTAATTAATAACATGCTCTATCATTTTATTTCATATAACTATAAATAACTATTAACTAGCAACATACACATATAAATATACATTTAATAATATTACACACATTGACACTCAAATGTATATATTAGTTTTTCTATGAGATGCTGTCCTTGTTGGAGGTGGCCACCCGCATCACCACTGCGCCCCATGGCACATCTGAATTCTTTGCCAGCACCCCACAGTGCATTGTTTCTTCTGGCCCCTCTGCGAACATCACGATGCAGGGGGTGGGCATGCACACCCGGGGTGCCAACTGGTGTTCCCTAGCTCCCCTCTACACCCAGGCTGCCAGTATGTGGGTCGGCCTGGGACATTTGCTTTGCAACCTCACCCAAACTACTGGAGCGGCCTTCGGGTGCCTCCCCCTTCTCTTCACCTGGAGGACTGAACCCTGCCATATGTAGCGCAAAAGGACTTTTTTTATGGCCCCGCTCCACCTGGCCCTGGGGTGGGCCTTCGGGGGGGGGTGGCCGCATCATCCGGTTTGGATCGCACCACACACATGGCCCGGGCTGGGAGGTGCCTCCTCTCCAACTCAGACTGCACCACAAATGTGGTCCAGGGACTATGATGTTTATTTATTTTATTTGCATAGCACTACATAGAGTGCCCATAGGCATAATGGCGCTTGACAAGACAGACAACAAGGAACAGACAGCTACAATAAGACCAGTACCAGAATCAGAGGTTCAGAATATGAGAGGATCAGTAAAACAAAGCAGTTTTCAGTCCGCGTCTGAAGCCCGAAACGGATTGGCATGCTCTTAAGTCTGGCAGAAAGGCATTCCAACTCCTTCGTGCAACATAGGAGAAGGACCCCTGGGTGACTAGCATTAGCTTAGCCCTCAGCAATTGAAGAAGACATTAATTGTTTGATCTAAGTGCCCTTCGGGCCGAAAGCAAGGAGAGTCTGCTTGATAGATAGCTGGGACCTTTGCCATATAGGCACCTGTGTGTGATGCACAGCAGTCGAAAGGAAATTCTACTGTTCATGGGCAGCCAATGTAAGGCCCTTCTGGCTGCCAACACATGATCATTTCTTTGCAGGCCCTCAACCACACGCACTCCATTATTTTGAATAATTTGCAGGCGGGTGATTTCACCCTTGCCCATGCCCTGAAGAAGGCTGGAATAATAATCTAATCTGGCCTCAATGATGGCCCGTGCAATGGTGGAACAATTAGTAATATTGAGAAAGGGTCTTACTTGCACAAGCAACTTAAGATAATATGAGGTGCCAGAGACCAGACTGTTCACATGTGCCTTCATGTTGAGTTCCTGATCTGAAATGACCCTCAACCTTAGGGAGTGTGTCAATGGTACAACCTGCAATCTAAAATTGCCGATACTCAGGACTCAGTTTATGCAACTGGGATGCCGTGCATGCTATCATAAGCTCCCCTCTGCGCTCACTCAACCACCTCTGGTCCAATATCTTCGCAGACAAACGCTCACCTGACCATTCATTGCTCACCCTTCTCGGCCACTTAGCAGTAACTTTGAAGAGAGCTCCTCCTGGAGCACCCACTTGATAAGCACCTAATACATTTACTTAACTACCGGATTGGTCCTCCTACCCAGCTCTGGTTGGAGACTGCTCACTGGAAATCCTTCACCCCCTCAGCCCCCGGTGCACGGAACTCCCATAACACAGTTAGGTGCTGCAGGGCACCTTGAGACCCTTACCAGTTCAGTGCCATTCTATCGGCCCCTCTGGGTCCCCCTCCTGCGAGCCCGGATCTGTGGGCTCACCACCTGTCGGTACCATGATCAAGGGAGCAGGGAAATAACAATGCTCCATCAATATGTTTGTGAAAACGCCGTCGAAATCAGCCGAGGAGACTAAGGAACAGGCGCTGACCAACTCAACATTCTCTGATCCTACTGATTCTAATAGAATGATGGAATATATCCACAAGGGATTCACCACACTTCACTCGAAACTCAATGATATGAATGGCACCAAATCCTCCATTAAAGCCCATATTGATACGACCGATGGCCGGGTGGCAGAGATCGAGACGAGGGTGAGCGCCACCGAGGATGACCCGGGATCCCTTCACACGGAGGTCTCCTCGCTCTCCAATTGGGTCCTTGAGGTCGAGAAAAAGAATGAGGACCTTGAATCCCGCTCGAGGTGAAATAACCTTCGCATCATCGGAGTTCCTGAGGATGTCGTCAAGGAACCTATGGAGGACTATGTTGAACGTATATTACTGGCGCTCCTAGACTCCCCAAAGCTATCTGCCCAGTTTGTGGTAGAGAGAGCCCACCGTGCTCTAACAGCCAAACCCAAGTCTGGCGCTTCTCCATGCCCGATTATAGCCGAGATGCCCTGCTCAGGGCAGCAAGAGCCAAAGGCGAACTGCTACTGGGAAACGCCAGAATTCATATATATCCCGACTTTTCGGTGGCTGTTCAAAGGGAGCGTAAGACCTTTCTGGCGGTGAAAAAGAGCCTGAGAGACCTGGGAGTCAAATACTCCATGCTATATCCCGCCAAGCTACGGATTGAACACTCCAACCGGGTGCATTTTTTCACGATCCCAGAGGAGGCCTCCAGGTTCATCGACAAACATTTCCCCGGCTGACCCCCTTCTGCAGCACCTAGTCACATCTGTTCCACTGCTTACTGGGTGTTGCAAGTTCAAGATACCCTCATGTTCTAGTGATCTGGGAGGTTGATCCTCCCAACCCTGAGTGAATTGTTAACTACCATGTGGTCACGTTGGCCCCAACTACATAAGATCCTACCCAAGTTACGCACGTTTTCATTGTCAGACACTGGCCTCATTACGACCCAGGCGCTAATGGGTTGCGGCACCGTACTTAGCGCCTTCCCCATTCCCATTGAGCCCTATGGGGCAAAAATGGGAATGGGCCATGGCGGCATGGGGAATTACCGCCTGCCAACCTCGGAATGGGGTGGTAATTCCCCATTCCGCCATGGCGGACACCGGCATGGACCATGGTGCTAATAGCACCATGGTCCTCCGCCTGGGTCGTAATGAGGCCCCATGTCTATCCTCAAATTGCCCCAAGCTCGGAGCATCGCCGCCAGGCCAGTTCGCAGGCCCCCCGGCGTTGATGCCATTGGTTGGATTTGGTTAGAAGGGTATGGGGTTATCATTCCTCTGTTTGAGGGAGGGATGCGGGTGGGGGTGGGGGGCTATGTTGGGGGTTACGTTAAAAAAGGCTTGGCGCACACGGGGGAGTTTGAGTGCGAGGCAGTATTGAACCGATGGTATTACAGTGCTGCTCGACCGACCAATCGGCCGCCAGGGTCGCCACTCCGATAAACATTGATCCTCAACGAATATCACTACACCGTTAACAGAGGATAACTTGACTTTTATGAGTTGGAATGTGCGGGGACTGGGTAACTACAAGAAAATGAGACAACTACAGCTACAGGCTGAAAGTCACAGGGTCAAAATATTCGTTTTGCAAGAGACACATGCTTGAACTGAACACTGTGAAAAGTTCGCCAAAACGTGTGGCCCCCAAAGATACTTTACTAATTACTCCACCCAAAGCAATGGGGTTATGACCCTAATTCACAAGAGCCTTAAATTTGACCCCATATCCTCACAGATCGACCCTCAGGGCAGATTTGTGTTGCTCCATGGTACCCTTCAGAACAAGGAGGTGCTTTTACTAAATGTCTACGGCCCCCACATTGATGATCCAGAATTTTACTTACATCTCACGTCCCTTCTTGACAGCTTCCCTCTAATACCAATCCTCTGTGGGGGGGTGACTTTAATACAATATTCGACGTACACCTAGATAGATCCGGCTCCAGACCCTGCCAACTCTCCAAAGCGGCCTATACTATGCTGTCCTCCCTTCCCCGACTTGCACTTGTAGACACATGGGGCCTCATTACGACCCAGGCGGTAAGTTACCGCCTGGGTCGTACCTTTACCACCATGGCGTAAACTACGTTTACGCCATGGTGGTTGGCGGACTTACCGCCCCATTCCGAGGTTGGCGGGGCGGTAAGTCGCCAATCCCCATTTACCCTTCCCCATTCCCATTTTTGCCCCATAGGGCATAATGGGAGTGGGGAAGGCGTTAATTACGCCACCGTAAATTACGGTGGCGTAATTAACATCAAGGTCCCTTAGCGCCATGGATTTTAACACCTGCTAAAAGCAGGTGTTAAAACCTCCATGGCGCTAAGGGACCTCGGAATCAGGCGGTAAGGGTCGGCGCTGTTTACGCCGCCGTAAACCCCTTACCGCCTGAGTCGTAATGAGGCCCATGGAGGCTTCTCTATCCCAACTCCCGCTCCTACTCCTTCTACTCATCAGTACATGATTCCTACTCCCGAATCGATAGATGGCTAGTGTCCGACATACTGATAAGGAACGTGACTCGTCTAATGATCCTTCCCAGAACCCTCTTGTAGAGATTTACTTGTAAGCCTCGCTGTGGTCACGCGCACTCTCGGGTCATTGTTTAGAAGGAGAGCCGCGTGACCACAGGAGGCGGTTGGAAGTCGAGTTGGGAATACGACGAGGCTGGGAGAGAGGAGGGCTCTGGGGAGCTCCTTAATAAAGGACTTACTACTTGCCCGTGTGCCGCCTTATTTACTTTAATTGGCGACGAGGAGGAGGCACAAGGAGCTCGCCACGGAGCCGACGTTCATAAAGAAGTGAGGGACGTCCACGGTGCGGCGGTCGCGACCGGCAGCAAAGCAGGTCGCACTGCGAACGGAGTAGTGTGGGGCCGCAGGGGAACCATCTCCGCGGCGCCCAGGGAGGGTGGCGCTGCAGGAGGACGCTCTCTCCACCCCTGCTCTGAGCGGCCGCAGTGGGACTGTCTCCGCGGCGCCCAGGGAGTGTGGCGCTGCAGGAGGACGCTCTCCCCACCTCACCTCTGCTCCGAGCGGCCGCACATTGAAAGAGGCCTGCACAGCTGTTCCAGGTTGGTGCCGCCCACCCCGGCTCTCAGTGGGCAAGAAGGTGAGGAGCAAAGGGGGTGGGGGCAAGGCACAACCAGAGGGGGAGGCTCATTTGAATGAAAGGAAAATCAATCAGAGGCCATAACACCCAGAAGATAAGATATTAGAAAAGCACTAGGACTGAGGAGCTGGGCACCATAAGAGACATATTACAAGGCTGTTAGGATGTGGAAAAAATTATAAGGACACAAGGGAGAACGCAAGGGCAAAGAGGAGAATGCAATAAAGGACATAAAAGAGTGCATTTGTGAATTGGTACAATTTGGTGTGACTAAAACACCAGGAAAAAAAAAAAAATGGCTGCAGCGAGTATGTCACCACCACCACCGTTCCTGCCAGAACCTGGTGCTCCACCAATAAGGTGGGACAGGTGGAAAAAGCTATTTGACACTTACCTGATTGCCATAGGAGGAGATAAGTTTGCATCGGTGAGAAAAGAAGCAATTTTACTCCACAATTTGGGAACTGAGGGCAGAAGTGTTTATGACGGATTACCTGATCTTCCGCAGCAAGGCCAAGGAGAGGTGGATCAATATTCCATGGCAGAAAGAAAGTTGGAAATCCATTTTGAAGCTAAAAAGAACATAACGTTCGAAAGGCACAAGTTCTTCCAGAGGGTACAAGATCCACAAGAACCGGTGGAGAACTTTATTGCAGCGTTAAGGTCCCTTAGTCATACGTGTGAGTTCGGGTTACTCACAGACTCCCTTATAAGGGACCAATTGGTCCGATGCACGAATAATGTGAAAATACAAGAGAGGCTACTGTCTAAAGATGCGTCGCTGGAGTTAGCCATTGATACAGCAAGAAGCATGGAACAGACCCATAAATACATGACTACTATGAAAGGAGACAAGTTGGAAGGAGAAGTAGCTGCAGTGAGGGGATTCTGTAAAGGGGTTCCAAACAAAGAAATAAGATGTTACAAGTGTGGGAGTAACCGCCACATTTCAACAAGCATGTTTTGTCCAGCCAGGAATATTTTTTGCTTGAAATGCAAGAAGAAGGGTCATTTTGCGAGAGTCTGCCGTGAATCGGGAATGGTGCAGAACATTGAAGAAGGAGGGAGAGTACCTGAACAAGAAGAGGATCATGCAATGGGAATGAGCAGCCAGACAAAGCATGTATTAGAGGTACCGGAAGTATCAAGCAAAGGTGGTGCACCAACGGATGTGTTCATGATCAATGGGAGAGTAGTGACAATGAAGGTGGACAGTTGTTCACCGTGGACTTTGATGTCGAAAGCAACATTTTTAGGTTGCATGCAGGGAGACGTAAGAGAGTTGAAAGAACACAATATTGAACCCTATGCATATGGGAACGTGAAAATTGAAATTGTAGAGATGTTCCAAGCTTCCATTAAGTATAAAGGGAGAAGCTGTGAATGTGAGATATATGTTACCCAAGAAGGTTCGTCACTCCTGGGATGGGGTGAACAGTGGAAGTTGGGCATCAGAATCCAAGCGAATGCGGAAAGGCCTATTGATGTGGCTGAGCTGAAGGATAAGTGGGAGAAGGAATACCCCAAGGTGTTTCAAGATGAATTGGGAATGTTAAAGGGATTTGAACATCAAATTCAGCTGAAGGCAGGCGCTAGTCCTAAAGTGCACAAAGTGAGGCCAGTGCCTCATGAATTAAGTGAAAAACTAAAGATAGAAGTGGAGTCGCTACTTCAAAGAGGGATAATTGAGAAGAGTGAAAGCTCTGAATGGCTGTCGCCGGTGGTGGTGGCAGCGAAGGCAAATGGAGACATTAGACTGTGTGTAGACCTGCGTGACCTGAACAGGAACATCTTAATAGATAGACATCCCCTGCCGATAATTGGTGACAAATTATCTGTGTTGAACAATGCCAAAGTATTTTCAGTTATTGATCTTTCTCAGGCATACCATCAGGTTCCACTGAAGGAGGATTGTCAACATTTGACGGCATTCATTACGGTATTTGGAACATTTAGGTATTGCAGGATGCCATTTGGACTTGCCTCGGCGGCAGCTGTATTCCAAAGAGTGATGGAGACAGTGTTGAGCGGAGTAAAGAACATTATTGTGTTCCAGGATGATGTTATGATATATGCAAGTTCCACTAAAGAGCATGATGAAGTGTTGAGAGAGGTGTTGAACAGATTGGGGGAGGCAGGGTTGACCGTGAAAAGGAGCAAGTGTAAGATTGCGATGCGCAAGGTAGAGTATCTTGGACATGAGATAGATGAACAAGGGGTGAGGCCTAAGAGGAATTTGGTGGAGGCAGTGGAAGGTGCACCTGTGCCTGAGAACAAGGAACAAGTGAAATCATTTTTAGGATTGGCCGAATATTATCATAAGTTTGCGAAGGATTTTGCCAAGGTGTCCATTCCTCTTAGATTGTTGCTAAAAAAGGGTAATAAATTTGAATGGTCAACAGAATGCGATGTGGCTTTTGAGTGTATCAAGAAAGCGGTGAGTGGAGCGCCATCCCTAGGTAGATTCGATCCTAAGGATAAGATTGTTTTGGTGGTTGATGCGAGTATGCTTGGGCTGGGAGCAACATTGATGCAGTATGACAGGGACAACACAGAGAGAGTGATTGCGTTCGCGTCTAGGACGCTGAAAGGTGCGGAGTGCAAATATTCCGTTATCGAAAGGGAAACCTTGGCCATGTTTTGGGCTGTGAACCATTTTAAGTATTACTTGTGGGGAAGAAGATTTATAGTCAGGTCGGACCACAAGCCCATGGTTCAGCTTTTTGAGAGTGGAAGATGGGCTTTGGGCTCCCCAAGGATTAGCAGGTGGGGTTTGGGACTCCAAAATTTCAACTTTGATGTGAGCTATTTGCCAGGAAAAAAAAATGTGGTGGCAGACTGCCTGTCAAGATTGCCTGTAAAGAGTAATGTTGTGGAAGAAAAGGAGGAAGAGGGGGAGTCAGTAGTCGCAGAAGTACAGAATGCGGTTAGGAAGGAAGAGTGGACACAGGAAGAAGAATTAGATGAGGATCTTAAAATAATAAAAAGTTGGACAGTGAGAGGGTGGCCAGCTAAAAGATACCTTGACAGTAAATTCAATACGTGGTGGGAGATAAGGGATGAGTTGAATTTGTGTGAAGGCAGGCTAAGGAGGGGTAGGTGCATTGTTCCCCCACAGTCACTTAGGTCTGTATTAGTGAAGTTGGCACATCAGGGACATCCCGGGGAAGCTGCCATGAAAAGGAAATTGAGGCAGAACTATTGGTGGCCGGGAATCGATAGAAGTGCTGAAAGGTATGTCAAAGATTGCATGACTTGCCAAACTAGTGACAAATGCAGAGTGGTGAGAGAAGCTCCGTTAATACCTAATGTGGTACCAGACCAGCCTTGGAGCAAATTGGCAGTGGACATCATGGGTCCTATAGCAGGTCTGGGAGAAGGTCTGAAATTTCTATTTGTGGTGGTAGACTTTCATTCCAAATGGTTTGAATGGGAAGCGGTGAAAGAAGTCACAGCAAAGGAATGAATTGGTTTCTTGGAGAAAATGTTTCTTAAGGAAGGTGTACCGGTTGAAATTGTGTCTGATTATGGGGTACAGTTTGTATCTGTGGCAATGAGAACATTTCTTGCAGGATATAGCATAAAACACACGAGAACAGCGTTGTATAATCCCAAGGCGAATGGTCTTGTTGAAAGAGTCAACAGGTACATAAAAGGGGGCCTGCAGATAGCCATGAAATCGGGACAGCCATGGAGGGAAGTATTAAGGATGTAAACATGGAATTATATCACTACGCCACACTCAGTGACTGGTGTATCTCCATTTGTGTCTTTGAAAGGTAGAGAACCGGGAACTAGGCTTTGTCCAGGATGGCTAGGTATGGCCAAAGTGGTTACTGTGGATCGGGATCACATAATGAAACTCATTACTTTGAGTCAAGAAAGGAATAAGGAACTGTTTGATGACAGGAGGAGGGTGAAGGAACGAGAATGGAAGATTGGAGAGATGGTATATATTAAAAATCCTAGACTAGTGAACAAATGTGTGGAAAGTAAGTTTCTGGGACCGAAAAAGATATGTGCAGTAAAGAGTAATGTTGTCATCTTGGAAGGAGGAGAAGTATGGTCTAAAGGAAGGTTGGCAAGAGTGGGGGAGGGGAAGGAGAATAAGTTGGATGGGCAGTTGAAAAGAAGGGAAGTGAATGTAAAAAATAATAAGGAATTGGAAGAGGAGGAGAAAGGAAAAGCGGTAGATGCAAACAATGATAATACTTGTGTAAGAGCCAGTGAAGAAGGTTCGCATAGGTTTAGATCAAAGCCTGTGTGGATGAGTGATTATCAGACTTGAGAAAAATTTAAATTGCATGATAGATTTTGATGCACAAGTTCTAACAATTATCTCTTTTCTATTTTAACGAATTCTTTTGTATACTGTGTTTGGTTACATTGGTTATGTAATTTCGTTTTCTGTTTTCTTTTAAAATATTATATTTATTAATTTTCCTGTAAAGGGGAAAGATGTGTAGAGATTTACTTGTAAGCCTCGCTGTGGTCACGCGCACTCTCGGGTCATTGTTTAGAAGGAGAGCCGCGTGACCACAGGAGGCGGTTGGAAGTCGAGTTGGGAATACGACGAGGCTGGGAGAGAGGAGGGCTCTGGGGAGCTCCTTAATAAAGGACTTACTACTTGCCCGTGTGCCGCCGTATTTACTTTACCTCTCTGACCATTCACCAGTGATTATTACCCTTTGCTTGGGCCCTGACTGCGATCGGATTAGACACTGGAAAATGAAACCTCATTCTCTGCTTGACAGCATCTTTAGTTCCGAATTGGAGACGGCCATTGAAGAGTTCTTTGAGATAAACACCAACTCGGTATCTTCGCAGGCCACCCTCTGGGAATCTTTTAAAGCCTACATTAGGGGCATGGCACTCTCCAAGGAAAATGGTATCCTCAAAACAATTCGAAGGGATATCGCAGAGAGTGAGACCAAACTGTCGACCCTGGAAGCGCAATGCTCACTACACCAAACCCCTGAAACTCTAGCAGCCATAGGCTCAGAACTGGACACGTTTCGCTCGCTGGCGGACCACGAGCTGAAATTCTTGGAAAACCCTGGCCTTGCTAGGAAATATGGGGAAGGTGAGCGTCCAGGCCACTTCTTGGCCAGGCTACTCCGTTGCAAGCTTGGTGCCCCACACATCCCTGGTGTGGAGAGACCCGATAGCTCCCTTGCCACCTCACCACAAGATATTAGCTCCGAATTCCTTTCCTTCTACGAATCCCTATACACCAATGCAGACAACGCCCGACACCGGAGATTGACCTACCTAGATAGCCTCCCTCTCTCGATTCTCTCCCCCGAAACCATCGGCTTGCTCGAGTCTCCATTTACTCCCGAAAGAATTTTAAAAACGATACAAACCGCTCCTACTTCCCCGCCTAATAGCCCTCTGAGAGGAATCAGTTGAGACAGGCAAATTCCCACCTTCCCTCCGTGAAGCTACCATAACCGTTTTACTTAAGCCTGGCAAACCCCCCACATAATGCGGCTCATACCGCCCACTTTCACTCATCAACTGTGATGCTAAAATCTACGCCTGGCCCCCTACATGCCGCACATTATTCATCCTGACTAAACTGGCTTTATTCCAGGACGCTCCACCTCCTTGAACCTGAGGCGCCTCTTTAACATAATGAGTAGGATAAACCCGAATGCTCAGGCAGTAGCCGCTACACTTGATATGCAAAAAGCGTTCGACTCTGTATCGTGGAGGTACCTGGCGGGTTCTCGAAAAGTGCAAATCGTCCCCTGCTTTCTTTCCTGGGTTAGACTGCTATACTCCGACCCAGTTGCCAGGATCTGCACTGAGGACCGATGTTCTCCCCTTTTCCAGATTGCTAGAGGGACAAGGCAGGGTTGCCCATTCTCCCCCCTGATCTTTGCCATAGCGATGGAACCATTTGCAGACATGTTACGCCAATCCCATGCACACAGAGGTTTGCGAACTGCAGGCCAGTCGGATATAGTGTCCCTTTATGCCGATGATGCACTTCTCTTCATTCGCTCTCCTTCAACCAATTTAGCTCTGATGCTGGAAGACGTTATTCATTTTGGACTCATCTACGGTCTCAGAGTGAATTGCTCTAAATCCACCCTCTTCCCGCTCACAGACTGCACGCGTCCTCCCCCTGACACCCTGGGATTTACATGGGATCAGTCAAAATTCACCTATCTCGGAATAGAAGTAGCTTGCCACTTTGAGTTGGTCTTTGAAGAGAACTACCATAAATACATCACAAGCCTAGCAACAAAGGCACTAGGCTGGAGTAGATTACCGATTTCTCTTGCAGGCAGAATAGGGATACTTAAGATGATTGTACTGCCACAACTCCTGTACAGGTTCACCAACGTCCCCTAGTGGCCAGGTGAAGGGTTCTTCCATACATTAACTCACACGATTAACAGCTTTTTATGGCACTCAGGTGCGGTCCGTCTTAAACTTAGGACCTTGGCCACCCCAATGGAGGGTGGTGGCTTCGGTGCTCCTGATTTCCTCAGATACTGGTTGGTAGCACAACTCCAATTCACTTCACATTAGTTCAATACGGTGGACCCCACCCACATGTCAGGCTCGAAAAATTGACGGTCAGTGACCAGGACATTCGCTCCCTAATAATTAAACCCATTCCGAAAATACTGGATTCACTTGACCCGGTGGCTTGCATGTCCCTGGCCCTAAGACATGCAAATTACTAAGCATCGCCCACCCCTTCAATGGTAAACTCCCACTTTGGAACTTCCTCCCGGGGGTCCCACGTGTACCACCGTTCATAGTGCGCCGATGGGCCGAGGCTGGGTATGAGCTGATCCGAGACGTCTTTGAACAGGGTACTTCACTGAATGGCCAGACCGCCCATTGGCCCTGTGACGTAAGCCCTCTATATGGCTCCAGTACTCATCCCTCCGGAAAACCCTTAAGCGTGAATACCCCACCTTTCCAACGATACCATCAGACGATCCTGCAATTGCGGAGCTGACCTCCCCTAAGCCCACGAGGGGGAAAGTATCTAGACTAGGTCCACCCCCCTATTCACCAAACTGAAACACGTGTAGGAGGTCGATCTGGGGATGGAGATGACCGACGAATGTTGGGCCCGTATGTGTGCACGCATACATAGGGTATCCTTCAACTCCCGATTCCAATGAATTCAGCTTAAGGTACTTCATAGATATCACTATACCCCGGACGGACTTCACCGCATGTTTAATGACCACTCCCCAACATGTCCCAGGTGTGGCTATGATAATGCTGACTATCTTCACATGATCTGGTCCTGCCCCCGCCTCGCCCAGTTCTGGACTTCGGTATGCTGCACCATGTCAACTATCCTTCTACACCCTATCACTCAATCCCCAATGAGATGTCTTTTCCATGACTTCCCCAAACTTCGCCGAGACTCCAAAAAACTGGCCGGCCTCTGTATGCTGCTCGTAGTATGGTCCATTTTACTCTGCTGGCTTCGGCCTACACTACCTACTCATGCACAGTGGCTCAGAGCGGTCACTTGGGCCTCAGACTTTGAAGAAACCTGGGCCATGCTACAACCAACTCACTCAAGACCCAGAGATATTTGGTTCAAATTTCGATCCTATATATCTTCTATGGACTCTGCGTCAGACACTACATCTCCAGCTCCCTCCCCTCATCCTTCCCATTCCCCCCCTGAACTGCTGTTTCTCCAGTCCCGCACCCGCTCTGTATATGCCCTATGTGTATAATCTAGATGTAAGATGACTCTGTGTACCTGTATTATTTACACTGTTTCTGTATTGTACCTGCCTCGCATGTTCCTGTGCTGCCAAGCTCAATAAATAAAAGTTTTAAAAAATAAAAATCATTGGAGATACGCAGGAGCCCTGTGGGACTCCAGAAATTTACCAGAAATTCATCCGCCATAACATCCCCATAAAAAACTTTAGTTTTACATTCTGCCAGGAAAGATTTAATCCAATTAGCTACTGCTGTAGAGAAGGTGGCAGAGTCTACCAGCCTGGGAATTAATATTGGATAGTCCACCAATTCAAAGGCGGTGGACAGATCCAGAAGGATGAGGAGTGCTGTACAATTTTCTCAAAACTATTCAGGATTCTAAACTTGAGATCCAATAATGTGGAATCGGTGCTTTGGGCAAGGGTAATACAGCCTTGATAATGTAACACTCATACAGAGGTACGTATTAAAATATAGTTTACCTCTTGTAAAATGTATGTGGTGAGTTACCTTAATGAAGGAGAAAAATAAAACTTAGAATAGTACACCTTACTTACAATGTGGAATGCTTGATGTGCTTCATCTAGCAATGATTCAACTCACTTCATTGTAGAATTACAACATGACTTCTGGATTTTACATGACCTTTAGTGCACTCTCCATGTGACAAGGGAGAACCCTGAGAGTTTGCTCAGAAAGAGCAGGGCTGTAAGCTCCATAGCCTAGAGATTTGGAGGAAAAAAGAGGCAAGTCCTTTACCAATGGGGTCCCATGATCAAAAATATAAAAGGCAGGGCCCAGCTGTCCAAAGTTGTCATCCATCAGGAAGCAATTCCAGTACACAGTGCTGACCACAAACTGAGTCACTGAACATCCTGCTCGATGGAGAAGATTCGCCAGACCTTCTGCTTACAGATAATTATGCTAGATATCTGGAAAGCATCCCATGCTTTAGTGAAGTCTGAGGGAACATTAACCTGACAAAGCTAAATGACCAGTGACGTATCTGAGAAATGCTTGCTGAACAACAATCTGGATATGTGCTGCGATCTGGATCCACATCGGGATTGAAGTACATGCCGGAGCATGGATGACCATACCGCCATGCAGGCGAAGTAACCCCTGCAAAGATGGCCGCCCTGGCACAACCATCAACCATTGTCTCTCACTGGGCTCAGAGGAACAAGATGATTGGGATGCAACACTTCAAAGGCCTACATCTGACCAGAGCCGGCCACTCATAAAGGTGTGAATCAATGCCAATGAAGTTCTCTGCAGCTGCGTTCTGGTTCCACATTGCGATCAAAGAACATGCAGGAGCATGGAGGGCCGTACCGCCGTATAGGCGAAGTAACCCCTGCAAAGATGGCTGCCCCGGCACAACCGGCAACCATTGTGCCTCACTGGGCTTCGAGGAACAAGATGATTGGCCTGGAACACTTCCAAGGCCCACATCCGACCGAAGCCGGATGGCAGAGCTGGCTGCTCATAAAGGCAGTGAATCAACGAAGCACTCTGCAGCTCTTCCCTGATCGCCGCAGTGGAGGTTAGATGTGCCAAATCCTGCCCTCCCAGCACGGCATCAGAGGAAAGACCAGCTCCAAAAGTGTGTGACCCGCACTGCAGCGATCTGCCATATGAAGCCGCACGCTTCATCCGATCTGGCATATGGAAGCCTGTGGCCCTCCTAGCACCACAAGGTAAGCGTGAATTTGGATCCTTCCTCAATGCCGCTACAAGTACCTGTTCAAATCTTGCTGTTAGCCCGCAGTCACCCTCTGGCTCGATCTCCAACGCTATTCCCCCTGCCTCTCACCTGGTCGCTGTATCTCCCTTATTGCCAGCAACTCCAAAACACCTCCCTGCAGCTATACCGCATGAAGCCAATCTATCTATCTATCTGCATTTTTATATAGTGCCACTACCCATAGGCCTCAGGGCACTCAGGACTCCAGGTTCCCGGCTCACTGCCACAAACCAGTGCACTATCACCCCTCCCCCATGAGACCTCCTGTGAGTCCTTCCACCTCCCCTAAACCCACTGAGTGCATCCGAGCACAGCTAATCACAGCCCCAGCTGATCGGCTTGGCACAGAGCCTTGCTCTGTCTGCTACAGCAGTTTAAACACAGACAACCCACCACCAGCCCTGTACACCTTAACCCAGTGCTGCACATCACCCTTGGTGCACCTAACTACCAGCCCCATTGGTCACACAGCGCCCCTTCATCACCCTACGAAATGAGAGACTCCAATGCAGATCACCTCACATGTACTCCACATATGTAAAGTCCATCCTCATCAGACACTGCAGTTTGGCAAGCCGCACTTTCAGCCTATAGTACAGCTCACCCTGTAAAACACATATACAGTCATACCTACCCAACCAGCATCCCTCAATCTGGACCATCTGAGACAAACCCCACCTCCAATTAGTCCCCTCCCAAGGTGCTACTGCCTATACCTACAGCCCACAAAGATACCACTAAGGTCCCTGACACCCAGCATGTGCAATTAAAAGGAGCCCTGATCAATGCTAGATCAGTACCTACCCACACCTTGGACACCCACTGTCTCATTCTTTCACATAACCTGGACCTCCTAGCCCTCACTGAATCCTGGTTACATCCAGACTAGGGCCCTGTGCTATACCTAGCCATTCCCCCCGGTTTCACCATGCTAAGAGCAGACATAGAGGATGCTAGGGGAAGCGTGGTTGCACTAATATTCAGAGAAACGCTGAACATCAGAGTGTGCCCATCTAAACTAGAAGGAAACTGTGATCTGCTCACCCTAAAACTCACCACCTCCTACACCAGTTCTATAATACTCAACCTAGTATACAGGCAACCAGGACCCTTAGACACTTTTGAGGATGACCTCATTCATCTACTTAATGCTAACCTCAAACCAACATCCAAAGTTATCCTCCTAGGAGATGTGAACTTAGGCCTGAATGACCTCACAGACCGCAACGCCACCTCACTAGCTAGTGCACTAAAGGCACTAGGCTTCACACTCTGCATAAACACCCCCACCCATGCCAAGGGCCACACTCTGGACTAGCTAGGAGACCTAAACTGTGATGTCTTCCCCTGCCCGGACCATTTTGTCATTAACTTTGACATCCCACTAACCAGGGACAACCCACCTCCTAGCACCCCTCTGCCCCCACAACGGCTAGAAGCTCCCGTAAAATTAATAGAGACAGTATCACATCACCTCTCTCCATCTTCCAGCCTGATCACCTTGTACATTGGACTGATAGCCCAGTGATGCTGGATGACCACTACCAAACACTGGAAATAGCAGTGGATGTGGTCGGCCCACTGGCACCACGCAAGGCAAAATCGCTTTCCCATGCCAACTCCTGGTTCACAGAGGACATCCAAAACCTGAGAGCTAAGAAGCACCAGGCAGAAGCCCTCTGGAAGAAACACCAGACAGATACCCACAAGTCCTTGTTCAAGTCCACAGCCATGACTTAGAAATTAGCTGTGACCCAGGCCAACGCTACCGCCTATAATGACAGAATTACAAAAGCAAACTCAAACACAAAGGAGCTAGTCACCATCCTTAAGGATCTGGAAGCCCCAGCACCGGCCCCCACAGGCATCATCAAAGATGAAACCTGGTGTGCGACTATTCAAGAGACCCTGCTAAAGAAAGTTGCCATCCTTCAAGAATAAATTGTCACCAAGCAATCCTCCATTAAAGCCCCTATTGCCACATTGCCACAACCAACCTACCAAGACCAAGCCACCTTCCATTTCCACCAGGTCTCAGGAACAGAACTGGGCACCATCCTCAAAAATCTTAAACCCTCTAGATGTAAAGGGGACACCTGCCCCACCCTGTGATAAAAGAATGCACTGAAGCCCTTTCCCCTTCATCACCAGCTTCATCAATGCCTCCTTCTTCTCAAGTACGGTTCCCACCTCACTGAAGGCAGCATGGGTCCTCTCCCTCCTAAATAAAAACCTTGCTAGTCCCAGCTATGCCCATTAACTATCGGCTTATTATGACTGTCTCATTCCTGCTCAAAATCTTAGATAGGGCTCTGTACTTACAAATCCAGCATTAACTAGAATATACCCAAATACAAGGTTGCGTCAGGAGGGGTTTAGACCGGTCATGGGATGGAATCAGCCTTACTGGACCTAAACAAACAACTGCACTTCTTGAGAGATGAAGGCAAGCCTTACTTAGCCTTACAAAGCCAAGTGGTCAGTGAAGTTTCTTAGGAACGCTTGCCTGACAAAAAAAGGGCCTGACAAACAAAATGGGCAGGTTGAAGGTCTCCAAGCCCTAGCTGTATGAGGACTCCAAGAGGATTTTGAGAACCTCTTGAGGACAACTTCCTAAGAACCCAGTCAAGAGAGTGGGGTGAGGGTTGGAGGGAATAATGTTGTGTGACCATTAGAAGGTCATATAAAGACTAGTAAAATAGGACAAGATGGCGAGTCCACAAAATGGAAAAGCTTCCACATAACCTAGCACAATTCATACTAAAGAGAAGTTATGTCTTCCTGGTTTTCACTTGCCTTTAGTGCAAGTCCAGGTATGCAATATACCTTTAAATAGTGTCAAGAGTTTTAGTGGCGCAATCCACTGTTAGATATGGCCATCTGGGGCTTTATGGACAGAGAGTTGCCAAAGGGTTCCAGGAGTACCACAGGACATGTATCCACTCCTCTGTGGATTAGCCTCCCAAAGGAAATAGTGGGGATGATAGATGGGCTTCGGATTGGTAGGTTAGATGCTGGTCCTGATGAGGCATAATCCCCATGTTACATATAGCCCAAGGATTAGAGCTAGGTCCTTGCTTCAGGGCCCCATAGGTGCCTTTCTGAAGGTGAGATGAATGATGTGAACCTCAAGGTCAGATATCTTTGGCAATTTCTGACTGTAATCAGTCAACTCATGGGCCCACACAAGATTAGAGGACAACAGTGCTGCTTCAAGCTGTTCTAGTTCTCCTGTGCTGATGTAAGATCCGTTGATATCAGATCCTCAATCAAGCAAGACAGATATGGAGCCCCTGTAGGCGAACAGTTGCTGTACATAAAAAGAATGCTGAAGCTTGTGTGTAATGCAGCGGTCTGATTTGTTGTAAGTGCAATTTCTATGGCTGGAGATGCAGATGGTGCATGGATTCGCAGTTATGATCAGAGCTACACACCTGAGAGTGTCATTGCTAACTTGGGTTTTTTGATTGCTGGTATCCCAAATGTTCTGTGCTGGCTCTGCTTTGTATCCACACAGAAAGGCAGCAAAGCTTCCTTGAGGTCAGGGAAGCTTCAGGATCTTGCCACTCTGCAGTCCCTGATGTGTTAGGAAACCGAGCACCAAGCCTGGTCTTTCTCTGGTAACTGTAAATCCAGTACAAGGCATTAGCAGGACAGTGCTTCATCATAGAGAAGCGTCTTGGTAGGCTACAGGTTCAGGCAGGTTCTATTCGTAAGATAGCCGTAAATAAGCATCATCCATTGTGCTTTGGGACTCCACATCTGGTTTTACAAGCTAAGGCAGCATACCCCACACTTCAATGTCACGAAGTTGCATATTGCATCTGTTCAAACATTCTGCTGCCCCTCCAATCAGTGCGGGCTGCCACAATCAATTTCATGGGCACTTCTCAGGCTTTTTCACAGGTGTTATTTCAGGATTTAACCTAGACTTTATTCACAAGCTGGTCATAGCTAGCCCTGGCAATTGCACCCCTCACTCTTCGAGGCAGGCAGTGCCTTCACCATGTAGGTCTACACTTTCGTCCCTTCACTCTCACCTAGGAACAATGTCTGCCCATTGGATTGGATTTCATTGTATGCAGGGTTCCTGGGAGTGGCACACTCCTGGGTACAGCAAGCTGCACCACACTGGCATTAAAAAAGGGCTACCACTCATGAGTGGAGCCCATAAATCCAGCCATTGAAGGAGACTCACAAGTGGTAAGCAGGGTTATGATGTAAAAGCAAACTTTTGGTTACTGTTTCTCTCATGCGCCCTTATGCTTTGAGAAGAAAAAATACACCAGACTCTCCTTCTCTTGGTTTTGTAAAAGATGGATATCTTTTATTTAAACAACTTAATTGTACTCTTTATGTTGCCCTTTGGGGGGCAACATAAGTTGTTTAAATAAGTTGTTTTAATAATTTGTTTTAAGTTGTTTAAATAAAAGATATCCATCTTTTACAAAATCAAGAGAAGGAGAGTCTGGTGGATTTTTTCTTCTCAAAGCATAAGGGCTCATGAGAGAAACAGTAACCAAAAGTTTGTTTTTGTGTCCTAATCAAAGCGGAGTTGAGGAACCAGAACTCTGTGGTTACAATCACATGCGACCACGAAAAAGCGAAAAGTCCTAACAAAACAGTGTAGTATCTGGAAATTGTCACGGCGCTGAGGTTGTTCAAAGGGAAGCCCAAACAAATAAGGTTCCTCGAAAAGGGTTATGATGTACCCGACTGGTGAGGATTCATGGTACCCACGAGTTCTTACAGAACTCGAAGGCAGCCAATAGTATCACCCGATCTCACATGGCGGTTTGGTGTTGCAGGTTTTTTCAGTTAGCAGGCCAATCAGAACTATAGAATCTCCAGGGAGATTTGGTGAGCTCTGGAAAGGTTTGATAGCACTATAAAATAAAAAATCCAGCTCACCACTATCCTTTTGTGGGTCTTGTTAGCCTGTATGAGTAGGAGCATACGTAACAAACCCAAAACGTGTGTTTTACAGGAGCGCACTCTGGCGGTGGTTGGTGGTCTTTTATGTAGTGTATTAGTTTCTAATCTTTCTTGATCACTATGTGCTACCTTTTCTCTATTTGTGTGTTTTTAAGCCCTCCTTTACAGACTTCCTGTTTCGTTTAACCTTACTTTACCTCATAAAAGTGTAAACACTCAACAAAACATTTACGTGCACTGTCCCCTATTTACCCTTTTTTTACCTTTTGTATTCCTAATCCCAATCTGTTGTGGGCTTTATGCTCGTAGGGGTTGAGTGACGTTTTCCATTTACTTTCCTTTTACCCCCCCCAAAAAACGATTGCCTTTACTGCTTCTTTGTGTGACACACATGAAATCTTTACATGTGTGTGTGCACCACCAAATTCTTTCTGTGTTTTATTCAATGTCTTTTTGTGTATGCAAACCCGTTGCAAGTGTCTGTATGGGTCTTGTGTGAATCCATTTGCTACCCCTAGTCAGTCACATGTCATTGTTGTTTTTGTCATTGGAAAGTAAATGAAAAGATGAAGCATGACTGTGCATTGAATTTTGAGGGAGATGGAGGAGGAATTTTATGTTCACTTCTTTGAGGACCAGGACGGCATTTCACTGGCTGTGGTCTTGGAGGAAAATAATTTGCATCTTGTGGTGGCAGGCTCACAGATGCTCACAGCCACGGGAGGTCTTGCCTGTAGGGGGAGATTATTTGGGAGCACCGGAAGAGCTGCAGAGACCAGGCTCACAAAGGAAGGGTTGCCACTCTGCCACAGGAGGAGGCCGAACATTTGGGGGCAGGGGGGGGGGGTCATGCCAGCAGAAGCATCTGTTGTGCCAAAGGTGATGGAAGGAGCTGACCCAGTGTCTTGAGAATCCTCAGCTTATAAGGGCAATGCAGGGGCTCATGGTAGCTTCAGATACAATGCACTATTTGCTGGGCAATTTCTCAAAGTTATAAGACCTTGGAGTTGGGGGGAGGTGGTGGTAACCCAGCAGGGCGAGGTTAACTTGAGGAAGAAAGGTTGGTGGTGGTGCAGCTGCAGGATTTTTGAGAGCAACCGTTGGATGAGACTGAGGTCCTTCCACAGCAGACGAATAAGGAGGAGTAAGAGACTGGGGCCTCTGCTCATTTGCCTGCACTTGAAGAGAGCCCAAGACAGGCACACGTGTCTCTTAGAAAGTTTCAAGCAGGATAGGGGACATGCCCACCTCACAATTGGTCTGGGACTACTTTAGCTTTCCAGAGGGAAAGAGTGTGAAGGGAGATAAAGAATCTGTCATGTATAACCTGTGCAAGAAGCCAGTCGAACATGGTATAACGAAGAATTGTTGCACCACAGAAATACACAAGCGCATGCAGCATGGGCAAGGTATGACTAGTCATAGACTGTGCATTTCAGCTTTCAGTGACCTCCCTTCCTGAGCACTCTCACTAGGTGGGGCAGCAATGTGGGAGTGTCTGTGTGTTCCTCACAAGAAGGCACACCTTCTCATGGCTGGACACACTGGCTCAAGCAACCCTCAGTCTCCCTCCCCTTTGAGCCTGCCCATGCACCTCTGCCATCCCTGCCTACTATGCCAGTGGCATCATCCACATGAAGGGCCTTGTTGAGTTTACCAGCATCAAGACCAATGCACGACTATAACAGTAAAGTGCCAAGGGAGAGACAGGGAACCAATATATTACTGCCTGTGTTACAATTATAAAGTAAAGCCCCCGACTAGTGCTGTCCTTCCCTAACAAATATGTAAGCTATTCAGTGTCTCAAAGGGTCATTTTTCAGGTAAGTGCATGGTTGGGGGGTTGGAAGCCCAAGGCTGCCCTGCACGGGTGTTGCCAAAGCCAACATAGAAGTAACAGGGAAGTAACAAATGCCTTTTAAAAGCACCTCTTTAAAAAATCTGTAAACGAAATTAGGGGTCTACTCCCAATTCCACCAAACTGGGGTTGACCCATAGGGGAATCCCAAGCAAGAACTCTGCCAATTGAAACCTGGTAAGTGAAATTCTAGGGAATGGATTTATCAAACCCTTTGGAGTGAGGGGGCACAAATTGTGGTAGGCATACTCACACCCTAAACTCTGGTTTTCTTGGGGACCACCCCAGGGTACATAGAACTGCTGGTTACATTTAGTTCAATGATTGTTTATAATCGAGGTCCATGGTCCGCAGGTGCAATAGCTGAAGTTGGTGTAGGGATTGGGTCTGGCTATACAATGGTTCCAAACTAGTTCTGGGAATGCTCCTACAGACCTAAAGCTTTAGAAGCCAGATACCACAGACAACTCCCACTGTGCAAATGGACTAGGACCCAGCAGATGAAGTAGTGTCACAAAAATACCCTGGTCCATGGTCAGTAGGCCTGATTCATGGTAGCATCAAGAAATAGGCTCCAGGAAGGTGCTACTTCACAGTTTAGAGCAGAAGCAGCCCGATGTTCCTCGGTCAATGCTCTTAAGCTCCAGCTCAGAATGGCAACCATAGCAGGTGAGAGACCTAGTCGGTGAATGGTCAGCTTCCAGGATGGTCTAGTAGCATTTCCAAATTCCAGTAATGGCAGAGCACCAGTGCAAGATGCAGAACACATTCTTCATGAAGGAAGGCACTTTTATACTGCCACAAACCCAACATATGCCCAGAAATAGCCACTTCATATGAAGGATGTGTTTTGGGGCCAGACAACCCCACACCCAGTCCTAACTAGTTCAGTCACACAAAGACACTCACCCACGAGTCCAGGCTGGACGCAGCCTGCATACTACTGTATGGAGTTGAATAACCTGTGAGGGGAGGAAGTCAGCAAAAAATCAAGTTAGCTAAAAGACAGGACTTAAGCCACATGGAGTATATGGTTCTTGAAATTCCATTATAAGGTAACAAACAATGGGGAACGGTAGTCCACCTGAAGAAGATGAAAAACACAGCCCACTGCCACCAGCCTGTCCTAAGCACATCTTAAAGGCATAGAATATATATATAAAGAGGATGCAGATTACCTTTGCAGCAGTCCATTGTAAGTGGCATGTCCTACAGTAAAACACTACAGATGGAAACAGTACTTAACTAAAAGGTCAGGCAGGGGTACACCACATAGGCAAACATCATGGGGGCTGCATTACAATCTTTGGTAGGAACATGCAAAAAGAAAATTCTTCCATGGCAATACTCAATACTGGAAGTTGCACCTCTGTCTGTCCAGTTGAGAAAAAGAGTCAAACGAAAGTGGAAAAAAGGAGCTAAGAAAGAATTCAAGTTAAAGGATCTAATCCGGAATCAGTTTAATGGACAACATGTTGGCACACAATACTACACATTTGTGAACTTGAGAATTGTAATAGTGTTATAATGACCTCTGAAGCCAGAGATTCAATGAGTTATATTCCAACTGTTCTCTAATATTTGCACGTTTAATTATTCTGTTATGAATAGAAGAAAGTGCAATGTGAATTTGTAAATGGTAGAGACTTATCAGAAATATATCTAGACACGACTGACTCCAATGACTTTAATAACTGGGTTGGATAAAGAAGAAGCCAACAATGTCACACATTTAAGAGGATATGAGGAGATACTCCACAACTCCAGGAGGTCTAGCAATCAAGCTTGAAGCTCAGACCTGATTATTTCTGTAAATGTGTAACCTTGTCATTGATGACTCTGGGCTGACGGTGTGTTTTCTGACCCAACTGTTGTGACAGGCAAATGGCTCAACAGATGGCTCAAATGCTTAGATTTATAGTTTAGGAGCCGTTATTGTACACAGAGAACATGACGGATAATGATTGATGGGAGGAGGTTTGTGTGAAATCCACATGAATAAAGTCTGCAAAACATAGTCTTCCCAGGGACTCGGGGCTCGACCAGCCTGTTCTTGGCACACCTCCACCTTATCACTATCCCTTTCCTTCTCTTTGGCCACTTCCTCCTGCCTGTTTCTCTCTTCCTTTCCTTCTCAATGATCCACCATGTTCTACCCTCTCCCTCCTACATGCTTCTCTCTTCTTTTCTTGGCTTTTTCTCCCCTTCATCATTCATCTGTTCCTCTTCTCCCTTCTCCTGGTGGTTATGGCAATTGTTGTTTAACCTCCTGCTCACTTCCTCTTTATTACTCTTTTCCACCTCTATCTACCCAGTTTACCTTGCTTCATTTTCTTGTCTCTCCGCCTACTTCTTCCTAGTCAATTCCACTTACTTCACCTGCAATCTTTTTCTTATATCAGATAGTCTCCCTCTTCCTTCGTATCACAACCCTTGGCCTCTTTCACCTTGGCTCCTCTCCCCTTCTCTGATGTGCTCTACACCTCCTTGTTGCAGCTCCCACTTGACTACTTCCCCTCCCCTCCCTCTGCCTCCTCCATCTCCTCCTTTCTCTCCTCCGATCTGCTCTCCTCCTTCTCCTTTGTTCTGCTACTCTGGTCTTCCTTCATCTCTGTCCTTTGCTCCAGGCCACTCTGGCAAGCACTATTTTCACTACCTGCTTCCAAATCCTTACTCCACATCCTGCTCTTGTTCACTCTCCTTGTTATATGCTAGCACAATTGTTTGACTCTGTTCCTCTGCACAGACATTGGTGGCTCCTTGATCACCAGCGGGAGAGAGTCTGCTGACTGCTACGACCTCTATTTCACAGTCTTGTCGTTCTCATATGTATGATCTTTTCACAGTATTAACACATTTTTTTGACAGTAAGACAATAACATTTTTACCAGCAAGCTCTTCCAGGTGATATTTGTTAAGTTTCTGATTAATGTAGACATCTCACAACGAGATTTCGTGCTAGTGGGCAAAGGTCTTCTCTGGGCTGCTGAGTGAGTCACATAAGCCAGAGTGCCTTCCTGCTCAGAAGGATCTGTGGTTTCGAGTCACCTTCCTGGAGACACCGGTCAGGATAAAAACAGGTTCTGTTAGGGCATATTCATGACTTCCTTCACTCATGGTTAACCTACCCTCATAGAACCCGGTTCCTGTTCATCAAGTTGGCTAATGTTCAGGGACGCCTATGTCTGCTTCCCTAAGATTTTAGCTTGACCGGTCTTGGGATGACAGGGATTGTCCAGATTCCAAGAAGGGGCTATGGACCTAAGAATGTTAATGGACTGGGAATCCTGGGAGATTCCCTGCATATCCCTTCTTCATCATTGAGCAGGTGATGTCACCTAGACCCCATGGTCAGCCCTGTCCCATCACCCAGACTACAACGTGGAACTTATTTGCACTGTTTACATGTTTGCCATTTTTGGAAACCCCAAGAAACCAGTTCATGCTTTGGAACATGAAAATGCCGTATTATTATGGGGCACACATCATGATAGCTGCTTCCCTTTTAAGCTCTGTATCAGCAGCGCTAAACTTGCCCCGGGACTTGTGTTAATGGTCCTTGAATTGCACATGAATGGAAGCTTAAGGGAATTATTATTATTTGTATTATTATTATTATTATTATTATTATGATGATTATTATTATTATTATTATGTTATTTATTGAGTGCGGACCTTCCTTCGAGAAGCAACAGAACACTTTACCAAGCTATACAACAGTACAGATGAATAACAGAGTGCGTTTCAGAGGTAACAACAATACAGATGGACAGCCGGGTAGGATACAGCCAGCAGAGAGGAGGGGTACAGCTTTACATGGTGGCAGGGAGGAGGCGGCAGACAGTGACAATTCTGTTTTATAATGGTGGTATGTGTCCACTATTGTGTGGAGCAGCGGACATCAATGATGATCACCAACAGAACAGCCAGAAAAGACCAGGAACGTAATGTAGGTGTGGCAGGAAGCTTTCTGATGTACCGAGTGTTCATTGAAGGTTGAGGCATAATCTCTATATAAGAGTAATACCCTTGCTGGACATTTTATTGTTACTTGTTGCAATCATCAACCCTTTTAGGTATGGCCGGCATAGCCAATCTGGCGGTTGTGGCGATGTGTTTGCGGCTTGTGTTGCTTGAAATAAAACCAGGGTGTGGCTAAAATCAATGCGGAGGGAGGCAGATGAGGTGGAGGTTGCAGGTAGTTCTTGCAAGTGTGGTCCATGGGCAACAGTAATATTGTGGTTCCCCTGGCACCTCACAGGGTAGCCGTAAAACCTCTGAGTTTCATATCAACGGTGGCTTTTACATCCAGTAGGTGGTGTGTTTGCAAGGTACTCAGTAGCACTCATCAAAGAGTCCCTTACCTACAATGTACTGGCAGAAATATCCAGAGAGCTGTGTCACACTGAGGACGATAGCTGTATAGTGATGAGTGATGGATGCCCCTCAGCTGGTTCAAGAAATGATACCCATAAAGGACTGAACATTGCATCTCTACAAAGAGGGGTGTTCTTAGGGGACCTTCAAGAGCCCTATGTCCCATCCTCATTTGCTTTTGCATTGCATCTGGGTGATATCATGCCACCCAATTGCATGCTGCATAGCTGATTCAGTGTTCATCTGGAGCTGAAAACAACCACCTGACCATCCAGGTGGGCAGGGACCCAATCAGGGTCACAATCTTTCCATGTGTTGCTTGCAAGTATGTCTGCAGCTGCTAAGGGGAAATAACTACAAGGCAGTAAGCATCATGCACACTCACCTGCTCCTCTTATCCCAGAAAAAGTCCAAGCAAACACGCACAAATCAGATGTCTTTGGAAAGGCTATTTGTGGAGGATAATTTTTATCAAAGTAAATGAGTTCAGAAATGACCTGGAGCTGATACTTACCATGGTTGCTTTGGTTCTGCCTATCACAGGGTTGATCTAAAAACTCTGAAACACCAGTACAACTAGCTGATTTTTGGTGTACTGGACGGTGTGACAAAATCTCTACTTCTCTGCAGAAGTTCAGGGATGAGTAGTGTCTCAACTGCGTTCTCAGCCCCACTTTTCAACCAAACTAGTAATGAGCCCAATAATAAAGATGAAACAGGCACAGCCCAACAGGTATACTTTCTTCATCTCTTCTGGTAGCACAGGCTACATTTGCAGGAGGGATGCTGATACAGTTGCAATACAAACAACAATACGAATGTCCAACTAAGGTTCTATAAAACTAAGGACTTTAATAAAATAAGCAATGCACACAACAGATTAAAATTCTAGACCCACTCCTGTAAGAGAAACACAGAGAATACAGACTTTTGATAAGAAAGGGCACTCCGGGTTGATAAGCAGGGGTGTTCAGACAACAGATGTCATTAACAATGTCAGTGTTCAAGAATATGTCTTTAACAAGGCATCTGGTGCTCAGCAGCATCAAGACATGCTTCTAGCTGCTTTCCTGCAATCAAGCTAGTGTCTAGATGATCGGGTCGTGCAGCCCCAATGGCAAGTCAGCGTTTGAAACGGTTGAGACAATGACTTCCAACAATTCAGTTTGGAGGTCTAGTCGGCAGCAAAACTATACTTCTGTGGCATCAAGTGATTGTATAACACATCGATTTAGAGGCTTCCAGCAGGCTGAGTCGGTGTTCGAGACAGTTGCTTCCTTGGTGTTGACTCGGAGACTGGGTCAGGTTAATGCTGCCTGCTGCAATGGGTGGAGCAGGACAGTGGTTGGAAGAACGGAGAGTTACAAAAGTAACAGCATGGGTCCTTTACTGGCTTCAAGTGATCTGAGCACAGATATGCCAATTTAAAGATGTCTTGAGGCTGTAAAGCTGGGTTCTAGCTGATTCTGGATTCCTGGGTTACTGGTAGACCAATATAGGGTGAGGGCTCATTTCTGTGCTTACAGTCCAGGAAGTTGTCTGGCACCTTCAGGAAGTCCTTCACCCTCAGTGTGCAGGATCCTCATTCCTGTGTATAGGCAGCAGAGAGACCTTGGTTCACATCTGTATCAACACCACTGTACCCTGTGGCTGAGTAAGGGACAGAGCATTCCTCTACCTTGCAACTCTCTGTCTTTACCTCTCTGGCAGAGGACTTTGGAATAGACTGTATTCCCAACAGAGTTACAATGAATCCTTCTTGTTCTTGTACGAGTCTAAAGTGGAATCAACTAAGGGAAGGGTTTCCTCTCCTTATAAAAGCAAAACGTTACATGAGATTTGTCCAAAGCAAATCCAATGCCAGGGGTCCAGACCAGTCTGGCCAGTCGAACCAAGAGTGGTTTATCTGCAGGATGTGGGAAGGGAAAACAAGTTGTATGAAGCCATAGCAGAAATAAAGATGTTGGAACCCTTCTCTTAGCCTACCTGTCTCCCCTGGCTACTTTAACTTTCCCCCTTCCCATGTCTGATGACATCAAAGAAAATCCAGTGATCAGCACTGTGGTGTGGAATGTGGCTATGTTACGTCAGGACTGTCTCTGAGGCACCTGTTCCCAAGGGACTCCTGCACAGGGTCCCTATGGTCAGAGAGGAAGGTGTTGGCCATCCTCAAGGGGGTCAAGAGGCAGCTTTTCAGGCATCGTCCCATATGGCTCTTGTGAGGACAAACAGCCAAACAGCTAATACACATCAGCCCTGCCAAATTAGAGCACTTCTCCCCAATTTTCCACTAATGTGATGTCCACATTTGATGGCTCTATAATTATGTGACCCAAGTAGCCGCCATGTCATAAGCAGGCATGGCTTATATTATATTTATAGTTTATATATGCAGTTTAACCTGCCACGAGGCTGAATAGGGCACGAATAGTATATGAATTTGATCAGAGGGCAGAAGATTAAAAAGACACCTTTGCCTGTTAGAACCTTTTGTTCTAGCAGTTGTAAGGAATGCACATGTGACCTTTGAACCTGTCTGACTGCCAATACATAGTTGTTTATTGGGTGTCAGAAGACTATCTCAGCAAAAGCACAGATGTGCAATGTGTATTTGGCACGGAGCTTTATGAAAGGGGGGGTCTGATGAGTAGACATCCCTTTCAGAATCAGAATTACCTGCATCATTTTATTACTAAAACCCCAAAAATGTGAAGGCTTTTACACCCATACAGATGGCATTCCGTCACAGAGGGCTTAGAGAGTAAGGATTTCCACTCATAAATTGAGAAATTGATCTGGGTTTTCCTAAACATTTATTTTGAACAACCGTTTGAAGTTGTAAAAGCCCACAATATCCCATCACAGCCTAGGTCTCGCAATCAGAACTGCCCCAGATGAGTTTGAAGGTCCTCTGACATTACCATCTAGTCCAGATCTAAGGGGTGCCATGAGATTTTCCAAAGGTGACCATATGTGGTCCAGCTGCCTTTATTCATCAAGATGTGAAAAGGAAGTGCACCAGCTTGCCATACATTCTTAGAGCTTCATCCTAGGCTCAAGGAAACTGGCTCATGCTAAAGGTTGATGGAGCTAGCAACAATGAGGTTGTTTGTCTATGAGAACTGGAGGGCCTTTCACACCTTGGAAGATCTACGATCACAATAGGACGCCTGAAGTGATGGAACTCCCAACTTGAGATAATACTTTATTGTTAGATTGTACTACTATGTCTTCCTCACCTTGAGGGGTGCATGCTATTACGCCTGCCCATCTGGGTCCATAATGCCATAGGATAGACAGGGTAGTCTGTCCATGCAAAAAGTACCCATTATGGGTTCAGTATTGATTGTGATTTATATTTACCAGCCAATTGTTGATAACCCTCAATTCTAGAGAGAAATCTGCGATGGATCTCTATAACTTTTGAATTCCCCTATAATTCTGGGCTCCTCCACTAGACCTGTGCTCTAGCACCCGGAAGCGTCTTTTGTGCTAGATGGGATTACCAATAAAGATCTCAGACCAAGTAACCAGACAGACTCAAAGAATATGGCAAAGTACTACTTTATTCTCAATTAATAAAGCAGGGTCAACTGGTAGACATCAGACTGATGCATGCACACACACAAAAACCTGATTACAAAGAGGTTTTATGCCCAAATATGCATCATCTATGACATCATTCTATGTGGCAAACTGTTAACCCTATCGACAGGAGGGATTGGTTAGGAGACAATATCTACTAATAGAATATATATGGGTTAGTGCTTAATTTGTGTCTCTTATCTGTGAGGCACGCCTCAATCTACCTCTAAATATGCATGATACAGATTATAGGGGACACAATGGCAGAGGATTGGTCTATGCAACATTGTATAGCCGGTTGCCCCATAGACCCACTGATTGGTTGGCATTCCCATCCAACCTTGGACTTTCGGGTCGGTACCAGCACATAAACAAACTGAAACCCAGGTGTTTGAGTCACATCAGATTACTCCTCACTTTCCCAATTAGTCCATCATCTCTCATGAGTCTGGCCATGAACCAGAGTTTCACGTCTGTTGTTGGCTTCGTAGCCTGCTCTCTGTTCTGGGACATTCAATGGAGTGTAAGCACATCACTATCTTCATCCACAGCTTAATGAATAGCCCTCGTTTTTGACTTCTGAATAACGTGTGAGGAGTCCGCAAATGTATCCATTTCAAACTCGTATTTACTGCTATTTGATTTAATTATGCTGGATGTCATTGCTCCTCCTTGCTTCTAGAGACTTGCTGACTCTATCTTGTAGGAGCCTTATCCATTTTTAATTGTCCAATACTTTGGCTCTTGCAAATGTTTTCCTCTTCTTTAATCTAACAAAAATATGTCTCATGGCCATGACTTATCCGTCTGTCTCCCTTTGTGCTTTGCAGCTATTCCTTGAAATAGGAGCCTTGATCCAAGGCCAACATAGACTCCTCTTCATTTTTCACACACAGCTAATTCTCCAACGTCTCCTGACTCTGCAGCCATGGTCTGTTTCTGAGGTAGCTGAATTGAATCTTTGCACAAGCCGGCGTCCATTTTCCTATCATGGCCATCGTTGCCACATTATATTTTACTCTATAGCCAGCTTCTATATGTCTCCTCTACTTGTGTGGCTCCGTATTTACACATATTGGTCAACAAGTTACTTCATTCTTCTTTATATATATGATTACATTATCACTTTTAATTTTCTTGCTGCTGATAAATCTTCCACCCGACTCATCTCGGTTTGGCATCTGCGAACCATCTGTGTCCTGTCAACTTTGTCCTTCCTTTTGAGCTGCCTTGCAGCATGTCCTCTGGCCCTTAATACAAAGGCAGTCCTTTTATTTGTTCAGTGTCTTTTTTTCCACAAAGCATTAGCTGTCCATTCAACATGGGGGCACTTTTGGCAAGGGAATACAAGGATGGGGGAGTTCTTCTGCAGAAACCAACTGCGGACTCATATATCACTGCAACTCGGGCATGTAGTTGGGTTCCTCAGAGACCTCTTTCTGCTTTTAGTCAATTGTCTGCATCATATAGGTGCCTCATTGTTCATCTGTAATATAAAACTGAATGAGTTTCCTTTGTAAAATAAACATATCTCTATTATAAGCACATTTCCTACCAACCTATCCCCTTAAAAACCTTAGTTGCATATTCTGGCAACCTTCACCTGCCTTCTTAACAAACTTCATTTTATCTTATTTTTTGAACGTCCCTGCCTCCTAGAAAAACCTTACATATATATTTAGGTTGTAATGTATTGAAAGCAACTACTTCTCTCCATGATTTTTATACACACTCTACTGTATGGTCAGCCTGCTGGAACCTAATATGTTCTCAGTAACCACATATTTATATTTGTCTCCTCATTTTTCTCTGCCCTTAGAACATCTGGGCGTTCTCGTTAATAATATTCGTCCTTCGAGGGACATATGTTATCCTAAGGTCGACAAATTGAAACCAGGGAGACAAAAAAACAAATAAACACATTTGAAAAAGACATTAAAAGAAGGGTGTCTTCTTCTTTTTCCAACTTCTAGGCACATCCGTAGCAGACGAGGATGGCTTCTCTTGGGGATCAATGTCTGTAGAAAATCGAAATAGAGACAAAAGTCATTCGGGGACTGGCAAGGGGGTCGTGGTTCTTCCTACCCTAAACCCCTTTCTCCTTGCTTCCAACAATAAATGCTTTCTAAATCCACTCTCATGGGCCTTCCCTAACTAACTGGTGCACTACAACAATACTATTTGTTACCTCTTATTCAATGTCAGGGCCAATACTCAATTTGTGATTATGCTTTGCTGCATGTACTTGGAACTCAGCTGTAAATTCGTCATTCAGTTTAGCAGAACGTGCTTCTACAGCTTCATGCCTTTGTTCCTCCATCTTTCTCCCGATTGTGTTGGACCATGGTCTTTTCCTTCTTTGCTTTGCTTTCATCTTGTTGAGACAAACAGAAGCGTTTCGCTGCACAATATCTCTTCCTTATCCCACTATACTTAATCTAATCTACCCCTGTTTTTCTAGACCATGGCACTAATTCTTACTACGTGCCTTTATTTTTATCATAAAACTACATTGTTTGCCTATTCTAAACATTTTTTTATACACTCCACAATGATAGAAAAATGGTAACCCACCTTCAATTTGACTTCTGTTTCTGCGCTTGTCTGAAGTGGCCATGCTTTCATCTATTTTCTACTCTCTTCACACCTGATTGCACCTATCCTGGGAAAATGGCTACACATTTGAAGACACTGGGGGTCATTGCGAGTTTGGAGGCAGCCATGCCATTTTTAGCAGCATGGTTACCTCCAAACTTCCGGGTCCCACAAAAGGGGACTTACTGGGCCATAAAGACCTTGGAGGGCCCAGTAATTCCCTTTCGTGTGACCCAGACCCGTGACTTCCCCATTCCCATTTCAGCCCCCATAGGGCTCAATGGGAATGGGGAGGATGCTAAAAATTGGCCCGTTGATAACGGGCCCGTTGTTAGCATCCTGTACTGCTAGTGGGTCCCGCTAAGGACGTCTGGTCAGACCAGGCATCCATAACGGGACCCGCTGCAGGGCTCGGAATGTGGCAGCCCGGTATGAACGGTGCCGGTCCCTTATCGGCACCGTTCATACCGCGGCCGCCAGGGTCGGAATGACCCCCATTGTGTCTCTACCTCTTTTTCTGTTACTTACCTCGATCCTCTTACTTTTAGTAATGATCAACTCTGTGCCCACAGCCTTGTAGTGTGGACCAGTACTTACCTCTTTTTTCCTTTTCTCCTTATTTAAGGCCATGCAGACATTTTTCTTGTTTTCACACAAGATCCACGACTTTCATCTGTAGCATAAACCAACATCGTTATAGGCACTCAAAACCATACCCCTTTTCTGGTTTTCCATATTCACTGATGCTTTTTATAGCTCTGTGCCCTTTTTTGCTGTTGGCTAGGAATCCTCATTGGTACTATTTGTTTTACATGTTTTGATGTTTTACCTATTTTATGCTCCTAGGTTTATTCCCTATCCCTTTATTCATTCATCCAATCATTCCTTCCTTCAATTGTCTCTTTTATTTATTTTCTATTTATTTATATATTTATTTACATCATTTATTTTTTCATCCAGATGTCTTTAATATTTTGACTGAGCTTCTTTACTACTCTGCAGATTAAGTTAATCAATTATTTTCATCTTTTCCCAATTCCATTTTCTGTGTCTATGCCAAAAACCCCAAAGTCTACTTAACGTTTTTGACACTTTTTCCACTTGCCTTTCATTTATGCTGGGTACTTGTTACATTTTTGCCATGTATACTAAAAAATGTTTCCTTTCCTTTTAATGTGTGATGCCTTAAATAAAGCACCACCTCATACTCCATTAAGCCCTATTTAGGTATACCGTCATCTGTGATGCTAATTAACCTAAATATTTTTATCTGAACCATTACTGTCCTTCATGATTCTATTTTTAGTTTTCATGCGCTTTACCCCAGAGGCACCTGTATCTTGTTTCCTTACTTTATGGCTGTCTCTAATTACATGGAGGTCATCTGTCCCCTCCTTTATGTTCATAAATATCTGTGGTCTGGGACTGAATTTATCATATACTCTCATCACTTTTCCACTAGATCACACAGCCATCTATATTACTGCGCTTTTGCCATAACAATAAAAACTTTTAGCCTCTACCAAAACAATCTCATCAGCCTTGTGCCTTGTTCATGCCCCTAGAAATATACTCATATTCAAATGGTGCATGTCTCAAAACAAACAAAAACACGCTTTTCTTGATTACCTAAACAACATCATTATGCTTAGGTTTTGTCATCCAATCCTTTCCTCACTCACTGGCAGGTGCCTTTTCCAACTACACCAAAGCTAGTTATGACACACTTTCTTCCAAAAACAACACTACATTCATAATCTTCAAAAAGCCATCCTCAGCCTTTTAATATTCATTTACCACTTTTCTGTCTTTGCTCCATGGACACACAGGGCCTCATTACGACCCTGGCGGTAAATTACCGCCAGGGCCGTGACTTTACCGCCATGGTGCTAACTACGTTAACGCCATGGCGGTAAGGGGATTTACCGCCCCATTCCGACCTTGGCGGGGCGGTAAATCCCCAATCCCCATTTACCCTTCCCCATTCCCATTTTTGCCCCATAGGGCATAATGGGAGTGGGGAAGGCGTTAATTACGCCACCGTAAATTACGGTGGCGTAATTAACACCAAGTTCCCTTACCGCCATGGTTTTTTACTCCCGCTAAAAGCAGGTGTAAAAACCGCCATGGCGGAAAGGGAACTCGTAATTGGCGGTAAGGGGTCGGCGCAGCTAACGCTGGCGCTAACCCCTTACCGCCAGGGTCGTAATGAGGCCCACAGTCCCAATATTTACCAGTAGACCAAAAATTGTTCTTTCTTTGCCATATTAATTCTTGGCACTTTTTAAACCTAGCACCACTACCAATGCTAAAGGCATCTGGTTCCCCTGTGAGGTGGTCCTACTATAAATGCATGCATTCCTCTGTTTTTGCAAAGGCATTCCTTCTTTTTAAACTAACACCTTTTATCCCTATGTGTCTTTATGCATTATGTGTCTCAACATTGCTGAGCCTGCATGTGAGCTTACTTACTAGTCCGCTGTAATAAATTCATTTTGCATGTGGTGCACTTTATTTCCACAAAATGCAGCATGTTCTTACACTATTCAAACCCCAATCACTCCTCGCACTCATTGCGGCGTGGTTCTTTTTCATTAACATATTCAAAATAATGTATCTACTTTACCACCCTGCTATAATGACAACTGGGAGTCATAGTACTTGCTCCCACTGGCCTTTTCAATAACGCTGCATGCAGCACAGGAGTGCCGCCCTCTCGGAGGTCACCCCTCCTTTTCCAACGTGCTAGTTCGGTGCGTACTGTCAACGTTACATAGGCGGGGCCACTGTACATCATTACTTCCTGGTCTACAAGATTTCTCTGGCACGACAATCAGTGCCACTTAATTCAGCAGCCTGTGTCAACAAGTAAGACGGTAGGCATACATTTTTTCAATACCTCAAACATCTCTGTTAATCGTGCGCTTTACCCCAGAGGCACCTGTATCTCTAAATCTATTACCCTGATTGTTTCTCAAAGAACCATCAGAAAGGAAAATCTTCCCCACTGCTACTATCTCTTCCTTTACCCTTAAGGGTTTATCATAAAAGTTTCTCAAAATGCCAACAACCGTGAACTTGCTCAGTTTCTGTCAGTGATTTCCGCTGTACCCCGGGCAGAATTCTCTTATTTATGTCTGACTATTTGATCATCAGTTTTAAAAGAATCTCCTCACAGGCATTAGCCCTTGGAGATACCAACATACCCTCAGATTTTTCTAAACAGAAAAAAAACCTACATGTTCAATACATTATGTCACAAAATCATTTCAGCGCCTCGATACTCTTGGGCTATGTGAGTGCTTTAAAAATGCAAAATAAATAAAATAACCAAATCTTATCACTGTGCTGTCAGCCCTCGTAATGGCATACTCAACGGCTGTCATCTCTAATCACAAGGGGAGTGACCCCTTATTACTGGGTCCAAGAATCCCCCTGTAATGCTCACGAGACCCACCCTAATATGAGTCTCTGTATGTGCGTATTTTATTATATCAGTTATATTTGCATATGGTAACAAGAATATTTCCTCAATATAGTTTGAGCATTTTTGAACTGGAGTCTACTCTGTACTCCTTCTCTCATTCATCAAAGCCTTCCTTGATTAGTCAGCTGTACACTAGGGGCATGCTGTCCCCTTTCTTGAAGATTGTTCATCCTGCGCAAATCTTTGGCTTCCACACATACATGCAAACATTTTCTGACATACCTCATGTGCAATGCACAAGGGGAAGGCTCCTAACCTGTCCATTATGCATATTGTGATTGTCTTTGTGCATAATTTAGAACTCACCCGGGTTCCTCTGAGAATTTCCTAACTATTTTGGATGCCTCTATCCTAGAAGCCTCCCCCACCATATGGTATTACTCACTGTGAATTCTATTTGCCTCTACTATTCCCATTGCCCTCAAATGGTGTATTTTAACAATCCTTTTTAATTTATTTCACTTTTTTTCTCACCTTCCCAGCATTATTTTTCGTGCAATTCTTTTCTTGCAGACGCCTGCACTTAGTGCACAAGGGTCAACTGCATCTCTTAATAATGGTCTTATTTTCAGGCCCACTAATTCCTTAGGTTATGTCAGCATAAGCTCTGACAGCCTCTGGCATTTCTAATGGCTCCCCCATCTTGCATGTCTGGAGCAGCACTATAAACGCTTTCAAGACTACCACCCTTTAATTGTTTGCACAGAGTTTCTTTACGATGGGTAATGCTTAAATATCTTGCCTTTTAATTGTTCTGGCTGCACCAGTAATTCTGACGCCCGAGATGCAAATGCACCTAAACCTGAGCATTCTCAAAAATACCCTTCAAGCCACACTGTCAGGTTGCTATGTCCTGGCCTGTATGTTTAAGGCAGAATAAAACCTTTCACATTTCCAAGATGCATTGGTGCACGTTTTTGACTCAGTGTTTTATTCACTTGTAGGTGATTTGTAACTCTTCCCATTACTTTGTTTTTTCAGCTATGGCCTTCGCAAGCTGTTATGTTAAATTAATTAATTTTCGCTCGCAATGCGCAAATGCTGCATTCCTTATTCTCTCTTAACATTTGTATTTGTATTTCTTTATTTTTATAGCACGCCAGGCCCAGAGGCATCTGGGCATATATCTTAAGTTACAGAGACATATATAACACGTACATGAAAACTATATATGCAAAGGTAATATACAATGTACACGGAGCAATACTACTAGATATATACAATGCATGATAAATAGAATCAAGGTGAGGGACAGAGATGAGGTCATCTACAATCATATTTACAGAACCGTGATATACAGGTGTAAGTGAGTAAAGTCTGGTAGCGAGCTAGGTAATAGACTCTGGAGGTGGTAGGGCCGCTACAAAAGGGGTTTGTCTCTGCCATAATGCCACAGTTTGGCTTTACTCTTAAAGGAGTGCAAAGCAGGTTCTGACCTAAGTGTGGTGGGCAGAGTATTCCATAGTTTGGTTGCTAACACAGGGAAGTTACTTCCTCCCGCTTTCTGCAGCTTAAACCTGGGCAGAGCAAAGCAGTGGGCTTGGGCAGTTCTCTGTGGATGGATGGAGGTGCAGGGTGTGAATCGACTAGCAAGATAAATGGGGGCCTGGTTAGCAAGGCACTTATGGGTAAGGGCCAGGGTTTTCAAGGAGATTCTCTGGGCTACTGAGGGCCAGCGCGAGTTGAGTCTGGTGTCAGATATGTGCTGATTTCTTGGAATATTTAAGGCTGCCCCAATGGCTTGTTCTGTGTGACCTGAAGTTTATTAAGGTTACGTTGATTCGTCCCAAGGTAGAGAGCATTACAATAATCAATCTTGGACATGATAAGTGTTCTGGCTAGGATGGTGCAGTTGGCCGTAGAAAGAAAGGGGCGGCATGCTGTAATGAGTTTGCATGTGTAGGCGGCGGATGAGGTTACCAAGTTAGTTTAACTGGATAGTGACAGGGTGGAATCAAGGTAGATGCCTAGCATGTTGGTATCGCTGTAGATAGACCTTGATAGTGGTGCCTTCAATGATAAAGGATTTGAAGGCAGGTTCTAGTTTATTAAGGTGATAATGAGAGCCAAGGATGAGGAGCTCAGTCTTGTCATCATTGAGACAAAGCTTGTGTTGAGCCATCCAAGCCTGGATGACCAAATAGACATCATTCAGGGATTTGGTGTCCAATGTATGGTCTCCAGTGATGGGGATGAGTATTTGGGTGTAATCGGCAGAGTAGTTTGTGTAGGTGACACCCAGATAGTCAAATCTTTTCCGATTGGAACTTAAGCTAATTCCTTTAAGAATGTATTTAACTACTCTCCTCTTCTATATGTCCCACGTAAAGGGGCTCTGAATTAAAGGTTCTGCCTGGACTTTTTAAAGTCTAGGAACAGGGCGTATCCTCATAGCGTGGCTCCACTCACAACTATTTTTCCTCATATATTGCTTGGCCATCTCAATAACTCGTTAATGCTCAATGTCTTGAGTTAATTCCCATTCTCTGTTACTTTTTCTAAACTACTTATATCACACTTAAAAACATTACTCGTTAAAAACAAAATACTTAGGGCGGTTCCCTACAATTAGTACATCTTGTGCTTGAAAGATAGTTTGAAAGACTGTCAATAGATAATCTCAAAATATGTTTTCTTAGAAGGATTTCCCAGGAGTGCTTTAAAGTTGTTTCTAAAAGCTGTTAAAACTTTAACTCAAAAATAAATTTCTAAGAGTTATCTCTCAATAGAGTTCTAAAAATGCCCCACCAAAAATGCCCCCCCAAAAATGGCCCAAAGGGGGTTCTCTGACATTTTCAAGGGGGTACCCCAATATTTTCTAGGGACGGTACCCCAACATTTTCAAGGGGGGTACCCCAATCATTTTCAAGAGGGTACCTCAATAATTTCTAGGGGGGTACCCCAACATTTTCAAAGGGGATACCCCAATAATTTTCAAGGGGGGTAACCCAGTAATTTCTAGGGGGTGTACCACAAAATTAGCCTCCCCAATCCACAGATGATAAGGCCCTCTGTCATGCTATCAAGCCTGCAAGACCCTCTGATTTTTACTCATTTTTAAATTTCTTGGAAATTTGCAAAAAATAAATAGTCCCCTTCACTAGCCTAGTGCCAAGGCCTTCTGCCATACTGTCATGCCTGCATGTCCCTTCTCTTCTACTGGCTAGGGCAACTGCAGTCTGCCCTCCCCCCACCTGTCTTCCTAATCCGTTCTTACCCCCCATCCAGGCAGGACAGTATAGCTTGCCTCATCTTCCCTTGGTCTGTCAGTCGTGGAGACATTAGCGCAGGTCCTGGCTTGGTTCGCTAAATGTATTGGAGGTCCCCATCTACTGGGCCTTGGCATCTCTTGGGGCAAAAAAATATACTCTGGAACAAACAGGACACTCAGGCTTGGCTCATGAAGACATCAGGCTTTATTTCTCCTTCAGGCAGGCACACTTCATACATCTTTGACATCTCAGGAACTCTGATATCAAGTTATACAATTTCCCTCCTTTTTATATTCTTTTTGGTAGGCTCAGCTCCCTGTCTATGATGCAGAACACTCTCATTGGTTCAGACACTCCAAGACAAGCCCCTTCATCCTCTAGGCTTGGCTGACTGAGCTGCCAATTCACAAAAGCTCCCATGTCATATCTACATCTGTTACTAATATGATTGTGTGTGCTGTGCTTAAGCTTTAAATGGAAACATTTACTGACATCTGTCCTAAGAAAATTTCAGTAACTACATCATGGTTTCCTGTCCCACAGGCCCAGATACAGGCATCAGCTTTATCCTCTCTGCTAATTGAACCAGCTGAATGCATCATCCACATTCCTCCCTTGACTGTTACAAGGCTCCCACACAGTACACTGTTAAGATTAGAGATAAGAGTCTGGAAAGTCCCGTCTGTGGCTACTGAACTCTCCTTGAACTATCAAGAGGTAATTCTTTTTTCATTTCAACACTGTTTTACAGAATTCACATATATATGCTCAGTGGAGCGCGAAACGTGTTGTGTACAGGTCGTGTACCATGGCGTCCTGCCTCTGTGTGTCTTTGTGTGGTTGCTGATTGTACTATTGTTTTTCTGTACAATTGTTTTACCTTTATGGAAACATTAAAATACATCCGTTTTTCAATATGGTGTTTCCCTGCTTTTTGTCCGTGCTTTGGAGTTTGCTGCAATTGCTGCTGTGCCTGCGGGAGTGCGGCTCACCTTTCCTCCTTTTTTTGGATATATATATATATATATATATATATATATATATATATATATATATATATATATATATATATATATATATATATATATATATATATATCAGTATCCATCTTAAAGGTACTGGCCTTAAAGGTGCTGGCCTATCACAAAATGGTGGATTACCCTATTTCTGTAAATTTCTTGACACCTGGTCCTTTTCAAACCTAGTTTTTTAGTACAATATACTTAGCATGTACTATTTAATAAGTCTTTCATGATTTAAACATTCTGACTTTATAAACATAACTCATCTTTTACAGCGCTTTTGCTGCAAAGCAGTATAATTCTAGTTTTCTGCATATTTGAAGGTATAGATCACCCCAAAAAGTTATTCACACTCGGTTTAAGGGGGCGGGGGTCTTTCTCCACTACATTCAGTTTAAGAGGGGGGTAGTCATTTCTCTTCACCCCTGGGGAAAACAAGTATGTTTAAGGCGAATATTTCTATACGAAAAGGAAGTCAGATCCTATGAGTCTTCATGAAGGGGAATTAAAAAGAATGTGTTCTTTAAAGCTATGACTGTGAAATACTTGGCCTTAGATGGGATGTTGCAAAATATTGTTGCAGGATTTGGAACTAAAGTTTTGACTATATTGTTTAGGGGCAAAGGTCCTGTATGAATCTCCATGACCCCCCCATTGATTTTCCCACTGGGTACACAGTGGTGCTACATTGAGAATCTGATGTTACTAAGATTCCTTGCTTCAGTAGAATGGAAATGGTCTGAAATATACTTTCATCTGCCTCCCTGGACATGGGGTATTGCTTTGCACATGTCAAAAGGGCTCCTGGTTTAAGTTTGAGTTTACCTGCTCCTACTTCTTTTAATAGGCCAATGTCATATGGACCTGTGGTCCATAAAATGTCTGGCACTTTCTCTAAATCTTCCTGAAAAAATAATGGTTTCTTTTTCACCAAAGCCATTCTCTGCGGTATTTCTAATTCCTATTTCTAAATCTCTATTCTCTAATTTAATCCAATAAGTGGGATTTATGAAAAATACTAATTCATCATCTGAGTACTCATCCATAAACAACTCCTCATCTGTCAAATCTGTCAGCCTGTATCCTTCACTGAGGGCTATCACTGTTCTCGATCCTCTTCCCTCATCATCTGCCCCATGAAGAACCACCATTCTCTCGCTGACCATTGCTGCTTCTAACTCCATGGGGATAATCTGCCCTTCTTCATCATCCATAGCAATTTCTGGTCTGAACAAAAACTTGTCAGGTATTCTTAATAGTTTACCTATCAATCTGGGTAACCACAATAATAAAATAGTCACTCCATTTCTAAGGGAATTCCTCGTAATGCTTTTTTGGCTGTAAAGGCTAGTATAAACTCTCTCACATTCATATAATGTGTCCCTGGAGTGGAACATACTATTCCTTAATCAGTAAAAGATTTTTTTTAAATCTTTATTTGCATATGTTTTATAGAAACCTTTACAAAATAGACAACTCACATTACTTAACATAATCTTACAGAATAATACAGATGTTTTAAAAAATACCTTTTTCAAAAACAAGAAAAAAAACATTTTTAACATTATTAACATTGACTTTCAACATTAGTCATTAAACAGATACAGATAAATCTACTATAAGTTTACATATACTTTAATCTTTACTCTATTTTAAATACATTTTGCTTTTGCCTCCCGTTTAACATTGCTAGGTGCAGATTGGAAGCAACAATTTTAAATATGGATTGATGAATAAAAAAATAATTTTAATCGAATAAATCTTTGGACATGTATGCTCTTTATGGGATTTGCAATTGCTTGAGCTTCATCTACAGCTGTGAGTGCGACTCCTAAACACTGATGGCGTATATTGGTGACTTTAAGGACATTTTTTATGAATGTTAATACTCTTAGCCTCAGAGACATTGAGTCACCATGAAGCATCCTCAGCCATAACTGATCTCTTAGTACCCATTCAGTGTTTACAAACTCCCCAAATACTGTAACCTATTGGCTAGGAGTTCTGGACATACCACTAATAAGTCGAATAATGATACCTACACATAGGGCCTCATTACAAGTCAGCCGGCCAGGAAACAACGGTGATGGTAAATGCGCTGCTACTGTTGTTTCCGGACCGGCTGATTCCGAGTCCTGCAGGCGGGAGGTGTCACTCCTGCCAGGTCTCACCTGGCGGGATTAACACCACCTGCCTGCAGGTGGACATGGAAACACCATCTCTGTCATAGTTCCTATGGGACTCCATGGGAATGGGGATTTACAGAATTCCACCTCCAGAATCACCGGGTTGTAATGCCCCGGTGATTACGGCAATCATGGAGGCAGAATGGTATTACGGGTCCGGCGGCAGCCTGCCGGTTTTCCGGAATGGCTACCAGCAGACTCGTAATGAGGCCAATACTCTTTTCCCCTTCTTTATGATGCCATATACATTTTATCTTATTACAGGACAAGACATTCAATCTGAATCTCATGAACCTTCTTACATGGAAATTTGCAAAAATAGGATTTCATTTCACCTGAGAATTTTTTAGGAGATAACACTTGGGCGTAAATCCTGGATTTAGCATTTTCTGACCGATTTCTTTCCCAGTCTGTACCCCTATTTATTTTTTTTTACCTTATTCGGGTTGTTTTTCAACATTTCCATTGATACTCCTAGTTGCCCCAGGATGATCCCACATTCCTCCCTTAAGCTCTTCATAAATCCCACCGTATCGCTTACTAATAGCCATTGACATAATGTTCCATCACGTGAGGTCTCACATTTACACAAGAGGCATACTTTTCTCTATTGAACCAGACTGGTGATAGATTGCAGCCCTATTTCATATCTAACCACCTTTATCGGTATACATTTTGGGAGAAAATATAGAATGGACCTCCATATCATACTTTCAGTCAATCTATACTCTGCCTCCAAATATTTGGGCCAAAGTTCAAGCCCATAGCATATAGATGTGAGGACTTTACTTTTATAGAACTCTCTCTGCAAGGTATAAGAGAGAATTTTCAAAACTTACAATCTATACGCTTCATTTGTTTTAACAAGCCTCTTATTTTTGTTTTCAAATAATTAGTATTGAACATTTTCCTGTATTTTGAAACAATGAGATAACCCAAAAATTGGAGGTTCTCCTTTTCTACCATAATAGTATTGTCCCAGTTCCATTTAAACTGATGCTGTCCCTTCTCCTTCCCTTTTGATATTTTCATTATGATTGTCTTGAAGGGGTTAATTTTTAATTCAAATGAAGACATGTAGTTTCTGAAGGCTTTTATTAGTCTTTGTAGACCTACTGGGGTAACATTTATAAGGAGAAAATCATCAGCCCATGCTGCCCAATTTACTTAAGTCTGCCGATTTTAGGAGAAGCAAGGGTGTTTATATCTAGTACCTGCCCTACATCTGCAACATACAGGTTGTATTAGGTTGGCCCCAGGATACACCCTTGACTTATGCCTCATACCATTTTACATCCACTGGATAGCAACACTTCTCAGTTTAGTCGGATTTGTATTTTGGAATCTTTGTGCAGGTATACAACCATGCTCAATAGCCCCTTAGAGATTCCATAGCCATCCCATTTTTCCATAATATAGTCCTGTTGACATGTCAAAGGCCTTACTCAGGTCTATTGATGCTAAATATATTACTGGATTACAGGATAGCCAGGCAGAATTTTGTAAACAGCTCATCAGAGGTCCCCCACAATCAGTTCTGATAACTTTGCGGCACCCCATTCGCCTATAGTCCAGGATATTGTTCATATTACACCACTCATTGATATTATTCAAAACCATTGAGGCAAAAATGTTTGAGTCAGCATCCATAATAGAAATCATTCTATAATTTGAGGGTTATAATCTAGACCCTTTCTTAAAAATTGGTACCATGTATGATTTCCTCCATGAGTCAGGGATCTTGTGGGTATCTAGTATATTATATCTAGGTCGGACCTGGCAGGCAGAAAGGCACCCGTGAGCACAGCATGTCGGATGAACCGGCACCGTTATAAACGGTGCCAGTACATCCAAACTCCACATTCCCATTCGGCCCTATTGGGCCGAATGGGAATGGGGAGCATCTTTTTTCCGACGCCCGCAAATAGGCAATTACCGGGTCCGGCAGGGCCCTAATGACCCGGTAATTGCCCATTTGCGGGCATCGGAAAGAATTACTGACAAGGCTACCACCAAACTAGTAATGAGGCCTATTGTCATGTTAAGTTTCGTCATTGAGTCACGCAACAATATGTTAACCAGTGTTTTCCTAGAATAGAATAATGGCATTGGCATGTCATGTTCTATAGAGATCAGTAATTTGTCTGTAAAAGGAACTAAACTCATTGCCCCAGAGAAACCCTGCGCATTCATTGCAACACTTGACATTGGATATTTCCCCTCACGGACACAGGGACGAGTTGCTCCAGTGTACAGAAGAAATTAAAATGTCTTGCCTCCTATTATCACCTTGATCCTTGGTTCCTCTTGGAGGTCTGGTGTCACAGATAGTACTAAACATATCAGGTCGCTCTGTGGGTTGTCCAATTGTGGATATAAATTCATCCCTGTACCTATGAAAGGATTTCCTCCTAACATAGTCACACTGACCAATTTGGGTACGGGTGCTTGCTGAGCTCCTGTAGTCATATTCCATTGTGGCACCATAGCCTACTTTGTCTGTGCTTGCTGGGTTTGTATCTGTTGTGTTTGCAAGGATACTTGTTGTGATTGTCCTTGTGGCAAATGCATTTGGAATTGTGCTTGCTGCATTTGCTGTGGTTGCAGTGCATATGTCTGAACCTGCGTGTGATCTTGGGCATAATACTCCTGCGGCTCTCAATTATATTGCAGAAACATAGCCCATCCCCCCTTTTGGAGCTTTCCAATGTTACTGCATGCCTTCTCTGCTTCTACATGTTCTCACTTTGTGTCCTATTCTTCTGCAATTCCAGCATTGTTGCAGCTGTCTGCCATTAAATCCTCTGCTTCCTGAGAGTTTCGGAATCCCCCTCATCCTCCTCCTCTTGGCTCATTTCCTCTTCCCCATGGCCAAAGATTTTACCCACTCTGATCTGTGGGATACACTACGTTGTTTTTCTGCACTGATTGCATCTCCTGTGTCACCCCACCTTCATTACTCGTCAATACCTCTATGGCTATTTTTGACAACTTTTTCCTCAATCAGCAATAGTGCATGATCGTCAATTGTATTTCTGGCCATGGCTATGTTTCCATTCCCACCTGTTTCTTCATCTGCCATTGCACTGGCTCGGGCAGTCCCTGAGACAAAATGTGGTAACATAATGCCAGTGTTTTATCCCATGGTTCACACATTTCAAGGCGCCATCTCTCTTGAATGTCTTAAATATAAGAAACAGGATCTTCATTCTCCCCCATTTTCCTAGTAATAATCGTACCCATATCTGATGTATTGGGGTATTGTACTCTGAGCACCCTCCATACATCTGCTCTGCAATTATTAAATGGCGCCCAATCATGTGTCGTGTTTCTTGCAGTCACACCTGCATATCACGCTTGTTTCCAAATGTCATCAGCTCTCTACCCTATAATGGCTGCCAGAAAGCCTTTTATGTTATCTATGGCTAACGTCATTCCTGATGTCATTCTCTTTAGCTCATAAATCAATGTTCTTGCACTGTAAGTTAAACTCAGAAATGTACATCTTAAATTGTCTTTATCCATTTGTGGCCACAGTATATATTGTGATTGTCCTCCCCCTTTCTCTAATAATGGGAATTGTGAAAATCATGGTCTGTAATCATACCCACCTACACTTCTTGTTTTCCAGGCTGGGCTAGTCTTGCCCATTTTTCTCTGTCCGGGTAGTGTGCTTAATCTGCCTACAAGAAGAAAGGGATATACTACAAAAGAAAAAACAGGTTACCTCTCTCTCTGTCCATGCTATGTTAACTGTTTGGCCACTTCATAACATTTTACATTGCAATACCATGAATCATAAGTAGGACGATATTACATTTCCAAAACTTTATCAATTTATTTACACTTCCATTTTTTTTAAAAAACATCACATTTCATAATTCATATCACAAATGGTGTGATTACACAAAAACCTTGTTAGAAAGACAACCATTGTATGAATTGGTTCAAGGCAGGTAATACTCAATATTGATTACCATTCAATGGGATCAGAGGAACAGTCTGAACTAGTTCCTTTTATGACCAAAGCAGGAATTATTTCTATTTCTTTTGCACTAACAACGTCATCAATTAAATGAATCAAACGACATTCTAAAGAACAGAGACAGAGAGAGAGGTCACATTTTTTTCTTTTGTAGTATATACCTGTATTGTTCCCTGTTCTAAAACCAGTCTCTCCACAACAAGAATGTGGGAAATACCCAATTTATAAATTCCAAAGAAGAAAGGGATACATCCCCTGTACTGCACGATCGTGCTTGTGGTCGCTCAATGTATGGTGCCGGTTCTGGTGTTTTCTCTTTGCGATCCTCTGAATCTGACAATTTCATCCCTTTTTCTGCACTCAATTCATTTGAAAATCTGCATGCACACTCCCTTCACACTCTCTCATTTTCTTCCCTTTCTTTCACCGACATCATTATGCCCCAGCTTATATGACTATTAACTTATTTCTGCATCATCAAGATATAATCTACTTAAAGACAGTTTTCTGTGCTCATCTGTCATGACGTCTTCTAGCCTTCCTCCAGTTTCCCTTGCCCTTGATAGAGATCCTTTTATATTCTCTTGGGCTCTATGCCCTTCTGCATCCCTCATTTGCCTATATAAATCCCCAAGTCTTTTCTCTGCGCCTTCTGCATCTCACACATCATCCCATGTTGGTATTCTTTTTTTTTTAATTGGTTTAGATAAACCTTTAAAAGAGAAAGAACAAACATATCGTCTATTCGTTACATATGCTTTGTCATAGATCCAGATTATTAGAGTATCCAGCAAAGTGTGTGGCCTCTTCAATCAAGTAGTTAAAGAAAAAGTTATCAACGTTTTGCCCACTGAACGATCATTCAAAACCACTCGGTGTGTTGGACAAAAGTTCTTTCAAGTCCTCTAAGAAAAACACTAGGGCATAAGTTACTTTTCTATTTTGTCCATAGAGCATCATTTGCCACCAATCTTCACTGCCCATTGTTTGTTGACTTCCAGTAAATGTCGACAAATGTTTTGATCTAAGTGCATGAATAGCAGCAGAAAACAGGACCAGATGTTTCAAAGTTTCCTCGTTTTCAAGCAAAATCTACACTTTACATCCTGTTTTTGATTTTTAGACCAAGCATTTAGTCTTTCCTTGGTTTTGAATGCATTTAGACGAAGACACAAAAATGTGTGTCTATGATGGGAATTCGGAAATCGTTCAACAAAGTGTGAGCGTTTGTTGAACCTCCTTGCTTCAAATGGGACATCTTTCATCATAGTTTGGCTCGATCTCAGATCTTGTGTTGTAATCCAGTCGAGCCTCCATAGTTTTTTTGACTGAATCTGGGTTACAATGTAACGTTAGAACGTCCGTGTTGAGATCGTTTAATATGCTGTCACATGGTTTCGACCATTGAACTAGGAGAGATTCTTGATTCTTACTTTTTGGTTGGTTTAAAAGTTAAAACTGGGGGGGCAGCATCCTTCATTGTTATTTTACGATATAACACAAGGGTATTCCAACAGATTTGTGCATTAAGGGAAAGAAGACCCAACTCATATCGTATACAGACTGTGGCTGTTCCTTTTGGAATTTTCAAAACTTTAGTCCAAAATATATTCTCCAGAGTAGACCAGAGATCAAACGGATATCCTATAGCACATTCTGAACCCAATATTAGCACCTGCGTTACTTTTTGATTATAGAAACTGATCACTGGTTTTAATGAAAATGTCCTGTATTTGTTGTTGATAATGGTGGATTGGCATGCAAGCTGTTTGCATTTGTTTCTAGCTTTCTCCACCCAAGGGCTCTCATTGATGTGAGCACTTATATGCATCCCCAAATATCTGGTGCTCGTTATGATGTTCAGGGCTTCCAGGCCCAAGCACCATTTAAATTTTCTCACTTTCGCTTGTGTTAAAAAATTCTGCAATATCAAAATCTCGCATTTATTCTTATTGAAGCACAGGTTATTAGTCTTAGAATATTCTTCTGTGGCACTTAGTTTTCATTGTAGACCAATAGGGGTGACATCTAGAAGCAGCAAATCATCAGCGTATAGCAGCCAACTCACATGGCTGCCATGTATTTTAGGATGAAATGCATTGAGCTGGTATGTCGCCTTTAATGTTGCCATTTAGCATGTGAAGATTTCTTGCGTCCATCTCAAAACACCAACTGTCCGCAGTTTTGTTATGAGATGTGGTAGTTGATTCGAGGCAATTGATGTTCAAGTATCCACAGACAAAGAGGCCAGCAAGTGAGGATTCCTCGTAGACCTCATCGATCAAAGTGGTAACTTGATCCATAAAGGACGTGGTTCCTGTGGCCGAGTGCTGCCAATATAGGTTGAGAATATAGATCGAACCCTGAGTTTGATGGAAGATCTTGGTTATTTGTATGTAGGAAGATACATTTCTTGAACTAATAATTTGTGATCCAGTAGCCTTTCGTACCAGTGTCAGCAGTCCAGCCATTGGTCTTCCCTTGGGTTAGCCTATTGCTGGATTGAAGGCAATCTCGTATGCATCTGACAGGGGCTTCTCCAGAAGCCAGGTTTCCTGTAGGCAAATTACATCTATGTCATTCATCCAGTTGTTTTGAAACAAGTGTTTAAAGCCTCTTGTATTCCATGTTCCAAACTTGAGTTGGGATTCTTCCCTAGAGGCTTTATATTATAAGCCGGCATTGTTTTAGTTCTTTGCTGTTAATTCTTCGGCAAGCCAATGCCAATCGTCGTGGTCAGAGCTTATAGTTGATACCACGTCAGAGGATTTAGATATTATATCACATCCAATCGTTATTTTGATTTGTTGTTTAGATAAGCCATCAGTTGTTATTTATTCACGCTTAGGTTTTGGGTCTCCTTTTTTTCCTGGTAATGCAGACTTAGTTGTGGCTATGTTAGTTGAGTTTCTCAGATTCAGTTGTGTTGGTGATTTACAGCTTTGACTCAGGTCACCTCTTGCCTTATTAGAGTGTTGTTTGTAGTCCTTCAAGGTATCTGCGCTCTCAGAGATTTCGAAGATGTCAAAACCTAGGGATACTAGTCCCAGTGGCCTCAAGCAATATATTATAGATGATTTTCGAGTTTAAGTGTAGAATCACCTTGTCGTTTTCGATCACTCCTGTGAATTCTACTATTTTCAGGTCATCAGATGTGATCGTTTGGAGATTGGGGATGTGATGGAACAGGTGTAGCACATTCAGCCGGTTTAGTATGAGACTGTCAGTGCTCACAAGGCATTCCAGGCCTAGTTTGAAAGTGAGAGGACGTCTCAATTCAGGTTTCCTTGCGTCTTTTGTGTAAGGCATAGAATCAAGGTTTATGCCATCACTTCCTCTTCGATGAAGTTCGACTCCACTCTTCGTGGATGACTTTTGTGGATAATAAAAGTAAATTTTAGGTTTATTTGTACAAGGTGACACTGGTCTTGCTGCCATATTGGGTGAAACCACCTTGCAACAAGCTCTTGAGTCGTCCTGTTGTTTACAGCTGTGTTGCTGATCAAGTTTAGCCCATCTCACACTCAGTGTTTTTGGTTCGAGGTATGCTTTTTCCAGGCTGTTAGAGGAAAAGGACATCGGTGGGAACATGGTGCAAGTTCTTCCTTCTCTGACAACTTTATAATTTTCCAATAGATCCATTGTCAAATGTTCTGATGGTATTTGAGTGTTCGGTCCTTTTTATAGAGATTGAGTTAACTTTTGGATCACAATCCTCGTGTGTCGAACCAAGCTGTTGGTCTAACCTACTCCATCTTGCATTTAATGTCATAAGACAAGAGTTGCCTTTGGCTTCCGTCGATGGTGCATCTGATGCGACTTGAACCAAAGTGCAGGTTCTATCAGCAGTGCCAGCCTCTCTTGAAGGAGCCTGCTCATAAGTTGTCGCTTTTTCTGATGTTGAGTTAGACCTCACTTCTGGCACACTTAGAGACTTTTTTGCTATTGGTTCCGTCATTTTGACCACATCCATGTTTAATGAACACAAGGTTTTGGTTGTCGAGTCAGGTTCTGTCGTTGCACATGATAACAGTGTGTCTTGAATAACCACACAGTCATCATCATATGTGGACATGTTCATTAAGTCATTGATAGGATCCTCGCTGTCATCAGTCTCCACATTTTGAGAAACATCTGATGTTTTTGTGCCGTTGATTGTTTGTTCGCGCTTGTGTTTTACGCCACCCTTTGTGTTTACCGTCAAATTGACAGTTTTTAAGTTGCGCAGAAATTTCCTTGATGTATTGCAATTTCAACGTTTGTTCGTATATTGGTTCTTGGTTTTCTTTTGTTCTGTTTTTTTGTCAGGGCTTGCTTTGGCGGTAAGGCGGTTTTGTTAAACATAGGGTAGTTTTCAGACAAACTTTTGACTTCAGAGGTGCCAGCCAAGCCATTGACGTCAAGGTTGATTTCAGTAAAGCCCATTGCATTACCTGAAGTGTTTGGTGGTTGAAAGTCGCGTAGGGCGGGATTCGTGGACTCTGCGCAGCTTTGTACCGCACTGGAAAATGACGATTTCATGGTTAATGCTTCAGTGGAAGTTGGTGCTGCAGAAGAGTCGTGTGGTGTATTGACGGCTAATTTCAACTGAGTTGGATCTTTATGACACGTATGAGGTACTGGCTGGACCCCAGCCTCATTTTTATTTTCATTCATAGCTGGCTCTTTAGTTTTGTTTGTTTTTACATGATCTTGATTTTCATTTGGGCCAATTGCAGACTCGCTAGGATTTTGCAATGTAGGCACCATGGGGCTGCTTATTGCCCGTCTGGTCTGAGTTTCGTTTGTTGATATTTGAGGAGCCAAAATATGTTCGCTTTCTATTGTTGTTGTTGGCAAAGGCTCATCTGACATGATGTCTTTATTTTTTGTCTTGAATGACATCTTTCGATTTATCTGACTTTTATTTCCCACAGTGTGTTCTTTTGTTCCAAGCAGTGTTAGGGCTTCTTTGGCCACTTCAGCAAACAGTCTTTTTTCTGTAGTGCAATTCTTTTTTTGATCCGTTAGCTTGATGAGCGAGTTTTCAATCCTGGTGTTCATTTCGTGATAAGTATATTTGAAAAGAGTGTTATCATTTTCAAGATTTACCACTTTGGAATTTATCAGCGCTATCAGCGTTGATAAGTCTTTGATATTGTCATTTATCTGCTCATATAGTTTAGTGAATGGTGCTATAGATATAGCCAGAGTGGACATCAGAACTGGTTGCACGTCTTGTAGGAGCCTTTTTATCATGTCGTCAGTTCGTGTATTTGTCCTTGAGCGTGACCTGTACATAGTTTTCCATATTTTTGGGTAATCACACTCCATGATTGATGAGTCAGTTAAGGTGGATGTTGAGCTAGAGGAGTTGTCACTAGGCCTTGCAGGCTTTGCTTTTGTAGTGACAAAGCCTTTGTGATGTGTTGTGGATTTCTCTGAACGTCGTCGTGAGTTTATGATGTGGGGGGAGGAGCTTAAGTCAACTCTTCTTCGCTTGTTGGGACCCCTGTCCAAATGATTTTGGATGGACTTTTTCATAATTTACATCTGTGGATGTTTCTGGTTGATTTACATTCTGAATTTTTGCAGTATTACTGCGCTCTTCATTACATTTGTTCATTTAATTTGTTGTATTTAGGTGAGTGAGGTCCTGTAAAATCTTATTCACTATACAAAATGAGTTTCTTCTGTCGTGCTTTAATTCTTGAGGTGCACTGTTTAGAGGCTCGAACGAACCTGCAGCGGTCAAAGTGTTGTTTTCATGGAGCATGATACTTTCAGTGTCGTCAGGCAAGGTCGCATGAAATACGTCGTTAGGTTCCTCAGCTCCATGTTGAACCTGCCAAACCCCCAGTGAATCACCCGAGGAGATCCGTTCTTCCGCACCCTCTGAAATCTGCACTGACGGGGAAGACGAGCCACCAGACCCACACTCGCTGGTATGACCGCCAACTTCAGTAGCCTCGCCCCCCTGAAGCCCCAAAGCCGCAAGACCCACAACAGCCACCATTCCACCAGCGCGCCGGGCAAGGACGCGCAGCATGGAGACATGAGAGGTATTTTTCGTTGAGTCTGTGAGATCGAAAGTCTTGTCACCATTATGCTGACTCACAATTGCGTGTGACGAAGTTGCTTGAACACACGCACTGTTGGAAACATTAGAGTAGTTCGTACACATTGTGAGTAGACAAGCAGGCAACGGGTCAACATCGATGACCGAGGAAAGAGGGGACATTAAGCATTATTCTACTTCAGCAACAGTGTTTGTTTTGAAGTTAGTATGCTCGTTAGCATTAACGTTAACGTTAGTGGACGTAATCGCAGCAGTACATTTAGGTGGCCTCGATCGGCCGCAAGGAGGAGCGCTCAATGACCGTGTTGTGGGCATCAAACACTGACAGCACTGACATAGTGGTTTAGCCGCGAGCACGAGCGCCTCAGGCACACTCCTGATTTCATTATCAATCTCTGTCTCCGTCTCCGTCGTGCTCAAAGTCCGTACTTCTTCTCCCAATGCTAGATCTCGACGTACTTGGGCACAAGTCTTTAGTTGGACAGAAGCAGGAACCGATGGTAGTTGGGGGAAGCTGTGTATTTTGTTACGCACACGGACAGGGGCCAAAATAGAAGTCCAAGTGCCACACGCCAAGCTCCGAGTCTCCAGAGACTCCAAAGACTCTGCTCGACTCCGCGGCCGCTCCGCAGCACGAGTCAGGTTTTAAGCAGAGCACGCCCACAAAATTAAAGGTGAAGAGTTACTGCTCCAGACACAGGCCCCAGGCAGCTCCAAAGACTCTGCTCGACTCCGCTCTATTCACAGGACAATGCACTTCTGGTTCCCGCCGTACTAACTTCAGTCTCGGAACTGTGGAAAAAAATGGGCCCTTCCTGCCTTCGAACGGCTAGTCTTCTCAGGCAACAGTCGAGAATTCAAGCGTCAATGATCATAGCATAGTTGATATTCTTGGTACGCCTCGCAGGTCCCTAAGGGGCTGTTGTGACCCCCTTTCTTCCTCAAGTTGTTCTTGTGCTTCGATCAGCACTATACTTCTATGACAAAGATACTCTTTTTGTCACCTGTTAGTCCCTTATTTCTATTCATTTCTTCTTCCCTTCTCCTTATCTCTCTTAATTCATCTTCCTCTTGCCTTCTTTGCAGCCTATGTTCTTTCATTCTTTGCACTTCTACCTCCTCTCGTCTCTTCTCCTCTAACCTCTACATTTCTTTCCTCACCTCGCACCTTCTTTGTTCTTGAATTCACTTGCATTTTCTTTCTTTCTCTTTTTTATATGCCCTCTCTTCTTCCCTTTCTTTCTTTTCCCACTCGTCTTTCTCTTCTATTTCTCAAACCCCACCAATGCCCTTATCATCCAACTTGAGCACTATATGTCCTCCCATCCATTCATTCTGTACTAGTGTCATTCCCTCAGCATTGTGCTTTATTTATTTCTGTTTCCTTGCTCCCCCCTCTATCTCCATCAGTCTATCTTGCCTGTCCTTCCTCTCATCACGCTGTTTACTTTCATTGCGTGTTGAGATATATTTGCGCTCTCTGCTTTGACTCTCTTCAGCATTGTCCGCACTGTTATAAGCGGAGGGCTCATATGTCAGATTAATGTACCCCGCCGTTGCTTTCAATTCATTTAAAGGATAAAATCCCTTCTCCTCTGTGTCTACGCTCTTATTTCCAGGAGGGTAAGAGGAGCCGAAGGCATTACATCCTTCCCTTTATGCTGATTAAGCATCCACTCCTTCTCAGCTGGATCTTATTTCTCGCTCTAATAAATTTTCCATAACTCTAAAATAGCCAACCTTTTCTCTAACTTCTTTCCCTTATATGTGGCCTACAAATATATCGTAATACTGGTTTTGACAACAAATCCTCCTGAGGCCACGGCATAAGTGTCTTATTAGTCCTGCATCAAACCCACTGTAATTCTATATCTTAGCGGTGTATTTTGGCAATGTTCTGCATGAGTGTAAAAGAGGAGTGCTCAACGAATGCTGTTCTGCTGTGAGAATGTCTGCACATCCATCTCAACTGGAACACTAACATCACTCTGTGCTTGGAAGCAACGATTTGAAAAACTTTGAAAGTTTTTTGGCAATTTTTTCCTACTCTTGCCTGCAGCTCTGCTCACTTACGCGATGCCTTTAAAACCAGGCTGGCACGCGATTCTGTGAAAATCTCTGCACGTCCGTCTCAGGTACAACGACAAACTCTGTGCATTTACCTTTACCTTCATCTCAAGAGACCTCCAACCAGATAATTATCTCTTTTCCCTTTTCCCAGATTGAACACTAACATTACTCTGTGCTCGGAAACAATGATTCGATAAACTTATTAGGCAATTTTTCCTTCTCTTGCTTTCTGCTCCGCTCACTTATGCTGATGCCTTTAGAACCAGGCATGCATGTGCTTCTGCGCATGCGCTTCGAGGAGTGCTCGAGGAGTGCTGTTCTGCTGTTCGGCATTTTAGCTGCTAGGTAAGCACCCCAAGCGATCACTTCTCATTCAACCAATCACTTTCATCTCAATTTTATATTTAACTGTGTCCTCCTTTCTAAATTCCCATCGAGTTATGTGTAGCCAAAAGTCTGCTATGCCGCCACATGCAAGCAAACTTTGCAAGTCTTCACTGCCCGCAAATACATCAATCCTTATTCCTCTGATGGCAATGATTTTGCGGCCAAAGATTCTATCGTGCTCTAAATCCCTCTCTGCTGACATTAGACATTACTGCCCTCCCAATCATCACTAGATATGGTCCCAGGCCTATCTCTTACCTCACAAGACCTGTGATCAATCAACATCGGCAAAATAACTAGTGACAGGACCATTAAAACTGACACCGACTCTGCAACATCTGCTGCACCTAATTTGCCAAGCACACCAATGGACAATCCATCGTCAACAGACTTTCACCATTTACATACAGTGCCTGCTATGGGAGCTGACATTTTTCAGTCTGCTTTAATCATGAAAGCAATTGTTCACAACTTCACTGGTGCATCCCAGCCAAGATTGTGTTCGCAAATTTTACAATCTTCGTCCACCAGAGACCTCTAGTGCCCAAATACACCACATACATTGAAGACTTCACAATCATGCTCTCAGCCCACTCAATAGATGCCTATATCACCCCAGCATAAAGGAATACTCGTTCCAGAGACTCAACAAGACAACTTTGCTCAGGAGTACCCACTCAGTTTCTCTGCTTCCCCTATATTATGTCCTAACTCCACAAAATCTTCCTTCAATTACTCCTCGAGCTTTGCTCCATCATATGCTACACCCACTTCAAAGCCCTCATTTGGCATGAATCTAGCCTCTACCTCCATCATTGAAATCACGCTTGCAGCCCTCAATAATGGACTTGCAGCACTATCAAAACTATTTGAAACACTAAGGCAAAGCGACAAATCAAACCATCACAATTGAAACACTGAGGTCCAAATTTTCCGCCGTGGAACATTCAATCATGAACTTTAAGTCCACACCACTTTTGAATGTATTCAAAGAACGATCTGTCCACGAAGAGACAGTAGCATCAAAAGATCTGTCAACTATTATCACTCTACGGGTGAAAAACAGTGAGATACCTTTTCACTTGACTACAGCACCTAATATTGCCAATTATATTTCTGATCTGGAAGTGGTTTTCCCCCTTCCGCTCCCAACCAATCCTTTGAGTCTGCCCCCTGATAGTCAGAACCACTATATGTGGTCTTCAAAAAACAAAAAACGACGGAAGAGAATCGAGGCAGCACAATTAACTCCAAACAGAAAAAAAAATAAAAACCAAGCTGTGACTCCTAAATCATCCATACATCCCTCTAGAAAATTCATTAATACTCTATCTCTTTCTCAAGAAGTCACCACCAAAAAATCCAAAACTAGTCAAAGCGAAAAGAAGGCCAAAACAGTGACCAAAGTCAAATCAAAAAAGAAAAAAAGCAACCTCTTTGTGGAATCGGCAACTGAGGAACAAATCCCCCAGGCACCCCCATTAATACCTGTCGCACAAAACAATTTTACATCTTTGCTTCATGATCTAGATCTGATGGGCTAAGTGACATATTCCATTTCTTCTCACTCTTCATGCTCCATATGCACACTTCCTCACCTTCACCCAGATCTCTCAATGATTGTAGGTCATTTGAGAGACATGAACCCACTTCTCCAGACAGAATCTCTGTTTCGCAAAAAGAGTTTAACACCTTGGAACAAGGGAGATGGCATACCCTTCATAAATGAAGAGAACAAGCACCATCCTAATACAGGAAAGAAATTCTAAACCAACGTTGCAAAATCACATCTCTGCAGAAAATGGCACCAGATCTAAAATCTCACACACTATAAATTCTCAACAACTTAACTCACCTCAAAGCAGATCAACTCTTGACAGTTGAAGCAACAAAAGTGACAGCCCACACCCAAGTCTAGTTGATCTAAGCTTTCCGAATTGTCTAAATTTAAGAATAAAAGATAGACAACATCGAGACCCATACCCAAACAGAACAACCATTCTCACCATTCTTAAAAACTATTCCCTCCTTAAAAACCATCCAAACCAGAGACATTGAAAACATCAGTACATTAATTACCGAAATGCTTATGAAGTAAATCTCAGTATACCCTCTCAGCTCGTAAGACAAATACTATGGGATGCTAAAGATCAACTTAGACATCATGGATTTGCAACAGAGATCCCTAAATATTGCCACATGGCAGATCACAAAGCCCATTCAAGGCGTAATATAACACAGTGTGAAGAACAAAATCGACTCCCCTTTGGACCTTTAAACATCATGTGTCATGGTAGTCAAGGCAAACTTACAAGAGAAGTAGCATTTAAAGACCACACCACTAAGCATCAAATCACAAATTGGTTGTGGTTCAAAGACACCATACGAGACAACAAAAAATGCACTTACCTCTTGTGCCCAATAAAACCATCAACTGATAAGCTTACCCTTGCAGTATGGAACACAAGGGGCTTCAAAAAAATGCTTTCACCACAGACCTCTAATTTATCATCCTCATTCGATATTATTCTTCTACAAGATACGTGGCTCCTATCCCAACCCCTTTGGCCAGGGTACTCTATTGCTTGGATCCCTGCATTAAAAGGCCCCAATGGTTGTCCCACCGCTGGCCTGATTAAAGCTTGTAGAATGGACACAAGGTTATCGATTTGTCCGTCGATCTCCCCACATCCTTTCATCCAGCTGATGAGATTAGGATATACAGAGGCCTGCACCTCGGGCACCAAACCTTCGGCCCTTTTAAATCTTTATTGGAATCCCAAGTAAATGCAGATGACGATTTTATGACAGCAGTCGAATCCACCTTAGACTTAATTTTGGCAGATTAAAGCATTGACACATCTCTAATAGCAGGTGATCTGAACTTAAAATACCTGCACATCCCACATCTTCTCTCCAAGCGGGCTAAGAGATGGATAGCCCTAATGGATAACAGAGGATTATCATGCTTAATGGAACCCTTAAAGGGGATAGCCCTCCCCAGCCCACTTGGAAGGGAAATGAGCAATCAGCCATATATGATTAAATCTTCAGTACTAGACATTCCTTACTTCACATGGAACATTTTCAAGTTGTTCCGACCCAAACCAGCAAGCATAACATTCTGTCCTTCACTTGGAATCAAATAACAAAATTAATAATACTTACCTAAAGTTCAACCGACAGGAGGCAGAAATAGATTAAGATGGACAGGACTCAAATTACAATATCTCATTACTTGTTTAACTAATGCTTATCATCCATCCAAAGATCAAAAGTCCGAACCATACACCACATTTTAGAACATGTTCACAGAACACACCAATATAGGGGTTTGTCCCTCCTTCACACACCAATATATTTATGATGAAGAAGTCAGGAATAGGAAAATCAGGTGTAGAAAGGAGCACAAACTAGAAATACAAGGAACATCAGAAGATAGAGCTCTTTTGCTAAAAAAAGATTAAGTCAAAATACAAGAATTGGTCCAGAATGCACTTAACTAAGAAGATACAATAATATGGAGAAACCATGCTCTCTGCACTAACCTCTAAATCTAGTGCTCAGATCTGGTAATTGCTAAGAACCTCCACCAACTCCACAGCACTTCTGATAATGACCAATTCAGTCAGTGAACAAACTTGGATCACACATTACACTACCTTGTTTGAAATACAACCCCCCACTCAATCTTTTCTCAAACGTCAGCACATGATGTGCAACTTTTAACCTTCAATCATGAGGACATCATGCTGGAAATCCCAAAACTAAGTACCCCCAGAGCCCCCAACCCAGGTGTCCTTTCAAATCGTATGTTAAAATCAAAGGTGTTATTCCCGCTTCGTGGAAACAATCAATCATCATTCCATTTTTTTAAATGGGGGACAGAAACACACCCTCAAATTATAGGCCAATAGCCCTCCTGGATATCCCAGGAAAGATTTTTGCCTGAATAATTTTAAAACACTTATGGAAATGGCTCTGAACCACTTGGCAATTAGATATCCATCAATCAGGGTTTGTCCCAGGCCTGGGAACCTCAATAAATCTACTAATCCTGTCTACAATAAAAGAAACAGGCATTTGCTTCTGATCAATCAATCTATTTAGTATTCATAGACTTCAAACAGGCCTTTGATTCGGTCCCTATATCACTCCTGTAGAATAAATTGACCAAGGCTGAATGCCCGCCACACATTCTAAATTTAATAATCCAACCTTACTCAGGTACCTCACTGCGAGTTAAACTAAATCAAGGAGGCCTCCTTTCCAACTTGATCCTCACCTTTCGCAGTTTCAAACAGGCATGTACCTTAGCATTGGTTCTTTTCAACTTCTTCATCAAAGATCTGGACCACCATATGAATAAGGTCCCCTCATTCCCCCCAAAATTGGTACGACCCCCATATCATGGCTCCTTTATGTTGACGATTTAGTCCTCCTAGATAAAACCCCAATAGGGCTACAGAGGAATTGAATTGCTCTCAGATCGTATGCAATCGCAAATTGACTATCAGTCAACATTAGTAAATCCAATATTCTTATAATTTCGAAAAACAAATCAAATTTAAAAAAAAGCTTTCAAATGGTGTTGAATACCAGTCATCTTGGTATTGTAGAAGAATATAAGTACCTTGGTTTGAGCATGAACTCAAACACTCACAACACCCCCTATACATAAGAGACAAGAAACAAGATGGAAATCATGGATTCTTAATCCCATATACTTCAACATAAATATGGAACATTCTCATCCATTCCCATTATTAAATTACAAACAAAAGGCACTCACAATTCTCACTTATGGAGCTAACACCAAACTTCCAGAATTCAATCCTAAGTGGGACAAGCTAGAAGGTCTCTACTGGAAAAAATCTCTTTTTTCACATTTGAGCACTCCAATACAAGTGATACGATATGAATTGGTCTTGACATCTTTAAAAACTACTGTTTATTGGCGCACTCTATCCCTTTACAGAAAATCTCTTCCCTCTTTATGTTTTCCGCATAGCCTACTGCCTGACATTGCCAAGACTCCTTAAATCGATCCTTAAACTGGAAAAAAGCTCTTTCTTTACCTTTGAGCACTCCAATACAAGTGATACGATATGAATTGGGCTTGACATTTTTAAAAACTACTGTTTATTGGCGCACTCTATCCCTTTACAGAAAATCTCTTCTCTCTTTATGTTTTGCGCATAGCCTACTGCCCGCCATTGCCAAGACTCCTTAAATCGATCCTTAAACAACTGCCTTTTAATAATGCCACAGGCTGATATTGACAAATCTCTCTTACTAGCCAACCCAAATAGAGCCAAGCTCAAACACTCGCTATATGATTGGCAGACAACTTGGACAGAGTGCAACTCTTATAAATTGTCTTTATTATTTTCCAGATATCAACATTCATCAAACATTGTAACAACTTCCCCCCCAACTCCCTCCACACACCCCTTATAAATTATTTAATAAAGGAAACTTTTTAATCAAATCTCTTCATCAGATACTTAAATACCTTCAAAGGTTTCCGGACCCAACTTATCGCAACAAATTCATGAGATTCTGCCTCAATTTATGGCTGACCAGCGATGTTCTTTATGATAGCCGCCAAATCCACAAAGCTTAGTCGGCTTGTAGATTCTGCCACAATCCTATTGAACCTGAATACTTAATTCAGACGATATGTGGAACAGAATTTTCAATGATCAACACATCTAATTAAATATAGTAACCATAAATTATTTATTATATCTTGGAATCCCCCTTCAGTTCCTCTAAAATCCGTCACATCCTAAACTAATTCACACAGTTTAGAACAGTTTGAATCACGACAGCCTACCTTTAATGGCTCGAAACTCATCAAATCCCAATTAACTCACTTAGTTTAGGATAGTTTGACTTATACCATCTTTAAATACTATTGCGCGATATAAGCAACTTATATTTACTATCAAACATTGGCCCTCATTACAACCCTGGCGCTAAACCATGGCGCTATTAGCACCATGGTTGGTGCCGGTGTAGTAACGAGTCCGCCATGGTGGAATGGGGAAATACCGCCCCATTCCAAGGTTGGCGGGCGGTATTTCCCCATTTCACCATGGCCCTTCCCCATTCCCATTTTCGCCCCATAGGGCTCAATGGGACTGGGGAAGGCGCTAAGTACGGTACCGCAAATTGCGGTACCGTAATTAGCACCGAGGTCCCTTTGTGGCACCCCACTTTAACGGCTGGTAAAACCAGCTGTTAAGGTCGGGTCCCGCAAAGGGACCTCGTAATCAGGCGTTAAGGGTTTAACGGCGCCAACACCTTTTACGGCGCCGTTAAACCCTTAACGCCAGGGTCGTAATGACCCCAATTGTCTTTAGCAACCAATTCACACTTTCTAAATCTAGTTATGATCATAACACATACAAAATAATGTTACTTATGTTGCAATGGTTTCTATGAACTGGTGTTGTAACCTCTGAGGATTTCATGTGTGTTGGCATTTTATATAACTTTTATATTGTTCTGGTATCTAAATGTTTGTTTTTAAATGTCTTTGTATAAGTAACCTTTTATCATGTTTTTATATTGAAAGGTTGATGTTTTCAACCATAACAATGAAATAAAACATGAAAAATAAAAAAGAGGAGTGTCTCCCATGATGGTGAGTTGATTTCGTCTCTCTATACTTACCTGATCTTTTATTCTTTTTTTTATCCTATCAAATATAGCACACGGATCAATTTGGGCGGGCACCATCAATCACTGCTTATTTATCTGAAAAATCAACTGTGTAAATATGTTTTTTAGCCACTTTTCAAATCTATGCAACAATCTTCTTTTTGTTCCTTTGTGTGCACTTTCTATCGATTTTTAGTATCTTGTTGTTTTATCATTGATATTTTAAGAGTCTCTTCTTTATTTATTAGTTTCCTTTGATTTTTCTACTCCTGATTGACGTCAATCTCTTTATAAAAAAATCTAATAATCACCTTAATTTATACTATCATTTTATATCTATTAGTTTAAACACAACAAAAGCTTTATACAGACGTATTCATAACCCCACAGATGAGAACTTTTTCTAATTTGTCTGCGTACGCCTTCCTTTACTATCTTTAGTAAATGTATCTCATCTCATTTTTACTTCATCTTGGAGCTTGATATGTACTCTTCTTGTTGTTGGCCTTGCCTCAGGAATCATTAACGCACCTGTTTGAAGTCTTTTTAGTGCGTGTCCTTTTGTACCCTTGGAACTGGGATTCGAGGTATCTACTTCTCTTCTTCATAATTCCCAAAAATCCTGTTACTTTTATATATAATATTTACAACAAAGCACCTCCCCTATTTTTGCTACCTTTAATGTTCTACTTACATCTGTGGCTCAGCTTGAGTCCCTCAGCATCGACTCTCCCTCAACTGACCAATTTGCCTTCCATCTAGCGGGCTCCTGCGGGGACCAGACAGGAATTTCATAAAAGGGGAACCTGCCAACCATATCTTCTTACACAGGTTTTGTTGTGCGCCGTTCTCCACAGGAAGCTCTGCAGTCTTATCGCTAAGGGCGGGAGCAGTCGAGCGTTGGGAGGTCAGATCTAGGCCTATGTCAATAAGACCTGAATCATCTGCACTGCTATCAAAATATGTTCTAGCACCTTGAAGCAGCTCTTGTGCTAGATGGAATTACCAATAAAGATCTCAGACCAAAACACCGGACAGACTCAAAGAATATGGCAAAGTATTACTTTATTCTCAATTTAACAAAGCATGGTCAACTGGCATACATTGACTGAGGCGTGCACACTCACACACAAACTTATCACACAGAGGTTTTATACCCCAATATGCATCATCTATGATGTCATCCTGCATGGCAAACGGGAAAACGTATTGATGGCAGGGATTGGTTAGGGGACCATATCTACTTATATAATACATATGGATTAGTACTTCATTGGCTGTCTCTTATCTGTGAGGCACGCCTCAAACTACCTCGAAATGCACATGATACAGATGACAGCGGACAAAATGGCAGCGGATTGGTCAATGTAACATTGTATAGCAGGTTGCCCAATAGACACACTGATTGGTTGGCATTCCCACCCAACCTTGGATTTTTGGCTCGGCTAACAACACGTAAGCAAAGCGAAACCCAGGTGCTTGAGTCACGTCAGATTACTCCTCACTTTCCCCAATTAGTCCATCATCCCTCATCAGTCTGACCATGAGCCAATGTTTCCTATTTGTAGTTGACCTTGTAGCCTGCTCTCTGTTCTGGGACATTCAAGGGAGTGTAAGCACTTCACTATCTTCATCCACAGCTTAATGAATAGCCCTTGTTTTCAACTTCTGATGGTGAGGAGACTGCAAATGTGTCCATTTCGACCTCCTATTTACTGCTATTTGATTTAGTTGTGCTAGGTGTCATTGCTCCTCTTGGCCTCTAGAGACTAGCTTACTCCATCTTGTATGAGCCTTATTCATTGTTAAGTGTCCAATACTTTGGCTCTTGCAAATGTGTTCTTCTTATTTTATCTAGGAGAAATATGTCTCACATCCATGGCTAATCCATCTGCCTACCTTTGTGCTTTGCAGCTATTCCTTGAAATAGCATTCTTGATCCCAGGCCAACACAGACTCCTCTTCCTTTTTGCACACAAAGCTAACTCTCCAACTTCTCCTGACTCTGCAGCCATGGTCTGTTTCTGAGGTAGCTGAATTGAATCTTTGCATGAACCGGCGTCCATTTTCCTATCATGGCTGTCCTTGCCACGTTATATTTTTTTCTATAGCATGCTTCTGTGTGCCTCATCTACATTGTGTTGCTTCATATTTATTCTTATTGGTCAACAAGTTACATCATTCTTCTTAATATATATGATTATTTTATCACTTTGTACATATTTCTCTTATCACTTCAGTTACATCGTTACTCTTCAGTATTTTTATGTCGGTTCAGTATTTCCTCGTATAGCTTCTTTATCACATCACTCTGCCCACGTGAGTTTTCACTCCACACTACATGATATCCAGCGGTGCGTGCTGACATCCCTCCACACAACATCCTTCTACTCCTTCAGTATGAGGATACATTTGATACACTAGATTGCATGATGGTGTCACTCGGTATCCCTATCCCAATCAATGAACATACAGCAACTGCATTGGAAATGACCACAATATGGGCAAAGGACAAACGATTAGATGGGTTATGAATGCTGAGTCTGTACTGACGATGTCTCATTTACCCAAGATTCAGGAATTTATTAGATAATTCTTTAGGTTTAACAAGCCAAGGTTAACTTCTCTTAGTGATAACTGAGATGCTTTTTGATTGACCATCAGATGGATTTTGATTGCGATTATGTCCCAGGAGCACAGGGAACATAATGCTAGAGCGAACAATCTTGAGATAGATATCTCCTCTAAGTCTCTTGTGGCCCAGACATTGTTCTGGAGATTTACATGGGATTACAATAGATAAGTGACCCACAGAGCAGATGGGGCTATTATTGATTAGAATTTAAGGAGGATAAATGTAATGAACAGAACAGGAATGGGGGTTGATCCGGCAGCTACCCGATGTGCTTTGAAGGAAGTGGAAGCGACACAGACTTGAACTTTGAAGTCCTTTATTTACGGAGCTCCCCGGAGCCCTCAACAGCTGCTCCTCTCAGATTCGTATCTCGCGTCCTCAACCGTCTCCCCGTGGTCACGCGGCTCTTCGCTCCGAACACTGACACAGAGCGCGCGTGACCACCGCGAGCCGAAATCAATACATGCAATTCCCTACACATCTTCCCCTTTATAATAGAATACAAGATTTTAACCACACAAAGAAGAGACGGTCACAAAATAACTAATGTAACTGATCAACCTGAAAACATAGGAAATGCGATCACTCCAGGTAATAATTAAAATGTTACTACTAATCTTGCATTTGCATTACCCTTTCATGTAATGAGATCAAGGTATTTTAATTTTCATAATCCCTCATCCACACAGGTTTTGACCTGGTCCTATGTGACCCTCCTTCTTTAGCTCTCTCCTCATTATCAATTTCAACATTTTTTCCGTCTACAACATCTTCTTTCCTCACCCTTCCTAACGTACTGTATCCAACCTTCACCACACCTTCCCTCATTTTCTCATCCGACCTACTGACATTCACATCACTTACTTTCGCCAATCTTCCTTTTGACCACACTTCACCTCCCTCCAAAATAACCACATTACTTTTTACTGCATTTATCTTCTTCGGTCCCAGGAACTTACTTTCCACACATTTGTTTACTAATCTAGGATTCTTAACATACACCTCTTCACCAACTTTCCATTCCTGTTCTTTCACCCTCCTCCTGTCATCAAACAATTCCTTATTTCTCTCCTGACTCAATGTAATAAGTTTCATAATGTGTTCCCGATCAACATTTACCACTTTGGCCATTCCCAACCATCCTGGACAAAGCCTTGTCCCAGGTTCCCTGCCTTTCAGTGATACGAAAGGAGACACACCCGTCACAGAGTGTGGCGTGGTGACGTAATTCCACGTCAATAACCTTAATACTTCCCTCCACGGTTGTCCCGAATTCATGGCCATCTGCAGACCCCCTTTTATGTACCTATTTATTCTTTCAACAAGACCATTTGCCTTTGGATTATACAACGCTGTCCTTGTGTGTTTAATGCTATAACCTGCAAGAAATTTCCTCATACTCTCAGATACAAATTGTACCCCATTATCAGACACAATTTCACTAGGCACCCCTTCTTTAAGGAACAGTCTCTCTAAAAAACAAATCAACTCCTTGGCTGTAACCTCTCTCACCGCTTCCCACTCAAACCATTTAGAATGAAAATCCACTGCAACAAATAAAAACTTCTGGCCACCTCCCAGCCCTGCTACAGGACCCATAATGTCCACCGCCAATTCGCACCAAGGCTGGTCTGGCACCACACTTGGTATCAAATGGGCCTTCCTCACTACTCTGCACTTGTCACTCATTTGACAGGTCATGCAATCTTTGACAAATCTTTCAGCACATCTATCGATTCCCGGCCACCAATAATTTTGCCTCAATTTTCTTTTCATGGCAGCCTCTCCCAGATGACCCTGATGAGCCAAACTAACCAGCACTGACCTGATAGACTGCGGAGGAACAACACATCTTCCTCTTCTTAGCATGTCCCCACACAGATTCAATTCATCCCTTATCTCCCACCAAATATTGAATTTACTATCCAAATCTCCCTTTGCAGGCCATCCCTTCACGGTCCAGTCATTTATAAGACTAAGCTCCTCGTCAGTATCCTCTTCTCGTATCCACTCAACCTTACTAACTGCATTCAGTATTTCTGCCACAACTGACTCCTCCTCTGCTTCTCTGTCTTCTGCAAATCCACCACTTACTGGCAACCTGGACAAACAGTCCGCCACCACATTTTTCTTTCCCGGCAGATAGCTCACATCAAAGTTAAAATTCTGGAGCCCCAAACCCCATCTGCTAATCCTTGGGGAACCTAACGCCCACCTTCCACTCTCAAAAAGTTGAACCATGGGCTTATGATCCGACCTAACCACAAATCTTCTTCCCCACAAGAAATACTTGAAATGATTCACTGCCCAGAACATAGCCAAGGTTTCTCTTTCAATAACAGAATATTTGCACTCTGCACCCCTCAACGTCCTAGACGCAAACGCAATAACTCTTTCAGTATTATCCCTGTCATACTGCACCAATGTCGCTCCCAGTCCCAGCATGCTCGCATCAACCACCAAAACAATTTTATCCTTATGATCAAACCTTCCTATGGATGGTGCCTCGCTCACCGCTTGCTTGATACACTCAAAAGCCACACCACACTCTGCTGACCATTCAAATTTTGCACCTTTCTTGAGCAAACTTCTGAGGGGAATCGATACTTTTGCAAAATCCTTCACAAACTTATGGTAATATTCGGCCAAACCTAGGAACGATTTCACTTGTTCCTTACTCTCTGGTACCGGTGCAACCTTCACTGCTTCTACCAAATTCTTCTTAGGCCTCACACCCTTTTCATCTATTTCATGACCAAGAAATTCAACCCTGTGCACTCCAATCTTGCAGTTGCTCCTTTTCACTGTTAATCCTGCCTCCCTCAATCTATCTAACACCTTTCTCAACACCACCTCATGTTTTTCGGTGGAATTCGCATATATCAGAACATCATCTTGAAAAATAATAATGTTCTTCACTCCGCACAGCACCGTCTCCATCACCCTTTGGAATACAGCTGCCGCCGAAGCGAGCCCAAACGGCATCCTGCAATATCTAAAAGTACCAAACACTGTAATGAATGCCGTCAATTGTTGACAATCCTCCTTCAGTGGAACCTGATGATATGCTTGAGAAAGATCAATGACTGAAAATATTTTAGCATTGTTCAATACGGATAACTCATCACCAATTATCGGCAGGGGGTGTCTATCAATCAAGATATTTCTGTTCAAATCTCGCAAGTCTACACACAGTCTTATATCCCCATTTGCCTTCGCTGCTACTACCACTGGCGACAGCCATTCAGAGCTTTCACTTTTCTCTATTATTCCCCTTTGCAGCAGTGATTCCACTTCCATTCTTAACTTTTCCTTTAGTTCGTGAGGCACTGGCCTCACCTTGTGCACTTTTGGAGTGGCTCCTGTCTTCAGCTGAATCTGATGTTCAAATCCCTTCAGCACTCCTAATTCATCTTGAAACACTTCGGGGTATTCCTTCTCCCACCTATCCTTCAGCTCCGCCACATCTATAGGCCTTTCCGCATTCGCTTGGATTCTAATACCCAACTTCCACTGTTCACCCCATCCCAGGAGTGTCGAACCTTCTTGAGTAACGTATATCTCCGCTTCGCAGCTTCTTCCTTTATAGTCCACTGAAGCCTGGAACATGCCCACAATTTCAATCTTCACATTCCCATACGCATAAGGTTCGATCTTATGTTCTTTGAGTTGCTTCACATCTCCTTGCATGCGACCTAGAAATGTTGCTTTCGACATCAAAGTCCACGGCGAACAACTGTCCACCTTCATTGTTATTGCCTTCCCGTTGACTTAGAATACATCTAAAGGTGCTCCACTTTTATTAGATACCTCTGACACTTCTAGTATATGCTTTGCCTGGCTGCAGATCCCTTCTGCACCATCTTCTTCTTGCTCGGGCACCCTACTTCCTTCCTCAATGTTCTGCACATCTCCCGACTCACGACAAACTTTCGCAAAATGACCCTTTTTCTTGCATTTAAGACAAGATATGTTTCTGGCTGGACAGAACATGCTAGTCGAAATGTGACGGTTACTTCCACACTTGTAGCATCTTATCTCCTTGTTGGAAACTCCTTTACGAAATCCCTTCACCACTGCCACTTCTCCCTCCAACTTCTATACCTTCATTTTAGTTATGTACTTCTGGGTCTGTTCCATACTTCTTGCCGTTTCAATTGCTACTTCCAGTGATGCGTCTTTGGACAATAGTCTCTCTTGTATCTTTACGTTATTAGTACATCGCACTAACTGATCCCTTATGAGAGAGTCTGTGAGCAGTCCAAATTCACATGTGTGACTAAGGGACCTCAATGCTGCCACAAAATTCTCCACTGGCTCCTGTGGACCTTGTGTCCTTTGGAAAAACTTATGCCTCTCAAAAGTTATGTTCTTTTTGGCTTCAAAGTGTATCTCCAACTTTCTTTCCGCCATGGAATATTGATCCACTTCTCCTTGGCCCAGCTGTGGAGGATCAGGCAATCCATCATACACGCTTCTGCCTTCAGTTCCCAAATTGTGAAGTAAAATCCTAGCTGATGCGAACTTGTCCCCACCAATGGCAACCAGGTACGTGTCAAACAGCCTCTTCCACCTGTCCCACCTTATTGGTGGTGCCCCGGGTTCAGCCAGGAACGGTGGTGGGGGTGCCATGCTAGCTGCAGCCATCTTTATGTGTGTCTAGGTGCTTTAATTTCCCTTAAATGTCACTTAGTTCACGGCTAGACAACACTGTTCACTTCTTCAGGTGCACTAATCTCCCAGTGATTAAGCTGCACTGTGGCACTTCATTAATTATATATTCATTTCCCCCAACACCATCCTTTGTTCTGCCGCCTCTTTGCCTTTCCAAAGTCTCAATGTCTCAGTGGAGACGCTCCCACACTGTAATAGCCAATTATAGTCCACCTTTCTGGTGAGCCTCCCCCTCTGGTTGTGCCCAACCTCCCTTCTCCTTGCTCCTCACGCCTCTTTATCCAATGAGCCAGGGTGGGCGGCACCAACCAGGAACTAGCTGTTTGCTTCTTACAGCTACTCGGAGCAAGAGAGAGGAGGGGAGACTGTCCCCCTGCAGCGCTCACTTCCCAGCGCCGCTGAGACAGCCTCTGCAGCCCCCCTCCCCTTCACCTCGGGTCCTCACACGTTTGTAGAGGCCCAATCTCCTCGCCTCTGACGGCAGCGCACTTTTCTTTCCTGGCTCCGCGGCGAGCTCCTTGTGTGTATATCCTCGTCGCCACTTGAAGGAAGTGGAAGCGACACAGACTTGAACTTTGAAGTCCTTTATTTACGGAGCTCCCCGGAGCCCTCAACAGCTGCTCCTCTCAGATTCGTATCTCGCGTCCTCAACCGTCTCCCCGTGGTCACGCGGCTCTTCGCTCCGAACACTGACACAGAGCGCGTGTGACCACCGCGAGCCGAAATCAATACATGCAATTCCCTACATGCTTCCCAGGATGTAGTTGAGGAGGAACCCCATAGAATCGCTATTCTCGACGATATACAGTAGATCCTATTCCTTAACAGACCCTCAGGCTGCTGACGGAAGAATATCAGCCATCAGATTATATGTGAGGAAGTTGTTACATCCCCAGAAAGGCAATCAATAACCTCTAACCAAGATGCAACTCATGAATGCTTTTCGCTGAGTTCAATAATCACTAAGGGTATGGACTCAAGAAACCATAATGCCTGAGGAAGAGTCAAACCTGCTCCAGGAGTGGAACTGCTAAGTTATGATAAACCATAAAACCTTGGAACCACACTGCAGCATTAGAAACCAGCCATTTTTACCAGCCGAATTGTGTTCCTGGAAAGATCTGTTTACTAGCAGGCAGTCTGCAGACAGGAGTGCCAGTGAGAAGAAGCAAACCTCCACCAGATGAAAGAATTAATTCCAAGATGGCACAAAATGCTACAAATATCTTTAAAGTGTTGCAGTCTGATAATTATTCTTTTCAGTGATTAACCAATGTAGAGCGTTGGTTAATAATAACCTAGTACGGTCAATTAAGAATTCAAACAGGCCTGAGTATAAAAGAGCTGGGGAAAGATCAGAGGCAGGAGACTCTTTGTGCAAGCAAGAGTGCAGAGCACCATTCCCTTGATATAAACAGAAATCCCAGCAAGAAAACGGACAGAATTCCTACTTGCCCGGTAGAGGGCAGAATGCAGGAGAGACCAATGCTAGCTAGAAGAAGGCAGTAAAGACACTGAAAACCCAGAGAGAGGAAAGGGACCTGTCAGGACCTGGGGAAACTAATGAGGGGGTTTGCTTAAGGTTACACCTGTGAACTTCACAGACACTAGAGAAATTTTGTGGCTCATGATCTATGGCATATCACCAGTGACTCATTGGAAAGAGTAGTGAACCTTGACCTGTGGCAGGAGGGTCACAGAATATTTACTGCTTGACAGGAACCCTGAATGTAGGGGGGGAAATACCTATTAAAGTTTGAATGCTGAAGGCAAAGTCCAAGAGGTACCTGTTGTGAACTTCTGTGAAAGTCAAGTTCCAGGATGGACTTGTTGTGAAATCTGAAGACAAGGTCGAACGGGACCAGTTGTAAAGTCTTAACCCAAGGTCCAGGAAGGACAAATTGTAAAGATGTTACTGAAGGTCCAGATGGGACCTGTCAAAAAAACATGGGAAAGACTACGTTCATCTCTTAAGTGGTCAGTTTTGAGAACAAGACAAGCCCAGAGGCGAAGAAGATGCTGTTAAAGGCTACTAAGCTTGTGATAGTCCTTGAAGCAGTTAGTGAAAATCACCCTTTCTGGGTCAGGTCCAGGAATCTGAAGGGGAAATGACAGAGGATGACTGAGAAGTGCCAACTGTGATTAACCCCCAAGGGAGTATTCCCAGGAATCGTTTATTGTTGTATTCTGTTTGAGTATACTAGAGAATGTATCTTAAGACTAGGTTTTGAGAATGTTTGGGCTGGCTGTCATTGGAACATTTCTGCAATTAGCACATGGCAGCTAAGAACCTAAGGATTATAAAATGTAGGTTGAACATTTCTGTTGGCCATTTCATTAGGATATTTTTTGTAGACTGTCCCGGCGCAAGAACCTTAAGAATGGACCCTCAATAACAGTTTGGTAGTAGCTCAGCGGAAATTCTACCAAACAGACCTACTGTTACCTCCATTTAGTCCCATGGATTTACAGTGGTGTTAGGCGGTGTAAGTCCCAATTTCTTGGGGTCCATAGGACTCCATGGGGATTTTGGCAGAATTTTCATTGGCGGTAATTCCATCGGTGCTAATTCCTCTAATGTATTCAATTTTTCAGTGGTAAATTGGAGGATTTACCTCCAGCATGATACTGGATATAAATCCTCTACTTCAATGCCAAATTTAGGATTTGGTGGAGTGGTAAAAGTGGTGGTAATGCTGTTACCGTTTCCACTCTGCCAAACTGAGAATGAGGCCCTACGAGTTTTTAACTTTATGATTTAATATACCAACCCGGCCTATTACACTAGCCATAGGCCCACTTTAATATGATCCATCCTTGACACTGTTTTTAGGAAGAAAACCTTAATCATTTCTAGAGAATCCTTGTTAGTGCCTATAACATTTAAACTAACCCGTTAATTTATAAATTAACAATAAAGACTGCCTCAGTAACAACAACACTAATGTGCCATACGTGTATCATTGCATTGAGATTCCTATGCAGGATATTTGAGGGCATAGTCAGCAATTAGCAGATTACTGTTAACAGGCCCACGGTCAGCTCGCTAATAGCAGACAATGATAGCAGTACAAGGGAATTCTTGGAATTATATGAGACTTTATAAAGTACGCTTTTCCCCTTCTAAATCGCACATGAGTTATTTTTTCTGAGGAATGCCAATTTCCCCTACTCTCTCACCTGAGGCCAGAGACAATTTAGAAGCTCCTGTTTCTGAGGGAGAGATAAGAGTGGGTATCTCTACAATGAAACATGTAAATCTCTATGCCCAGACCTACTTACATTGGAATATCATAAAACCTTTGCTGGACCCTCAGCTCACCCCTTCTTCTCAGCCTTTTCAACCTAGGGAATAGTAACAGGAACCCTTAGGAATACACTAAATGTTGTCCTCCTAAAGCCTGACAAAGACCCAGTGGAAGTCTGCAATTACTGCCTGCTCTCATTGATTAACCAAGACTGCAACTTTTATTCTAGGGAACGGGCTAGTAGACTGTTGAACATTTTAGAACCTCTCATTGATAGGGACCAATTGGGATATCTCAGGGGTAGGTATGTGAGGAACACCACCAGGTTGGTCTACAAGGTCCTTGCAAGCAATTGATCCTTCTCTACAACCGATGTACGGAAGTCTCTAGACACAGAGAATGTGTTTGACTATGTATCATTGGACTTCTTGTTTCCCTCCCTGGAGTTGTTTCACATTTTTGGACAATTGTTGGGGGACTGTACTGTGCACCTCTGGCTACAGTATTTGTTAATGGCTCCTTCTCATTATTTTCTCTTTTTCACATGGCACAAGACAAGTATGTACCTTGTCACCATCCTTGTTTCATTTATCACTAGCTACAATGCTGTGTCTGCTTGGGCATTCTTGAGAGCTTAATGGTGTTATGGTAGGGGAAATGAAAGTTAAGATGTTGCCGTACACTGACAATGTCTTGATGTATGTTTCAAACCCAGGGACTTCATTACTGGTGTACCCTCAACCAATAGATAAGTACTACATTGTATAGAGACAGCGCTGAGAGGGTCAGAAACATGAGGAAGAAAGAGATGCAAATTTAAGGGAGAGCAAAATACCAACCAGTGGAGATCACAACTTTGAGCTATCCCCATCCACATGAGGATATGGAGATGATACGAACAACTGGTCTGAAGGGCTTTCTACTTGACATAGAGACTTGCCTTCTTGAGGAACACGGTCAGATAAAAGGCTTGAAGAACCATTGGGAGGGGAAACGTTAGTCTAGGTTTATCTTTCATCTGTCTTACTGGAAACATAAGTATAAATACATGTTTTGTTGATACACTCTTCCAAAAAGTCCACAATTACATTTTTCCTTCTGGGGCAGCTATGTATTAGGGCAATGTTGTGAAGTACTGGTATACTTTGTAGTAGTCAGTCACAGGTGTGCATTTTGCGAGCTCGATTGATGATACTATAAAACTCAAAGCTATAGCCATCTTCAGTCATTGACACAATAAACAGTCTGCCATTTTTATTAGAAGGTGGGGTAAGGTGATGTGGCTTAAAGGGATCTGGCCCTAAAGATATTTCACCTACTAAGTCTACTCCTTATTCCATTCCCTCAGGCCTTGTTTAAACAGATAGACATATTCCTCAATATGGTTGTGAAAATGTCCCCTGTCTGGCTTTGGGGACTAGAAAGGCAGTGACTCAGGAGGTCCAGTTCCATGCTAAGACAATGGATGTTGAGCCCGGGGCCAAATAAGGAGGATCCCTGGGTCACCCCACCTTGCTCCCCATCACATGATGGGAGACAGTCACACAGTCTAGCCCTACTGGCCCACTAGAGCAGCCCAATCCTGACAGCTCTACCTTTACAAAAGCTATTTGTGAGACCCTAGAAAGTAACTTTAGTACACCCCATCCCAAACAAGTTATGTTGCGTTATGTTATTTTGCACTTATATAGCGCCTTATATACCATTGGTATGGTCTGAAGGCGCTGGTAGGTTGAACGCCCTTGGGAACCGAAGTTCAGATCAGTAGAGAGAGTAGAGAGAGTCAAAGGTGCATGTGTGCACCGGGTATGTGTGCAGCTCGTGCGGTATTTGTGTAATAGCTTCTTCTTAGCGGTAGGTATGGTGGTTGAGAGATCAGGAGAATGTGTTTGTTCCAGCAGGTTTTATTCGAAATGGCTGCGGCTGCGTTAGGCCTGAGGAGAACGCCTGGCTGGGGGGCTGAAACCAGCAGTGTTTACTTAGAATGATGTGGAGTGAGCGGCGGATGTTGGTATGAGAACAGTTATACCGAATGGTCTCATAGTATCTCTGTGTTCTAGTTGAGTGGTGATGTAAAGGAGAGAGTAAGCGTGGTGGTGTGATATGATGGGTTATATGCTCTTTCAAACGTTCTCTGCATTGTAAACCATACCATAAACGTCACGCAATTCTATGCGCTCCAGTCCGTACCGTGCACTCCTGCCCATGCTTGTTCGTTCTACATACTCGTCCGCTATATGCAACATGTCAGTTTACTCTGGGCACTTGATCGCTCTAGGCCATGGGTGCACAACATACGGCCTGCGGGCCAGTTGCGGCCCGCCATGCCCTTTTGACCGGCCCGCGAGGCACAAAGACTTTCCTAATGGAGGGCGGCCCGCGGCTGGCTCCATTAGGAAAGTCTTTGTTGTCTTCCGGGCCGGTGAAAACACTGGCCCTCATTGGCTCAGCACACACACACACATCACGTCGCTCCTACGAGCCACGTAATGCGTGTGTGCTGCACCAATGGAGGGCCAGCACTACGGCTGGCGTGGTCCATAAGGCTTTATGCCGGAAGGCATTTCAGCCTTGGACCACGCCAGTCGTAGTGCGATTCCAGCGTTCCAGCTTACCTGCCGCTTACCTGCCTGCCTTCCAGCATGTCTCCAGTAAGTGGTCTGTTTGTCTTTGTGTGTCGGGTTTGTTTTGCTTCATGTTTGTGTGTGTATGTTGCGGGGGGGTGTGTGTCGGATGTGTATGAATGTTTGTATTTGAATGTATTTTGTGTGTATGTTGAGATGCGGGGGTGGGGGGGTGTGTCGGATGTGTATGAATGTTTGTGTTTGAATGTATTTTGTGTGTATGTTGAGATGCGGGGGTGGGTGGGTGTGTCGGATGTGTATGAATGTTTGTATTTGAATGTATTTTGTGTGTAAATTGAGATGCGGGGGTGGGGGGGTGTCGGATGTGTATGAATGTTTGTGTTTGAATGTATTTTGTGTGTATGTTGAGATGCGGGGGTGGGGGGTGTGTCGGATGTATATGAATGTTTGTATTTGAATGTATTTTGTGTGTATGTTGAGATGCGGGGGTGGGGGGTGTGTCGGATGTGTATGAATGTTTGTGTTTGAATGTATTTTGTGTGTATGTTGAGATGCGGGGGTGGGGTGGTGTGTCGGATGTGTATGAATGTTTGTGTTTGAATGTATTTTGTGTGTATGTTGAGATGCGGGGTGGGGGGGTGTGTCGGATGTGTATGAATGTATTTGAATGTATTTTGTGTGTATGTTGAGATGTGGGGGGTGTGTGAATGTTTGTATTTGAATGTATTTTGTGTGTATGTTGAGATGTGGGGGGGTGTGTGAATGTTTGTATTTGAATGTATTTTGTGTGTATGTTGAGATGTGGGGGGGTGTGTGAATGTTTGTATTTGAATGTATTTTGTGTGTATGTTGAGATGCGGGGGTGGGGGGGGTGTCGGATGTGTGTCGGATGTGTATGAATGTTTTGATTTGAATGTTTTTTGTGTGCTGAGTTGGGGGGTGGGGGTTCGGGTCTGTATGGGTGCTTGTTTGAGAGTTTGCTGATTTGGGGAGGTGGGGGTTCGGGTCTGTATGGGTGCATGTTTGTGTGTGTGCTGAGTTGGGGGGGTGGGGGGTTCGGGTCTGTATGGGTGCATGTTTGTGTGTGTGCTGATTTGGGGGGTGGGGGGTTCGGGTCTGTATGGGTGCATGTTTGTGTGTGTGCTGAGTTGGGGGGTGGGGGGTTCGGGTCTGTATGGGTGCATGTTTGTGTGTGTGCTGAGTTGGGGGGTAGGGGGTTCGGGTCTGTATGGGTGCATGTTTGTGTGTGTGCTGAGTTGGGGGGTGGGGTGTTCGGGTCTGTATGGGTGCATGTTTGTGTGCTGGGGTGGGGGGTTCGGGTCTGTATGGGTGCATGTTTGTGTGTGTGCTGAGTTGGGGGGTGGGGTGTTCGGGTCTGTATGGGTGCATGTTTGTGTGCTGGGGTGGGGGGTTCGGGTCTGTATGGGTGCATGTTTGTGTGTGTGCTGAGTTGGGGGGGTGGGGGGGTTCGGGTCTGTATGAGTGCATGCTTGAGTGTGTGTGTGCTGAGTTGGGGTGGGGGTTTGGAGTGGGGTGTTCGGGTCTGTATGGGTGCATGTTTGTGTGTGTGCTGATTTGGGGGGTGGGGGTTCGGGTCTGTATGGGTGCATGTTTGTGTGTGTGCTGAGTTGGGGGGTGGGGGGTTCGGGTCTGTATGGGTGCATGTTTGTGTGTGTGCTGAGTTGGGGGGTGGGGTGTTCGGGTCTGTATGGGTGCATGTTTGTGTGCTGGGGTGGGGGGTTCGGGTCTGTATGGGTGCATGTTTGTGTGTGTGCTGAGTTGGGGGGTGGGGGTTCGGGTCTGTATTGGTGCATGTTTGTGTGTGTGCTGAGTTGGGGGGTTTGGTTGGGGGTGAGGGGGCCATGGGGCATAGTGTTTGGTTGGGGGTGAGGAGACCATGGGGCATAGCGTTTGGATGGGGGTGAGGGGGCCATGGGGCATAGTGTTTGGTTGGGGTGAGGGGGCCATGGGGCATAGTGTTTGGTTGGGGGTGAGGGACATGGGGCATAGTGTTTGGTTGGGGGTGAGGGGGCTATGGGGCATAGTGTTTGGTTGGGGGTGAGGGACATGGGGCATAGTGTTTGGTTGGGGCGAGGGACATGGGGCATAGTGTTTGGTTGGGGGTGAGGGGGCCATGGGGCATAATGTTTGGTTGGGGGTAAGGTGGCCATGGGGCATAATGTTTGGTTGGGGGTGAGGGGGCCATGGGGCATAGTGTTTGGTTGGGGGTGAGGGACATGGGGCATAGTGTTTGGTTGGGGGTGAGGGACATGGGGCATAGTGTTTGGTTGGGGGTGAGGGGGCCATGGGGCATAGTGTTTGGTTGGGGTGAGGGGGCCATGGGGCATAGTGTTTGGTTGGGGGTGAGGGGGCCATGGGGCATAGTGTTTGGTTGGGGTGAGGGGGCCACGGGGCATAGTGTTTGGTTGGGGGTGAGGGACATGGGGCATAGTGTTTGGTTGGGGGTGAGGGGGCCATGGGGCATAGTGTTTGGTTGGGGGTCAAGGGGCCATGGGGAATAATGTTTGGTTCGGGGTGAGGGGGCCATGGGGCATAGTGTTTGGTTGGGGGTGAGGGGGGCCATGTGGCATAGTGTTTGGTTGGGGGTGAGGGACATGGGGCATAGTGTTTGGTTGGGGGTGAGGGACATGGGGCATAGTGTTTGGTTGGGGGTGAGGGGGCCATGGGACATAGTGTTTGGTTGGGGTGAGGGGGCCATGGGGCATAGTGTTTGGTTGGGGGTGAGGGACATGGGGCATAGTGTTTGGTTGGGGGTGAAGGGGCCATGGGGCATAGTGTTTGGTTGGGGGTGAGGGACATGGGGCATAGTGTTTGATTGGGGGCGAGGGACATGGGGCATAGTGTTTGGTTGGGGTGAGGGGGCCATGGGGCATAGTGTATCTAGGGTCAATAAAATATATATAAGTTAATTAAACAGGCGAGATACAATAACTAAATAGAATTAAATTATAACAATGGAAAATGAGTAGTACAAAATGTAAGTTTGAAATGCAAATAAAAATCGTTACCCCTCAAAAACATTCTTTTTCCATGTGTTTAGTACAAATTGGGGGTTTAAAAAGCCTCCTGCCATGCCCCGCCTACAGCCCCGCCCACATTTACTTTTCGGCCCACTATAGCCTTCATGTAAGGTACTTTCGGCCCTCTGTCAAAATCAGTTGTGCACCCCTGCTCTAGGCACTCGTTTAATCCAGGTACTCATCCGCTTTATGCCCTCACGCGTACAATGCGTTCACCTGTTTTACGCACTCTCCCCTTCTACGCACTCACCCCCTCTACACACTCACCCCCTCTACGCACTCACCCCCTCTTGCATTCATCCCCTCTGTGCACTCATCCCCTCTGTGCACTCATCCCCTCTGTGCACTCATCACCTGTGTGCACTTATCCGCTCCACGCACTCATCCCCTCTCAGAACTCATCTGTTTTAAGCACTCGTGCTTTTCACGCAACCAACAGCAATATCCTGTTCTATATATTCATCTCTATACTCATCTGTTCTATACCTTCATCTGCTCTGCATATTCATCCTCTTCATATACTCATCTGCTCCATACGTTCATCCGCTCAATTCACACATCCGCTCCATCCACTCATCCGCTCCATCCACTCATCCGCTCCATACACTCATCCGCTCCATCCACTCATCCACTCCATACACTCATCCACTCTATACACTCATGTGCTCTATACACTCATCCATTCTATACATTCGCCAGGTCTGTACATTCATCTGCTCTGGTGATCTACACACTCTCCGCACTTCCGTATTCATCCGCTATCCACACCCATGGGCTCTACATACTCATCCGCTCCACATACTCATCTGTTCTACACACTCGTCCGGTTTACGCTCATCCGTTCTGCACATTCATCTGGTTTGCGCAATACTGCATTCCTGTGTTCTACTCGCTTCTCTGAGATTTACGCACTCATCCGCGCTACGCACTCCTCCTCTCTGCGCACTCCTCCTCTCTGCGCACTCACCCCTCTGCGCACTCACCCCATCTGCACACTCATCCGCTTCGCACACTCATCCGCTCCACACACTCATCCGCTTTAAGCACTCATCCGCTTTAAGCACTCGTGCTTTTCTTGCATCCAACAGAAATATCCTGTTCTATATATTCATCTCATACTCTTATCTGTTCTATACCTTCATATGCTCTGCGCACTCATCTTCTCCATATACTCATCTGGTCCATACACCCATCCGCTCTATACACCCATCCGCTCTATGCACCCATGCGCTCCATGCACCCATGCGCTCCATACACCCATGCTCTCCATACCCCCATGCGCTCCATACACCCATGCGCTCCATACACCCATGTGCTCCATACACCCACACCCATGCACTCCATACACCCACACCCATGCACTCCATACACTCATCCACTCCATACACTCATCCGCTCCATACACCCATCCGCTCTATGCACCCAAGCGCTCCATGCACCAATGCGCTCCATACACCCATGCGATCCATACACCCATGCACTCCATACACCCACACCCATGTGCTCCATACACCCATCCGCTCCATACACTCATCCGCTCCATACACTCATCCGCTCCATATACACATCTGCTCCATATACACATCCACTCCATATACACATCCGCTCCATACACTCATCCGTCCTATACACACATCCGTCCTATACACATATCCATCATATACACTCTTCCGCCACTATACACTCATCCGCCACTATACACTCATCTGTCCTGTACACTCATCTGCCCTATACACTCATGTGCTCTATACACTCATCCGTTCTATACATTCGCCAGGTCTGTACATTCATCTGCTCCGGCTATCTACACACTCTCTGCACTTCCGGATTCATCCGCTATCCACACTCGTGCGCTCTACATACTCATCCGCTCCACATACTCATCTGTTCTACACACTCGTCCGGTTTAAGCTCATCCGTTCTGCACATTCATCTAGTTTGCGCAATCCTGCATTCCTGTGTTACTCGCTTCTCTGAGATTTACGCACTCATCCGCGCTATGCACTCCTCCTCTCTGCGCACTCCTCCTCTCTGCGCACTCACCCCCTCTGCGCACTCACCCCATCTGCACACTCATCCGCTTCGCACACTCATCCGCTCCACACACTCATCCGCTTTAAGCACTCAACCGCTTTAAGCACTCGTGCTTTTCTTGCATCCAACAGCAATATCCTGTTCTATATATTCATCTCATACACTTATCTGTTCTATACCTTCATATGCTCTGCGCACTCATCTTCTCCATATACTCATCTGGTCCATACACCCATCCGCTCTATACACCCATCCGCTCTATGGACCCATGCGCTCCATGCACCCATGCGCTCCATACACCCATGCTCTCCATACCCCCATGCGCTCCATACACCCATGCGCTCCATACACCCATGCGCTCCATACACCCATGCGCTCCATACACCCACACCCATGCACTCCATACACCCACACCCATGCACTCCATACACTCATCCACTCCATACACTCATCCGCTCCATATACCCATCCGCTCTATGCACCCAAGCGCTCCATGCACCAATGCGCTCCATACACCCATGCGCTCCATACACCCATGCACTCCATACACCCACACCCATGTGCTCCATACACCCATCCGCTCCATACACTCATCCGCTCCATACACTCATCCGCTCCATATACACATCCGCTCCATATACACATCCGCTCCATACACTCATCCGTCCTATACACACATCCGTCCTATACACACATCCATCATATACACTCATCCGCCACGATACACTCATCCGCCACTATACACTCATCTGTCCTGTACACTCATCTGCCCTATACACTCATGTGCTCTATACACTCATCCGTTCTATACATTCGCCAGGTCTGTACATTCATCTGCTCCGGCTATCTACACACTCTCTGCACTTCCGGATTCATCCGCTATCCACACTCGTGCACTCTACATACTCATCCGCTCCACATACTCATCTGTTCTACACACTCATCCGGTTTAGGCTCATCCGTTCTGCACATTCATCAGGTTTACGCATTCCTGCGTTCTACTCGCTTCTCTGTGTTTACACATTCATTTGTTCACTTCGTTAACTCCTCATGCATTCTGTTTATTTCACCAATCTCCTTACTGATTCCGTAAGATTTACTCTTATTAACCATTTCACTGCTTTGATCTACTTTATTTGTTTAATTATGTTTGTCCTTCTAGTTTATATTTGGGGTTGTAGCTGTCAATTTCTTGCATCAGGTAGTTTGTTGGATCGGTGTCATTGAGTTGCTGTTAGTCTGTTTGGGCTATTTTGGTACAGGTTGGTTTTTAGGGGAAGAGCCAGGTTTTCACCAGTTTGCGGAAAGACGTTAAATCCTTGGTTAGGCGGATGTGGGGTGGGAGTGAGTTCCATAGCGTGAGTCCAACACTCTTCTGGAGCAGACTCGATTCATAACATTGCTATAAGAGCTTTTCCCTTTAAAAGAGAGTTTTTTCTGCATTCAATAGTAGTAAATATTTACATACTGTTGGCACCTCACTTGCCACATAAAAACACTCCTCTTTGACACTTTGTGGAACCCACAGTGAACTTTACAGAAACGCGGATACAGTTTGCGAGTGCATGACTCCCTGAATAATGAGAATTCAACATAGGAAGGGACATTTCAGTGCCATTGTTGCCCAGCAATGGAATTCTCCCACTAAGAATACAATATTGATAAAGTCCCACATGTTATAACCAAAAAAGAGATGGGTGGAAGGTCTTGAATAAATCTGAACCATTCGCAACGCTTTGGGCAACCTCCACACCACTGTATTTTAGCCCATCTACACCATTGCAAAAAGGGGTTCAGCCATATGCATATCAGTCAGGTACTGCCACCAATGTGTGCAGCCCAGTCCGAACTTCTAGGCCAGGTCCCCACTGCACAGAAACACAGGCAACCCCAGATATGTTTCGTTCTTGTTTGGCCTAATCAATGAGGTGGAGCTTGGTTTCCCATGGCACAGTGAGCAAGGGACCCATGTCTGGGCATGCCCTCTCTCACACAGGGAGACAAACTATAACCAAAAAAGAGATGGGTGGAAGGTTTTGAATAAATCTGAACCCGCTGGCACTGCTATTGGCAACCTTCCATAACACTTTTTTTTAGCCCATCTGCGCCATTGCAAAAGGGGTTCAGACATGTGTAAATCAGTCAGGTACTGCCACCAATTGGAGCATAACAGCCGAATTGGTAGGCCATGTCCCCTCTGCGTGGAAACACAAGCAACCCCAAGCATCCTCAGGCATGTTTAGGCCTTGTTGTGCCTCATCTGTGAGGTGTCTCCCTTTGTGATAGAAGGTATGTGGTATGCTCAGGCATGGGTCCCTTGCTCGCTGTGCCATATAGGAACCAAGCAGCACCTTAGCCAACCTGAAGTGTCTTAGTGTGCTGTTTCGGCAAGAGTCCACTCCAAAGACAATCTCCAGTACAGATTCTGGTTCTAACGGAGTAGCCCCAAACACACTAGGGAGGGCACCCATCGCTGCAAAAAGGGCCCACTAGCTGGCACTCCACAAGATGTAACTTCTGACTGACAGATCCTCAGACCTCTTTGAGGTAGGCTAATACCTGCCGGGTCGTAACAAAGTGGAACTCATGTTCTATTTTGGCTTAATGTGAATGGTAGGCATAAAAGCCTTGAGTAACGCTTTAACACCTTCCATTCATGTCACGCCGCACTTTCAATCATTTGTATGATGGAGACAAGGGGCAGAACACATGTGTTTCTGCCACCTTCCTTCCTCTCCGCCATACAAATGCTCCAGCATTTGCGGCGGCATGGATTTTCATGCCGGTGCAAATGCTTGAGATCCCTATGGTGTCTGCCTGCTTCATGCACCAGCATAAAAAAAGCTTTTGTTTATATTTAAATGTCCATCAAGTTGGATAACAGAGCAAATCAAAACTCAAGTTTCTCACAATAAGTGTGATAGTGTCTCACCTCCTAGTGGCATTGCAGATTTCCCAGGAGTGACTGAAACCTTTCATCCAAATGTGTTCCTCACGTAAGCAAATTCTGTCAGTCAAGTACAGTGTCCCCTGAACCAGTTGCCACTATTGCCTTAATATCTCCACCAGGATGGTGTTGGACTCTTCCTCTGGATGGTATCTGTCACTTCCTTAATGCTGGGCCTCTATCTTTCTCCTGGGACTCTCTCTATGGCACCTTTACTACTCCTCATCTGTCCTTCCAGCTGGAGTTTCCTGCCACATTCTTAGCCAATTTTGGCCATCCTGGCCTCCTGCTGCCTTCCTGTTTTTTTTATATCTGGACGGCTGCCCTCTTTGCTCCCCTATGTTTTAATTTTATTTCTGTTGGATCCAATCTCCTCTCAGATTGTACTGCCCCTATTCAGTTGCTGCCACCGCTTACTCCATTGCTACCACCTTCTCCACAAATGCCATCATCTCTATCTCACCCTCACCACCTCATAAGTTCTTACCACCACCTCCTTAATGCTACCACTTCATCCTCAGTTATACCACCTCTTCCACAAACACTGCAACTTTCATCTCAGTTGTCACCACCTCCTCCTCAGTTGCCTCCCCCTCTCAGCTCTAATTCCGTCTGATCGCTTCCCCTATCATGCTCCAACACTGTCTCACTGTACGCCACAACCTTTTCCAACAATTCACATTGCCTGACTGGGGCTGGGTGTGTTCATTATATGTTCCGTCCTAACCCTTGGTGGGTCTTCTATTTAGAGTATGAATCTGTGGTTGGTGATTAAGTGTTTGGCTGTACCCCCTGGTTTCACCTGCTCATGCCTTGGGTTGAAGGGATTAGGCCAAGTTTATAATTGGCCCATCTGGATTGTGCTCTTTTTACTCTGACTTTCCTGGGTGCTGTTTGTGCAGTAGATCTTCGGTTTTCCAGTGGGTTTATTTCTGGATGCGAACCCCCTTGGTATGCTTGAGTGGTACTTTGTTTCACTGGGCATGTGGGAAATTAGCAATATTGTATTCCTGGTGGGAGAACGACATTGCTGGGGAACAATGCCACTTAAATGTTCCTTACCACGTTGAATTATCATTATTCAGGGAGTCATGAGCTCACAGCACTGCATCCATGTTTCTGCAGACTTCACTGTGGTTCCCACAAACTGTCATAGAGGAGTTTTCTGATCTGGAAACGGAGGTGGCAATATTCACCTCTATTGAGTGCAGAAAAACTCTCTCCTTTAAAGGGAATGTTTTGCATACTAAAGTTATGAACTGGGTCAGTTTTGGGAGAGCTTTGGGCTTCCTCGGGGTCTCACAAATGGTGTTGGTAAAGGCAGAACTATCAGGATTGCGATGCTCTAATGGACCAGTAGGTTCAGACCGACAGACTGGCCCTAGGAGCGGCACAGTTACTGTCTCCTGTCATGTGATGGGGACCAAGGTGGGGTGACCCAGGGATCCTCTTTATTTGGCCCCGGGCTCAACATACATTGGCTAAGCATGGCACTGGACCTCCTGAGCCACTGCCTTTCTAGCCCCCAAAGCCAGACAGGGGACATTGTCACAGACCATATTGAGGAATATGTCTATCTATTTAAACAAGGCCAGAGGGAATGGAATAAGGAGTAAACTTAGTAGGTGAAATATCTTTAGGGCAGATCCCTTTAAGCCACATCACCTTACCCCACCATCTAATAAAAATGGTAGACTGTTTATTGTGTCAATGACTGAACTAATGATGGCTAGAGCATTGGGTTTTATAGTATCAGCCACTGAGCTTGTACCAGTACTTCACAACACTGCCCTAACACATGGCTGCCCCAGAAGGAAGAATTGTATTTTGGACTTTTTTGGGAGAGTGTGTTAACAAATGTTGTATTTATATTTATGTTTCCACCGAAACAGATAGAATATTTATTTATGTATTTATTTATTTATTTCAGAAAAATACTGGGAGAATAATGCATTTTTGGCACAAACATTCTTACAGGAATAAGTACAGAACAGAGGCCATCAGTCCTTTACAATGGGGTGAGAGAGTAGCAGTGGAAAACCTGTTGATGCAGATGGAGGTGGAAACAATAACCACGGACAAGGACAAATCAAAGACAATACATATATCCACGGGTAAGGGTAGAGCAGACACATTGCATCTTTTTGGGGTGTAGGGGTCAATGGAAAGCACAGTGGTGATTGCGTAGGGTCATCAGGAGAGAGTCTGGATGGTGGTGTTAGAACAGTGCATCGTCTGACAGCAGGAGGGCTTTATGGTTAGATATGAATAGTGGTAAAGAATGAATTAAGTGGAGAGGTAGGGGAAGTCAATTTAAGAGTATGGGAGCTAGAAGAGTGAGTGAGCGGAAATGAGAAGGACGACAGGTGTCTCCAGTGGTGGCTTGGAGTCGCAGGTGGGCAGAGGATGATCTTAAAGTGTGAGGGGTAGAGTAGGAGGTGAGGTAGATAGATATGTATGGAGGGGCAAGGCTGTGCATGGTTTTAAAGATGACGAGAAGAAGTTTATATTGAGCTCTATGTTTCATGGGTAACCAGCTAGCTTGGTGGCGGGCCGAGGAGGCAGAAGTAAAAGCGGGGAAAGTTGAAGAGTGCGCAGACAGCAAAGTTTAGGACTTTGTCTAGAAGTGAGAAAGCAAAGTTGAGAAGGCTGTAAAGAAAACTAGTACAGTCGTCAGTTTGAGGGAGGACTAGGGGGTTTATCATAGGTTTGGCAGAGTTGAGAGGAAGGAGATGGTGTATGTTATGAATCTTGAGGAGGTTTAGTCCAGCTGCTGTGGCAGATTTCAAGATAAAGTTGTGAGGTCGGTCAAATACTATACCAAAGCTGCAAGCAGATGGTGAGTAAGGATGGTAGTCATTGCAAAAAAGTAAGGGAGGTTGCTTGTTTTGTAGGGAAGTAAAGAACTTTGGTTTTCGTGGAGTTGAGCATGAGCGGGTGAGATACCATCCAGTATTGTATACTAGTGAGGAAGTGAGAAATGCTGTCTCTCAGTTTGTCATATAGGGTGCGAAAAGCAAAGATTATCTAGGTATCGTCAGCAAAAAGATGATATGAGACGCCGTAGGAGGAGATGAGTGCACTGAGCACAGAGGTATAGAGGGTGAACAGAAGTGGACCCAGGACAGACCCTTATGAAACCCGGACAGCGAGTGGGGAGAAGAAAGTTTGTTGGAGGACACTAGAAGTAACTGGGGGAATGTAGGGGGATAGCCAATCAGGGGCTTCATCTTTAATGCCAAGGGGAGACAATGCGGCTAGGAAGTCAGAGTGGTCGACAGTATTGAATGCGGCAGAGAGGTCAAGAAGAATAAGGATAGAAGACAGGTTTGCTTGGTGAGCGGAGGAAATGAAGTTGTTTACGTTGATGAGGGCTCTTTCGGTCGAGGGGTCTGAAGCCAGATTGGAGTGGGTACCGAAGGTTATGCATATCCAGGAATTTAGAGAGTCGGTTAAATAAATTCATTCAAGGATTTTGGAGTAATGAGGTAGAAGAGAAACCGGGTGAAATTTGTCAGGATTGTTAGGGTCAAGGCAGGTTTTTTTTAGGATGGGGATAACAGTGGCAGGTTTGTAAAATGAAGGGAAAGTGGCCCTGTCAAAGAAGGTGTTCAAGAGGGACGTTAGGTGAGGGGCAACAGTGGGTGCTTTCAGTTTCACAAGGTGAGGGGAGAGAGGGTCAGTGGGGGCTCAAGAAGGGTTAGCTGCAAGGAGAAGGGTATACATTTCCTCAGTGTTAGTGGGGTTGAAGGTGGACATAGTCGTGAGAGTGGAAGGTAGGGGTAGTGGAGTGTTGCAGCCAGGAGGGGGGATAGTGGGTACTTTTTTCGGGTATCTCCAATAGTGGAGATTTTGGAAGCAAAGTAGAGAGCAAGAGCGTGGGCAGTGAGAGTGGAAGATATGGATGAGGATTAGGGGAGGGAGAGAGAATAGAGTTAAGAGAGTTTTGGAGCCCTCTGTGTTGGGAGACTAGAGACAAAATGAGAGAGCAGTAGAAACCTCGTGTGGCAGTGAGGAGTAGTGTAGAAGAGAGTAGAGGTAAACCAAGATTAAAGGCTCCCCTCCCAGTGATGATATTGGTTTCCAAAGGGTTCCTGAACCCTTTCATCTGACCTCATTCTTCAAGAAGGCAACGTCTCTTATTTCTTTCTTTCTTTCTTTTTATATTTATAGCAGCACACAAAGCCCTGAGGCATCTAGGCGCTAGTTACAGTATAAGTACGAATAGCATAGTCCATAAAGTGAGGGACCATGCAAACAAGTTACATTAAAAGGAAAGATTGTGAAAAGCACAACCTTGGAATGCCTCCCCACATGTTACAGGGGGCAACATCAGTTGTGCAAATAGGCAAGAAAAACAACATTTGTGTGGGTGCACAAACTGGTCATGCCTCACCGCATGGTATGGGGGCAAAATTAGATGTGCATTTATGTGGGTGGACATTCCGATAAAAAACCATAATACACATAATAAATAAATAATTGTGATGAAAGTCTGCACGAAAGCCAGGGAACAATAATTTGGTAGGTTGCAAGGTACACGCCGGGAAAGCTGCACCCGGAAAGGCAGGGGGCTACATTGGATGTGCACAAAATTTGAACAAGGACTTTGTAAGGTTAACTTCTGTTACAGGATTGGTGTACATGAGGTGAACAGATAAAGTACAAGACTCAGGGCAAGTACAAATTAAAAGGTTGCAAGACAATTAGAGTGAAGTGACTTTAGATTACAGTGAGAAGAAAGTCTGCCGGAAAGTCATAGTGGCAAGCCCCTCTTGCTGGGGCCGTATTGCAGCACGATGGGAGTGCTGGGTAAGTGAAGAGCATAAAGGGGAACAGTAATTCGGTAGGATGCCCAGTGCACTCCGGAAAAGCTGCACCCAGACAGCTGGGGGCTACATCGGATGTGCGAAGCATAGATCAGATAGCTGTATGCGAAATAAAGGATTAGCAAAGTCAGGCTGCATAGTCGGTGTTAAAATGCTGCAAATGGGAATCTCAAGTTGGTGCAGCATAGGATGGCGGGTGAGTAGTAAGTAGGGTGACCAGACGTCCCTGTTTTCCCGGAAATCGCCCTCTGTACCGGGGTCATGAGAGTTTTTTAAATGAATGAACCCCCGTCCCGGGATAGGATGGGCGGGTGGCTATGGTTCCGGTTTTTGCCGGAACCGATTCAGAAATTCTGAAATCGGGGGCCGGAGCGGATCTTCTTATTCTTCTTTTTCTTGTTAGAATGACTCCAGAAATCTGAAGCTGGCGATTTCCATCTGTTAAGATGATGTTTGCCAAAAAGAGCACCAATCAGCCATCGACCTCCACTAGACCTCATCCCACTTCCCAGTGTCCCGCACAAATTGAAGCAGGAACCTACACTGTTCATTCACCACCCCTCTTTTCCAACTGAACAGATCAGATATCCCCTGTACAACTACACCAATGCCACTCATCCAGACTCTGAGTAATTCCCGCTGCACATCAAACCTCACACAGTCCAACATATAATGAGGCACAGTCTCTGGGCACCTGCAAGCCTCACGCGCCGCGGGTGTAACTCTACCCATCAAACACTTCCATCCCTCCAAACCTGCATGACCCACCCTAAGGCGATTCAAAATAGTTTCCTCTCTTCGTGTCAACTCTACCCCTCCCTCAAACACCCGAACCCACACTTCCCTGCACACTGCATGCAACTGCCGTCCCTTTGAACTCATATCCCATTGATCCAGCCGCATATCCTTCATTTTTCCACACACCATCACCTGTATCTCAGCCACGCTCAATGGAACTTTCACATCAACCTCCCCCTGCAACGTGGCCCCATACGCAGCCGATCCACCAACTCATTACCCAAGATCCCACAATGACTGGGAACCCAAGCCAACTCCACCACAGTACCTCCAGCAACACACTCTTCTAATCGCTGTCTAATGAGCACAACTATATCCCTCCTATCACAATTCCCCTCCTTGAAAGCCAACAACGCACTCACCGAATCCACAAAAACCACCACTCTAGCCAACTGTTTCCCTATAATCCAAAGCACCACCATATTAATAGCCATTAACTCCGCCATGCAGACGGCACAGATCTTCCTGCGCATGAAGGCTTTTCAAGCACCCATTTCCTCCCCCTTCCCCTACCTGGTCGCTCTCTTCCAATGAGAGGAGTGTGCCTGGAACAATGCCCCCCACCCCCTGCCAGAACAGGCCAGTAACAAAGAAGTAGGACTACGGTTTTTATCAGAGTCCTGTTTGTGTTTAGTGTAGTCCCACTTCTATGTCTATGGCATGTCCGGTGTTTTCTTTTTTATCAGGTCACCCTAGTAGTAAGGTAAGGGAGGAGGTAGCAGCAGGGAGGAGGTGTGGGCATAGGGAGGAGGATATAAGCATCACCTAAGGTAAATGCTGAGACAGTGGCAGGTGCTGAAAGTGCAATGTTAATGCGCAGGAAGCGGTCTCCTTCTGCGGCTTACCTTCACGGGGGACGGAGGCGCTGGGGCTCCTCGCAGAGGGAGTTCATGGCAGCAGAGGCTACTTTGGAGCTTGGCGATATAAAACAAGCAGAGGAGATGCTTAGATGTACATTTTGTAATGGTAAGGCATCCAGCGCAAGGATCTCTGAGAGGCTGGATATACAAGGCTGCAAATATGGATGCGAGAGAGCAGTGCGAGCCGGGAGTGATAGGCGAGTAGTAGAAACAAAGTGAGTGGGAAAGCAAGCATATCGTGAGAGGTGCCCCACATTATTGAGGGAAAGCTCACCGAAGTCGGACAGTGGTTTACCAAAGGAGGTTGCCATGGGGATGCAGTGGTTTTCATGAGACTTAGTGCATGGGTCAAAACGTCAGGTACACAGCTCCAAGAGCAGGAATTGAGTAGGGAAGGCATATTAGGTTTTAGGTGAGCCAGGGGCACCCAGCATAATGGCCATTGCTGGACAGGGCCAGACAGGGGAAACGACCCTGGCCTTAAAAGTAGGCCTTTAAAGGAGGCCAGCGCCGCCTGCCGGCTCTGTGAAGTAGGCTGGTTTAGATGAACGGTCCTCCAATCGAGAGCAATCGAAGGCGGGCAAAAGGCAGGGAACAAACCAGGCAGGGATTACCTTGATTGCGGCTTAAGACAATTCTCCAATCACAGTATTCCAATGACAGACATACGCAACCCCAAAAACCTGCAGACACCCACTTTCAACCACACAGAGTATGTACTGCCCATCTAGGGCCAGGGGCTGGCCCAAACATGCCAAATCCACTGTAGAGGGTGCAGGGATGGGTTTGTAGGAAGCCCATGTGTACATAGTGGCCATCATAGGCTTTCCTTGTGGTTTCCCAAGACAAAGGAATGGCCCAAAAATAAAATTGGCCAAAAGCAGGGCATAATACGTAGTACAGAAATGGCTACCAAAATGGTACATTGGGTTACTAATAGCTACTAATAGTAAATCAGCTTCTGCACCTGATGAAGTCAAACTAAAATTACAGCTGCCACCAGCCTAGTGTTGCCCAGTAGAAAGTCCCTCAGACCAGTTGTTTGTATCAACTCAATATCCCCACTTGGATGGGGATGGTCTCAAAGTTGTGATCTCCACTGGGTGGTATTTTGCTCTCCCTTAACTTTGGGCGTCTATCTTCCTCACATCTTATACCCCTCTTCACCATGTAGTACTACTTATCGATAGGTTGAGGGTACACCAGTAATACAATCTCTTGATTTGAATCATACAGCAGGATATTGTGGGTCATTCCGAGGTTGGAGGTAAGGGATAATCGATGCCGGTAAAGGATTACTGGCATTGCTTACCGCTCTGGGCTATTCCGACCAGCCAAACCACTATTAGCAGCACCGTAAATAACGGTGCCTCTAATAGCGGCATGGGCGCGGGCACCCGGGCCATCATACCGGCAATAGCGGCATGCCGTAAACTGGAAGACATCACAAGTGAAGCGGACATGCAAATACCGGCATCATGAAGGCACTAAAGTGGATACCGGCATGCCGTAAATACTGGCTGACCAACCGTAAAATGCCATGTGCAGTGTTCTCAACTGCCACAGGTGCACACCATCAGCACAGGTAGAGGCAATGGAGTCTGGGCCAGAACAAAAGGAGCACACCCACACACCACACACCTTCCCACACCAAGATAAATCCAGTAGTAGCATCAATTCTTCAGCTGGAGGACATGCATGCATTGCAACACCAGCAACAACACCAACACCAGGCACCACAGAGGAGACGCAGCAGGAGAAGGAGGGTGAGACAGGCCCAGCATGCCCAACCAGTGCAGCCAGCGTAACCAAGCAAGCCGCCCCCAATCCCAAACATCAGAGCCAGTCCTTCCAACCCAAACCCGGAGCACAACCACACCCTGTACGGTCTGGACTGGGACACCATCAACACCATCGTGGACATGATACACGATTGCCAGCCTCATTGAAATACGCACCACCATCCCCCCTCTACTGAAGGTAGTGACGGAGCTCCACTTCCTTTCCACAGCCACCTACCAGCACACAGTGGGGCACATGCATGGCAGATCACCACCCTTATTCACTCGCATCCTGAAGCAAGTGCGGATGCCCTCGTCAAGCACACAACGGGATACATATCCCTACCACGGACTCCCGAGGAGGTTCATGAAACAAAAGGTGGCCTCCATGCCATGGAGGTGGTTTACCGCAATCGTAAGCAATACCACTCCAACCAGGTGCAGATGGGAGGCAACGCAAGCAAATCATCACACATTGTTGTGCCTGATATCCCGGATCAATCACAGGAATGCCGCATGTCACCATGGCAAAAATCAGTGCAGAATGCCTAACATTGCAGAGCCTACTGCCAACGCTCCCCATCCGAAAATCCTACAGAACGCTACACATCACTAAATGGACATGGACACAGCTGTATGCGTACACAACAACACGGCAGAGCACGCCGTCTATTATCTTGAAGATGCAACCCACACCATTATTTCATCCCACAGGACACATGGAAGGCCTAAAAATGGCGTGCATACATCCAGGGACATGTGCATGTGGCCAACGATAATCTGGCGGCATGTGTATCCGATGCAACGTGCCCCTGCCCCCTGACATTGAACTGCAACCACCTGGTGATGATGAAGGGGAATGACGAAGAAGTGGCTGCACCTCATTGCGGTGCCGATGCACAGGAGGGACGTGCTGTGCGTCAGTCAGTGATTGCACAATATTACTGACACACATGGCTGCAGAGGGTGACATGATAGTTTGACAGAGGGCACTGAGTGTGGGGGTACATGCACACTAAGCACTGTATATGAATAAATGACACATGCGCAATGATGAATGTCCACTCAGGTCTTGCTTTTGACACAATGGGTGTATTAAATTTAACAATGAAAACAATAGTGCAATAACCCTCCACCACCCTCACCCCCATCCCCCTCCCCCCAAAACTTCCCAACACACCCTCCCTCTCCGCCTGAAACTCCCCACACACACCCTCACCCCCTCCTCCTCCCCCCAAAACTCCCCCACACATCCTCACCCCCCGACAGCTCCCCCACACATGTCCCATCAAGTCTCTAATGCCTACATCAGGCTGCCCAGTCTATTAATTAGCACTCCTTGGACCTGGTGGCGGCATGTATGACCGGCGCAGGGTGCGCGATGACCTGCGGAGCATGCTGGTCTGGGTAGAGCTCAACGAGGATGGTGTAGCCGCCTGCTCAAATTGGGTTGCTGGACGCCCTGACTCCAAGGCAACGGCTATACGGCTGAGTACCGGCCACAGGGCGGATACCTCCTCGCTCAGGCGGCTAGTGTTCTCTGCAAATATCTTGCCCATGGAGGCAGTGTTGTCTGTGATTGTCCTGCCTAGAGAGGCGATGTTCTCCTGCCACTCCTGCCTTGCCTGGGCGTTGTCCTCCACGAACTGCCGCACAAGGGCAGTCAGCTGCTCAGCATGCTGCGGCCCTGTGGGTGGACGTGTGGAGGTGGACGGTTCCTGAGTGTCATGTCAATGAACTCCCGCCTAGACTGCTCCGGGGTGGTGGCGTGGTCTGACTCAAGGGATGAGATTTGGGGGATGCCTGTGGACTGGGGGTGCGGGGCAGTTCTGAGAAAATGTCCTCCACAGGCACCTTATACCTCATCCTGTGCCTCCTCCACAGCCTGGGGTGCTGTGGCTGCCACTTCCCCAGCCAAACTTGACTCCTCCGAGCGTGGTGCCTCAGCTGTTTCCTCTGGCTGTGCAATAGGTGTTGGCGCTTCCACCTCTACGGTCCTTGGCAGCACCGGTGCACTGGCAACCTGGGGTGTTTTCACTGGTGGTGCATGGTGGCCCTTGGGTTGGCCCTTCGAAGGTGGAATGCCGGTTGGCCTCATCCTGGGCCCTCTTCCAGGGTGTGGTTTTCATGGGGGTTGAGTCCTGGGCATCGCTGTCATGGTCAGAGCCTGTGGGGGTCGAAGAGAGGGACGGCATGAGTGATGTTTTGATAGGCATCATACATACATTTGGACAATTGATCACCCACACAATTGAGCGTAATAGGCATTTGAGTTGGGACGTTGTTTGATGCATGGGTGGGTTATGCAGGCATACGTCGGGGTCACTCATGTTGGCCAAGACCTATGGTATGTGACATGCATATTTATTGGGGCCTGCATGCTGTGTGACTTATGGCATTTACATTTTGTGTGGTATGTGTCAGGTACGGCATTGCCTTGCAGCAAGCATCTGCATGTGTCTGTGGTGCGTTCCGATAACTTTGCTGGGAGTGTGTGTGTGTTGTGCCATGGCTTGCCTCTTTGGACGGACATATTGCTTGACTTTCATCAGGCTCTGCATTACAGTGTGTTCTTAGAACACTCACCTCCATCTGCCGATGTTGTGGCGCCAACTCCATGTCACCGACATCTTTTATCCCCTCAATGCCAATCATGCTGGCGCAGATGTCCTCCCATCGGGACAGCTTGATGGGGGAGCTGGCTCCTCCGCCTGTTCCCATTGCCTGGCTCCTGTTTCCTGATAGTATGTTCCGTACTCGCAGCCGCAAGTCGTCCCAACGCTTCCTGCAGTCTTTTATGGTGCGTGGGGTGTTCCCGACTGCGCTCACCTTCTGAGCCACAAGTGCCCATATCCCTTTTTTCTAATGATGGCCTCCCTCTTCATGCTGTGTGCGAACACAATCTCAGCATGTTCCTTCAGGGTCCTAGCTAGTATCTCCAACTCGTCTTCGTTGAAGCGCTCCTTGCGCTGGCAGGCGGCGTCCTTCTTGACGGCCTTGGGCATTGTGATGTGTTAGATGAAGAGTTTCCACCAGACAGCAGAGTCCCACAGGTCCTGTGTGCTGAGTGTGGCAATGGATTGTGTTTTTAAAGATGGCCGCCGTGCTCCTTCCCGTTCCTGTGTGATGACGCTACTTCAGGTTCTGCTTATTTACGGTGACCGTTATTAGCGGTCACCGCTATTAGTGGTGACCGGTAATGCTGCTTTGGTTCATGCCGGTAGTGCAATCTGGGCTATGCATGATGCCGCTAAGGGCATGTTTTCGCTCCTTTAACGGCATGGCGGTAATGACCACATCATAACTTCCATTTCCTCTACCTTAATACCATTAAGCTCTCAAGAGTGCCCGAGCACACACAGCATTGGAGATAGTGATAAATTTGACAGGGATGGTGACAATGGACATCCTTGCCTTGTGCCGTGTGAGAAAGGAATGAGGAGAAGGAGCTATTCACCAATACTGTAGCCAGGTGCAGAGTAGAGACCCCCAACAATTGTCCAAAAATGTGAAACAACTCCAGGGAGAGAAACAAGAAGACCCATGATACATGGTCAAACACATTCTCTGTGTCTGCAGTCATCAGTCCACCACCACCGGGTGCAGAGAAGGGGCGCCTACTTGCTATTATCTTATACACCATCCTGGTGGTTTTCTTCACATACCTTCCCCTGAGATATCCCAATTGGCCTCTATCAATGAGAGGGTCTAACCTTTTCAGGAGTCTACTGGCCAATTCCCTACAATAAAACCTGCAGTCTAGGTTAATTAATGAGATCGGGCAGTCATTTCTTTGCCAGGATGTGTATTCCTCGGAGTACCTGACACAATTCCATTTGTTGAAAAGGATGAGAAGAAGGGGAGAGCTGAGGGACCAGCAAAGGTTGTTATTAGTAGGAACCCACTTGTATAGGCTGCATGTGTACTATCCAATTTCATGTTTTTCAATAAAATATTTTGAACAAAAAATGAACATGAAAATGCCTCACTGCCAATGAACGTAGTTAAAACCTGCTGTACTGTAAAATTCGATAATCATGCCTGCGAACATATGACTGATTCATATTGTGGGAACTTGAAAGTCCTTCCAACTAAAATGTGCATGTGTTTTAGGACTGGGGGAGTTTTGTAGGGCGATTCAACTCACATGTTTCCAGCTGTCGTGTAGAAAGGTCTGAATTATTCAAAAACATGCCCATATTTGGATCTCTTTGCCACGGAGAACTGAAAACATTTCTAGGGCTAATGTCTATCCTATTGAATTAGGGGCTATCTGTGCATTAATGCGGGCGCAAAGTAGCAGGAGGACACAAAACGAGCACAGTATTAGCACACGTTATATTGGCACATCATACTATATTAGTCCCCACTGTAGTCAGTCACTAGAGTTATGACAAAGCATAAATGTGTTGTGGGGTAACAGTAGGGGTTAGGATGTTGGCTGCCAGCAATGTGCATGCTGCTGCAACATATGACACAGCACACATGGTGTATGTAACTTGATTCCAGTTTTTCACATGCACGCAGTTTATTTCCACAGAGCTTTGGTGTTAATAATGACCGCCACACTTTGTATTTTCTTTCTGACCCAAGAAAACGCGTGTCCTAGGATCATCTGCCGCCTTTGGTGAATCTGGTGTGGGTTGTGGAGTTGGTGGTGTAGTTACCACATGCTGATGGTTTCAACATTCATATATGGCAGGCTGTCTTTGCTTTGAAAGGCACTGTACAAATGTGGAAGAGAGTAGCTGTCTTTTCCTTCTAGGTAATTGTGGAATTGTTCTCCTTCTTATCCTCTTCTACTCCAGAGACAGGTGCTGCTTGTTAGGGAGAATTCTCATAAATGTGTTTATTCCCTTCACCTTAGAGACCCCCAGCAACTTTGCTGGATTTTGAGGACTTGCTTTTTTTACCTGGAGGAAGTGTGAGCCTTTTTTCCCACTCTCTCATGTAGTTTGATGTTTGTTTTACTCTTGTTTTCTTTGATTATGGAGTTTTAGATAACTCCATAGGCCTAATCTTTTCATTGTTGCGTCACACATCACCTTTAGTGCAGTGGCACAGGGATGTCCTTTGGACTTCCCAAGGTTTAAATACCTTCTCTGGGATGAACTACTGTTCCCCAGAGAATGTAAAGTTAAATTGATTTTACTAGTCTTTTTAAATTCATAGACCCAGCACACACTATCTTCCTGTAGAGTGGTAGAGGGGTTACTTAGTATCCCCGGTGTCCAAACACTCTCTAGCTGTCAAAAACGACCCTTTCCTATTGAAATGGCGGGTGGCAGTGGTTTTATAACGAACTACCATGATTTTTCCCGAATGCGAACACCGGTAGCTAAAAATCGGTGTTGCATGTTTTTCAATATGGCGCCAAAGACCTTTCTGTAAAAACAGACTCCGGTCATCTTTTTTCGCCGTTTCTTTGTGGAAAGGTCCTTCTGGTGTTTAACTCTGTGTGCCAAACCAGGTTTGGCTCCCTTTGTTCGTGAGTCTTTGGCGGGCTTCAGGATTGAAGTCTGCCCTTGGCGTCTGAGTGAGTGTCTGGGGTGGGCAGGAAGTGAGGGAGGTGCCTGAAACTCCCTGTGCTTGGTCTCCTAGAAGACCCAAATGCACTCTGATGTGATTGGCTGGCTGACTGTCCGGCACGGACTGCCACCCTGCTGGGTGAGTGACAGATAGGCTGGAATGAAAGGGGGAGAACTGTTTAAAAGGCCAGTTTCCAGGACTGGAAGGCAGAGTCGACCACTGGAACGAAAGAACCGAAGACGAGCTGGAAGAGGACGGCTGCTGCAACCACTGGACCGTTGGTTTGCCCGTTGAAGCCCTGCTGCAAATCCAAACTGCCAGAACTCCATTCGACAGAGAAGCTCCTTCAAGGACGGCTTCTTCCTTTGAGTTGGTGGGACCAATCATCTCATAAAACACTTGGATACCATTCTCAAGGCTGGTTAAGGTTTAACCAGGGAGAGGGAAACCAGTTTGTGTCTTGAAGCAACAGCTTCTTGAACTGAAGTGACTCCATTTTGTTTGCTCCGGCGACGATCCCGTACAGTGCAGGAGTCCTCCGACGTCCTCCCTCTTGTCCCCGTGACTGAGGCTCAGGAACAGTGAGATCTGCAGGAACTACCAGGAACCAACATCTTCAGCTGCATCGTTTTGCTTCACATTAAGGTACTGTCCCATCCAGTTGAGAGATCCTAACTCTGGCAGTGAAAGTTCGATAAACTTTCCCAACTTGCAGGCCTAATCAGCCTGTACACTAAACCTTTGCATTGCCTAACAGAAGTGTTTTCTAATCCATTGTACAAACGTATGTCTTTTTATTCCCATTGAAAGTCATTGAAGTGCCATTTGGCTCCTTTTTCAGGGGAGCTCAAACTGTGCCTACAATTTACAGCCTGATTCATGGAATATTTGCATGAAAAACGCAGATTTGCTCGCCTTTCTGCCTGAAAATCCCTGTTTGAAATATTCCCCGCACAAGGGCCACACCCTAGGCCCTCACAGACAGACAAACACACACGTTGTGCCACCTAAACAGGGAACAATACTGACCCTCATCCAGGATGACATTGGGAGAAGGATCAGCATCAGGACAGCCATATCACCGCTGTTGGAGATGGTGTAGGTCCCACACTTCTTTGCCACTGGCACGTTTCAGCACTCTGTGAACCAGCTGCTTGGCAAATTGCAGCCTGCTTTCTCTGGAGTACTGGTGCAGGTATTGGAGGCACTCCAGCACCATGTGGGCCAGCACATCACCCTCCCAACCACCCAGGCACAGGTAAACACCACCAGGGCCCGCTTCTATGCGATTGCGGCTATGCCGAAGCAGTATCATTCAATCAATGTCAAGGTGACCTATGATGCCAACCTGCCCATCACACACTGCTGTGCCTGCTTCCCATGATCAACCCACAACTCCCTGGTCCTGAGGAACAGCACTCGACTGGCTTACATGGCATGTCACAGAGGACAAAGGACATGGCTGTTGCGCAAGTACATGTACATCACAAATAAATTGCAGCATGGGTGACGCGCAACAGGGGTCAGGGTTAATGCCACAAATGCATGTCTGGCAATCACCCTGCGCATGTAGGATCAACCAGCGATAGCCTCAATTAACAGGCCACAGCACACAGGAATAGCATATGACTGGAGAAGTATCAGTCACTGACCAAGCCATTTCAGACTCCGGAGGATAGCTCAGGGGCAACATGCTCGCCTTGGAAGCAAGACACCAAGGAGCACCACAGGTTCCATCCCGGGATCCGCGTTTAGAAACTTCTGGATATTAAGGGCGTTATAAATAACCAATCATATCAAATAAATAACCAATCATCATTTCAAACCCCAATGGGCATCAACATGCAACGCACTAGAGTTACCAGAATGCAACACTGCCACCCCTCAAATGCAAGTGATTTAGTTGTCTAGGTCACTGATGGCCATGAGAGGTCTGTCCTCAGGGTACATGGGGCGTGCATGCACAGACTGACTGTTGACATACCGCTGTCCCAGGCAACACCACTACTATGCATCATTATATACAAATGTTACTGTCTATGTAAATGTGTCTTGTACAGTGCACTGTTGCCACTTGCGTAGTCTCTTGGCACTCTGGTGAATCTGCAATGGACTAGTTGTTGTGGTAGATTGTAAGTGGGATTGAGAGGGAGGCGAGCAAGAGAGCTTGGATGTGCTGTTGGCAGATTCAGTCTGGAGAAATCTGTCCCTGAGCATTGGTGCGTTTCATGCTCAGTAGCCGTCATGTGGTGTTGATGCATGGTTGTGTATGGTTGGTTCTCACGTCGGGTGTCGTGAAGTGCATGCAGTTAGTGGTGTGCCAGAGGCATGGTTGTGTGCAGTTCTGACTTTGAGGTTGCGAATGCAGAATGGTGAGTTTCCACTATGGTCAGTCAGTGGCAATACATTTCCTACTCCCAGCAATCCATCCAAGTGTGACACACTACCCACCCCTAAATAGTCCATCTAGGTGTGATACATTTCCTGCCCACAAGAATCCGTTTCATGGAGCAGATCCCAGTACGACACAGATGTCACACCGTGCCTGTCTCAGGGGGCAGCAGGGAGCACAAGGCTGAGCTAATCCATTAGTCCAGATGCATGAAGTGACTAACCCACTCATACAGTCTAGGTGCGATACATTCATTCATAAACTTGTATTCATCATTATGCTACTAGGTACAAAAACACATCACATAAAAGCAGAATGATTTTTTAAAAAAATACAATGCACAATCCCATAAAATCACATACTTCTTAAGAGTGTTACGAGTGGAAGAGAGGTCAATTCATTATGTAGATATAAAACAATAGTTCAAATGAAGAACAAGTGGTCCAAAGTGCCAGTGCAACAAAAGTACAAAACCCGGTTCATGCCCTATTTTCCAGTTTTTCAATTCTTTTGAGCCATTATTGATACATGTACTTCGAAATAAAGTAAACAACATTCAGATTCTCTGCCAGCTGGCAGAAGTGTAGGGCTTCATTGATCATAAGTGTTCCATATAAATTGAACAACGGTTTCAAATACATTCTTCTATATTTGTCATAACCCTCACACACTATTAGAAAGTGGGCAACGTTTTCCGGTGTACTACCCAAAGTTAGACAGGTGAGACCCTGAGAGTTAGTCCACTTGCTACTGTACGATTTTACTGGTAGAGATCCTACCCTGGACTTAATAAATAAGGCTCAAGTATACAGTGGACAAACAATATCAAGATACCTTTCGTATGCAAATGTACTTTTGCATCCCAAATAATTGCTACTGCCTGAAAACACACCATACAAAGCCAACAGCTGTCTCTCCTGTAAACCAGAAGCAACCCCTTGACCAATTCCTTTGCATTGTTCGAAATTAGTGCAGGATCTTCCCAATATGCCCTCAAATTAAGTGCTAACAACCATTATTTGATATGTAAAATCCAGGGTATGGATAAGACACCCCCTACAAACATCACTGCCTTGAGGGCTTCTTTATACCTAGCAAGTTCAGGGGTTCTCCACACCCTTAGCCAGTAAAAGACTGGCCTTGCCCCAGCCTCCACACCAATGAAATGAATGTCACATTCTAATCTGGCTGCCGCTGTAGGTGTGCTCTGAGGAATTGACAACAAACTTTTGAGGAACATATTTTCTGTAGTGGTCAGGGTTGTGGTATTAGCATAGCCCCATGTCTGGGCTCCATGAATGGCTGCAGCCTTAGTTTGTACTTGGTAAGACAAGTGTGCAGGCTTAAGTGGGCCCCCACCATGTTTAAAGTAAATCTTTTTGACAGCACCCCTTGTTCTTTCCAGGTTGATTTGGGCCTTCAGGAGTTGCTTCGATTAACTGGCATTGCTTGAAAATCTTATCCCTAGGTTATCATACCAGGATGCCTGCTCCAAGTCAGTCTCTCCAACAGTGATACACAGAGGCTTAGATTTTTGCTTCCCCGGGTGAACTACCAAACTCTTGGTTTTCGTTGCAGTGATTTCTAACCCCAATTGATCACACTTAAGAGCAAAGTTGGCCATGGCTAGGCTCAGCACCATTGGAGTTGTTGATAAAAGCAGAGCATTGTCAGCAAAAAAGAGTGCTGGAATTCTATCTACACCCAATCGCGGCGGGTCTGAGTTGATGATTAGCAGTTCTTTAATAATAAGGTCCATGTACATACAAAACAAGAGGGTCACCTTAAATGGCTTAGTAACATTTCCTGCCAGACTCCACCGAACGACTGCAGTGCTATTAATATATAGGAGCTGAATCGGATGTAGTATAGCCTCTGGTATAGTCAATGTCTGGAGAACCCCCCGTCCCCCAGTTGCCCTCTTGGTACACGGTCAAAGGCTGCTTTTAGGTCCACAAACGCTGCATACAATTTGACCTTCTTAACCAATGTGTAGCGCTGTATAAGCAAGAGCACCCAGAACTCTTAACCAATTGTACTCAAACCAGCTTGGAATCCGGCTTGCAAATGTGTGATATATGTCTAATTCACACAGTCCTGCTACAGGCAAGATAAGGCTAGTCTTGTGACCTTACCCCTTACAGGTGACTCAGGATACCCGTTGTTTCCATGGCTGATTACCTGTCTGAGGGATCCCCAGACGCAGGGGGGAATGTCATATAACAGGGGGCATGTGAGGCAACAGTGCAACCATCAAGCAGACATTCAGGCTCATGAAGGCACTTTTCAGATGCCTAAACCGGTCTGGGGGTGAGCTCATGTACAGGCCAGAGAAGGTGGGGCAGATAGTCCTTGGCTGTGCAGTATTGCATAACATCTTTGTCAGACAATCATACCCCTGCCCCCATAGCTGGACATCCCACCACCAGAGGATAAACATGATGATGACGATGCCGCTCTAGCCAGGCCCAGGCACATGCGCATGGATGCTACGGATGAGTGCGTGGCCCTTCAAGAACGCATTGATTACATCTTCTGAGTCCCCCTTCCAATATGCACTACCCATGCACCTTACTGTATATACACACACATTAACTACTTGCACCAAAAGAAGGAATGCTCACTCATTGCTTCAATTGTCAACCAGGATGTATTGAACAATAAATCTACCTACTATTAACACCCTGTGCCCCCTCCAACTCTCCACACACCCTGTCCCCACACACACCCCTCCCAATATACCCTGCCCCACCCCCAACACACCCTGTCTACACCGCCCCTCCGCTCACCACACACCCTGCCCCCCACACAAACTACCCAACGCCACACCACTCACCCTGTCCCCACACACCCCAAACAACCAAATGTCCAGTGTCAAAACGTTAGTGTCACTTTTTTGCTTCTTGTCCACTGGGCCCTTGCCTGGCCCAGGTGTGCCTGTTAGCTGCTGGGAATGGCGCCTCAGGCTGCTCTGCTGAGAGCAATCTGGGGTGATCGCTGTAGAAGGCAGACCAGACCCCTGGACCCCCAAGGACGCCAGGGTGGCCTGAAGAGTGTGGGTTAGGGGATGTTGCTAACACTTCCTCATTGCCCTCACTGACCCTTTAAGCGAGTAGCACCAGTGCAGAGGTGGTGTGTCCCAGGGCCTGTGTGCACCTGCAACTGCTGGCCTGCACAAATTCCCTCATGAGGCGTGAGTCATTAAGTTGTTGGTGCACCATGTCGGCCATTGCCATGTGTCATTCCTCCATCCCACGGATCCTTGCATCTATGTCCTGGATGTTGGGCATGGGTGGTGGAGGGGGGCTGTGCCGGGTGGCCGGGCTGAATTAAGATATTGCGTAGGCAGGTCCATTGGTGCATGGGTGTGACGGTGGGGCCACTGGGGACCTGGGTGGGATCTCTGGCAGCTGGCAGGGGCAGCTGTGGCTGTGCAGCAATCACCACAGGTACAGTTGGCCGGGCCGCAAGTTGTGTTGGATAGTCCTTTGGTGGTGGCTGGGCCACAGGTAGTTTAGGCTGGGCCGTAGATGGTGTTGCGGTCTTCCCACCTGAAAATTCCAGAGCAGATGATGGACCAGCTTTGTTGCTGTCGGAGGATGTGCCTGTTGGGGTGAGATGAGCATGCAGTTACTCTTCAGTGAGTCAAGTCTGCGGGCTTGCATTTCACTGATGCTACATTGTGTGTGTCCTGCTCCTGTCATGTTTTTTGGTTGTTCAGTTTGCTCTGATGCGTGCTTATATATGTAGGTGGTGGGAGTGCACATTGACTGTTGGTCTGCCATGGTGGCTTATAGTTGTATGTGCATTGGGACTATGCTTATTGTCCTGTACTCCCTTGGCACACATGGGCACTACTCATGGGTCCATCTGTGGGGCACTGTATATTGTCTTGGGTCTTGTGCATGGCGTCTTCTGCCCATGACTCCTAGCGTATGTGTGTATGTAATTGGGCCATTTGCAATGGCTGACATGTGTCAGTCCCCTTCTCTTGGCCATGTGTTTTTTATCATCACCTGGGTTTCTTTCTTTGGACACATGATTGAAATGGGGTTTGTTGTACTTACTAGTATCGTCTTGTGTCCCGGCTCTGGCCTCTGCTGCACTGACTCCCTCAATGCCCTCCATGTGCAGTATTGAGCTCCCAGGGCATCATATTTGGGAGTGAGACCGTCCTTCCTTGGGATTCCCTGCGATGGGCAGACAGGATGTTCCGCACAAAACGCCAATTGATAGTTGACAAAGTCCGGAACACCCAGACCACCACTCCCCTGTGATATCGGCAGATTCCACAGTTTCAAACGAGGCTGCTTACCTTCCCATAGAAAAGCTTGAATCAGTCTTTCAATTTTCCTAAAGAAACCTTTTTTGATTTGTAGCGGCACCATGTTTCTCACTCCCTGGCATGTTGGCGGGGTTGTATTGGGTGGATGGCAGCAGGAAGTGGCTGATTTTAAATGGATTGTGTTTTCTAAAATGGTCACCGGCCAGCTTCCCGTTCCAACGATGATGCAATTTCTGGCGCAGGTGATTCTGGTGTCGGAATCACAGGCGCAAGTGATTCTGGCAGTACGGGTGCCAGTATCGTTGTTTCTGGGACATTTCTGCCAGAATCACCAGCATTTTTTTGTCCATGCCGGTGATTCCAGCGTGACGGTAGTACTGTTTCTGGCACAGGGCGAAGCACGCACCCGCGGATGTGGTATTTGCTGGTTGTTCTGGCCATCGGGTTGTCAGAAATGGGACTACCGGCAAGACAGAATTACTGCCATTTTACCAGCTAACTCATAATGAGGGCCTAAGACCTTTTCTCAGCAAATAGTACTTTCTTTCATCACAAAAACACGTCACACTGAGTTTGTCAGTACATATAATATTATAATCATATCCTACCCCCAAAGAATCTTTCAGATTTCTCTCTGCAGTTGATATTTTCTCTCATTGATCACACGAAGATGGCACACTGATTTCAAACCACTGTATTTAGTCTCCTTCTGCTGCCAATGGATTCGAAGGTTTTTTAAACTAGTGTGTTGTCTTGTCACAAACAGATGGTGTACTGAGTTACAACTAATGAATCTAATCTCCTGCATGCCTCCAAAAGAATTCTGTGATTTTACCTGAATCCTAGTCACCAATATGTGTGTATGGCATGCAATTTGCTCACTGGGATTCTCTCCTCCCTTAGTAGTAGTCAGAAGCAGTCACAAAAAATGTATCATCTGTTTACATTTTTTTCCTCTACTTCAACTAAATTCTGCTATAATGTTCAATCGCTCTCTGAAATAAAACCCATTATACATTTTTTTCGACTCCCTCAACTCAATCTTATTAGTTCTCTACCTTTCCTCAACAAAAGCACATTTCCTCGACAGCTGTACAGTAAAATCCCCTGCCCCTGCCTACAAGAGTGTTTCTCAAATAAGACCACACATGACCTACTTAAACTAGTGCCCGAGCCACCTGAAACGCTCCCTGAACTCTGGATAAAGTTTGGAAAAGCTTAATTCTATTGAAATGTGCAGTGTTCAGGCATTTCGGAATGTTGCAGAATACTGAAAAGCAGGCGTATTTGTGGCTATTGGAAAGCTGACTTTTCCATTGGTTTCGAAATGGAAAATATTTAGATAGTCAAAAGTTCATGTTCTGTTTTTTGGGGCGTAAAAAATTATTTTCTTACGTGCATCAAATTTAATTTGATCCAATCAGCGGTGGATGCTTACAGCCTTGTTGTTAATACAAAGCCATTTATTAATCATGAGTATTTAATGATATGCGTCTTCTCCAATTTAACTGATGACACAATATTTTACGGGCCATGTGGCACTGTGTCAGTTGCTGAATGTCAAGCACATGTGTTTCCTCTTAGGAATTCCAAGGCATTAATTGCCATACAGAAAACCAGTATAAGAATCAGTTAAAATCAAAGGTGTCTGGCAGGGTTTAGAGTGATTTAATTGAAAACGTTTGAGCGAATGAGAATTCATTTTTTTATGCCAGGTTGATTTTGCTGCATATATATCCGAGGGAGACCCCCACAGCCCCCCCTTTACCCTCCTAGATTATTTAGTTACACCCAGCCCCCACATATATATGTGGCAAAATTCAGCCACAAAATTGCGACTAATTCTCCTTCGACCAAATATGCTGCGCAGTAATCTCCCATTCCCGCCTTTCAGCATAGATCTAGGAATTTCAAGTAAATGGCTAGGCAGAAGACCCCTTACTGGAGGTAAAAGCTATGGAGGGCAATACTCAGGCCAAAAGAATTCAAGGAACACTTTGGCAAAGACCAGATAGCAGCCAAAAAATCTACAATCATAGAAGCGAAGGACCGGAGAAGTTGTGAGGTATGTTTCTCCTTTGCAACAGCTCCTTATTTATCATATTTAAGTACATGAGGAAAACATGATCTTTAGGTTCTACGTTATTTAATCGCAGGACTTTTCATCCTGGGGTTTTTTACCGCTAATTTTTTTGAACAAAAACCCATCAAATTATTCTTTTTTTGGGGGGGGGGGTGGTTACCCCCCCAAACCCCCTGTTCACTTTATTTATTTTTTCATTCCCTTACACAAATTTTTTACATTTTTTACCCCTTCCCCAAAAAAAATGTTTTTTTTTCGAAAATACATTTGCGGTAAAAAACCCCGCGATGAAAAGTCTCGCGATCAAAGGACGGTATACCGATGTTTTGGGGAAATTCACAATCATCCCACCTACAAGAAAAACTATTCTGTAAAGCATGGCAGACTTGATAGGAAGGTAACCAGTTTCATCCCAGATGCCACCGTGTACATCGCAACACTGTATCCCTACTGCAAACCTGCTGGTAAGTACCCCTAGTAATCCCGAACAGCTTTACACCAAAGAACATCAACATTACGTCAGGTAAAAAATCGCGATAAACGAATTTCTCTGGTATTCAGTTTTCAAAGAAGCTTATCCATGATTAGAAGGCGTGCACATATTCCCTTAGGATGCACACATCACACCTTCAGACATTCCAATAAAAACCTCGAAGTGATGTCACACTTTGGAGATAGAATTAGTAAAAGTAATGTTGTCAGCCAAAGACTGACAACCCTCAACGTTTTTCAAATATCATAGGCACGTTTTCTTGTGACTTTGTCCAGGCGATGCTCCTATTTCAGTGATAAAAGTGGTGTGGCCTTCATCAGCCTGGGATCGGCCTGAAGGTCAATAGGGAAACAAATGTGTGAACTACTGAACTGCTCAGCTGGACGTTTTGACCAATGATATTGACTTGTGCTTGCAATAGTGCTTGAAAGTGCACTTTCTGCAACACATTTCACCAAAAATATACCCATAAGTAGTACTCAGTTTGTCACGAAAAGCAACGAAATGCCATTTGAGGTACCGGGCACCTTTCTTTTTATCGGTGCCACGGCCTTGTTTTATGCTCTGTCCTGACCCCCAGTGCGACCTTGACCCTCGTGTGGTGTCGCTTGGCCAGAGTAAAGATAAGGCTGCTTGCACTGCCCATAGAAGCGTATAACACACGTGTAGGCATTAGCTGCCTCGAAGAACAGCGAGGGGGTGGAGCTGAGACCGGAGGCTCTTCCCCGCCGCTGATCCGTGGAGGTCCTTGACGATGCCTCGCACACAACTCCCAGGGGCGCCGCGGCCCCGTAGTGGGGAGCAGGCCTGTACACTCGCAGAATCCCCTCTAAGCTTCATTGTGAGAGACACCGCGCTTATGATTGATTACAGAACAAAAATGTTCATTAAGCAGAAATGTGCCTTCCTTTTGTCCTCAATCTTGATTTGGTCCACAGGTTAGTCTTATCATAGAGACGGGATGAAGGACTGTCTCAGCGACTTTGCTTATTAACGCCGCTGGGAATTGATGAGCCGCTCACCAGGGTGGTGATTTTTTTGGGGGGGCGGGGAGAATTATAGTTCATGTTTGTAATGGAAACCTCGTGCAGCTTTAAAAGCAAATATATGTAAAATGCTCACTCCCTTCCTGCCCCACTCAAAATAAAGAGCATCAAGTAATTGCGTGATATATGAAGGTGACATCTTGTCGTTGTGATTTGCTATGATAGGTAAAAAAATCTCATTTTCATTGTGGGATATTATATTGCACACCAGTTTAAACGAGAGGATCAGTTGCATGGTAGGGGTTTGAGTAATAGGGTACGCTTGTAATATGTCAATATTTGCTCTGCGTTGCTTTTAAATCAGCAGAATGCCGCCTAGAGATGTGTGTTTATTTTCCATTAAAGCCTCGAGGGACATGGGAAAGGGTAGGTAAAAACATGCGCCTGTCCTCCCCGTTCTGTGCTTGCACAATACTAACAGGGTGTGTGACCTCCTTGGTAGAAAGAGCAGGGTCTCTCCTCCTCACTACCAACGACCTCGAAATACCCAGACCAACCAACCCTGTTTCACACGCAAAAGCGGTCCTTTGGCGGAGTTCGTTTTTCAACCGGGATTTCTGCACGTTGTTGAATTTCTCCCCATTGGTGCAATTGTTCCAAAGTGGTATTTTGTTTTTCTCCCCTCCTATATCTTCCTCTTCGGAAGTAAAACACCTTTCACTTACCTTTAAGCACTTAATGCTGGGATTTAAGCGCTAAGGACGGGTGTTTTCGTCCAATTTAAATAGGACAACCTAATAGGCGATCACGTTTAACGAAATACAGAAGCGTTGGCATGCGACTATCAAGAACATTGAGTACCTCATCTGCTGTTTTGATACTTTTCAGAAGACAGTTGTCTGTAATTGGAATCCCCTTTGTAGTTTGAAATGTTAAATGGCAAAGGTGCGTTTAAAATCCCAGTAACAACGCACAACTTGATTATCTGTGCATATGATGGAAGACAATGGGAAACAGTGCGATTACCTGGGCATTTGATGGCATTAGCTGGCAAATGCTCTCAGCAACTGGACATCATGTCAATAACTCACAAATGGTATTTTAACCTACACAAATGATGGCACACGGTACACATACAAAGAGTCAAAGCATGACAGGGGCGGGAAAATGGGGCATGTAATTGAGCACATGATTCCAATACCAGGAAAATGGTGTGAGTACTTGGTACTTGGGCTTATGTTATATACCTAGCAAGTGGAGTAAATAGATGGATATGATGCCACAACCTCATCAATAGTGTCAGTAACTAGGTATATACAAGCAATATCTGTCAAATGGTGTGAGCACCAGGCGAAAATGATCTGGACACGAGGCCAAAACCTGGCAAAAGGTATGATTACCTCACGATTATCTTTGCATGTGAGCCAATACTTGATAAAATGGCCTAGTACCTAGGAATATAAAGGGCCTCATTATAAGGTTGCCGGTCTGGTAACAACAGTAACACTAAGGTTGACGGTACCATTGTTACCGGACCAGCAAACTACGAGGTGTCCTTGCGGGTGCCTTTTCGCCCACCAGGTCTGACCTGGCGGGCAGACCGGCACCTGCGAGTAGACCATGTCGGAAGCACTGGCACCATTTACGAATGGTGCCGGTGCATCCGGCCTCTATGGGGCTCGAATGGGAATGGAGAGCATTTTTTTCTGGCGCCTGGGAATGCCTGGGAATGGGCAATTACTGGGTTCACCGGGGCGGGTAATTGGCCATTCCCAGGTGCTGGAAAAAAATGACTCTGGCAGCAGCCATGCCGGTTTTCCAGTGAATGTTCCCAGTACATGACAAAGGCTGTTAATACTTCGGCATAAGAAGACAGAAACTGTCAAATGATCAGAAAAGGTTGGCGGTGTAAGAAAAAGTGGTGATAAAATGTCAGTAATTCCATTTGCCTGACCACCCATACTATGAGGTTGGTGGTGAAGTGGTGGAGATACCCCCAGCACTTTTCTGGAGGTTTACCTCCATTGTGCCTGCAAATAATGGGGGATTTTCCATGGAAAGACTCAGGCTGCCGATTTTGTGACTCTTTTGAAAACACAGAGACACTAAAACACCTCATGATATCCTGCTTAGGTTTTAGAGAAATTCGCCAAACATTCCTAGATGATTACTATCAACAATACCCCCCATCTGAATGATGAAATGTGGTGGGAAGGAATTTTATCTGCAGAACAATTTGGCATAACAATCGCTACCATGAAAATGATGGACAAAATAATTGACATTCTAGGCAGCGATGGTTGAATGAGACTGCTGCAAAAACAAAAATGACCAAGGAACTGAAGGAAAGGAACAGACTGCCACAATTGATATTAATTGGCTGAACTGTAAAGCCCAATATGTTTAAGGTTTATATTCTATTAGCCAATAAAACAAAAACAAAAAATCAAACAAAAAAAGAAATACCACTAAACTTGTAATGATCCACAATACCTGTGAAATGGTGTTACTGCTTGGGCATAGGATGCCAATTGCCAACCAATAGCATTCATTCCTGGGCATGATGCCAAAGCTTTTGACTGGTGTTAGCAACTAGGCACAGCAAAGCGGAATCTGGTAAATAAGGTGAGTACCGGATAAAACGACTGTAATAACTGGTGAGTTACTCATGTCCCTGGACATATGGAGCCAACACCTGGCAAAAATTGTGATAATCTTCGCATTTAATAATAATGTCATGTTTTTGCACAGTGTGTTCTAGGGGAATCTAAGTCAAAGAAAAGATGTAGATGAACATGCAATTTAAACCAAGAGCATGTAAACTGCAGCCTGTGAACAGTATTTGAAAAACCCATGTGCAATATTTTCAAGTCCCCTCACATCAAAATATATTGGCAAGTCCCGTGCTAAAAATTTCAAGTACAAGAAAATATCCTGCAACTTTGGTCAAAAGGGAGAACTATTCAATTCGAGGAAAAAACATCATAGCAATTTAAAGGGACAACAAAACGGATTTGGGCTTGTATTTTCTGCTAGTGTTTGTGTTTATTTTCCCTTACATAAATTAAGGGCCATGCTTTTGAAACCTAAAGATGTTGAAAATGTGGACCTTTGATAGGAGTGTGATAAGCCAATACAATGAATGAACTGCCATGGGGGTGAAGAGGGACGATCAAGGGGAATTGGAACATGTGCATTTAAAAGTGGCAATTTTGAATGAGATCAAATGCAAATGAAGCGAGGACTGAACTCTGACATCTGGTATTCTGTTCAGTTTGCCAGCCCCCTGAGTAATGCAACAGAACTGAACTGCCTTGTCCTCTCAGGGAGTTGAAATTTGTCTGAAACTCAGCAATAAAGATAATGACAATCTCTGGGATTAGCTCACAGGGAGGCCGAATTTGTAATTCATTCTAAGGGGGCATTTTTATGGGCTGCCTCTTTGTGGTCTCAACCTCTTAAAATAAAGAAAGGGCGTGATTCAGAGTGTTTTCCTGTGGGAATGCATCATTATAAAACACTTCTGTGAATCATGCCCTAAGAATTTAGCTTGACAAGTGGGTCTGTTTTCTCCAATCTGCTATTTCAATCTTCCAGACCCTTCTGAAGAAAGAAAAAAGAAAAGATGCCTGGTAAAACAAAGTGTTTATCTAGACTCTGCAAGACCCGGGACTGGTCCAAGAGGAGCAGGAATTAGAGTAATAAAACCCTGAGAACATCAAATTTCAAAGGACCTTATCAGTGCTAGGCCTCTGGCCATAAAACCTATACTTTGAGCTCTGAATCAACTGCAAAAACAACAGAAGTTCTGTAGTGGGCAGAAAAAGAAATGACTGCATGTAACATGGGTAAAGTGAGAAAAAAGTGCATTTTAAATGGTACTTTGGGATTTACTATTTTGCATATAATTCTTACAGGGAATTTTGTAGAAAGTAAATTTGTCTTTTGAAATGCCCAGCTTCAAATGCTGTAGTAGTACAAAAATGATTTTTCTAATGTGAGTTGGACATTACCATCGTCTGATTTGTGAGTCAACTTCATTGCACCAGTAACCTGCTCTACCAGAGGAAACAAATATATGTGGATGGTGCCATGCCTATTCACAAAGTGGATTGTGTGCATTCCTGCCCCAAATTATAAGACAGAGACAACCTCTACTTTGATGATCAACCACATCTTTTTTCGATTCGGTCTTCCACATAGGATTGAGGCCTTTATAGGTAGTCATTTTTATCAGTCAGGTGATGACAAATATGTGGGACATTTTAGGAGTGACAAGAAAACTCCACTATGCCTGCCACCCAGCATTGAGTGGTGCTGTGAAGAAATACAACAAAACAATTGTTAGTACCTTGAAGAAGTCTGTGGTTGATTCTGGACCAAGTTGGGACATCCGATTGCTGCTTGTCCTAATGGCCATTCGATCTGACCCTTCTTCTGCCTTCTTCTGCCACCAAGATGTCTCCATTTGAACTGATGAATGGATGAAACATTTATACCTCAACATCTGCTTTACCAAACTCATAAGCAGACGTTGATAAATGCCTCAACTACTTACAAATGCATTGAGAGTTTGAGGAGAGGAAGCATCTACAACTTGTTTATATGCCCAATGCAATCTTGAGAAGACTGCTGAAGGGATGAAAACATATTACAAACTCAAATTGTTTTCCTAGTCTTACCTTCCAGCCAAACCTATGGGGAATGGGCTGTCATGAGGAATGGAATAAAAGCTCAGGTAAACTAGTGGGTTAGCCTTTTAAACACTAGAACTGTAATGCTGCCTTTAGGTTCTGTGTTGAGCCTATGCTCCAGCCCCATCTCTGGACCAGATATGTTGTGCTGCCTTGTGGCTCCACAGCTGCCCCCTCCCTTTACTTCATGGATATTGGCTCTGCCTACTGACACTCATTGGCTGCTATGCAGGTCACATGACTGTCACATGACCCAGATATCCACCCCTATTTAGCGCCTGCTGGGTTTGGACCTGTTGTGCTGTCTTGGGGCTGTGCATCGAGCCATTGCTCCAGCAACCGACCTATTTAAACCTCATGGTATTAGCTCCACCCCTGACTCCCATTGGCTTGCTTACAGAGTACATTGTTTACACTTTCATTCACAGACGTTCCTACCTATGGCATCCTCATTCAAACATCCAATCAAAGGCAGTCTTCTAAAGCCATTGTTTTCCCTGTTTGCACCAGTTCAGCCATTTATTTGGGTGGTTGACCATCATTTAGCTGTTTCAGTCATGTATGACTCTATGTGCAAAATGATGTAGATAAAACATGTTTTTATTAACTTTAGCTGGATCTGTGGCTCAGTGGACTACTTACCTGAGCTTCTGTAAACAACTGAAAACACACATCTTCAGTTAAAACCACTCTAGTATCCAGTTAAAATGATAGTCTGAATGTATGTGTCTTGTAAGGTGGCCTTGTCTAACACCAGTCTGTCCTTGTGTTCATGTCTCTGCGCCCGAGTTTCACGAGTTTCTGGCGTATCACAAATAAACAAATAAAATTAAAATAAATAAATAAATAAAAAAGAACTAATGCATCCACTACAGGGACCTGTGTTTGACCTCATGGTCACAGGTTCGAATCCCGGCAGGTCCACTGAGTGCTTCATCCTTCCTAGGACAATAAAATGAGTACAATTCATTTGGGTAACAATAAACATCTGTTATTAGCACCTAGATGCCCCTTTGGGGGTGAACGTGTACTTTACAAATACACCTGTTATGTTATGAACTTGTCCATCTTGCTGGGTTTTTTGTGCATTTGGAAATTCCAGGGCTTCGTTCAAATTACAAGGCTAGACGTTGAGGTCATGTGGCATCTGGGGCTAATTTGTCTAATCATGTGCTTCCTCCTGCTCTTCCAAATACACCATTCTATTTCAATATTGGGCTTTGGTATGCCAAATCTGTTGTATCAAAAGCTGATTTGGTTTTGGGTCTTTTTAATTCACTAGATGTATCTTTTCTCTGTATTACTAAAATGTGACTACAATATCACAATGCTAATTAGGCTGCTTTCATCTCTACTCAGTCCTCCTTTTCTCATAGTCCTAGATCTTCAAGTACTGGTCAAGCAGTTCATATTTGATTCTGCCCCCAGTGGTCACCTTCTACTGTTAGGATTTTCCTTCATATTGTTTTTTCTTTGAATGCCACTTAGCTTCTATCTCTTCTCCTCTTTCCTCAATTATCTTAATTATTTATCAACAACTTGGTCCTTTGATCAAATTCTATGAAGACTTTGATATTGTTTTATCCATAGTCTAATCTTTTTATATTGCTTTTCTTGTGCCTGGAGAGTTCAATGATGGGGAATATGTGAGGTGTTGAGATCTGAAAGTGGTCCACATTTTTGTAAATGAACTATTCGAACAGATTAGCTTGTTATTTAATTTAAAACATACGTTTTCTTCTGCTTATAACCCACAAGTGAATGGTGTATGTGAGAGACTCAATGGTCTTCTCAAAGACAGAATTGCAAAATTAAAATTGATACTGAGGGCCCTATTCTCATGTAGGTGTTAAGTACCGAAAAGGACGTTAAAAGGCTTAACAACCTATTCGGTACGTAAGACCTATTCTGAAGGTGGCGCATTCTTCCAAAGTCGGAAGGAATGCGCCACTTTCAGAATATATGTGGCGGTTGCTAGGATGGGTTGGAAACCAACTAAACTTGCGCACATTTGCGTTACCCTTTTGGTGGAGTTAAACTGGAGGAGTGCCACAAGAAGCCTTGGTTGCTGTAAATGGAAGTGTCCATACGCCCGTGTTGTATATGGACACTTTCATGTACACCAAAGCAAGCTGCTTCAACTTTGCAGGATACAACGTTGAAGCTGCTCCCTTTAAATGAAAGTGTTCATATACACCACATTGGTGTATATGAACACTTTCCTATACACCAAAGTAAGGAGCTTCAACATCCTGCAATGTTGAAGCTGCTCATTTTGGTGTATAGGAACTGTGTTCTCGGCAGCATTTTTGTAAAATAACAAATATTTCGTATTTTACAAAAATGCTGCCGAGATTGGATTGCGCCTGTAAACCCTTCAAACAGGCGCAATCCACATAAATCACTGTTGTGCTCTACGAGGAGGCTCAGGCCCACTTGAGAATAGCAGTGGAGCCTGGGCGTCCGTCCTCTTTTGGCGCATTGAATCGTGCTGTTTAGCACCTTCACTGCGCCAAGATGAGAATATGGGCCTGAAGAAGGAATGGCTTTATTGCCTAAACCTAGCATTATATGCATTAAAGAATCAGCCTGGGTCGGACCACCACGTCACACCCCATGAACTAGTAACAGGGAGGTGAATGAGAATGCCTCTGACTCCTCCATCGAGGAATAGCAGTGATGCCCATAAGACAGGAGAAATGTTAGGAAATGAGATATGTGATTATTTGACATGTATGACCGCTAGTATCTCTGTCATTTCAGATCAATACAACAGCACTGGGTGTCGGTCTCAGGATGCAAGTGAAGAACATTCAGCAACCGGACTACAATAACTATTACCTATACTTGGATTATTTGAGTCGAGACCCAATCCTAGTCTGCAATTTCACTAGAAAGTAGCACAAGCCCTGATTTGTTGGTCCATTTACCATTGAGAACATTACTGCCTTAGCAGTAAAAGTCCAGGAAAGGCATGCCTGGATACACTTGAGCAATTTTAAACAGTATGATGGTGAGACCGATCCACCCCCATCCGTTGATTTGGAAGCAAGCCAACACGAAGTAGTTCAGCACATACAGACTTGATCGATGACGAGGAAGAAGGACACAGAAAGTGCTGAGTAAATAAATGCAAGTGTGCATTTGGACTGTGGCTTTCGATGAACACTCCTTATAGATATTATAGCAGGTTTGTGAACTTGTTGCTTGAGCCACAGAAATCTTTTTGAACTTGGACTTAAGAAAGTATTGAAGTCCTCAAAAGTTTGCCAGATCTTGGGTTCTTGTTTAACGACTGGAAGAGGGTACAGTTTCCAGATTCATTCCTCACTGAGTTCTTGTTTGGTCAAAATCAATGGTCCTTTCAAATATCAACACCCATAGTTTACTTATTATGATCTTTATTTACCTAATTCGCACCCTTATCTTGTTTGTTGAAAAACCAACATGTATGTCTTTTTGCAAGACCCTATAAATCATCCTGCAATTAATCGGTTACTTTTGGAGATAATTGAACACATCTAGCAGCTTGCTTTGCACCTGACAAATTTGCTTGATTAAATAAGTTTTTCCTTCCTTAAAAAGTAGTTCACAGGCAAAATCTGGAGTCCTAATAGTGATACAGTAGTAGACAATGAACAAGCACAGCGATGTATGAGGAATCATCGCTGGTGGGGATTAATGTATTGGTGCCTGATATATATTTGCACAGCATCTATCAATGTTTTTCCATTTCTACTAATGTATACTGCTTATCTTGCCGGTCCAAAAATAACAGTAGTTCTTTTGATTCTTCCCACACCAGTGATCCTTACAGACATATCTATTATACGAAGGCCAAGGCCATATGTGATTATCCCTACACCAGTGACACATGTGAAGTCACCTATTTCTGTGACAGATGGCCCTAGACAGCCCTTTGGAGGGAGGTCTGTTTTGTATTTGCTCTATGATCATTATGTGCAGACTCACGTATCAAGAAAGAGGCCTAAGAGAGGTATAAGAGAAGATAATTATGAGTTAAATGATTATCTAGGCAGTACAGCACATTTTGGGAATAACATGTGGTATCAACACATGAAAGAAGGAGGAAAAAGAAACTTGGGGGAGAGTTGCTATGTCTGTGCTCTCCTACCTTATGCATTGAGGAATTCTAAAATATTCATAGCTATAGAAATAGATGTCCAGACAGCTCATTGCCTAACACACCTTGCACTCTGTCATACAAGAGGTCAGTTTCGGGGTCGAAAAGCATCCTTGGTATGGGTGACAGAATGGTCAGCCCCAGAAGAAGATGATTATATACAAGATTTGAAAACAAGAGCAAGACCACACGCCCGAGACCATGTGATAAGATACGAACAGCCTGGAATGAAAGGAACAGGAATTAGATGGGAGATACATAAAAAGCTTAATTGCCAAGCAAAGACTGAAGAAGAAATCCGAAGATGTAAAGAGAGAGGACAGATGCAGATTTGGGGAACAGTACTTTCACCAGATGGATGGGAAGAAGGCGTAATCATATGCTGAGCAGTGGCAGTAACTGGACATCGCAAGTCAGTTATAGACTGTTTGGAGACAGGACGCAAACCCCTCTGGCCAAGACTTGCCAAGCTACTGACCTGGGTTGAAGATAAAGGAGGCCCAGTGCAGATAGTGCCCTTAGCAAGTGCAGAACTGTGCTTCAGAAACAATTGCACAACAAAAGTTGGAGAGAATCCACAATGCAGACAAATCTTTGATGTGCCAGGAATGAAGGATGGGACAGTAGTGATAATGGACCACTACTGGGCTTGTGGATCCAGAGCTTATATGAAGCTACACAGAGATTAGAGATGACTATGTTCTATAGTGATCATTAATGTTCCAGAATTAGTGATTCCGAGAAGCGACTTGAACATTGGAGAGTTTCCAAAGGCTGATGCTCATCTAAGGGCGAAAAGGTCACTTGGATTTCTCAATCAAACAAAGAGGGAGAACTATTTCTCAGCCAAGTCTATAGAAGCTTTCAATGATATTCCATACGAGCACAGATTGTTCAGCAAGACTGCCTCAGTATTCACGACTATCTTTATGCCAGGGATACAGACTATACACCCAGGAATCAATGGCCTTAAGAACTAAATGATTTGGGTGTAGTCAGGCCAGCCTTGTTTCTAGAGAACAGTTAGTAAATGTGAACAACCAGTGATGATTAAAATTGAAAATAATGCCACATTAAGACAATACATTAATTGAAATAGGTTGACTTATGACTCAGTAGCTTAAGTTCAGAAGCAAATCAGTTTAATGGGAGGGATTCTCCCTTTTTTCCATGACATTACTTCTATACTGCCGAGACATTCCCTGAAAAATACTATAGGATCTAGTACACCTGGTAATAGCCAACTCATCGGGTGTCCCACATACACCATTTCCCCTTCCCCAACTCTCCCAGAGCAATAAGAAAAACTGAGTTCCATGATAGATGCAGAGGAATATCAAGATCTTCAGGTGATAGGAGTGGAAAGCGACCCACTTAGTATGTCAGGAGTGGACATGAGAGGAAATGAGAGTGCTCTCAAAGTGAGACTCAGTGAAGAAATGTATCAAAGAGAGTTAAGAGACCAAGAATTACAATGTATGACAGCACAGAAAAACCATTTAGCCCATCTGGCTAACCTTGAGAAACAAGGAATGCAACCAGGAAAAGGAATTCTAAAAACGTATTTCTACACAAGGTACTATGATTGTAGCTCAGAAGGTGACAGTTACTACTTTGTTCCTGGTCTTTCTGAAATATTTTGTGACTCACTTATGATTTTGATGATTCAAGATCATTGGAATGGATTATCACCCATGCTACAAGGAGTTATGAGTTATAATATCCAACAGTTCCCAAAAACAAAAGAACAACCCCAAACAGATGCCTTTAATAGCCACCTAATGGTAGCTGAGGTGAAGGGCTCTACTCTGGAGGACATAGAGACAGGGGGGCAAAAGACATACTCGTCTGCTATTAAAGATACTAAGAGACAGAGAACTGTTTGTTCCCACAGGTATCCAAACCATAATTTCGAAGGGATTGTGTCCACCGATGTATTTTTTTATCTTAGATATCTCTTTCCAGCTTTGCTGGCCTCGGAAATTTTTTCTCTCTAGAGGGCGCTGCGCGTCGACGTCCGCGAAGTCGATGTCCCTCGACAGCCGCCGTATCGACGTCAACGTCATCCTGCCTATAAAGGCCGCGCGCAGCGTCCGTTGTCCAGTTCCGTTTTTCCGCGCTTACTCAGTGCCTCGGAATATCGTTGCTCAGTTTCGTAGAGAATTATTCCTATTTCCTCGAGATATTCGATCCATACTCGATGGCTTCCTCGTCTGAACCGACGACCCCTCGGTCCGGCTTTAAAAAATGCTGAGACTGTGGAAAAAAGATGTCGCTGACTGACCCTCACAGAGTCTGTCTGTGGTGTTTGGGAGCTGAACACCATTGTTCGGAGTGCGAGGACTGTATGTCCATGACAGCTAAGGCCCTGAAGGAGCGTAGGGGGAAGCTGGAAAAAGGTAAGACTTCTAAAGCTTCTTCTTCCTCGTCACCATTCGCGCTCAAGGTCTCGAAGCGGGTCCCATCACTCCTCGAGATCGAAGCACTCGAAAAGGAGACGCCGAAGATCCCCTTCTTCGTCCTCCTCTTCCTCTGTTTCACCTAAGAGAATCCCTTGCCCCACGAAACATAGTTCCCGGGCTGAATGGGAGGAATTCCGAAAAAATATGATGAGCGTCTTCGAGAAAGCGGCCTCGACCCCCTCGAAGACTGCCGAGAGCGATGCTCTGGTCGAAAGACCCAAAGGTCCAAAACGCAGCGAGTCGCAGTACCTGGCGAAGGAAGCTTCTCGAGCACGTCACAAACTCTCGAGTAAAGCAAAGACCTCGAATCCTTCTTCGAAGGTTCCGTCGACGCCGTCGACGAAGGTTCCGTGGATGCCGAGGTCGGTGTCTTCGACGCCGTTGTCGAAGGGACCTTCGACGCACGGGTCTGTCGACTCGATGCCATCCCCAACACCGGCGTCGACGCCAAGGAAAGTCACGGTTGCGGCGCACCCAGTGGCTATTCCCAGGTCTTCGATGACGATGTCGGCGAGATTGTCGACATCCTCAAGCAGAATTCCAATTCTATCGAGGACCTCGAGGCCTCCGCCTTTGTTTTCGACGCCACGTTCGAAGCCTTCGACGTCAGCGTCGACGACATCGACGTTTTCGAGGCCGATTACAACAAGTTTGGCACCCGCTGCCTTGGAGAGGGGTTTCACACCCTTTGTGGGTTCAGACCAATTGAGAACAATGTCCTCAATTATGGAAGAGGGAGAACTATCTGACCAAGAAGAGACATTTGAGTTGCAGGGATCTGTAACCCCAGTTCAAGAGGAGTTATCCTCAGAGGAACGCAGATTGAAGGAACTCCATGATTCCTTACATGAGGCAAGTGGTTTAGACACTTCCCCAGAGGTGGAGTTCGCTAGGCCAGACCCGGGGGAGCATGCTGAAACCCCTTATAGAGCCTTAATGGCCAGGATCACAGAATTTATGGGGTGGTCAACACCTTCACAGGCTTTCCAACAGGATGACCTCAAGGATATTCTTGACAAAGGTCCACAGGAGGATCCTGTAGTACCTTTTCATAAAGCTCTTCAAAGGAAAATCATGACGAACTGGGAAACCCCAGATGTCGTCCCGGCAGTAAATAAAAAACTGTCTACTAAATACAGGGTATCTTCTGCAGACCCGGAGTTTTTGTCCAAACACCCATCCCCAGAAAGTCTGGTGGTACAGGCAGCATCTTCTACTGACATCAAGACTGCTTACCCTACCGTCCCACAGGACAGGGACAATAAAAAATATGATGCTATGGCTAAGAAAGTCTTTTCGGCATGTAGCATGGCGTTAAAATCTATTAATGCTACTTGCACCCTTGCTAGATTTAGCCATACACTTTGGGAGTGTGCTTCTACAGCGGCTGACTGCATCCCGGAGGGAGAAGAAAGGGAGGCGTTCCTAAATATCATAAAGGACGGTAAAGACGCTATGTGCGAATCCCTCCAGACGGGCATTGATTCATCTGACAGTATCAGCAGAGCAATGGCGGCAAGTACAACAACCAGGAGATTTGCTTGGTTGAGAAAGTCTGGTTTTGCCCCAGATGTGCAAGCCAGGCTCTTGAACATGCCATTTGATGGCTCTTCTTTGTTTGGGAAAAAGGCGGATGACAGTTTAGAAAAACTGCAAACATCAAAGGCAGCAGCAAAATCCCTAGGCGCTGCAATCCGTCAGACACCTTTTCATCCCACAGGAGCCTCTGAGAGAGGCAAGTCCTTTCGCTTCTACTCCGCATTCGGAAGAGGTAGAGGACGACCGGCTCAAAGGGGACAAAGAAGAACTACCCGAGGTGGACGGGGTAGATATTCAAAAGCCGCAGCAACAGCAGGTGCCTCTTTACCATCGGCATCTGCATCAGCCGCCCCAAAACCACTCTAAGGACTTCCCTCACAAGACACCTGTAGGAGGCAGGTTAACTCAACATCTGGCGGAATGGCAGGCTATCACGTCAGATGCTTGGGCATTGGAGACAATTGCACAAGGTTACTGCCTGCCTCTCCTACGCATACCTCAGAGTCATCCACTGGGGATCAGCTCTCAAAAAGCTCCAGATCCGCTCCTCTTGCAGGAAATTTTAGACCTGCTAGAGAAAGGTGTCATAGAACCGGTACCTGTAGCGGAGAGGAACAAGGGCTGGTACTCCCCTTACTTTCTCATTCCAAAGAAAGACGGAGGACTGAGACCCATCTTGGACTTGTGAGAATTGAACAAATTCCTCAGGAAAGACAAATTCAAGATGGTAACTCTTTCTCAGATCCTTCAGGCCCTTCAGTTCCAGGACTGGTTGGTATCTCTGGACCTTCAGGACGCTTATTTCCATGTGTCAATCCATCTCAAACACAGGAAATACCTGAGGTTCGTAATTGGCAACTCTCATTATCAATTTCGAGTGCTGCCATTTGGGCTGACCTCCGCCCCGAGGGACTTCACCAAGTTAATGTCGGTAGTGGTGGCAAGTCTAAGGAGGGAAGGGATTCACGTCTACCCCTACATGGACGATTGGTTGATCAGGGCTGTATCTTCGGAATAAGCTCAGATCCAGCTAAATCACGTTTGCCACTCCCTTCACAGACTGGGCTTCTCCCTCAATTTAAAGAAGTCACAAATGATACCATCGCAGAGACTCCAGTTCATCGGAGTGATCCTGGACACTTCCCTGGGAAAAGCCTCGCCACCAGAGGTGAGGGATCAAGATATTCTACAGATGGTTACCAAGTTCCAAAATGCCCAACGTCTCCCAGCCTTCGACTTTTTGAGGTTGCTAGGCCTCATGGCATCCTGCATTTTCCTAGTGCCAGAGGCTCGCCTGAGAATGAGATCCCTCCAGTGGGCACTGAGGAGTCAGTGGTCACAATTCTCAGGAAGAATGACAGATCTTCTTCAGGTTCCCGACAGGGTGGCTCGAGACCTTCAGTGGTGGGCCTGTCAGGAGAACATTCTGAAAGGAGAACAGTTTTGGCAACCCTGGCCGGAGATAACAGTAGTCAGGGATGCCTCACTCACGGGGTGGGGAGCCCATGCCAACGACTTGACCATCAGCGGTTGTTGGTCTCCATTGGAGTCCAGACTACATATCAACCTGTTAGAGCTGAGGGCCATCAGACTTGCGCTGAAGGTGTTCCTGCCAGCTGTACAAGGGAAGAATGTCCTGATAATGACGGACAACACAGTGGCCATGCATTACCTCAACAAAAGAGGAGGTGTAGGATCACTACCCCTGTGCAGAGAGGCGATGCAGCTCTGGTTTTGGGCAATCCAAGAAGGAATCTCTCCATCGGCAGTTCACCTAGCCGGAGAGAAGAACTTGACAGCGGACGCTCTGAGCAGGCAGAGCACAGTCTCCCACGAGTGGGAACTAGCTCAGGAAGTCCTTCAAGAGATCTTCGCCCTTTGGGGAACCCCTCAGGTGGATCTGTTCACCACCAGTGTCAACAGGAAGTGCGATCTGTTCTGCTCAAGGGAATTTCCCCCGAGAAGAGCTCTGGGAGACGCGTTCATAGTGGACTGGGAGTTTCCGCTTCTGTACGCGTTCCCACCGGTCCCTGTCATTCCTCAAATGATCAGGAGGTTGAGAAGATTCCGGAAAAGCATGATCCTAATTGCCCCGGATTGAGCCAGGAGAACATGGTACCCGGACCTTCTAGACTTGTCCATCTGCCCTCCAATTCGACTTCCACTCAGAGAGAACCTACTCTCACAGAAGGGATGCCAGGTTCTCCATCCAGACATCAAAACCCTCAACCTTCACGCTTGGCTTCTGAAAGGCTGAGGTACAAGGATTGGGACCTCCCTGATGAGGTTATGGAGGTGTTGCTTTCGGCAAGGAGGCCAGCAACAAAGTCTTTATACCGCTGCCGTTGGAACAGATTTTGCAGCTGGTGTAGAGAAAAAAATATCGACCCCTTTTCATGTGGTACACCAATAGTTTTGTCCTTCCTACTCTATTTGGCGAATTCAGGCCTTCAAGTTGGCACAATTAAGGGCTATCTCGCAGCGCTATCCATCTTTAAGCGCACTGCGGAAGAACCATCCTATTTCAATTTACCCTTGGTAATACAGTTTCTAAAGGGGTTAACTAACGTTTATCCCCCAAGACCATTCCAGGTTCCCCTATGGGATTTAAACTTAGTCCTAACTTTCCTGATGGGCCCACCTTTCGAACCACTCCATTCTTGTTCGTTAAGATTTCTTACCCTTAAAACTGTTTTATTAATAGCACTTACATCTGCTAGAAGGGTGAGCGAGTTACAAGCTCTTTCTTGTAAACCCCCTCATACAATCTTTCACAAAGACAAGGTTGTCCTGCAAGTGACGCCTAATTTCCTCCCAAAGGTGGTTTCTGAATTCCATATCACTCAGAAGATTACCCTGCCATCTTTCTGTCCTCCTCCTCATCCGGGGAAGGAGGAAGAGAGGTTACACAGGCTGGACCCTAGAAGGTCTTTAAGTTTTTACCTCAGTAGACTGGCCAGGATAAGACAAGCAGACCAGCTGTTTGTAGGCTACACAGGTCACAAGCTGGGGTTACCGATAACTAAGCAGACCATTTCCAGATGGATCATTCTAGCCATTTTGGAATCTTATAAACTGGCAGGAAAAGAGCCCCCGCAAAACCTTAGGGCTCATTCGACCAGAGGTATTGCAGCTTCATCGGTCCTCAAAAGAGGAGTACCGGTTAAAGACATTTGTGCGGCCGCCACATGGTCGTCCGTCCATACCTTCACACGATTTTACAACTTGGATTCCTCCTCCAGTCAAGAGACTAGGTTTGGAAGGGCAGTATTGCACTCTATTCATCAATAAAAGGCAGCATGAAGTCAGTATTCCCACCTCCAATAATAGAATACTGCTATGGGAGCCTATCTAAGATAAGGAATACGTTGGAGGACACAATCCCTTCGAAGAACAAGTTACTTCTTACCTTGTAACGTTCTTTCGATGGGATGTAGCAGTATAGCTACGACACAAAGGAAAGGAGATGTCATATTCGTCCCCATCAAATCAATGTGGGAATGGTTCTGTGTTCCTCACAAGTTTGTTTAATTCAAGAAAGGACCTTTATCAGTGAAAAACTGCTTAGAGAAAAACAAAAACATGGGAGGATTCCCACATTTATTCTGATATATGAATGGGAATCTGGCCCTCTTGCTATAGATTCAAAACACCTGATTACTAGCAGGAGTATGTTAACGATCACAATAAGAACCAAAACAACAAATCATAATCACTGGGCCAAAAGTTTGATTTCCTATTTGTATATCAGTAATGACATACTACAGTAATTAGCAATTCCTTTCCAGCCTATTGATAGCAAAACCTGTTCCAGAATCAGCATCAACTTTATATATTTCAATGATCTCCATTGTGGTTAGTTCAATTGCTACCTTATGCTGCTGAAGTTCAAATCAAAGAAGAAATCGCTGTTCTTAGAAATACCCGATAACAATGGAGAAATGACCATTGGGCAGAATGGGCTTTGCCTCCCTACCGCCCATAGAATTGTTGGGTTATGTTGACATGACCTGGATGACCTACAGAACCATGGCAGGATAGAACAGGACACAGATAATAAATGGTGCTAGCGGCTCCACATTTAACAAAGGCCTGGCAATTACTAATATAAAGCATTTCACTGTTAGCACCTGCATTTGTATGCATACATGTTTAGGCAATTGAAATCGTGATGCTGTGTTAGCACTTGCATGTAAGGGGAGTGATTGGAAGGGTAGGGTGAGGCAGGAGACAAATCATTCTCACAGCAGTTCATAAGTGTGTGGTTCCAGATGTAAGAGTGAGGTTTAACTGCTTGTAACATTGAAGGTAATGTTGAAGGTGCTCCCCTGTGGTGTGTTAACTGCTTGCTGCCTTCTGGGTTCCTCCTTCTTTGTGAACCCACCCACTCTGGTGCTTCCTGCGGTTGCGGCTGTGGGCCGTGCTTCTTTTCCTCTATCATTCTCCCTCACTCTCCCTCTTGCCTCCTCGCACCTTCTATGGTGCTCAAATCTCTCCCATCTTCAAACTGCAACTCTATGTCCTACTCTATCCCTCTCAATAAGTCAAGATGGATAACCTGGTCTCCAACCCAGGCCTCCCTATCGGTGATACCCACACATCAGCGCTTTCTCTAGACAGTCTCTCACGACATCCTCTTTGTCGTTCCCTCTCCAGACCTAAAGACCCCTCATATAGTCTATGTTCTCTTTTCTTTCTCCTCCTCCCCCATTAATGGTGGAATCCAGAGGGAGGTCCTTGTGGACCCTTCCACTCCTCCAAGACCATCATCAATGTCTATCTAAGTGGTACTGTTATGGCCCAGGGCTCTCAGCCCAATCTCAACCTTCTTGATAGGCGTCTCCCGCATCTCGTCAATTTCCTATTGTCTCCTGCCACTCCCTTTAACACCTCTCTGGCCCATCTGCCACCTCCTTCCTCTTCTACGGCCTCTCCGACTCTGCCCTCCTGCTCTGCTATGGCCCCTATACCACCTCCGTCTGCTGCTTCTGCCCACACTCCAGCACTTCTAACTCCTCCTTTGGGTGTACCTCACTCCTGCACCTCACCTCAGAAGTCTTTCAAATGTGGCAACCTGCTCCACGCAGCTGCTCTCAAGTCTCGCTCTGCTGTCAAACATTCCTCTTGACATCTGCCACCTCCTCCAAGACCTTGACCTGGATGTCCTCACTCTCACAAGACATGGTTCATGACCAGCTCTGTCACAAGGTTTGACACACTCCTCCCGGAGTGCTACAAGATACTCTCTGGGTACAGAAGCAACTGGCCCGGAGGTGGAGTGGCCCTGATCTTTCCTTAGTGTGGCCCTCCCTCTGTCATTCCTACACATGCCGACTCCTCCTTTGAATGACTAGGCTGCAGGCCCTCTATCTCTCCTGCCCTCTCTCTGACTGTGGCCACCATCTACAGGCAACTTGGCCAGGTCACGCTCTTCCTCTCAGAATGGACTGACTGCTCTACTTCTCTCCTTGCCTTAAACTATCAACCTCTACTCCTCCAAGACCTCATCATCCACATGGATGCTTCTAATCCCTCCTCTAGGCTCTTCTGCAACCTGTGCAACTCTCTCTCCCTTTCCATCTACCCTCTGGTCCGACACACTCTGCTGCACACACCTAGGATGATCTCATCTCCTCGGACATCCCTCTCTCCAACCCTCTCACCACTCCTCTCTCTTGGACTGGCCACTTTCTGCTCTCCTCTCACCTGAAACTTCTTTCCCCTCAAGCAAAGCCTACCCCAGCACTGCAACCTTCCTTCTTGGTCATTTGTCCCATAAAGCAAGTGTCAGTGATGCCTTTGCCTCTACCTTCTCTGCTCCTCCTACTCCTGTGGCTGACTCACACTCTGACACAGCCCTTTCTAACCTGCATCTAAATCAGTTCAGGCCAGCCCTATCAAAGATTCAGGGATGGTTATCAAGTTGAAAACAGAATTCTGTGATGAAAGCAACAGACAAATGTTTTTACACGTGGCTGGAATGAAGCAAAATGTCAAACTGCGGCAATTTAGTCTAGTGCATCGAGCGCAATTACGGAGGAAGTATAAGGAGCAGAAAGACGGTTTTAGGCTCGTTGGACAAACGGTTCCGGAGATACAGACGATTTTGGGAAGGTAGTTTTTCAGAAATGAAATTTTAAAGTTTCAAAATGACAGATGACAGTTCTGCAGCTTTGAATCAAAAGAAGGGACACGATTTCTATGATGCAGTTCTCAATAGGTTAAAATAGTTTGAATTAGATTATTTTAAACTAAGAGATTGGGTTTTGCACAGTTCTGGCTGAGTACTCACACTATATTTTGGATAGGAATGCGACTTCGTCATGGATCGGGTCAGGATTGGATGCGGTTCTCTCGCCACTGGGTACTGGTTCTGCGCACAGCGATTTGGGTCAGCTCTCAGCGATCTGGTCTGGGTCTGGTCTCTCTAGATCTCTGGTCTCTCTGGATAATTCTGCCTTCTGGGTCTGCTACCGGTTCTGGCAAAAGTTCTTGGCAAAGAATTCAAACAGCTCGCCCGGCTGTGAATAGTTTGGTTAGGTTTTGAGGCCTGCTGAAGAGAACTCAGCTTGTGGGTTAGGCCTTTGCTTTATGTTCTGGAGTCAGAGTTCTAAGTTCTGGTCTCTGTCTAGCTGGAGTCAGTCTGGATCTCTGGATGTGAAGTCGCCTGTCAGCATGCTCTGCAAGGAAATGGAAATCGAATGTCCCTACCTGTCCTGCACAGTCTCCTTTTATGTGTTTAGAAAGTGGGTGGGTCGGCTCATTCTACATGCCCAACCCTCTCAACTTATCATTGGCCAGTTCCTCCTCTCTCCCTTGATTGGGGGAACTGGGTTGTGAGTCAGAGTGATGAGGTAGGTTTATGGTCAGAGGATCCTCCCCTTGTCAAATTGCACACAAATCTATTTCTGATCCAAATACATATTTATCTATGTACCATTTTTCTAATATTATATGTCCAGTTAACATATTTTCTGTAGCACCAAACCATCCGATCCCTGTCTTTGTAAGATGTCGTGTCCACTTATGACAGAATTCTCCCCTTTTCATCCAGATAACGACCTCTAAACCTTTCCAGATTTTACACAAATGTGCACCAGGGATATGGGTTTCAGATGATAAAGTGTCAGATTTTTAACATGCATACATTTGGAGTACCAACCTTTTTTCCGCTACTATCCCCAAGAACATACCACAGAGTCCTAACACCTCTTAAAATGTGCACAGAAAAATCACAAGAATGATGATGTTATTTATATAATTTTTACAAGTCCGCACTATGAATTATCCATCTTTTTAAAATTATGCTCTGGCCCCGAAGTGTGGTTTTCCAAAGCACATGGTGGAATATCTGGTTTATCCACTTCCCCCAAGCTCAGCTTGCTCACAGATGCAGTGCCCCTCCCCGTTTCCTTCCAAGAGGAAGCCATTTACGACCCCCCTAATTTAACATTTGCCTGGGCCAAGGACAGTGCTTTGTTTAGTTTCCTGCAGTCCCCAGGTGCCCCTCGCCTAATTCAATCAGAGAGGTGTCATCTCCTTTTGGCAGGGGCAGCAGAAGGCAGCCAGGCCTGGGAACACAGCTGCTGATCAAGTTTCATCTCCTGTCGGGGGTAGTTGCTGGGCAGAATTCACTCTCTTCAAGCCAGGCTTCAGCCAAATGTCAGTTTGGTTGCCAGTTTTCTACATTCAAACCAAACTTGCAATTTTTACACATGCAGCTACAACACTGATTCTAAGTTCAAAACTATGACATTTAAACAATTTCAACCTATGTGACACTCAACAGTAGGTCACTCATTTATTTTAAACATTTAGATTTTAGTGTCTTTCAGTCCAATTTCACTTCAGCTGCTGACATCCACAGCTCAGCCAGTTTTGTTATAAACATTGTTTTGGGCTCTTTCTCTTTCCAGATTTTGTATGCACACAAGTCTACCTTCTGCCAAATGTCTGCTGGTGTTCATTGAGATTTTTGAATATCTTGCAATGTTTAAAATAGACATTTTTAGCTTGCATTTCAGAGAAACAAAGGTGATTTCAAAGCGCTTTCTGAGCTAACAGGCACTGCTGTTTTTCCTTTGGCACCACATTTCACTCATGGCGCTTCTGGCCTATCATGCTCGCACTGGTGGGTGGCAGGTGAGGTTACCATTTTGTAATGCGCAAAGACTGCGCGGTTCTCCAGGATTCTGGCGCAAATGTGGGCTTTTCCTCCCTCTTGGATTTCCTAAGCCCACAACACCAAATGTTGCAGCATAATAGTCCAAACATGGGTCAGGACACCCAACAAACCCCCCGCCCGACTGCGCTTTGATTTCGAGTCGAGGGGGAGTCGGGTACAACGGATGTTTTGATCCACGCGCTGGTATGTCCGCATCATCTTCTTCCAATTCCGCAGATGGCACAGTTCAGCATCTTTTCCTCCATCCGTTTGGATCGATTGGTTCTCCTCGCCTGTCCTGATGGGAATATTGGGCGGTACCCCGGTCCCCTCGGATCTTTGCTCCCGGTCTCCAGGTCGTCTTCCGTGGTCAGTCTCCGGGTTTCATCTCTCCTAGGATGATAAAGCAAAGCGGCAATACACATTCCTAGACATTTTTCCACCACTATTAATGGCGTGGCGAAAACATACATTTTATACATCCGGTTACATTTTTCAGTCTTATTTTAAAAACAAGATATAACCGGAAACATTTTCATACGAGAATCATGATATTTTAGAGACTATATGTGGGATATTTTAGGGTTGGAACTGAATTACTCTGGAGCGGCCCCCTCTGGGATTCCAGAGGATTCCTCCAGTTGCTGCAGAGTGTGCCTGGGATGGCAACACTTTAGCTGATTTATATGTACCCACTTGTCTTCCCCTAACGCCAGACTACCTTTGGGGATGCGGATCTTATACGCTACTGGGTAGACCTTGTCTATAATTTCTCCCTTCCATGTAGGCAAAAATTTTCGCTGTTTGGCCTGGTTTCTTTGGAAATTGTATAGATAGACCCGGGCTCCCACATTATATTCCTTCCTGGTGGTCTTCAAATCTTAATGGGTCTTCATGCTATCAGCTGATCTTTCTAGATTCCGCTGAGCATAGGCAAAAGCATGTTGAAGGTGTTTCCTTAAATTCTCCACATACTCATGAGTTGTGGAGGCATTTATCAATGTCTGCTCTTGGGTCCTGTAGAGCAAATGCTGGGGAAGCACCATCTTGCGTCCAGTCATCAGCTCAAACAGTGACATTTTGGTTGCAGATGAAGGGGTAGATCTGATGGCCATTAGGACCAGAGGTAATCGGATATCCCAACTTGGCCCAGAATCTGCCACAAACTTTTTTAATATGCTCACAATGGTCCTGTTGTATCTCTCCACTGCACCAGAAGAGGCTGGCCGGTAAGCAATATGTAGCTTCGTTTTGACCCCCAGTATCTCCCACATCTTTGTCATTACCTCGCTGGTGAAATGGCTACCTCTGTCTGACTCAATCCTTTGAGGTAGACCAAAACGGGAAAAGATGTGGTTAATCATCAGGGCAGCTCCTGTTTCTGCCTTGCAGTTTGGGGCCGGGAGACATTCCACCCACTTGGTAAACAAGCATGTGACCGTCAACATGTACTTGTTTCCTCTAGATGAGCGAATCACAGGGCCTACTAAGTCGATTTGCAAATCGGACCATGGCAGTGTCAGCCCCCTCTTTTGGAGAGGCACCCAGTGTGTGAGGGATGTTGGCTGAAATTGTGCTCACACAAGACACCCCTTCAAGTATTGGTCGAGGTCCTGCCCCATGTGTGGCCAGTATGCAACCTCTCTTAAGATTTTCAGTGTTGTGTGAAACCCCCTATGACCGTCGGTGGCCGCATCATGGGCGTGACTTAACATCAGGCTTCGGAATGAGGTAGGAACCACCCACTGATCATGGCCAGCTTGGGATTTCCTTACCAACAAACCGTCTTGGATTTGAAACATTTTTGGACATTTCATCAACACTCTTAGGTCCTCTTTCCCAATGTAATCGGTATCCGTCAGGGGAAAGTTCTCAGGGTCCTCAAGGTGTTGGTAAAACTTACCAATTATTGGATCCCCCTTCTGAGCCGTAATCAAATCGGCATCTGGGGTCTCCTTACTCCATTGTGCAGTTGAAAGATCATTGTGAGCATTTGTCTGGGACCTAGTGATAGCAGTGAGCTGGATTTCCCCCAACAGGGACTCTATTTCTATTAGATCCCCTTGGATGGCCCCGGTTTTGGCCAGCTGATCAGCTAAGTTATTTCCAGTTTTGTCTGGTCCCTCTACTTTGGAATGACCCTTGATCTTTTTCCAGTAGATGGTCATCCCATTCGAGGTGACCAGGTCATCAATGTTTTGGATTAACTTCCCATGTTTCAAGGGTTTGTTATTAGCACATAACATGCATCTGGTTTTCCAATTAACTAGGTGCTCCACAAACCCGTTGCGTACATAATCCGAATCTGTGATTATGACCAGTTTGTGGAGTTGATGTTGGACAGCAGTGAGGATGGCTTGATGCACAGCCATCAATTCTGCCACCTGACTACTTCGGGGACCAATTTTGCACCCAGCGGAGGGTTCTGGGGACTCATTCACCCATGCATTCCCTACACCGGCCACCAGTTCTTTTTCCCCGTTGTTGTCAACATGGTAAGAGCATCCATCCACATAGACAGTGGGCATTCCCTCACACTTGTCCTCTTCAAAGGCTTTGTGTGGGGAATTAAGGTATGCCTCCATGTTGTCCTTGATTTTTAGACTTTCGTCCTCGAGACAGTTTTCTCTGGCACAATCATGCAAGTCAGCCAGACCTTGCGCGAGGGGACTCTTGTTTTGGCCATATCTGACCTCCACAGGAAAGCCTTGCATTGACAGAATCCAGGAAGTAATTTGGGAATTGCTCACATTTCTGGCCCGGATTCTGTCACTTTGGAGGTATTGCAGAGGCTGGTGTGGAGTCTCCACTATGATGTGTTCCCCCTGGATGAACGGGCGGTAATTCTTCAATGCCCACACCGTTGCCAGGAGTGCCTTCTCACAATCGTTGAATTTTTCCTCCACAGATGATAAAGTTTTGCTCGCATAGGAGATTACTTTATTGACCTTGTCATGCTTTTGGTATAATACTGCCGTCAAGCACATATTATAGAATCCTGTCTCCAGGAAGAACTCCTTGTTTCTGACAGGGTAAGCTAGGCAAGGCGCTTGTGAGAGGCTTCTTTTGAGTTGTCTTACTGCCTCGGATTGTTCTGGACCACATTCCAACTTGACACCCCCCTTCAAGAGATGAATCAGGGGTCGGGTGATCTCTGCGTAGCCCTCAATGAACTTTCTGCTGTAATTAGTCAGTCCAAGGAGGCTCCTTAGTTCCCGCAGAGTTGTGGGATCCTTTAGTTTCTGGAGTGCTTCCACTTTCTTTTCCTGGGGACAGAGACCCTGAGGAGTAATCTCATGCCCCAAGAAATTAACACGTGTTTCACACCACTGTGCTTTTTGGAAGGAAAGTTTTGCTCCGGTGGCCCTCAACTGGGTCAGGACATAACGGATCTCCGCTATGTGTTCCTCAACAGTTGAGCTTTTAATGAGGACATCATCTACATAAGCCAGGTTACCCCTCGCACCCAGGTCGAGCATGGCCTTGTGTAGATAAATTTTGAATTCATTGCCGGAGTTGTGGTTTCCGAAGGGAGTCCGGGTCCATGTGTACTGCTGGCCCCCAAAGGTAAAAGCCAGTTTCTATTGGTTCTCCCTACTGACAGGCACGGTCCAGTATCCATTGGTCAGGTCTATTGCTGTGAATACCTGTGACCCCTGAATCTGGGCCAGCCCTTGGTCAATGTAGGGCAGAGGCCATCGGGAAGTATGGACCCGTTTGTTGAGCTCCCTAAAGTCAGCGCAGAGTCTCCACTGGCCGTTTGGCTTCAATATTCCCAGCACCGGATTATTGAAGGTGCTGTGTACTGGACGGATTATTCCCCGGGGCTCAAGGTTCTTAATTATTTCAGTAAGGGACTCCATGGATGCGAGAGGCAAACGATATTGCTTCACAAACACTGGAGTCATTCCAGGGTCCGTGGGAATTGTTGTTGTGTGGATGTCGGTGCGACCACAGTCATATGAGTCTACCGCAAAGAGAACTTGGAAATCCAAGAAAACTTGTTTCAACTTTTGCTTCTGTTCCAGAGTCACACAGGCATCAGCTAGGTTGACTCTCTCTTCCACCATCTGCCTGAAGCCTGGAAAGACTTCTGGTTTTGCTATCTCAGCGGCCTCCTCCAGCTGGGTGGAGAAGTCCCTGGTCAGAGTGCTGATTTGGACTGGAGGCTTCAGGTGGGAAAGGCAGCCCTCATGGACCTGGAAAATCACCTCATCCCTTCTGAAGTCACAAGTCACGTCTTCCTTACCATAAGGGCAAGAAGAGTACACCAGGAAGCTCCCGCCATGCCGGGTAAAGATCCTGTCTGGTGTTGTATTGTCATCACTGTCACTGTCAAAACAGTCCTTGGGGATTGGTCCTAACTGTTCATTTCCTAAATCAATGGAGAAATGTCAGTCATCAACCGCCATTCCAATAATGGTGCCTGAGGCTAGAGTAATAATCTTTAAGTCGCTGTTATCCACCTCTATTGGAATGGTGTCATGTTCTATGATGACTAATGGTGTTGGGTTTATCCCTAACCCTTGCTGTTGAAGGAAAGCATTTAGATGAATATAAGCATCAGGGTTTTTCAATTTTTGTCCTCTTTTAACTTTCACTTCCAGGGAGAATTGTCGGGTCCTTTCTGGGATGGTGACTTCCTCTTTAATCTGAATTTCAACTGCATAAGGTAGCAATTGAGCTGACCTAAATGCCTTTTCTGGATCATCAAAGCCCATGGGATTATCCGCTAATCGGGACCAAGCTTTGAAGTTTATTAGGTCCAAACTAATGGCAAAGCGATTGAGAATGTCACTGCCTAAGTAAAAGGCGGCAGTGACGTCTCGCACGACCCAACAATTATGGACTATGCTCTTGTTGCTAATGGAGATTTTGAGCATACACCTTCTTGGCAGGAGATGTTTCGAATGTTTCGTATTGGGTGTTTCCAGATCCATTTCCCATTTGTCTATCAGTTTGAATGTGGGAATGGCTGGATCTTTTGGGAGTTGGCGGAACATGGCTTCGCTGATGAGTCATTCCCATCATTTAACTGAACAGGGATGAACAACTGCTCTCCAATTTGCTGAACATCAGCCAGGCTCTGAGCTGATTTCACATCTTCCTGGACTATTGGATTGGGAATGTCTGATTGTGAATTAGTAAAGAATTTCAGGGTGTTTCCCTCCAGTGTGGAATGCCACCTTAAACTGGAAGGAAGGTTGATTTTCAGAAATAGAGAGGACCCCCCATCACCAGTCTGTTGTCCTACTGCTATTACTGTCACATCTGGAATTTGGTTGTTCTGGAAGTGAAATTCTACTTGGTCAGATTTTTGTTCAACCATGTGGCAGGTGCCGTTTAAACTAATATGGTTGACACTCTGTTTTAATTTTATTGGTTGGCTAGTCTGGGTCCAGAGGACCTTGTTTACGCAATCTATTAGAGGTGACAACCTTCTCAGGAGGTCATTCCCTAGTAAACAAGGGGTGCCCTCTGGAGTCACTACTATGACCGGGTGTTTCACCTTGTGTCGCCCAATTTTGATGTCCAAATCTGCAGTCCCCTCGACGGGAATTTCCTTCCCGTCAAAGTTCTGCAGTTGTCCAAGAAGAGAGGTGAGAGGAATACGGTAATTCTCCCCCCTTCCTACATTTAGTGCATCAAAGGCCCTTCTGGACAGAAGGGTAGCTTGGGATCCAGTGTCCACCAGTGCCACAATTATACCCTGCCCCTGTACTTGTACCGGGGCATAATATCTTCCCTCCTTCTCCTCAAGGGGGCACAGATAATGCACATTTTTGGACAACTGGTGGGCTAACTTTCTGGTTTTGGACATTGAGAGAGAAGAGATTTGGGCAGAATTATGTGGAGAGTCATGGGAATCTGAAAGAAAAAGTTTGCAACTGGATATTGATGCAGTTTTTGGTTCCCCTGGTTCCAGTTCTGGGCCGCCCTCCCTTTTTGGAGGCAGTCACCTGGATGGGTTTGAACCAGGGGTTTTCGGTCTTGTTAGTTCTGGGATAGAATGATGGGCGGCGACAGCTCAATCCCCACATCTGCTCAGTCTAGGTTGGAATCCCTTGGGACCCATTTTTCCTTGGGAGGAGTTCCCCCATCTCTGAAGGAGAAAATACTTTTCCCAGGATCCTCTGAGGATCCCTCTCCCTCAAATTGGAAGACCTGTACCTCCTGCACAAAATGGGTCTGTTTGGGTCCTTTGTTTCTCCTACCTCCTCTTTGCTCCTTGGGTGGCAGACTTTCAGGGGTAGGAGATTTTGTTTCTGGTTCCTGGTTTTCCAGGGGCTGTTTACAAGTTGGGAAGGAAGCTTCCTCCAAGGCTTTACACCCCCTTCCCCTTGTGCCTCCTCCCTGGGAACTGGTGGGTTATCGGGGTGCTGCCCCGTCATTGTTCTGGAGCACCAGGCCCAGAGTTTGGGGCATTCTGTGGTGGCATGCTCATCTGAGGGTTCTGTCGAGCCCTCAGTATGTGACCCAGATCCCGGGCCATATTTTGGACCTGGCGCTCAAGTTGGGAAACCCGTTCAGGCTGATACAGGGTTCTGTTTTCTCCCCTGGGCTGATCCCGGGAAGGGTAGCTATCCCTTCTCTGGTAGTACCCTGGGTTGGGAAGATTTGGTAACCCCTCCACCCTTGGCCTCCCCTCTCCCGGATTAGGTTGTCTGGGCTCAGGAAAGTGGGGAAAGAAGGATGGATGATTTTGGGGCTGGAAGTTGGGTGGATACCTGGGGAACAAGTTCTGCCCAGGATTTGGTGAATTTCTGCCCTCCTGGGGGAAGTGCGGAGGGAAGTTCCCTGGGTTGGGCGCTTGGTTGGATCCCCCCCCCCCCCTTGGGCCGGAGGAGTCCACACATAACCCAGGATTGGTCTGTTTCCCTCATAGCGGGGACTTACATAGTCAGGGGAGCGGGGGACCCCATTTGTGGGACTACCTCCTTGACTCCCTGTCTGTGACTGGCCCGAGGGCCTTCTGGGCTGTGTATTATTTGGTGCAGGCAGGTTTTTAGGTCCCCCCATCTCCAAATCTAAAACGGGGGCAACCTTTACCTCTGCCACCTTGGCAGCAGCAGGGGTGCTGTTGGTTTTGGGGTTTTTGGGCTGATTCTTATTTTCCACCGGTTTCTGCACCTCGTAGATGCGGGTGGCTTGCTCAATGACCCAGTCTAAAGATCTTTTCTCGTGAAAATCTCTCACGAGCTGGGTCATTATGTATTTGGGGAGTGCATGGAAAAATGTGTTGATGAATTCTCTGCTGTCCGTGCACACCCTTCTGGTGGTCTGCGCAAAGGCACGCTTCAATTCTTGCACGAATTCTTGTGGGGCCTGATCCTCCCCACATTGCAAATTGTAGGCTGCCTTGCGATCCTCTTGGGGATTCCGGTGAACAGAAAAATGTTTCAAGATGGCCGCCCTATATGTGGACCATCTTGAATGGTTTTGGTCCTCCAGCCCCGCAAAGAAACTGGAGTATTCTGGGGAGAATGTCCATTTGACATACTGAATGCAGCTACTGCTGTCCTTCAAATGGAAAGTCTCCATCATTTGCTCATAGAGCTCCAAGTGTTCCCAAACAGAATACTTGGCGTTCTTGTGATAAGGCGTGATGACACTCCTTATTGCCTTCATCTGCTTCAATGGGTCCTTAAGCAAGGCACTTTTTGCCTTATCGGCCTTTTTGGTTCGGGTAACCCTGGTCCACTCATCCTCTGACCCAGAGGCACTGCTCCCAGAGGTGCCCGTCTGATCTTCCAGGTTTTCCCGGATTCTGCGAGCCTGGGAATGGCTGGCAGAGTGTGGGGACCTGGTCTCCTGTGCCCTGGGCCGCTCAGAGGAGTCTTCAGATCCCTCCTTGCTGCCAGGATTTGATGGGTACCCCCCACTGACCTAACTGGGTGGAGGTTTTCAGGATGCCCTTAGTGGGCCTACTCTTCTGCGGTTCCCCACTAAATTGCACTGTGCTTAGGTGCCTATACCCGGATGCCCGCCCATCCATTCCTGGGAGGGACTGGCCTATGAACTCCATACTTTTGGCCAGATAGTAATCTGCCCTCCCTGTGGCCCTGTGCTCATGTGCGCCAGGGGACATGGGGGTGGCAGAGTCCAAGGACTGGGAGAGATGAAGGCCTCTGGTATTAGGGCTCCTGAGGTTATGCTCAGGTGTTTCCCTTTCCCAGCGAACTTCATCTCTATCAGCCCCTGCTCCCTGTTGCAATGCAAGAGCCTGCGCTTTCAGTTCCTCAGTTAAGGCCTTACTAGACTCTATCAGTCTCTCTTGCATGGCTACTTGTTGCTGGAGCCCATCATTGTGCTGACAGAGAGCCTCATTCTCTCTCTGTGTCTCTTGATTGGTCCTGGAATACTGGGCCAGTCTTTGCTGCAGGAGGGTTACCTCCTGAGTCCCATCCCTACTGGCCTGCTCCTGTCTTGCCAGAGCATCTTCCACCCTCCTGGTGTGCTCTAACAAGTTCTGATGCTCTTTTTGGAGGTCACCCAGCCCCTGGAGGGCCAGGTGATTTTCTTCCATTTTCCTTTTAAGTGGCAGACTTCCTGGCCTAAGGTAAGAGTAAGAGCCTCCATCTGTGCCGCCAGGTCGTCCCTCTGCTGTTGAAGGGCACCAGCTTTCTGGTGCTCTTCATCAAACTCTGCCTGGGTATCCAGGTCTTTCAAAATCATTTTATTGCTTTCCTCTTTCTCTCTGTCTCGTTGGATTTGCAGGGTGGCTACCTGCTCTGTGCATGCCCTGTTGAAATTGATCTGTTGCTCCAGCTTTTTCTGATACTGCAGTAAGGAGTCCAAACTGTCTTGGTGCTCCTTCTGCAAAGCCAGAATTCTGGTATCCTGGTCAGCCTTTTCCTGTTGCAGGATATCCATATCCTCCTTCATCTTAATGATGTATTGTCTACTCTTGTTTTCTGACTCCTGGCTTCTGTGCAGCCTCTGCTCAGAAGAGACCAGGTCAGATTGGGCCTTTTCTAACGCCATCTGTTGCCTATTTGCCAGATCTTGGCCTTCAGCACATTTGTCCTGCATGGCTCCATATATAGATACAAATATGCCGCTATCCTGGCAATCTTATTGTGTTCATCTTTGGCTTTAGGAGCCATATATAGTTCACTCAGGGCCACATGTAAGGGACCCTGATCTCTCCACATATCTGACCGAGTTGTAGTGACCTGTTGTGTGATCGCCTGCAACCATACATTTTGGTCCTGTTCAGACCATTCACCTCTCACAAACAGTTTATATAAGAGGTGCTCCCTAGCTATCTTCATATCTACCAAGGTCGTCATTCTGGAACTTGATTTCCTTCCTGACTGACAGAAGTTTGTATTTTATTTTGCAAAACAGACCGTTTCCTTAGGCGTTCCTTTGAGGGGTGTTTTTACAGTGTAACACGGCTTGGTGATCCGACAGAATTTATATATTCTGTCAGTTAGCACACTGTATTAATCTACACAAGTGATAGATCTAATCCAGAATCCCCGGCTATGAGCCCCACTTTGTTAAATGACTCCAATCAAGCAATCCCACTAAGTCAGTGCCTGGTCTGGAATGCCCAAGGGAAGCCCTTATTTATATATTTTTATGTCCAGTTTGTGAACTCTGGATGACAACCCTTATTTTTATTTTATTGTTGTATGATTAGTTTACATAAAACCTTATACAACATAAAGTACATTCCAAACAAGTAGAAAAATACATTTCATTTTATGAGCAGAAAATTTTTAACACTTTTATCAACTTTTAAAATCGTTCCCAGACATAAAATCAAATTCCATATGTATTATATACAGTTTACATTTCATATACCGTATATCATTTCATATACCATAGGATCAATCTAGTCTCTACTCATTGAATTCCTTATTTTTTGCTTCCAGTTCCTCCTGAATATTAAGTAGGAGTGAATTCAATGCGAGGATTAGGGAGATATTTACACCCCACATGCAGCGACTCCAGAACAGATTCTTCGACATTTCCCAATCCCCCTCAAATCTATCTGTAAAGTAGAGAGATCTTTTATTCCCAAAATGGGTGCATGTCAGGAGAAGGTGCCTAAGTGTTTCTGTCATGTCAGTCGCTCCACAAAATCGACATGCGAGATTTTTAGAATTATCCTTCGACCCTTTTTCTGTATGGGTCCAATGGTAACATGATGACAACCCTTATATAACACCCCTCTCTTAGAATCCCCCTGACCCCACTGAGCCAAGAAGTAAGTTTGTTTTGCAAATTTAAAAGGTTTATTTGAAAAATTAAACAATAGATATATATCACACTTTTATAATAAATTAATATTTGATATCACACTTAGACATATGACAGTGATCAACAATGGATGATGTTATACTAGCACACTGGTTTAATTGCTTAGGAGTAGTATAGAGGATAAGGTAGCTGAGAATGCTTTATATGGTACAAGGAAATGCAAGGTGGAAAAGAAGCAACACAGGAATAAACTTGATATGATTTCAGCAAAAGGTAATAGAATCACTTTTCCCCTTTTTGCAACTCACCCCCCCCCCTATGCAATAGAAGATGGAAGGGAGAGCACACAGTTCTCAGGAATACAATCACAGTACAATACAAATTCAGTTCCCCCCTAGCAAGCTTAGAGAAACAGGGATGATTTTAAACACAGGGTAAGTACTTTAAAGGTGGTATGCAAAGAAGGGAAAAATATGCTAAAAATGATTTTAATTCCCTCTAGGAGGTTCAGGGTGAGTGAGAGATACTTTAAATCAGTTCAGGCCAGCCCTATCAATGATTCAGGGATGGTTATCAAGTTGAAAACAGAATTCCATGATGGAAGCAACAGACAAATGTTTTTACACGTGGCTGGAATGAAGAAAAATGTCAAATCGCGGCAATTTAGTTGCGTGCGTCGAGCGCAATTACGGAGGAAGTATAAGGAGTAGAAAGGGACGGTTTTGCAGCTTTGAATTAAAAGAAAGGACACAATTTCTATGATGCAGTTCTCAATAGGTTAAAATAGTTTGAATTAGATTATTTTAAACTAAGAGATTGGGTTTTGCACAGTTCTGGCTGAGTACTCACACTATATTTTGGACAGGAATGCGACTTCGTCACGGATCGGGTCAGGATTGGCTGCGGTTCTCTCACCACTGGGTACTGGTTCTGTGCACAGCGATTTGGGTCAGCTCTCAGCGATCTGGTCTGGGTCTGGTCTCTCTGGATCTCTGGTCTCTCTGGATAATTCTGCCTTCTGGGTCTGCTACCGGTTCTGGCAAAAGTTCTTGGCAAAGAATTCAAACAGCTCGCCCGGCTGTGAATAGTTTGGTTAGGTTTTGAGGCCTGCTGAAGAGAACTCAGCTTGTGGGTTAGGCCTTTGCTTTAAGTTCCGGAGTCAGAGTTCTAAGTTCTGGTCTCTGTCTAGCTGGAGTCAGTCTGGATCTCTGGATGTGAAGTCGCCTGTCAGCATGCTCCGCAAGGAAATGGAAATTGAATGTCCCTACCTGTCCTGCACAGTCTCCTTTTATGTGTTTAGAAAGTGGGTGGGTCGGCTCATTCTGCATCCCCAACCCTCTCAACTTATCATTGGCCAGTTCCTCCTCTCTCCCTTGATTGGGGAACTGGGTTGTGAGTCAGAGTGATGAGATAGGTTTATGGTGAGAGGATCCTCCCCTTGTCAAATTGCACACAAATCTATTTCTGATCCAAATACATATTTATCTATGTACCATTTTTTCTAATATTATATGTCCAGTTAACATATTTTCTGTAGCACCAAACCATCCGATCCCTGTCTTTGTAAGATGTTGTGTCCACTTATGACAGAATTCTCCCCTTTTCATCCAGATAACGACCTCTAAACCTTTCCAAGTTTTACACAAATGTGCACCAGGGATATGGGTTTCAGATGATAAAGTGTCAGATTTTTAACATGCATACATTTGGAGTACCAACCTTTTTTCCGCTACTATCCCCAAGAACATACCACAGAGTCCTAACACCTCTTAAAATGTGTACAGAAAAATCACAAGAATGATGATGTTATTTATATAATTTTTACAAGTCTGCACTATGAATTATCCATCTTTTTAAAATGATGCTCTGGCCACGAGGGGTGTGGTTTTCCAAAGTACATGGTGGAATTTCTGGTTTATCCACTTCCCCCAAGCTCAGCTTGCTCACAGATGCAGTGCCCCTCCCCGTTTCCTTCCAAGAGGAAGCCATTTACGACCCCCCTAATTTAACATTTGCCTGGGCCAAGGACAGTGCTTTGTTTAGTTTCCTGCAGTCCCCAGGTGCCCCTCCCGTAATTCAATCAGAGAGGTGTCATCTCCCTTTGGCAGGGGCAGCAGAATGCAGCCAGGCCTGGGAACACAGCTGCTGATCAAGTTTCAACTCCTGTCAGGGGTAGTTGCCGGGCAGAATTCACTCTCTTCAAGCCACGCTTCAGCCAAATGTCACTTTGGTTCCCAGTTTTCTACATTCAAACCAAACTTGCAATTTTTACACATGCAGCTACAACACTGATTCTAAGTTCAAAACTATGACATTTAAACAATTTCAACCTATGTGACACTCAACAGTAGGTCACTCATTTATTTTAAACATTTAGATTTTAGTGTCTTTAGGTCCAATTTCACTTCAGCTGCTGACATCCACAGCTCAGCCAGTTTTGTTATAAACATTGTTTTGGGCTCTTTCTCTTTCCAGATTTTGTATGCACACAAGTCTACCTTCTGCCAAATGTCTGCTGGTGTTCATTGAGATTTTTGAATATCTTGCAATGTTTAAAATAGGCATTTTAGCTTGCATTTCAGAGAAACAAAGGTGATTTCATAGCGCTTTCTGAGCTAACAGGCACTGCTGTTTTTCCTTTGGCACCACATTTCACTCATGGCGCTTCTGGCCTATCACGCTCGCACTGGTGGGTGGCAGGTCAGGCGACCATGTTGTAGTGCGCAAAGACTGCGCTGTTCTCCAGGATTCTGACTCAAATGTGGGCTTTTCCGCCCTCTTGGATTTCCTAAGCCCACAGCACCAAATGTTGAAGCATAATAGTCCAAACGTGGGTCAGGGCACCCAACAACTCTCTGTCCTCTCCAAGAACAGGGTCCATATCCAAGCATCTCTGCGGCCTCTAAAAACACGGCCAAACTCTTCAGAATCTGCAAGGAGCTGGCCAATCCTACTGCACTGTCCACCTCTTCTGTTCCCTCAGAGGCCCTCTGTATGGCATGGGCCTCTCATTTCACCACTAAAACTCAGCACATGCTTTCCTCTTCCTCTTCATCTACCTCAGGCCCCCTTTGGCTGCCTCTCCCTCTCCTCTTCCTTCTTCCTCCTTCTCTCTAACTTTTTTATTTTTTTATTTTATTGTATATTGGTTTATATAAACCTTTACGAAATCTCATAAAATACATTAAAACACATACACTCAAAATCAAATGTATATCGACATTCTTATCAATATTTTCAATAAATATCTCAAACAATACTATTACAAAATGTCCATATAAACATAATCTAAAATTAATTTTCGTTCATTACAAGACATCAAATTCTTTGAACAGAAGTAATTTGTTAAATCAAAAACACTTGAATGACTAATTAAATAAGGAAAACTAACTAAATACCCAACAAGAATGCAGGAGAACCTTGACTTTTACAAATATTATGCATATGCTCTTATCCATAGTCATTTACGTCACATCACAATGTTCGCCAAGAAGGCATTAACTCTTATCTTCAAGGAGACATCTGAACCATGAAGCATTTCAAACCACATCTGTTCTCTTATCACATTCGATGTGTCATAAACAAATTTTGAAAAGTAATCCAACCTCTCCTTACTCAACATTGGACAAATTAACAACAGATGCATCAAAGTTTCTGTTTCCCCCGCAATTGCACAAAATCTACATATTTTCTGATACTCTGGGATTAGTTTCTGTATGAAACGGATCGCCATCGTATTGAGTACATTACACTTGAACCGCATTGTACTATTTCGCACTTGCCGTGAGGGGTATTTTGCAAGGTATTTTTCTAACTCTGGATACCATTTGCAAGCTGCTACAATTTGACAACATAAGTTGAAGTTCAGAATAGCAGCATTATTGCCAACCCAGTCGAACGCTTTAATCAGCAATTTCACCTCTGTTGGTCTCTCAATAAGACATTTTATTGAAACGCCAATATTTGAGAGTATGTTTTCCACTTCCATTTTAAGATTCTGCATAAAATCCTCCATAACATTATCATTGAATAGTTTATACAAAGATGGTAGCTGTTTCATTTATAAACACCTGGTTTCTTGGCAATTTATCAGAGATATAGCTGTGTATTTTGGAGAAGGGGGCAACCCCCTTTCCATCAAATACTAAAAAATGTACGGGATGGAATAACCCCAAACCACAAAAGGATCGCAAGTCAATGCTTCGTGCCCAAGTTGTTTTGGTTTTGGTCCAAATCTGTCCAGGCGTTTTGGCTGTGCGGATCAGCAAAAACGGACCATATTTGTCTATGGGAAAATGGGGACTAGGCCGAAACTATGCTTTTTGTTTTCTTGATAATTGTTTTATTTTTTACAGAATCTTTCCAAAACATTCCAGTCTGGGATGAAGGGGTGGGGGTGGAGGGATGGCAGCAGGGGGGATCGGGGGGAGTCAACTGTGATGAACTTTGTTTTTGCAAACTTTCAGCCCAATCCATTGCACGAGTCAAACGTTATTAGCCATTCATTTTTTGCAATTTCCTATGCAACTCCATTAGACCTTAACTATAGGGCAGTGACTATATAAATACATTTTAAAAAATATAAATGACTTGTATGGACGTTGTATGGATTTGCGTAGATTTGCAAATAAATTGGATATGGTATTGTAAATGCAAACATAATTGAGACAACAATAGATAGCTTGTGTTTTCTTTTCTGTAAATAATCTAATTTCATGATTACTACTTTAAATAAAACAGAATATTTAGTTTAAAAGCAGCCTCTTTCTTGGCCCAGATTGTAGGATGGGATTGTTGTGGTTAGAGTTTTAGAGTAGGAATGTTTCTCTGTGAAAAACATTAGAAATTTAAATATATTCCATAGATAGAAGTAATTATAGCCTGGGAGTAGAGTGTGTATCTGTGACTCATGACTCCAATTCCTTTTACTTACAAATGGTGACGGCATAGAAGAAGGAACAGTGTTGGACGTTGAGGAGTTTGGTGGCAGATAACCGTCGTATGGGACCCAAGAAGCCCACATCTACTTAGTCAATGAGGATTAGTGATTATCTACAGGATGAGAGAGATATTACCCCAGGGTGATAAACTTTAATGTAATCATCTCTATCACTATAAAACCACTTTCTCAATTCCAGTTATTTGTACTTTCCACTTTGCCTTAACATGCTGTAAAATAAAACAAATAAGTAAACCAAAGTAATCCAAAGTATTTCAAAGCACCCCAAAGTGATCTGAAGTACTTTTAAGCCACCCAAAACATTTAAATACAATGGAATGGGAAGCAATATGAAGTAAACTAAAATAATCTGAAGTGATTCAAAAGTATTTTAACAATTTGACATAATTTTAAATGATTCTGAAGTGCTCTGAAAACGAATCTAAAGAAAACATATAGTAATGTGAAACAACCTGAACATGATCTGAATTATTACAAAATGTTATCTGAGGGGTATTCCCAAAAAATCTTAAATGATCTAAACATAATCCGAAATAATCTGAATCTACTCTGAATTATCTCTGCATGCATTACAATTCAAACTATTGCATCTCTTTTGTGGAATATAATATACCTTACTTCATCAGCTGTTGTATCTGATTTAGATTTATTTACCTTAAATAAATCATTAGTATTTCTGAAGCCAACAGTCAATCCGTAAAACTTTATTCGGATATAAATATCCATAAAATTCACAGTCACAAAATATAGCACAATTATATGAAGTCAACACATAAAAACATTACAATATTTAAAACTTGGCCAACCCCCTCAGATAAAACAATAACATGAGAACCCCAGACTCTAACTACCTTCTTATTCGGAAACTGTACTTTGGTTCACTAAAAAAGGCATTTTTTTTCTGTATAATCTTCTAGCACATTTTCAATGCCCTACTTACAAAAGTCAACAAGGCCCAAGCTGCCAAAGGGGCTTCCAACTTCAACAGGAAGAGAAGTGCTGTAGCATACTGGGTGACGTTCTTATCTGTAAAACAGGAACCAACAGCCACCTCCTTAACCCATCATAACAGGGGCAAAACAACAAGAAATGTGCCAGGTCTTCCAAACCAGCACCACATACAGGACAACCAGCATGAATACTCAATCCCGTTCTATGTGCTATTAATTCCCCCAGTGTTAAGTAATTGAAACGAGCTCTAGTAATGTGACTTTTTGGGATTTCTTATGAGACCAAACCAAATAGTCTTTGATTTCATTTGTTGATGGTAGCATGAAACGTCTATTCATAGGTTTTGCTATCTCTAAACTGTCACTTTCATCACAAATTCATGATGTCACTCTCTTTTCCGTTTTTCGGCTCATAACCCGGGTCAGTAAGCTTGTCTTGTCAAAATGTCCCTCCAAATTTAAATTCTGTAACATTTGTTTTATATGAGAGAGCCATTTCATGTTTTTCGCACCATTAGATCTTATGATGGTAACATTTGTTCCTGGACTGTAGGCTGTCATCTAGTGTTAATGGTAGGAGAAAGTGGATGTACTTTATGTGTAGAAAATGTAAAGACTTGTTATCAATTTTACTGGAATGCTTTGTAGACAATTGTCTAGAAAAATCAAAACACTATTTGTTTTGCCATTGCGTGTTATATAGGTCACAGGTAGAGGAGGGCATGCAAAACATAGTTTGAGGTTGGCCAAAATGTCTGACAGGAGTACCATCCCAGGGCCTGGTCAAATATGAAGGGTCCTTACCTATTTCCCCTTACTTCTCTCTGTCCCCTGGATGCTGACTGCTGTGCCAACAAACATTAGTACTTTGGGAGGGACAATCAGATTTTAACAATCAATCTGATTGGCACTCGTCGGCTTGTTGCCCTGGAATTATCCCGGTAGTACCCTGGTACAATGTGCCGGGATACTAATAGCAATAGAACCCTTGGAGGGGGCTCATTATCAGTCAGGTACTGCCCCAGGGCTACGTAATAGCACTTGCTACGCTCAGACTTGTAACTCTAACACCCGACCGGTAATGTCCCCTCCTTTTGTTCTACTTCTTTAATAAACCTCTTCGCTGAACATTAAGGACTGACTAAGTCTGGTTTGTGCGCAATTCTCCAGTGATAATCATTTGTAGAATTTAGTGCATTTGATTTTAGTGAAATGTTTAATATTTCCTTTTCCACTGCCAATATCAGGAAACACATTAATTTGCATCATGTGTTAATTTTTTTCAATAATTAAGTTTGTTAATAGAAATGTTTGGGAGCAAGCTGAGCTAGCATGTGCAGGTATAATAATGCCCCTACATAAGTGTTGAGAGCACCACAAAATACAGGTTTTATTTTAATGGGTATTTCACATTGACTGAAGTGGTTTACATAAATCACTGTCCATGCATTTTACAAATCTGCAACAATGAACAATAGGCAGAATCTTTTCTGATTCATTTTGAGGAAAGCTGGTGGCCATGTTAACATGCTGACTGCCCCAAAAACATTGAGATATTCTGGAAAGTGAAGCAATTTAAAGAAACAAGTGTACACAGTTGGTTTTAGTGAATACTGACCTCTTCAGAGCTCAAAAGGTGTCAGATATAAAGCACAAATAACTCACTGTTACCAAGAAATATTCCTAGTGGGAGGAGAACCATTCTTGTTTATTGTTTTTTTTACTCAGTTCTTTGATTTTCTTCAGAGAAATTAATGTTTTTTTCGAATCCTATAACTCAAACAAGCTGCAAAGTATTGAAGTAGCTTTCTTTAAGGAAATAATTGAAAACATAGTTTGTATTTAGAAATATATACATATAAATAATAATAATATTTATAATGATGATAATAATAGGTGTTCCCTTGGTGTTAGCTAAGCTTGTGATGGCCATCAGTTGACGACAATTGAGTGTTGTGTAATGTGGAAGGATAAGGACATATGCGTGTTGTGTAATGTGGAAAGATGAGGTATCAAAGGGTGGCTGATAAATTAGAAAAAAGGGCGAGGATAGTAGCATGAGATGGTTAGGAGTAAGGTAAAGGGCCCATAGATGGTATGTGCTTGCTGGTACCAGTGGGAGGTGACTTGTTGGGAGTTTTCACTGGTGGTTTTGGGTTGCCTTTTGTTTTTGTGTAGACCTTCAGGTGTAGGATTCATCGTGATAGGTTAGATAAAGGGGTGAAAGAATAGTCCAGATGCTCAGTGTGGAGGCATATCAGGCAAATAGGTCTACAGGTTGCAAAGTTTTGAGTAGTGAATTTATGAGGTAATTTGAAACTCTTGGGTTTTAGCTGCTTTCTAAAGGATATGTGATCTTATGCTGTACAGAGCTGTTTGGATAAGGTAAGGAAATCCAGACTTTAATTGCTAGGACAGAAAATGTGGAGACGTTATGGAATTTTCACTTGAAGGATGGCACAGTTATTAGTGAGATGTTGATAGTGTGTGTACACACACACACACACACACACACACACACACACACACTCTAGATGTACCCGGCATGATCTTGCCATTTCTCTATGCTCTCGTTTTAACTCCTTCTTGCGCTCTCTTTCACTCTGTGTCTCATTGTCTCACTGTGGGCGAGAGTCACATTGTCATGTGAGAATTTGCTAGAGCTAACACAGCCACTGCTGACAGCAGCACAACCAAAGAAGAAACAAATATATCTTGAAAGAGCAGAGAGTGAGGATGCTGTATTATTTTATGGTTAAAATTAGAGTGCCAGAAGCATCTCAGGAGATGAGGACCAGCCATCTATTTATAGACATACCTTGTCATTGAATGTGTCCTGTAGGAATGACATCATCATACTGAGGGTACAATGTTTATAAAGAGACTCTGTGTGAAAACAGTATGGGTGCATCCCAAAAATTTTTTTTTTAATTCTTTATTTAAGCCTTATTCAAGGTGCACATCTTACATATAACACCATATCACAAACAATTCTGCTTTCGGCCACTCGACATCGGCAGGGATTTTGAACATTTTGTAGAACAAGGTAATTTAAGCTTAACACACTTTTATCTGTGTAACCCGTTGCTCTCCCCACCCCCGCCCACAACAGACGAGATGGGTTAGCAGTTCAGGCTTGAGTCTGTGGCGCTCAGGCAAACAGGAGATGCTTCAGCAGTGGAGCGAGAATATCCTTTATCTGTATGCGTTGAGGAAGGGCGACCATTCCATTTCTCTTGCGGGTGAGAAGTCATGCAGAGCCCCTGTGATGGTTTCCATCTCATAAATCTCTTTGGCCTTTTGGGTCCACATTCTTTCCGTGTGGAGTGACGGTGACTTCCAACTTATTGTGAAGCAAACCCTTGCAGCTACCAGAAGGAAGTGGGGCATGTGAGGGAGATGTAGTCGTTGGCCCTCTACGTCTTCCAGCTAGAATAGCACTAGCCAGGGATCACACTGTCTCTCAACGCGGTGCACGCTTTTTACCCAGTCCAAAAACCTCTTTCCAAAATGCTTGCACTTTCTGGCATGACCAACACATGTGCTAGTAGTCAGCTTGTTGGTCGCAGCCTCTCCTGTACAGTGGACTCGATCCCTGAAACATCTTGGGGAGGTGAACCAGGTCGTACTGCCATCTATGGAGGAGCTTTAGACCATGCAATTTGTATTGGCATGAGATGGAAGTTTTGTGGACGTTGGTGCACAGTCGCTCCCAGCGATCTTATTGGAAAGCTCTGCCTAGGTCCCTTTTCCACCTCTTCCGGAGGGCTTTGTTCATGTTTCTCTCTGTATTCAACAAGGCTCTATATATTCTAGAAATGTGTCCCGTTATAGAAATGGTTCTGCACAGTATGGCTTTGATTGGAGTTAGAAACCTTTGTAGATTCAGAACTCCCTTCAGTTGCAGGAAGTACAAGATTGACAGGGGGCCTATTCTCAGTCCTTCTTCCAGTTCTTGGAGGAAGATGCATGTGTTGCCCTTTATCATTTGACCGACCCTCTCCAGGCCCACCTAAAACCACTTTTTGAAGCATTGTGGCTCCTGAATGTCATCTCTGATCGGTGTGCCCATATGTAGCTCATCGGAGAAGGCCATGATGTGACTCCCTTCATTTCACGCTTGTTGCACCACAGCTTTAGGAAAGGGCCCAGTATTCTGTGGTTTTGGGCTCTACTTGGGAACGGCAATTTCGTGCCCAAAGCCATTTGCCTAGTGTCACTGGCATTAATAAATGATTTTCTATTGCTTATCTTTGTCCCCTCTGAGGTGCGGGATCAATGCTTTAAGCTGTGCCGTCCGGTAGTATGTATGGAAGTCTGGGAGGCCAACTTCCCCCTGTTCCCTGGTGTGTCTCAGCATGTTGTATGTATGCTATCCTCTGCTTTCTCCCTTGCCATAGGAATCTATTGATTTTACCCTTTAGATCTAAGAAATGGTTTCCCGCCATGGCTATTGGCAACATCGGATATAAATAGAGGATTCTGGGGAGGATCAACATTTTGATTGCGTTGAGGCGACCAAGCCAAGAAATTGTCAGTTTGGCCCACCTGTCCAGTTCGATAGTTAGCTCAGACAGGAGCTGGGGGGAATTGGCTGTCCTTCGTGATGTTTGCTCCCAGATATTTAAGCACCCTCGGTGCAACTGGGATTCCCAGATCGAGTAGGTCATGCACCAGGTTCTCCATAGGGCAGCTATAAGGGAACAATGTGGATTTCTCTATATTGACTTTCAAATCCGCCCACCGACCATATTCCCTTATGGCCTGCAGATCGTTAGGTATGAAGGTGGCGGGGTTGGCGAGGTGGAGGAGCATTAAGTCTACATACATTCCTAATTTATATTCCTGTTTCCACACCCTAATTCCCTCTATGAAAGAATCTTTCCTAATTATGTTCCCCAGGGGTTGTATGTAAACGGCATATAATAGGGGTGATGTCGGGCAGTCCTGTCTGATTCCCCGCTGCAAGCGAAATTCCCTTGATGTTTTTCCATTAACTTCTAACCTTGCTGTAGGGGTGTTGTGAATCACTCGGATCGCTGTCAGGAAATGGTCCCCGAAACCATCGTTTTAAGTGTGGCAAAGAGAAACCCCCACTCCACCCTGTCAAACGTTTTTTCTGAGTCCAAGCTAAGCAAGACGTGATCTCCCCCCTCCACCATGGAGTGTACCATGATGTTCAGGGTTTTGCGCATGGTGTCTGCTCCCTTTCTTCCCTTAATGAAGCCCACCTGGTCTGGGTGCACCAGGCGGGGTAAGATGCCCTCCATCCAGGTGGCCAGGGCCCTGGTGCACACCTTTACGTCTGTATTTAAGAGGCAGATCGGGGAATATGATATGCAGTTGGGTGGATATTTGTCGATTTTGGGGATGACTACAATGAGGGCCCTATCAAATGAAGGGAGGACTTGCCCTGTTTCCTGTATGTCATTGAATAATTTAGCCAGGTGAGGGGCAAGGGTTCCTGCAAATCTCTTGTAAAAGTCCATCATGTAGACATCCTCTCCTGGTGCTCCTCCCGCTGGCAATCTAACTATGGCCGCCTTCACTTCTTCAGGAGTGAAAGGGGCCTCTAGAAAGTCCCTTTCCTCCGTGGTTAGTGGTGTTACTTCTGCCCTGCTTAAATACTGCTCCATCCCGCTACTATCCCCTGCTTATTTACTTTTATACAGACCCTCATAGTACTTGGCAAAATGGTCTCCCGAGGATGTGACCCGGTCTTCTCCCTCCCCCTGAATACAGTCTCCCCATCTATCCGCCCTCTGTGCCCTCAGTGTAGCTGTGAGTAACCTGTCTGCTTTATCCCCTTTCTCACAGAATTTTTGCTTTAAAATTTTAATTTCCGAACCGTGTCCCCTATTCCCAGCACTTTAAGATCTGCTCTATTTTGCTTAAGTATCTCAAGGTCCTGATAATTCACTGACAATGTAGTCTGCTATCCAGCTCCCTAATTTCTCTACTGAGCTTCTCTTCTTGTAATAGCCGTTCCTGTTTCTTCCTGGGTCCCCCTCCAAGTGGCCTTCCCTGCAGCCCAGAGTGTAGTCTCCCCTGCTTCTCCATTATCATTTATCTGAAAGTATTCCTCTAGAGCCACTTTTAGTTGATGGGCAAAGAGCTTGTCACGCCACAGTATTTGTTGCAGTGCCAACATGAGTCCCGCCTGTTCATACCCTCTATGTCGAGGACCATGGCTACCATGTCATGGTCCGACCAGCCCGTTAGTCGTATTGTACTACACCTTAAGCGGGACATGTGTTCCCTGCCTATGAGCAGGTAATCTATCCAGGTGAAGGTCGTGTGCGTTCCCGATAGGAATGTGTACCCCTTACGGTCCCGGTGCAGGGTCCTCCATACATCCAGGAGCCCCCTGAATTTGAGGTCTTTTTAAAATTGTCTCCCCTTAGGGCTGCTCAGCTTCACATACTTCCTTCCCATTTTACTTCTTTTGCACCTCTGGGGCCTTGCCTCGGATAGCCTTGCTTTGGGAGAGTGCAGTCCCAGTGGGCCTATCAATGCTCTTGCTAGTAAGTCCTCTGTTAGGTTCTGCAGTACTTGCTTCAATTCCTCTTCTGTGGTGACTCTGTACTATTCTCCTTTAATCTCGAATTGCAGCGCAAAGGGGTATGCCCACCTATATCGAATCCCTTTGTACGTGAGTCATGCTGTGAGAGGGCTGCATTCTCTCCTACACCCCAGGGTGAAACTTGACAAGTAGTGGAACAGTTGCACATTGGTCCTTGGTATTCTATTTCATGTACCTGTCTCACTCTGATTAGGATTTCAGATTTTTCCTTGTATTGGAGGAACTTCACCACCACCGAGCGTGGTCCGCCACTGGATGCTCTTCCTCCTCTTCCTCCTCTGTGGGCTCTTTCAATCTGGACTGTTTTCCCTGCTTCCGCCTGATAGAGGAGGTTCACAATGCACTTTCTTCTCGATCTTGGCTGGCATTTCTCCCTCTGCTCCAGCCAGCCCGCGTATACGTAGGTTCGTTCTCCGCTCTCTATTTTCTAAATTGTCTAGTTTCAAGGTGACTTCTTCTTCTCTCAGCTCAATGTCAGTCATTCTAGTGTTCAGTTTCATTTCCACCAGGTCGTCATTGATCGGGTTCTGCTCAAGGTTCTCTACTCCCCCCTCTATTCCTTCCATCTTACTCCGCAGCTCAGCAATGGACTTTTGAATGTCAGATCTTAGGGCTCTTATTTCCACCATGATGCTGGCAATGTCTTCTTTGATAGAGGCATCTCCCATTGTAGACACCAGTTTCTGGGCATCGGGTAGTTGAGAGGCCTCTCCCCTTCTGAATTTCTGCAGAGCCGCCAGCCCTCCTGTGTTGAGAGGCCTCTCCCTCTTCTGTATGTGCGGCTATGTTTGCGCCTTTGTTATGCTGTCTCGAGTAGTCAGCAATGTGGCCTGTCCCGATCCCCTAAGCGTGTGCAAGTGCAAGTTCTCTTTCTCTCTCTGTGGGAGGGCGGGTCTCCACTCTTTGAGGCTGCTGGGGGCAAATGGCATTAGTGCAGATGGCGTTACACAATCCTCCTCTCTGGGAGGGCTGAGTCAGAAGATCTTGACTGTGCTCCACCGGCACTTTGTCCCCCTGTTGTAGCTGTGGGAGGCCCCTATGAGAGGGTTGATACCTTTCCTTCTTCTGCAGGCCGTGATTGTCTAACCCGTGGGGTAGAGAACTTCCTCACCTCTACTTTGCGCCTTAAACAAGCTGACCATGGCTCCCCTTGCAATGTTGTGGACCGCTGGTCTACTTTCTTACTAGAGGCTGCCGGGGGTGGATGGCGTTACAAAATACTCCTCCCCTGAGGGGCCACGTCCGGGTTCCTACACTGTGCCCCACCGGCACTTTGCCTCCTGTTGCTTCTGTGGGAGTCCCCTGTGTGAGGGATGACACCTCCCTTCTACTGCAGGCCATGTATGTCCAGCCCGGCTCTTCTTGCAACGTTGTGGACTGCAGATTCTGCACGTGCTCCTCAGTGTCCAAGGCTATAATCCTCACTTGCGGTGCATCCGGATCTTTCGCTGGTTTTCACCCAGCCTGCGGAGAGCCAAGGAGCCCTTAATGCTGGCATTCCGGGCTGACGCACCTTCTCGCTCCTCCTCTTCGCTCCTGACCAGAGCACAGTGATCGTGCAGAGGCAAGCTGTGGGCCCGGCATCTCTTCATGTTTGGTTTGCAGGAGCCCCGCTGATCCTTCCATGAATCTGCGTCAAACACTCTCTTCCTCACTCCGTCCAACACCTCTGCTGTGACTCGAGTGCCGATTAGGCAGAAGATAAAGCACTTTCTCCTCTCATCAATCCTCGTGGATATCGGAGCTGCGCTTCAGGCGGCCATTGCCTGCTGCGCCCTCTGGTGGTCTCCCTTTCCCAATTGTTTTATAAATGGGTGCCGTTTTACAATGGGAAGAACAAGCTACACATTAAAGAAAAACAGGATAACAGGATACCCCTCTTTCTAACGCGGACACAATTAAGAGTTACAGCATCCACTAGCAGGAGTTAATCAATGTCTGCGCAAATCCCATAATATCTGATAAAACACAATTTATTAATTCTCTTTTTCAGTTTTTACTAAACTTAATTCACACAAAATTAAATAGTGAAAACAATAGTAGTTATACACCGGGTTTAGTACATTGAAAGGTATGTGGAAATACAATTTCAAACACACAAAAAGATTATAGATGTAAAGAAAACACCTTACATTATCTGCTGTTCTAGTCTTATACTGAAAATTCATAAATTACAATGGCTAGTGATTGTCAATTAAATAGGATTTTTTTCAAACTTCTATTCTAGCATGGAGATTCAAAATGCAACAGAATCATACGTTGTGGCCTAGGGATTAAGTCCTAGAGCTTGGAGAAGACTAGCAGCAACACATTAGTCGGGGTACAGGTCGGTAAACAGTGTTCTGACCCAGCGTTACAGATACGTCACTCCTACGACGTTCTCAGCGTTGATGAAGAGGGCCTTCATCAGGACTGGGGAATTCTTTGGGTGTTGGAGTAAATCTGAGAGAACCCTGGTTTCCTTAGGAAAAGAAAAAAGAATGTGGGATAAGTAATTTTAGACCTGCCTGATACATCTTTAGGTGTAATTGTAGCAGAAGCTGTAAAATAGGACTAACTTGTATGTGGATGTATAGTGTATGGGGCGGTGATATTTATTTTCTTCTTCTTTTAGTTATCTTTCACTTAATGGGATGAATACATTTAAGCAATTTACTCTTGACAAGAAGATATGTGGACCAGGCTGCTAGCATACAACTGTGCTAATCATTTTCAATTTTTTGATAATTATGTACAGACAATAAAAATGAAACACAAGAAAGTACAACCATAGACACTACAATATTTGAGTGAAAACAGCATGACTACATGAGATCATACGCTGTGTATCAAATTCAAGAATGATTTCCTGAGACTCAAGGCAAACTGCAAGTATTGGAGTAGAGTCCAGGCCACCACAGGGGCATTAGCAGCTAAAGTAAAAACCACAGCTGGTCTACACTGCCTAAAATTAACATTACATAACATCAGTTTAATTGTTCTGCCCGTAATCAGCTTGTAGACTTGGCAGAAAAAAAGAAACTGCATATGGTATTCGCGATCATCATTGCAAATCAAACAGCCGGCATCGTTTGAAATTGCCATTTGATCTCTTGACCATTTAGCAGGGACCACCCGTAGAGGCACAGGATTGAGTCTCACCCTAGTTATCAGGACTCATTGGGCCTCCATGGGGAAACCATGACGTAGCACAAGTGATGTGGAAGAGAGTCTAGGCAAGGCAATGCATGTCCCAACACCCACATTAACATATCCAAGTCCAGATGGCGGGCCAAACCCTGCCAGACAGAAATGCATGCTGAGTGCCAATCCCATAACCAACACACAGCCAACACACCTGGACCGTGCCCATGTAACACATCACACAAACCCCAAATCAACGGCATGCCACCTGCCATGCAGTGAATGCCAAAATGCCCCCTCAGAATACCCTGTGTGACACACCTGTAAGAAATGAATGCATGATTAAATGAATAATGAACAGCACCATGGTATGCTTCTGGCATGTAACACCATCACTGGAGCCCTGCATCTCTTCTACCCCCCCAGGCACCGATGAGGAAGATGCCAGGCAAAACAACACTGCAAGGGCATCCACATGCCACCCAAAGAAAAGGGCTACTGCCACCACCACCTCCGTGGCAGCCAAGCAGGCCACACCCACAGCCAGTGTGCCTGACCGAGCCGAGACACAGCCAACAACACCTGCTGCCAGTGTGCCTGACACACTTGAGACCCAGCAGCCCACACCCACACCAGTTGAAGGGGAGTCCCTACTAGCACCGGCCACCACTGAGGATGACTTGGATGGCAATGTGGACTAGGAGGGAGTCACAGAAGTGATATGTCCACCTAGCCCAAGCCCCGTGTGCGCCCCCCCGCCCCATATTGAGCCCTCACCCACCTACAGCAGTGCTGATCCCTGCCTCCATGACTCAGACCTGAGCCCCTTCGAGTTGGACAGCACCATAAATGCAGGCCCGTGAGTGCACCACCCACCACTCCAGCTCCCACCAACACCATCAAGTCACGTCTGTCAAGGGTGGAGGCCTGACAGGAGGCCATGTTGGAGCTCCTGCGGCGGTACATTGCAAATGGAGAGGACACCAGGCGGGGAATCGCCACTGCCATTGCGGGGACCACAGCGGCCATTACAGCAAACACAGCCGCTGTGAATGCATTGGCTGTGCTGATGAGGGACTGTCTGGGGACAGTAACACGAGTACTTACTTCAATCCTGCTCCACATGCAGCGGCCACGCTTTGCAGCAGGCATGGAACCTGCCACCGACTCATCATCAGCCACCAAACCTGCTTCCTCAGTCCCCAACAGCCCTGTGCGCCAGACCCGAAGGAGTGCAAGGCACACCGAAATGCTGCCCCGGACAACAAAAAGTCCCGCAAGTAGTGTGGGCGGACAATGGGAGTGGGACACATGGTTGGGGGTGAAGGGAAGCATTTTGTGGAGATTATTGGGGGGGTTTGGGAGTTTGTTGGGTGGGTTTGGGAGTTCACTGGGGGTTTTGGAGTGTGTTGGGTGGGTTTGGGAGTTCACTGGGGGTTGGGGGAGAGTGGTCACATTTTTGCTGTCTGAACTAATACACCCATTGTGAGAAAAAACATTCAACATTCAATGGCTGGACATTGTTAATTTTGTGTGTATCCATTTAATGTGTGACAGTGTTCAGTGCCCAACTCCCAACAATCCCTGTGCGCATGTCCACATGGACCCAGTGTGTCACTGACACATGTCTATCATAGTCCCTGTGGTTCAAAAGTATTTGTGAATCAGTGCTTGGCGTACTGCATGGCCATCCCGTGCATCACGTACTGGCAGGGGGGCTACTTCACCTCCGTCTCCATCCTCATCATCCTCACCCAGTGCATGCATGTCAATATCAGGTGGCAGTGGTACATTTCTCTAGACGCACATGTTGTGCAGCATGACATAGGCCATGGTGATCTTTGCCACCTTCTCAGGCCTATAAAGGAGTGCCCCACCAGACCTGCTTAGGCAGCAGAAACGCGCCTCCAACAGGCCAAAGGTCTGCTCAATCACAACATGGTGTGAACACGATTGTACTCCTTTCATGGCTGTTCTGCGGGTTCCGCACAGGGGTAAGTAGCCACGGCCTCAAGGGATATCCTCCATCACCTGCAAGGAAATACAAATAGGTGTGTGTCACTCTGAGCTGCCACCTTCAGAAAGCACAGTCATGGCCGCAGCTATTTGGTGTGGACATGCACATGTCCATGTACGTATGCAAGAATGTTACCTAGATGCATACTATACTGCTATGAGGTGTGGTAGTCTGGATGGCGTTAAATAGATGATGCAGGGTGAAATAATGCATGCTGAGGAGGATGTACTGTGGTTGTACGACAATGTTTAGCCTTCCATTTATGCTGTGTATTATACACTGTGCATGGTCACACTAGCCACATTGGCACAGTTGCAATCCTGTTCAGTCATGCATTGCTTGACATACCCATGGTGGCCTGGGTGTGCCTCTTACTTGTTGTCATCGATATGCATGATTGGTAAAATGTTTGCCAGTGATGTGTCATGTTGGCTTTGGGAGATTCAGGTCAGGAGTGTCTAGCTCTGCATGCATTATCCAATCACTGTCAATTGCCACCCAGGTGGCGTATGCATCCCCCCCATTTCCCACCCAGGTGGAGTATGCACCCCCCCTTTCCCACCCAGGTGGAGTATGTATCCCCCCTTTCCCACACAGGTGGAGTATGCATCCCCCCTTTCCCATCCAGGCGGAGTATGCATCCCCCCTTTCTCACCCAAGTGGAGTATGCACCCCCCCTTCCCACCCAGGTGGAGTATGCATCCCTACACATCAGTAGCCCAAAGCACTGCCATGGCCCAGTTCGGCAACTCACCAAGCAGCCAGGCACGTGGTACAGCATGTCGCTCCATGTGACGGGGTAGCGTGGAGTTGCGCAGCACCATGGCATTATGTGTTGATCCGGGAAATCGGGCGCATTAATGTGTGATGATCTTGCTGGAGTCACATACCATTTGCACATTGATGGAGTGGTATTGCTTGCGATTGCGGTACACCGCCTCTATGGCATGGGGGACTACCAATTCCACATGGGTGCAGTCCAGGGCACCAACACAATTGGGCATGCCTCCCAGTGCATAGAAGCCTACTTTGGTGGCGGCTATCTCCTGGGTAGTCCGTGGTAGGGATATGTGGGTGCTTGCGTGCTTCAGGAGGGCATCCAGCACTTGGTTCAGCATTCGTGAAAATAGTGGTTGTGAAATGCCATACAGCTGCCCCTCTGTGTGTTAATAGGTGCCTGTGGCCAGGAAGTGGAGCACAGACACCACCTTTAGTAGCGGGGGGATGGCAGTGCGTATTTCTATGAGGCTGGCAATGTTATTTGTATTTGTATTTGTATTTTATTGATTTATAAAGCGCCTAACGCCAAAGCGCTGTACAAAGAACAACATGATACATAAAACATGAACGATAAACTGTTGAAGCATAACAATATGAATCAATCAAACAACAAAACAATGGAAAGAGCAATTAACCGAAAGGGGAGGGGGGAAAGGGAGAAGGGACAGGTTGGGGGTGGAGTGAAGGAGGAGGAGGGAAAGAGGGGGAAAGGGAGGGAGGAAAAGGGGGGTAGAGGAGGGAAGGGAGAGAGTCAGGGAAAGAGAGAAGAAGGGGGAAGTAGAAGAGGATAGGGGATTCAAGGAGGATGGAGAAGAAGAGATTTCAGGGAAGTGCGGAATAAAGGGAAGGTGGGGGAAGAACGGATGGCAAGAGGAAGGGAGTTCCAGTGTAAAGGAGCTAAAAGCTGAAAGGAGCGAAAACGGGAGGAGGCACAGGGAGGAGGAGGTGAAGTGAGAAGGAAATGGTCAGCTGATCAGAGGGAACGGGAGGGAGAGTAGAAGGAGAGAAGGGAGGAGAGATGGGGGGGTTATTGTGTATCATGTCCACTATGGTGGTGATGGTGTCCCGGTCCAACCAGTACAGGGTGTGGATCTGCTCAGGGGTTAGGTTGAATGGCCTGGGTCTGATGCGAGGGATTGGTGGCTGCCTACGAGGCACTGCTGGCTGCGCTGGTGGTAATTGCTGGCCCTGTCTCACCCTCCTTCTCCTCCTGCATCTCCTCTGTGCTGCCTGTTGTTGCTGCTGTAGTTGTTGTTGGAGTTGCTGTTGTTGCTGTAGTTGTAGCAGTATAGGCATGTCCTCCAGTGCCATGATTGCAACAGCTAGTGGTAGCATTTTGTTGTAGGAAGGGGTGTGGTGTGTGGGTGTACTCATTTTATACTGGCCCATCCTCCATTGACTCCACCTGTGGTGATTGTGTGCACCTGTGGCAGTTGGCTTGATTGCTGATTGCTGTTTGCGGGTGGTCCGCGATGCCTGTATGGCCTGCATCGTGCAGCCCCTGATTACCACCTTTGGGATGCCGGTATTTGCATGTCCGCGTGGGTTGTGATGTCCTCCTATCACCGGCATGCCGGTATTTGCTCCCCGAAGGGGCGCGTGTACGTGCCGATGCCGGTATGAGGGGGCACGGTACGGGCGGTGCCGGTATTGGCGGGTTGTCGGTTCGGAATGCCACGGACCTGTTAACGTTGCCGCTATTATCATTCTGCCTTCCTTTTTTTCATTACCTCCATTCTCGTAATGAGGCCCATTCTCTTTTGAAGTAAGTCCAGAAAAGATACTTCGAAGTAGTAGACCTAGACAAATGAGCAAACAAATGGGTGGAAATATTTTGCAGCTCAATTTGCTCACGCTTTAAATTCAAATGAGCAGTGAGATTCTGCAATATTGCTTTCCTATGCAGTATAGTAATAATAGAATGATTAAGTAGACAATTTCTGCATTTATTTCAGTCAAACTTTCTTGAAGTAACAGACCCGGGGAATTGGTAAATAAGTTGCTTCAGACTGTAGAATGAGATTTAAATGCAAACCGTTCATGCTAGCATTCATATTTAGCTAGACTCTGAACCATCATTTGGTAGGCTCAGTCCAAATCCCATATTTTATATATTGCATCCCGGTATTGTGTGTATGGCAAACATAGGGGCGGAATTAGGTAAATCTAATAAACACTTAAAAAACGGTTGTCTTATAGTTGTATGTCTTTCACATCTGCTGTTGCCCATAAAGATGAAAAAAACAAGGGGGTCCTGGGAGTCCCTCTGCCGGACATTAGTCCCGGTCGCGAGAGCCATACCCAGATTCTTTAGCTCACTTCCTTTCACAGAGGAGAAATATCCAAAACATATCAGTCTTTTTCCTGCCCTGGGGCAGTCTAGCACCGAAATGCTAGGCAATTCTCCTCTGAACAAGAGTACCAACAACAACCGCATACACGTGTTTCGGTCTGGTTGAACCTCATCACTAGGGTGGAGCTGTTCCTCTCTAAGAATACTGAGCAAGGGTCCACATCTGGATTCCCCTAGTAACTTAGGGTGAGACCCAAAGTTACTTAAATAGGCAAAAAACAAGGGGTGTCCTGGGAGTCCCTCTGCCAGACATTAGTCCCGGTTACCAGAGCCCATAAAGATCAATCATAAGAGCAACTGATTTAGCCTTGGATGAGTATATTCTCAACAGTATGCCTACTGGCTGGGCTTTGTATAGTTTAATAAAGCAAAATACAACCCTGCACGTTTGTGACATTTTGATTTTTGACTGCTGATTATGTAATGCCTCGTCCAACCTGGAAGTAAATTTCAATCCTAAATAGTCATAGCTCATGCACATTTTAACTTTGTCAAGCCCCACAAAAAAGACTGTGCGGTTAAATTTTCTCCAATCGGCCTGACACACTAAAATGGCTGACATAGAAGTATTAATGTATAGAACCAAATTGGACATAAAACTAACACAGGCAGTAATCAAAGCTTGTAATAAACGTGGGGTTCTTGCAAGTAGCATGGTGTCATCGGCATACATCAAAACCGGAATCGACATGCCACCCGATTTAGGAAAAATCTGCATTTAGTTCAACCACTGTTGTAAATATTGTTGTCATATAAAGAGAACAACAGGGGGGCAAGGACACAGCCCCCGCGTATTCCGGCACTACCAGAAAACTATGGTGTACAATGACCTTTGTCTCCAGATCTCACACAGGCAATGTTGTTCATATGTAGCGTGGCAAGAAAAAGAACTAGCTCATCAGGGCAGCCAATTGAAGCAAAAATGGACCTCAAGTTTAGTCTATTGACCCTATCAAATGGCTTACATCAATGAAGGGTCATTAGAGTTTTTCTTTTTTGAGATATAGTTTGAAATTATGAGGTACAAATTGAGCACCTGGTCCTAGGTTCCTAGCTATTCCCTGAAACCTAATTGGGCTGCCAAAAGAATGATATTACCTTTGACCCAATATTTGAGTCTAGCCAATATTACAAAGATTTCAAAAGAAGAATCCAACAAACAAATAGGACAATAAGAAGTTGCTAGACTTTTAGGGCCCTTTTTATGAAGTGGACACATAATAGCTTGATTCCAGGAATCAGGAAACACCAGTAGCAAGCATTGAATCAAAGCTCATGGTCAATAGAGTAGCCCAAAACTCCTCTTGTCCCTGCAATGAATCTACAGGGATGTCATCTGGACCTCGGTTCCTATTCAAAGATTCCTTTCTTAGAGCAACCATCACCTCTTCTAAAGATAATCTAACGGGAGATGAAGCGATATAGGAGCCAATGTTGATAGAAGAATGAGAAGTAACAGACTCAGGGATAGTCAGATCAACATCATTTGTTTATGCTTGGAGGAAAAATGATCAACACAGTCTGAGTCCAGAACATTTGTTACAGGCAAATGGGCTTGTGTTAGACATCTTTGACCACCATTCACCAATTGCCAAACATTCCTTGAGTCATTGTACATGGTGACTTCAGAAAGTTCTTCGTAGGCCAATGAATCCAGTTCTTTCCTCCATTGACTTAACGTTTTTCTATACTGGGATCACAAAACTTTTAGGAGATTCTTCTTTGTACTTCTACAGGGCTGGTGAAACCAATTTCTTTTTTTGTGTGAGTTCAGAGTTTTTACTGACTTAAAAAAACACAGCTGAAATTGAATCAAGAAGACCAAAAAAAACACAGGTAACATCAAGGGCTGCAGCATGCGAATCAAGAATTTTTCTGATCAATACCTAATAATTGGATATAATATCATGATTACAAACATAGTCCTAAGTAACATTCCAGCTAATTCTCCACTCCATTGTTCTCTGTTGGAGGGAATACAATGTCAGGAGTTTTAGACAAAGACCATCTAATAGTTAGCAGGATTCCACGATGGTCACTAAAGAGGTAATTTAAAACAGTGAAATTACAAATTGAGGACCATCTGTTGCACAAAGGTAATCAATTGTCGAAACACCCTGGGGACTTTTAAAGGTATAAGCCACTGGACAGTCTAAATTACATCTATCATTCACATAACGCAAACCATACTACAGTAATACTGTAAAGACTTTGGCACCCTAAAAATTCATCCTGGTGTCGAGCATGACTTAATATGGTACGTTAAAATTACAATCCTCTGTACTATCGAAAAAAATGTATTATCATATCCATAACCCAATTTTACATTGAAATCCTCCCCCAACAATTATCCTTGTAGAATAGTTGTAGCAGAATCAGAAACAAAATCCAGTGCTTCAACCAAATTACTAAAAGAATAATTTTCTGTGTAATGGATATTATAGAAATTAATTAAAATGAGGCGTGGCCTACGGGATGTAAAAATCTTACAATTAATATATTAGGGCTCTCAAATGGGATCTGCATCACTTCTAATGATAATGAGGACCTAAAAATATGTTTAAACTACTCGACAAATGACCACGATTCCTAACTTTTCCGGCTGATATAAGAAACGTGATAAAACCATCAAGAGAGACGAGGGAGGTTGACTATGTTTCCTGTAACGATATTGTCAAGAAAAAACATTTTAATAGTACTAACATTGTAAACAAACTCGTTAAAATCTCACATTGTTAATTTCCAATAATCATTTCCAGGGTTTATTGTAGACTTATTTGGAACATTACATTTGTCTTACTGAGAAAAGCACTTGATCAAAGCCTAAAATAGCACTCCGTGATAAATGGGCCTAAGAAGTATTTTGTTCTTTGGCCTGTTCATGCTAATTCTCCCCCATACAACATAATGTGACAGGACCCTTATTCTTTCCTTAAGGATAATTCACTCACCTTGAATAAGGGCAGAGCACGGCTGAGCCTGCCCCTGTGTAAGCAGATAGGAACATCTCCCCATAGGTCAGCATGCACAGGTGAGCTTTCTTCATAAGGGAAGGCTTATTTTAAGTAGAAAAGGGATGACCCATCAGTGGAAATGTACCAAGTGTGTAAATGAAGAGAGGTTCATAACACTTTCCCCTAAAGCATGGTTGATTTTATAGTATTGAAATTCTGTATAAATACTGACTTTATATATAAAGTATGAGCATGAACTTTTTTCTTGAAAGTGTGTTGATGTGTGTTGTATGAGCATGAACTTTAAGGTTAATAGATGTATGGACATAGATGTGCATAAGGCATCTATGCACTTCTGTTAAGGGTCCATGTCCAGCTGCTTTATCATGAAAGCTTAGCTTTTCTTAGCCCTCTTCCTTTTTTCTTGAAAGTGTGTTGATGTGTGTTGTATGAGCATGAACTTTAAGGTTAATAGATGTATGGACATAGATGTGCATAAGGCATCTATGCACTTCTGTTAAGGGTCCATGTCCACCCTACGGTGCAATTTTATGTCATCACATATTAGGTACCCCTGAGCAAAAGTCACTGCAGAGGGTGCATAATGTTGAGTGCACTGGGCAGGCAAAGAACCTAGAAGGGCAACATCTGTAAACCATCTTCTTGATAACAGGAAGCACCATATTGATCTATGTGAGCTAAACACCAGGATTACAGCTGAAGGCATCACTGAGTGGTCCCTTTCGTACCTCATGCCTGGTGCAAGTGTGTGCCATGTAAACCCAGATCCTTCTGACAATAACCCATGTCATTACCCCAAGCATAGTCAGATATGGTCAAACCATGGTTTACACTATGAGCTGGCAAGGTGATACAGACCATAGCACATTTTCCCAACTGTGACTGACTTGCTCCGCTGCAGTGGTAGATCCCAGTGCCATACATCATAACGATGTGAGCTTTTTTCCTGTGATCTGCCGAGCCTCTCCGGAGAGATACCATGTGGCCTTCATCATTAAAACATCTTCAGCATCCCTAGGCGAGGCTATCACACCAAGAAACTGCTGACCATGCTTCTGGACTGCGCATGTGGATGGACCTGCATAAAATGTAGCTAACTCTTTCAATGCGTCAGAATTATCTGAGCTAGTAAAATGTTTAGGATCCAGTGCTGAGAATTGAAGCACAGTATTTCTAAAATCTTGAAACCTCACTGTCATCTGAGCAACAAAGGTATCAAAAAGAATATAGACGGCTTCTACTTTGAATGCCTGCCTCCCATTACCTAAAGGATTATCATCAGCTGCTTTATCATGAAAGCTTTTCTTAGCCCTCTTCCTTTTTTCTTGAAAGTGTGTTGATGTCCCACACTCTTCAGCCATGTTTCTAGCATCTGTTTCAAACCGATCCAATATATCATCTGACCGAAGCTTCTCTAGTTCCTTACAGCATGTCACAACCACTTTGCAAATATGTTGATTGACAGTGGATGGGCAGTTTGCAGTACTTTGTGCCAAAAACATATTAAGAATTTAAACTCTAAGGTTTCAGTTGTGTTCCAGAGCCCGTGTGCACCCCAAAGTGTGTTTCAATTTGCATTTCGGATGCATCAAGTGGATATTCGGTGCAATGCTGTGCTAATTGGTACAATGTTTTGTTTCACAGAATCTATTGCCCTTTTAGGACTAGCCGATCTAGTGTCGGATAGATTTTTTAATGTCAGAGGTGTTTCCTGTAGGTCATGCTCCTGTTGCTCTTCCTGCAGAACTGTCAAGTGTGGCAGACTGCCATTAAGGAAAGTGTACAGTGCCTGAAGTGTACCAAAAATTACTTTCCTTTTTTACATGACTGTGCAGCATCAATCAGCACAATGTTTAAATTGTGCACACAACAGCGAACATATATAGATCTGGGAGAGACTTCTTTCACAAGTGCTTGCTGTCCAGCAACACATCTGGACATAGTGCTTGAACCATCATACCCCTGCCCATGGATTAAGGAAAGATCAAGTTTCAGGGACTCTAAAGTCGAAGCCAATAGTTTATAAAAGTCTGCCGACCCTGCTACAGGATGTTCAGCAAATGTTACAAAATGTTCAGCTGCATGACCAGATGATGTAACATATCTAAGAGATAAAGAAAATTGATCATCTCTGCTGACATCTATTGTAGAGTCAACAATGACGCTATAGAAATTGGCCTATTTAACTTCTTCAGCATAGCACACATTGTCTCTTTCACTAGTGCGCCAATTAAATAGTTCTGGATGTCATGGCTCAAGTAGGTTTTATTCTGCTTAAACAATATGCTGTGCTTAAACAATATGCTGTTCTTAAACATTGTCATACTTGGACATCATCTTGAGTAACTCCAAAAAATGTCCTTCATTGGATTTACTTCCCAATCCTGCATGTTCTCTGTGTCCACGGAGAGGCATCCCTTGCTTGGCGAGATACAATATAGCATCAAGCAGTTGCCTTAGAATGCCACTGTTTTTCTCTATTTGTTCCCTTTTAGCGTGTATTAGCTCAGAAACAATAGTTCTATCTTGTCTCTTTCTAAATTTGGCTATTTGTAGTTGTTGTTCAGCTTCACAGTGTATCTTGGAATGTTCATGCCTTATAATTTTTTCTGTTCCTTTTTTAAAATCGGAAAAACCTCAGCTAGGACGAGATCAAACCTTTGAAAGGCGCTTATTTTTTCGATCAACAAATAGCCAACATGCACAGCAAAAAAGACAGTTACTTCTGGGAGAATACACTTACCGCTGCCTTGGCTTTTCAACCAATACCAGGCAGCTCTTGCCTACTGCATTTCCCCTGCTCAAACTTCCAGTGCTATGCTGATGATGCCCAACTCTTTTTCAGGCTTCCCTCAGCCACCTCCTCTCCTTCCCTCATCTCTAATTGCCTAATCGCAATTCAAAATTGGTCTGCTGCCAATGATCTCTGTCTAAATGCCAACAAGACCGTGATCCTGCTCATTGGTACACCTTCACCATCTTTTCCCCTCACTCTCTGGCCAGCCTCCCTTGGCCCTCCTCCTACCCCTACCTGCGAGGCTAAGAATCTTGAGGTCATCTTTGACTCCACACTTTCCTTCTCCGCAAACATCTCTGACGTCCCCAAAAAGTGAAATTCTTACTGCACCTCCTTAGAGGTACTCTGCCTTTCCTCTCCTTCCCTCAGAAGCTCACCGTCTCTCAAGCTCTGGTTCTCTCTAGGTTGGGTACTATAACAGCCTCTTTCTAAATCTACCTGCCTCCACTCTCCGCCCTCTCTAACTAATCCAGAACAGGACTGCGAGACTTGTCCTTGGCCTCAAGCCCTAGAATCGTATCTCTCCAGCTCTGAAATCCCTTCATTGGCTCCCAGTGGATGCAAGGATTACATTTAAAACCCTCTGCATTGTACACAAGGCTTTCTGGGGCCTGGCTCCAAAATACCTTCAACTATCCCTCCGCAAATACCTCCCCTCTTGAGACTTCACTCCTCTACTGCTAACTCCCTCAGGGTCAGTCGTTTTTCAAAGAAACAAACTGGGGCCAGATCTCTGTCTTCGGCTGGGGCCTTCCTTTGGAACAGCCTCCCAGCCACCCTGAAACTTGAGGAGAACCATCTCCAGTTCCCCAGAAGCACCTCAAGACCTTCCTCTTCATTTCCACCTTTGCCCCTTTTCTCCCCTGCTGACCTGTTTTTCTCTCAGGGCACTGTGCACCTGGACACCCTCTGTCCTTTGTGCTCAGGTACCTGCTCACCCTGCCTAGCTACAGCACTGTCTCAGGGCCACCCATTGCACTGAGATTGTGTATCTGTACCCATAATGCCCCCCACTCTTCTTCTGCACTTATCAGATATACACGATCTGACTAATCTTGCACTTGCCACTTGCTGGCTGCACTACAATTGTTCACTGTCTTTATTTATTTACTGCACTTATCATTTATTCTGTTCTCTCTTCTGTTCTGCACTTTCCACTTCTCCCCCTTCTACGCACTTTCCCCCTTTTTTCCCGTTTCCATGCACTTTCGCATTCTTAATGTCACTGGGGCTAGTAAGATTGTTGTTTATTTTGTTCTCCCTTGTTCCCCTCTCTTTGCTTGGATGTGCTCTGAAACACTTGTGTATGAGCGTGATATAAATAAAATATCATATCATATCATATCATTACTACAGATAATTCACCTGCAACCTTTTTTATACCACTTCTGGCTAAATCTTTAAACTTGGAGCCATATGGACATTTTTTATAGCCATTTTATAATCCAGGCTGACATGAACCAGCTGCAAGAAGTGCTGGAACTAAAGGTGTAGACATTGGCCTACTCTGAAAGAGTTATGGATCTGTTGGGTAATCTTTTTGCATGTCAAGTGTGATCTGCATTGTTACATTCCCACTGCATTCCCCAATCTCCTCCTCAGTATCCATGTCTTCTTGTACTACTTGTGTGCCAACATTGACATCTTCAAAGTTTTAGTGCAATCAACAGTTGTGCGACCAAGCATAACTTCAGGCTGGGCAACAGTGTCTGTTGAGTGGTCAGGCTGGGTAACATTGTCTGTTGAGTGATCAGGGTAGGTAATAGTGTCTGTTGAGTGATCAGGAGTCAGGCCCTCTGTAGATTCAGTAGAGCATTGTGGATACTCAGGAATGTCAGTGAATGATGGGTGACATGTGGAATATATAGTGATAGGAGCATAAGCCGTAGAAAAATGTTCATCACCAGAATCAGGTGAGATTCAGTGGTTAAAAACAATGCCATTACTTGAATGGGCAATAACTTAGCTTTTCCCCTGCTTGTCATTGGAACCTTTGGGCTGGATCCTGAAAGCAGAGAAAATATCTTGAGAGGATTTTTCTGCTTCAGCAAGTTCCTGTTTTTGTCTTGTAGCTCCAGACATTTTTGGTTTTTGATGATGCTCTATGATGTTGCTCTATTCCCTACTTCTGCAGAAAGAGAAGGAAAGCAACACAGATCAGTGCATGTCTTTGTTAAGTTTACACAGCTAACCTACCAATCATTAAAGATGAACTGCAACAAGATTGTCTCTCTCAAATAAAGTGATGAGCGAAACACAATGTTAAATTAATTATTGAGCCATTGCCTGTGGGGGCGTGCAAAAAGATGACATTTCATCTTTCATGCTAACATTTTTTTAAACATTTTTTATTGGTTTCATGCCAACATACATAGAAAGCAAAAAAGAAACATTTAACAGTTTTGTTTCTCCAAATTAGCCTAAAACATTCAACCTATATCTTCAACCTAATTTAAAACAGCAGTTCTCCACAGATAAAAACCAAACAGGAAAAAACAAAATGCAACTTTCAAATTAAAATGCAATGGCAACTTTCCCAAAAGCAAAAGGGGGAAAAGAATGTGTACCAATCACTTACTTTCAACCAGTTCCACATACAATTTTCACCTCAGTTGCTACAAGTAGATCAACAAATTTCAACAATCCCAATACCGGACTCACCCTTTCCCCCAGTAGCATCAAGTCCCCCTATTCTTCATCTGGTAATGATCTTATTTTATCCATATTTGCCACCAGATACAGAGTTCTGAGTCCGGTAAGTGCACGACATTTGGCCACCACATGGAAAAGTTATTCCACCTGGTCTTTAGTTTCGCAATATCTGCAATTGGTGTTTTCCGCCCCATCTGATGTCTCTTTAAATATACCTCACGTGTGGGCATGATATTTGGATGACATCTCAGTATTTTGGCAGGTCATTCAGACCCTTCTTCTCCTTCCACCATCTATAGTTCAGGGATTCTTTATTTGTCACCTCACTGGTTTGAATCCAGTCCGCTCTCTCCAAAATTCCCTTCACTTTAAGGGGGTTCACCATCAATAACTCAGTCTCTACTTTATGGTGAAATAACACCTTTGCTATCGTAAGCACCCACTCTTTCATGACTTTTTCATGTTGCTGTCCCTTGGTTCTTAATATAGCAAATACAAGTGCTCCATCGGTTGCCATACATTTTTGATACAATGATATCAATTTCAATAATACTATAGAAACCATACATTGCAATCGTAATTCATGACGTATGATATCAATTGGCAGAGACTTTGGTAGTCTTAGTATTCTACGCCAGATGTACCCCACCATGAGGGACCACACCTTCCGTTCAAGATTTAAGAGTGTCTCTGCCCCGTAAGTGAGAACTTGGACTACTTTCTGTCTGTAGAACGTGGTTACTGAGGCAAGCGAAAAAGCCCCATAACTCTTGTGAATAGCTATAACTTGCTTCGTTATTTTTTTTGACCACTTTAATTTATGTTTTTGTTGATTGCCACTCCCAGGTGGACAATTGATTCCACAATTTCTAAGGGGCGTTCTTCCACTTTCCACACAAAGGACACACTTTTTCCCGTTGATGGCATGATCAGGACCTGTGATTTCTTTACATTCATTTTCATGCCATTAGCACTCAGATATTCATTAAATGCAACGATTCTGCACTGGAGGCCTATGACTGTTTGATCCAAAAATACTAATCATCGTCGTATAGTAGCCAGGGGAGCTCACAATTATTCAGCTTAGGCGGAAATGCTTGGATATTCCTTTGTGAGTTCCCAAAATCTGATAAGTATAAGCTGAAAAGTAAAGGGGCCAGTGTACAGCCCTGCTTAAGCCCACAGTAAGTCTGTATCTTTCTTGACATTTTCCGTTCAGTTCCTAGCCTAATCTGAATGGATGTTCCCATGTAAAGGGCTTGGATGGCCTCCAAAATGTCTGTAGGGCATTTCCATTTTTTCAATTTTTCCCATAGACGATTTTGATCTACTCCGTCAAAGGCTTGATGCAAGTCTATAAAGGCCATATAGATTGAGGATTTTTTCCCAATCGCTCTATGTTTTAATGGGTTTATAATGAACAAATGTAAGGATGTCCCCACGCCCTTTATAAGCCTGCCTGGCTCAGATCAAGTATTTCATTTTGAATCGCCTGAGCCTTCAGGTCACAAAGGACTACAGACACAAACATTTTGCCAACGGAATACAGAAGGGCGATAGGACAATAGTTCTTCAGACCTGCCCTATCGCCCTTCTTGAATATTGGGACAACCCAGGCCTCTCTCCACAACTTGGGTTCCTGCCTATTTATCATTACTTGATTGAGCATGGTCACCATCAACTGCGTCCAACTTTCTGAATTGGCTTTCAAAGCAAAGTTGGATATGCCACCTGGGCCGGCCGCTCGAGACGAGCTAAACTTAGCTATCATGGATCTTGCTTCTATAACATATAAATTCAAGGCCCAACCCTTTGCCTCTAAGAAACCCCTACTAGGACTCATCTCTTCCTCTTTCGCACAGAGTGTTGTGTAGTGGTTCACCCATCGCTCCTCAGTTGACACACCCCATCATGAGAGATTTCCTGAAATTTCCACCATTATTAATCAGCTCCCATATATGCCTTTTGTTCTTCCCGCAGAAGCTTTAAGTATCTTTTACGCGTCATTCTGTAATTTAAAGCTTTGGATGCTTTTATTCAGTTTTTATGTAGCGCTATCTGCGTTTCTTTATTCGCTCATGCATATCCGGGGCATTTCCCCGCCTTATCCTCTTTACCTCCATCCTACAGGCCCTACGGGCTCACACAGATTGATATCATAAGCGTGTCTCAGGGTTAGAGTAGTTTTTCCTCCTCTTTCTTGAGCTTGTTTGAAATTACTCAATACCCACTCATATTCAACCATCTTGCTATCCTCGGCTATACCTTGCGCAAACCGAGTCGGTAAATTGGGGATTTCTTTTTTAGGTATCTTCAATATATTTTTCCCCTTACTTAACTCTACAGGGAGCATTGTTTAATGTTCATATTTCAAAGGTGTCACTTGGAGAGTAATTGACAACATATTATGGCCACTGTGTGGCAAAACCAATAGCTTTTCACCTTTTCCCCAACATTAGCCGAGACAAAGCAATAATCCAGGCATGCCGTCTGAGCTCCATTGCAACAAGTGGCAGCTCCAGGCCGATCACCCTCTGTTTGCCCATTCAGCATCCACAGTTCTTGCAACATAGGTTAAGGTGGGAGGCCCTCCTTAGATAGCAGACAGAAGTTGAAGTCCCCACAGATTAATATCTCTGGTTTTACCCAATCTGTTAGGGCTTCATCCACCCTGGCCATAATTAGCTCAACAAATTCACCAACTTGTAGTTTGTTAATGCCACGGTAGGCATTTATGAACAGAAGGTTGGATTCCCCCTCTGAGTGCTGCCTACCGATTGTCAATATTTGTACAAAAGGGTTGCGGGTTGAATGATTTCGGACTAAAAAGTCCCATTCCACTTTGGTTAACGTTAACAGGCCAGAGAAAGGACAACCTAATCTTCCCTCACTAGCTGGGTTAAGAAAGGTTTCAGAACCATCACATACGGGTTTGTCCCTTAACCATGTCTCCTGGAGGCGGAAAACATCATATCTACCCAACATCTTCCCCTCTTTCGTGAACATGAATTTAAAACCCCTGGTGTTCCAAGACCCTATTGGCAGGGTTTCTCCTGGGTAGTTTCCATCAATTTATTTCATACTTGATTAGGCCAGCGCACTGGCTAGCCAACTCCAGTCCGATGTATCCTCCTGGGTCTGGTGAGTGTGGTCTCTGTTAAGAATGGGGGCTTTTATCGAAATGCAGTTCTCAATTGTAAATTTCCCCAAAGGCATGGTTTCCCTCAGATTGGTCGAATTTGATGGTAATGAGGGAGCCCCTGCTCTTTCTTCTCTTACCACCTTCTTTGGTATTTTAGGCACAGTACATTTGTCCCTTTTTTCGTTTTCAGGTCAGTTTCTTTAGGCTGCCGATCTTCAATGTGGTCACTAAGATCAAATCCTAATGGTAGCAACTTATTGCAGTGCTCCAGGAGGGCGTCCTTAATTGATTGGGATTCTAGGTGGAGAATAACCCAATTGCCATGTTCCTCCAGCACAAATTCTCCAACTCGGATGTCATTTGTTGTTATATATCTCAGCAAAGGAATACACTGTAGGAGCTTCATCACGTTCCCCCTATTCAGTAATAGAGCTTCACAGCCTGGTAAGATTCTTTCCAAGTAGAATTTCGGCACCCCCTCTGGGCTTCGTGTAGTATTTAAAGTTCCATCTTGCGTATTTCTGCCCTTTGTCGATAATGTTTACTGGTTGAGAGTGTCACTTCCTCGGGGGCTTTACAGTTGACAGGGCCAGATCGGCCTATCGTATCCACTGCTAATCGTTTGGCCTCCAAAGCTTGAAAGCCAGGCAAAGTAGATCTTTCCGCTGATTTCCTAGCACAATTTTCCACTGATTCTATTCTCTTTACTACTGGCTTCCCTGTTAGATGAGATTCTTGCTTCACGATTTCGATCCAATGTGAGTCGCTCAGGTTATTCCATCTGTCATCCTTCTCATTGTCCATAATCTGAATAATATCACTCAAACATGTTTGACAACAGGCTTCTCTCTCCAGGCCTGTTGTGCAGGCTTTGATCCAGATGACTTAGTTGGTTACCTGATAAGGGTGAGGCAACTTTAGGTATCGACACTTCAGTTTGAGTAACATCCTTCTGCATCGGAATTTGGATATTGCGTAGAAATGCTCTAGACCCATTCCTTTTTCTTTTTGGAGCCTGTTTTAAGTTTTTCTATGTTTTTGTCTTGAAGAACATAGTTCTTTCTTTTCCGGCCAATCTCTTCCAATCAGTGAAATTAATTGGCTTGAATATGGCAATGGTATTTGCTTAGACAAGTTTAGCTTCTGTCATTTAATTAACAGCGGCTGGGACTTTATCAGCCTCCTTAGGTTTGTTAGTCACCTTCTGGTCCGATTCTTGCTGCTTTGCCAGACTTTTCGTTTTTTTGCCAGAGCTGGGAGCTGGAGTGATTTTAAGTGGGATCTCATCCACTTTCCGTCTTCGATGATGGCCTCCATTAGTACGGTTTTATCAGCTGTCTCCCTCATAGCCAGATCACATAGCCGTAGTTAACACTGGTTAGAAGTTTCAGCCTCAATATCAAGTCTTTTTCCAGCATTTTCATGAAAGCGTCTAGATTTGTCAACTTTGTGTGCATCGTAGTAATCAGGCTCGCTTGATCTTCTATGGAAGAGTTTATCATTTCATAGAGCTTACAAAATGATGATGACAGAGACATCGACAATGTGGCCATCATTGTATTTTTAATGTGGGCTAGATCATCTTTGAAGGTTAAACCCCCTTAATGCAGCCCACTTCAACTTCGCTATAGTCATTCAGCATGCTTGTGTCTGTTGAGGATGAGCTATGTCTTTGCTCGGAGATCCCTTGTCGGAGCTCCCCCCCCTTGTGTGAGTTCACCCCTTACATTCACTTCCTGCAATGTTGAATGAGTTGCATTTGCATTTCGGAGTCCCTCTGCACTAGTTCATTGATCCTGGACCACATACCGAGATCCTCTTTCCTCCTTTCTAAAGCACTTGTCCTTGTTCCTGGACATTGTGCCAACGTGTAATCTCTCCTGTGTTTCCTCCAGCCATCTGCTTGCCCTTGTGATGAAGGAGTGGCCCACAATCCATGCTGTTTTAAATAGAGGTCTCCCTGTGTGAAGGAACAAGAAAAAAACAGGGGGTTGGGAGGGTCGGTTAGATTAAGTCTTTCCTAATATATGTTTTATATACCCCAGATTTCCACCCACAGTCCCTTTAATTGCTTTCTCCTGTAGGCCTCCCATTCAAGCAGGTATTTCTGCGCCGATCCTGAAGGAGTGTGACCCGAAATTCTGCCGGGTCCCATTCCACTGCCGTTATCGCCTTTTTCAGTACTGTCCTTAACTGGAATCTGCTAAGGGCTGAGCTATTTTTGTTTCAAAAGTTGGCCCCCCTTCCCTGGGCTTTTGCCAAGAAAGGCTCTGGTGTTGCAAATGGGGTAATATTCTGCCTCCTCTATGCAATAGAGGTTAATAATTCTCCCTTTTCCCATCTGGTCAGTCTTAGATCTGTACTGTACTGTAGTGGGAGCCTTCCAGATTGTGGGTCCACTCCTAGTTGGGCTCTAGTCGTCTCTTAGAGTATCAAGTCTGTCCTTACTAGCAGAAAAGCTTTGTCTCCTTTGTGTGTTTATTTTCGCAAGTCAAAATCGACAAGTCTGCCGCCAATTGTGCAGCCAGGTCAGAGTTTTTAGAGTCTGCAGCTGATTCCCCTAGTGTGGTCGAATTCGTGAATCTTTCCCTTTGGACATCCTGCTTGTTCATCTCACTTTTATCATTGGCCGTTCCCTTTCTCAAAGGAAGGGTGCTTTTTTTCAAGTTCAAACCGCATCCTGCATTATCGGTGGCATTGAAATGTTCACCTCCATGTTAATGCCATCCATAACCTGGTCCAGACACAGCGTGTTCCCGAGCAGCAGTGCATTAATCGGTTCCGTTAGCAAGCTAAGTTCCGCTGGCCTCCCTTGCCAGTCTTCCCCGTTCATCGCACTCTGTATGTCCTGTTCTTTCCCACCCACACTGCTCCCCGCTTGAGCCCCTTCATTGTTCACATTAGACTCTGAGTTGAATGAGTCGGTAGTCTGTGTCTTTTCCGTGTTATCACAATTATTCACTGGTTCGGAGGCTTCGGTATCCCATATTCCCTGATCAAGAGGGGCTGATCTTGTCGCCGGGGACGTAAGCAGACCAGAATTCGGGGGGGGGGGTAAGTTTGTCGGGAGCAACATCAAAATTGGGTTGGAATTGGGCGCCCAGGGTGGGGATAGAGGCAGCATTGTCACAGAGTTGCCCGGAGTAGCAGGGGCTGCATGCATCCTCACCTGAAGTCTAGTTTAGGCACCAGTTCGATTGTAGGAATCCAGCGTCATCTTCAAAGTGTTGAACGCGCAGCCGGGAGCAGAAGAGAAGAGCTCACACCCGCGAACACCAGCAAACACCCCTTTGCACCATTTCGCTCCACGGAGGGAGGTGCTTATGAAGGTTTGTAGCAGAATGTAGAACGTTGTGCTCCTTTCAACAATTAAAGGCACAGTACACGGGCAGCAAAACGGTACGCCAGCACCAGCAAACACCCATTTGCATCGCTTCATTTTATGGATTTCAATTCAATTAACATAGTAAATGAGGAAAACAACAGACTGTAGGCAATGTTGGTTTGTTGTGGGTGGGCCTCGATGGGCCATATGGCATTATCTCAATGGGGCAGTGCATGAACCGAAAATGCAAAAAGCCAGTGTGGGACAGTTTTTTTGGTCAAAGCCAAAGTGAGACACTTATTTCTGGGCCAGTTTGATAAGTTACTTCACCATGCTAGAGCTAATAGTTTTGACCAGTATTACTAAATAAACAGTCTTTAAAGTGCACAATTTGCATCACATTTTATCAAAAACCTCCCACTTGGGTACTACAACTCAAACAATCTTTCACAAAAGGAATTAATTGCCATTATTTCCACCCCTAGGGCAGGGGACCGTCCAGCAATAGAATGCATTGGTTTAATGTATTGAACTGGATGGAGGGAACCCAGACCTATTTGTTTTCGTTGCACTCTGGTACTTGTACAGTGTAATTTCAGTTTACAAGTATCAGAAGGCAAGAAAGCAGGGACTGCTCGGTTCTGGCTACTGTTAATGTGTAAGGCATCCCAGGAGCTCTCAGCTCTGCCTGCATAAAGGGCACATTAGCGCATTTCATATGTATTATGTATATAGTGCTTTCACTGAAGCACTGCACATTTCACATATTTACATACCATTATCCCCCAATAGGTCAGCAGATCGTTCTCTCTAAACGCAATATAAGCCAAGGGCACCTCTAGACCTCAGCAGTACGTTTCCTGCGTGGGATGGGAAACATGTAGATAATCAGGCCAGGGTATGGCGAGAGAGGCTGCGCAGTGTGACTCACCACCACACACCATTCACCCGTACATTGACTGCACGCGCGTGTCACTGAGTCACTGCACTCACATGCACTCACATGCACTCACATGCACAGTGCATGCTGCTGCTGGGTGCTGGCGAGCCCAGGTTGGTGGTGCTGCCTGGTCAGGTGCAGGGTAGGAGGGCGGACAGGCAGGTCAGGTGGTGGGAAGTGGGACCAGGTCACACTGCCAGGTGGCAGGCAGCATGGCGGGACACTGCTCAGTGGGCTCCCCATGGATGCCGGGCCATAGCCTAGGTGCAGGCAGCACTGCAGGTCCATTCAGGTCAGTCAGAGAGGCCAGCCAGGAGTCCTCAGTTCACCAGAAGTTGAACCACCACCAGACCAGCAGGGCAGGGCTGGGACACTGGCAGTTCACAGTTAAACAGTCACACTGGCAGCAACTGTGTGAACACAGGAACGGGTAGGCACTGGCAGGGCTGGCGTGGCTGCAGGTGCTGGTGCCGATGTGTGACTACTGCTGGCCACAAAGGCACATGGCCGTTCAGTTGTTATCCTGGGAGGATTTGCTACTTGTATAGAATGCGACTTTTATTGAATGCATGAATGAATCATGATGATCATGCAGGAAGGATGATGCATTTAGCATGAGCCAATTAGGCTGCAAGCCAGGACGGGCGGTGCATCTAACACCCCTGGTGCATCGCGCTCGAGCATCTCCTCCCACAGGCTGGCACCGGAGGGCCCAGGCAGCGTCCCCTCCACCTACATCAAACTCTCTCTCTGTTCGAGTCTCTGACTTTGTGTGACCGTGACGCAGTGCAGTCTGATAAGATCCCTTCCGTATTGCATTTGCAAATGGATGCAGAATCATTCATTTAATTTTCAACCCCATGATAGGCCTGGTAGCTGCCTGCCTGGCACAGCACAGGAAGAGGGAGTGGGGGCGTGGCAAGGTCAGGTGCTGGGTTGGAGGTGAATGATTCATATAATATGTGTGGAAGCAGGTGAACTTCATTCAACAAGCCGCCAACCCGCACAGCTCATGTAACACACATCACAACAATCACATGTATTGGCAATGCCAGTGCCCCCGACCCGGTGCAACTAATATTGAGTTGACAGTGACGCCTACACATTTGTGAGTAGCTACTAGAAGGAGACATGGGTCTGAGATGTGGCAGAGTTGAAATAAATGAGTGAGTCAGCACCCTCACAGTCACCCCGCCCGCTGTCCGAGCCCGCCCGGTCCCATCGCAGCTCGCTGCTAGCACTGTGCGTAAAACTGACGCACACGTCCATGCGCTGTGTGCGCGCCCGGCCACGTTCCCGGCCGCCTGCACCGGCGTATATGTGCTGCTGAAATGAATGTGAACATATGCACTTTTATGCACCCCCGATCCAGCGGGAACCTGCGGGTGGGGCACACCGGGCTCCAGGATAAAGCCAGGTGGGCGATCATCCCCTTTGACCCTCTGGTTCTGCCACTGCTGCTGAAGCAGAACTGTGTAATTCTTCAAGTGCCATAGCTGACCCCATGGGGAGCTGATGTTAACTTTATCTGGGAGAGCCCAGCAGCGCTGCTGACTGACCACGTAGCACCTGTGGGTTACCACCGAACTCGTAATGAGGCACATTGCTGTTATGAGAGATGCGAGTCAACTTTGCTGCCATGCCATCTGGGCAACCGACAAGGACAGGTCCTAGCTGTGCAATTTAGAGTAAAACTAAATATCCTCTACTTGAGAAAGCAAAGATACCAATTATTGTATATTGAAACCTAGTGCAAAGTTAATGATCTCGACTGTAAAATGGCCCTTGTACTCAGAGAGGCTAATTTTGGATGAGCGAAAACATCTGGCTGTCTGGACTGCATCCACATCCACGACCACGTTCTGCTCAGGTGGATTTTGAAAATGTTCAGGTTTAGATAGTAAATGGCATAGGAATCTGGGTGTTATCACAGGTTCCTGAGCCATTTTCTGCCCCACGCAGATAATTTGCTTAGGTCATATCTGTGCTCACTTGCCCAAATGGTGGTTATCAGTAATGGTGGCAGCCATGTACAACCAATAAAATGGATCACTAGGGATTGAGCGTCCTTTAAAAATAAAATAGGCAGTAATACTTAGGGTTTCAAGCCTCTACGCCTAGAGGCCGGTGGGAAGACTTCTGGTTGCTCTGCATTGAGCACCGACATGTGCAGACCAGATATTCCACTACATTTTGAGATCCTCCTAGGGAATGCATTTCAAAATGTCAGAAATGGGTGAACACACAGAGCGATTTTCTCATTGTGTCTCTTCCCATCTATGTAATTTGATGCTTTCTGAAAAATGAGGCGGAGAGTATTGATGTGTCCTCTGAAGTCAGATGTTTTGTGTGTGACGTGTAGGCTACTCATTTAAACGTGTACCGGTCTGGCTCCCCCTTTCACCATTCCACGTTGGGTCATTAAATCACTTGTTATGTTCAGTACGATAAAACAGTAAACTCTACCGTCCCTTTCCTTTAAATACATGTACACATTATATGTATTATTTATTTAAAGAACACTCATTGGCTCCTAGTTGATCAATACACCTACCCACATTATGTTCAACTTCGGCAGTAAAAATGCTTGGCCTTTGCTGATTTTCTGAGACATTATGCACAATATCTATCCCGTATTACATTCTCGAAGAGCTCAGTTGTTGGGAAAAAAAATAAACGTTAATGTTCCCACATTGACAAATACATCTCTTCCAAAAACGTGGCACAAGATTTTGACAATTGCAATCGTATTTTTAAGAATAAATATGAAAACCTAATTCTTGAAAACTCCAAGGACTAGGCCATCATAGCTGCAAATACAGTCCATTATTTGGTGTTAGATATCCTTAAATATTTGCCAACTGTGCCCTGTAAAATGGAGCCGCCATGCGAGGAGACACCCCTGCAATATCAAACAATTGATTAATTAACAATGACAGGATTTCACCTCTTCAACCCTATCTTGGGAGCTAAATAAACACTGGACCATCCACGTTCCTCCATTAAGGTTGACTTGAGTTTATTATGCAGGCTACTGCCCTTGTGTATTAGCCAAGGCATAAATTATGCTTGCTAATTATTTCGGATAGGGAACCACTTTAATGAATTATTTTAATTAAATTGCAACACCGTGGTGTTTCAGAGGATGGTCCATATTTCATCTTTAAACTACGTTAACCTTCATCCTTGTCTGGGGAGTTCACAGAGCTATGGCGGGGAGGCTGGCTTTTAATCCCCCTAAGTAGACAGAGCGATCAGCACTCTTCCACCATAAGAGGGAAATGCGACAGTGCTTTGGATCTGCTGCCAGGTCCGGTTCTTCTCTGAAGCGTTCACCCTTCACAAACAAATGGGAAGGATGCCACGGCTTCTATGCACAGTGCAGAACAGGAGGGCTAAGTGATGCAGGCCTTGGTAGTTGAACGAACCCTTGCAAGTATACTTCACTGTGAAGGTTGCATACCAAGAAGGCCTCACCTCAAAGAGAGAGACAAAAAATGCGTGATGGATTCTGTTGTGAAAAATAAACAAACAGGTTTATTTTCTTAGCTCTCTGATAATGGTCCAACTAGCCATGTTTACCCAAACCCCATGTCTACACTGTGATGGGATGCACGTCCAACGTCCCAGCCAGGCAAAAAGGTTCAGGCTTAGAAAAACGAATTAGAACGTACCACCATGTGAGCAGGATGAGTGTTGCGTGGCAGAAGGTGCATGTATTGATTTAGTTAGGTGTGACACATATTAGATACTCACATAGAGCAACACAGAAAGAGCAACAAACGTATTAATGTTGCAGTTTCAGATTTTATAGACAGGGAAGTATTATACGCCCTGTGTTTAGTTGTTGTGTCCAAATTTATGGTTTTAGTGAGGTGTGCGGAAAAGAGCTGAAACAGGTGAAAGCTGGAGTCAGAAAGGTACTGCGGTAGAAGCGAGGACAGTATATTAACATGGCAGAAGTATTGCCATATTGGATCTTAAGACCTAGTACGCGATGAACATAAGAGAATGCAGGCCCTTTGTGGAGTTGTAGATCTGTTTATTTCAGTCCCAAAAGCAAATCCCCTTTTTCTTTCCCCAGGATTCAAAGACGAGGTCAGAGGCACCCGCGGTGCACAGATAACCACTAAATGTATCCAGCTGAAAGACCCGAACGTGGTGGGAATGGAATGTTAATTGTAGGGATGCTCCATTTGAAGGACAAATTCATGAGAACAGGGCATGACATCTTGTGATGCCAATAGGCCTGGTAAAGATTTAAAACACTTCTGCCCACACCCGGGTGCGGTCATCCCATATGATGAACTACAAGTAGACGTACAATCAAAGCAAATAAATCCCTGAAATTCAGACACAAGAGTGGTGCCCTGGTTAACTGGGGTTTGAAGGAGATAATGGGGAGCCTTGTCTGGAAAGTGCTGTGATTTGGGATAGGAGGAACAGATTTCATGCCAATGAATTCAGTACAAGGTTGGGGGTTTAATTTGTGTGCGCTGCAGCATCTGGTATAATGAGAAGCCCTATTGTCTTATCAAAGCAAAGTTGGCCTCGCCAGTTTACTTTGAATGTGTCTGTCTCAGAGGAGCGCACATTACGTGATGGGCACGATTTATCAGTGTGTCAATATTTCAATAATTTAGTAACCAATCCCGTACCTGGATTCAATTGTGATGAAGTAGTGGGCCATGTGTCAAGGGGAATGGGATTAGATAAGGGGTGGCCAATTATTTCATGGACAATAGAGGCATATTAGCATTTTCTATAGGTGGTAGCCAATGAGCATGGTGGGATAACATTGTCAGTTTGGTTCTACGCGACTGTCTGAGACTTTTTTTGCATGTGATAAACCTTGTTTTCCCTTGCAAAGAGGTGCAGTGATTATTTTTACCATTCAACGTTTTTGGGTTGCTACTTCTCTTTACAAATTGGTGAGCCCAACATGATCCCAGACTCTCCATGATGTCCTGGGGTCCAACGCCCATCTGAAGTGTCCAATCCCCTGTGCATGATCTGAAGAGGTTCACAGGCGCTGTGTTGCCAGAAGGCCTGCCTGCTTCTTGGATTGGGGTGCTGCTACCAGTTTGTGCAGGCCATTGATGACACCCGTATCGGAGATGCCTGGGAGGACTTATAAATGTAAGTGCACCCCTGCGGGAGAAAACCACAAGAGGAGAGTGTATGTGAGTGAAGTGAGTTGGTTATGAGTCTATTGGGTCTCATTATGACATCGGCGGTAGCTGTGCCTGTAATACAGGTACGCCAGTCGCCGGTGTCATTTCTTTTCCGGCGCCCAAGAATGGGCAATTCCCGGGTCATTATGGCCCTGCCGGACCCGGTAATTGCTCATTTGCGGGCACCGAAAAAAAGATGCTCCATTTCCAAATATCATCTGCTTGGTCTCCAAATAATGCAGCAAACAGCCCATAGGGCTGAATGGGAATGGGGAGGTCGGATGCACCGGCACCGTTTATAATGGTGCGGGTGCATCCGACATGCTGTGCACACGGGGTGCCGCTTTGCCCGCCAGGTCCGACCTGGCGGACAGAACAGCACCTGCGAGCACAACTCGTAGTTTGCCAGTCTGGGAACTACAGTACCAGAAAGCTTACTGGTACTGTAGTGCCCGGACCAGCAAACTTGTAAACGGGCCCTATTGACTGTAAAAGACCACATGGCAAGAGTTTGTGGGATCCTAGGCTGAGAGCATGAACAGGCTGCATGGAGGTGGTGAAGGGGAAGTGAGAGGGTAGAAAGTTACCAGCTAAGCAGGTGGAAACACAGTTTCCATTGTTACAAAAAGTTCTGTCAGGGCACAGTATGTGACCTGGCCACACATGGATAGAAACAATTTGATGAAGGCACTGCCACCACTCGCAGCAGGAGCAGGTAAGTAGATATATGCACTTGAAAAACAGACTGCAGGCATTACACTAGCGCTAGGAGATATGAAAAGCTTGTTTGCTGCATTATTTGGAGACCAAGCAGATGAT